>NW_028227263.1:122915397-123522897 GCF_978045245.1 Mus caroli | reverse complement strand
TCTCATGATGCTGGTAGAGGACATCAAGAAGAACTTTAATAACTTACTTAAAGAAATACAGGAGAACACTGCTAAAGAGGTAGAGGTCCTTAAAGAAATACAGGAAAATACAACCAAACAGGTGATGGAATTGAACAAAACCATCCAAGACCTAAAAAGGGAAGTAGAAACAATAAAGAAAACCTAAAGTGAGACAATGCTGGAGAAAGAAACCCTAGGAAAGAAATCTGGAACCCTAGATACGAGCATCAGCAACAGAATACAAGAGATGGAAGAGAGAATCTCAGGTGCAGAAGATTCCATAGAGAACATGGACACAACAATCAAAGAAAATGGAAAATGCAAAAAGATCCTAACTCAAAACATCCAGGAAATCCAGAACACCAAATGAGAAGACCAAACCTACGGATAATAGGAATAGATGAGAATGAAGATTTTCAACTTCAAGGGCCAGCAAATATCTTCAACAAAATTGTAGAAGAAAATTTCCCACACCTAAAGAAAGAGATGCCCACGAACATACAAGAAGCCTACAGAACTTCAAATAGACTGGACCAGAAGACAAATTCCTCCCGACACATAATAATCAGAACAACAAATGCACTAAATAAAGATAGACTATTAAAAGCAGTAAGAGAAAAAGGTCAAGTAACATAAAGGCAGGCCTATTAGAATTACACCAGAATTCTCACCAGAGACTATACAAGCCAGAAGATCCTGGACAGATGTTATGCAGACCCTAAGAGAACACAAATGCCAGCCCAGGCTACTATACTCAACAAAACTCTCAATTACCATAGATGGAGAAACCAAAGTATTCCATGATAAAACCAAATTCACACAATATCTTTCCACGAATCCAGCCCTTCAAAGGATAATAAAGGGAAGACACCAACACAAGGATGGAAACTATACCTTAGAAAAAGCAAGAAATTAATCCTTCAACAAACCTAAAAGAAGACAGCCACAAGAACAGAATCCCAACTTTAACAACAAAAATAACAGGGAGTAACAATTACTTTTCTTTAATTTCTCTTAACATCAATGTACTCAATTCCCCAATAAAAAGATATAGACTAAAACACTGGCTACACAAACAGGACCCAACATTTTGTTGCTTACAGGAAGCCCACCTCAGGGAAAAGGACAGACACTACCTCAGAGTGAAAGGCTGGAAAAAAATTTCCAAGAAAACGGTCCAAAGAAGAAAGCTGGAGTAGCCATTCTAATATCGAATAAAATTGACCTCCAACCCAAAGTTATCAAAAAAGACAAGGAGAGGCACTTCATACTTATCAAAGGTAAAATCTACCAAGATGAACTCTCAATTCTGAATATCTATGCTCCAAATACAAAGGCTACCACATTCATTAAAGAAACTTTAATAAAGCTCAAAGCACACATTGCACCTCACACAATAATAGTTGGAGACTTCATCACACCACTCTCACCAATGGACAGATCCTGGAAACAGAAGAGACACATGGACACTAACAGAAGTTATGAAACAAATGGATTTAGTTGATATCTACAGAACATTTTATCCTAAAAGAAAAGGATATACCTTCTTCTCAGCGCCACATGGTACCTCCTCCAAAATATAATTGGTCACAAAACAGGCCTCAACAGATACAAAAATATTGAAATTATCCCATGTATCCTACCTGATCACCATGGACTAAGGCTGATCTTCAATAACAGCATAAACATTAGAAAGCCAATATTCACATGGAAACTGAACAACACTCAATGATTCCTTGGTCAAGGATGAAATAAAGAAACAAATTAAAGACTTTTTAGAGTTTAATGAAAATGAAGCCACAACATACCCAAACTTATGGGACACAAATGAAGGCAGCCCTAAGAGGAAAAAATCATAGCCCTTGAGTGCCTCCAAAAAGAAACTAGAGAGAGCATACACTAGCAGCCTGACAGCACACCTAGAAGCTCTAGAAGTAAAGGAAGCAAATTCACCCAAGAGGAGTAGACTGCAGGAAATAATCAAACTCAGGGCTGAAATCAACCAAGTGGAAACAAAAAGAACTATTCAAAGAATCAACCAAACCAGGAGCTGTTTCTTTGAGAAAATCAACAAGATCGATAAACCCTTAGCCAGACTAACTAGAGGGCACAGGAACAGTATCCTAATTTACAAAATCAGAAATGAAAAAAGGAGACATAACAACAGAACCTGAGAAAATCCAAAACATCATCAGATCCTACTACAAAAGGCTATACTCAACAAAACTAGAAAACCTGGTTGAAATGGACAAATTTCCAGACATATACCAGGTACCAAAGTTAAATCAGGATCAGATTAATAATTTAAACAGTCCCATTTCCCCTAAAGAAATAGCAGCAGTCATCAGTAGTCTCCCACCAAAAAAAGCCCAGGACCAGATGGGTTTAGTGCAGAGTTCTATCAGACCTTCAAAGACCTAATTCCAACTCTTCTCAAACTATTCCACAAAATAGAAACAGAAGGTACTCTACCCAATTCATTCTATGAAGCCACAATTACTCTGATACGTAAACCACACAAAGATCCAACAAAGAAAGAGAACTTCAGACCAATTTTCCTTATGGATATCGATGCAAAAATACTCAATAAAATCCTTACAAACCGAATCCAAGAACACATCAAAATGATCATCCATCATGACCAAATAGGCTTCATCTCAGGGATGCAGGGATGGTTCAATATACGGAAATCCATCAACGTAATCCACTATATAAACAACCTCAAAGAAAAAAATCACATAATTACCTCAGGTGCTGAGCAAGCCTTTGACAAAATACAACACACCTTCATGTTAAAAGTAATGGACAGATCAGGAATTCAAGACCCGTACCTAAATATAGTAAAAGCAGTATATAGCAAACCAAAAGGCAATATCGAACTAAATGGAGAGATACTTAAAACAATCCCACTAAAATCAGGGATAAGCCAAGGTTGCCCACTCTCTCCCTATCTATTCAATATAGTACTCAGCGTCTTAGCTTGAGCAATAAGACAACAAAAGGAGATCCAGGAGATGCAAATTGCAAAGGAGAAGTCTAGGTATTAGTATTTTCAGATGCTAGGATAGTATACATAAGCAACCCCAAATATATTACCAGAGAACTTTTGCAGCTGATAAACAACTTCAGCAAAGTGGCTGGATATAAAATTAACTCAAACAAACCAGTAGCATTCCTTTATATAAATGATAAGCATGCTGAGAAAGAAATTAGGGAAACAATACTCTTCACAATAGTCACAAATAATATATAATATATTGGGGTAACTCTAATCAAACAAGTGAAAGATCTATATGACAAGAACATCAAGTCTCTCAAGAAAGAAATTAAAGACCCCAGAAAATGGAGAAATCTCCCATGCTCATGCAATCCCCACCAAAACTCCAACACAATTTTTCAAAGCCATGAAAAAAACAATTTCATATGGAAAAACAAAAAATCCAGGATATCGAAAACTATTCTTAACAATAAAAGAACTTCTGGGAGAATCACCATCCCTGACCTCAAGGTGTAGTGCAATGCAATAGTGATAAAAAAACAAACAACAAAACACCACATGATATTTGTACAGAGACAGACAGGTGTTTCAGTGGAATAGAATTTTATACCCAGACATAAACCCACACACTTATGGACACTTAATCTTTGACGAAGAAGCAAAACATATACATTGGAAAAAAGCAGGCATCTTTAATAAATGGTGCTGATCTAATTGGCAATCGGTATGTAGAAAAATTAAAATTGATCCATATTTGTTACTATGCACAAAGTTCAAGTTCAAGTGGATCAAGGGCCTCCACTTAAAACCAGATACACTGAGTCTAATAGAAGAGAAATTGGGAAAGATCTTCAAACTTATGGGCACGTGGTGGTTGGGAAGTTTCCTAAATAGAACTCAAATGGCTCAGGCTGTAAGATTAAGAATTGATAAATGGCACCTCATGAAACTGAAAAGCTTCTGAAAGGCAAGGGACACAGTAGAACAAATAAAGCAACCTACAGATTGGAGAAAAAAAATCTTCACTAATCCCACATCCAATATAGGGCTAATACCCAAATTTATAAAGAACTCAAGAAGCTAACCTCCAAAACAAAACAAAACAAACAAACAAACTAACAAACAAATAAAGCAACCATCCAACCCATGTTCCAAGTCCTTAGTGATTAGGGAAATACAAATCAAAATGACCCTGAGATTTTTACCTTACACCAATCAGAATGGCTAAGATCAAAACCTCAAAACCTCAGGTGGCAGGACATGTTGGTGAGGATGTGGAGAAAGAGGAAAACTCCTCCATTGCTGGTGGGATTGCAAACTGGTGCAACCACTCTGGAAATCAATCTGGTAGTTCCTCAGAAAATTGCAAACATTTCCACCTGATGAGCCAGCTATATCACACCTAGACATATACTCAAAAGATGCCCTAACATATCACAGGGATACGTGATCGACTATGTTCATAGCAGCCTAATTTCTAATAGCCGGAAGCTGAAAACAACCCAGATAATCCTCAACCGAAGAATGGATACAGAAAATTTACACAGTGAATACTATTCATTTATTAAAAACCAGGATATCATGAAATTTTGCAGGCAAATGGATAGAACTAGAAAATATCATCCTGAGTGAAGTAACTCAGATCCCAAAGGACATGCATAGTATATACTCACCAATAAGTGGAGATTAGCTTAAAAAGTACAGAATACGCAGGATACCATCCACAGAACTCAAGAAGGTTAACCAGCCAAAGGGCCCAAGTGAGGATACTTCACTCCCACTTGGGAAGGAGAAGAAGGTAATCATAGCAAGCAGAGGGAAGGAAGGACCTGGGTGGGAGAGGAGAGGGGAGAATAGGGGAACATGATCAGGTATTGGAGGGGGAACAGGAGAGAAGTTCTGAAGTTCTGCCCAATGAATGGAGACATGCAACCTCTGGGGGTGGGAGGTGGGAGGTAGAGGGACCCTGTAGAATGTATCAGAGATCTGGGAGGTGAGAGACTCTTAGGACTCAAAGGGAGGACCTTAGGTGAAATGTGCAACAGTGGGGAGAGGGAACTTGTAGAGTCCACCTTCAATAGAAAGATAGGGCATCAAGTGGAGTGATGGGGTTGCCGTCTCACTGTCAAAAACTGACCCAGAATTGTTTCTGTCTAAAAGAATTACAGGTACAAAAATGGAGAAGAGATGAAGGGAAAGGAGTTTTAGTGACGGACTCAACTTGGGATCCATCTCAAGGGGAGGCTCCAAGGCCTGACACTATTACTGATACTATGGTGTGCTTATAGACAGGAACCTAGCATGGCTGTCCTCTGAGAGGACAACAAGCAGCTAACTGAGACAGAGGCATATACTTACACCCAGCCAATGGACAGAAGCTGGGGATCCCTATGGTTGAATCAGATAAAGGCTGGAAAAAGCTGAGGAGGAGGGTAACCCCTTAGGAGGACCAGCAGTCTCAACTAAAACAGACCCCTGAGATCTCTCAGATACTGAGCCACCAACCAGCATACACTAGCTGGTCTGAGGCCCCCTACACATATACAGCAGAGGACTGCCTGGCCTGGCCTCAGTGAGGGAAGACACAGGCACCTAACCCTCAAGAGACTTGAGGGCCCAGGGGATGGGAAGGCCTGGCTGGGGGGAGGGGTGTCCTCTTGGAGACATGGGGGCGGAGGAATAGGATGAGGAACTATGGGAGGGCAGAATGACTGGACTGTAAAATCATAAAAATTATGTATATATGTATATGTAATATGCTGTAAAGATGGCCCAGTGGTTAAGTACTCACTGTTCTTGCAGAGGACCTGGGTTTAGTTCCCATTACCCACGTGGTAACTCACACAACTATCGATGGCTCCAGTCCCAGGGGATTTTAAAGTCTTCTGGCTTCCATGGGTACCATGCACACACATGGTACACAGACACACATGCAGGCAGAACACGTTCATACATATAAAATAAAAACAAATAAATTCTTTTAAAAAAATAAATAAGAAATGGGCATGGTGGACCCTGCCTTTAGTTTCAGCATTCGGAAGGCAGAGGCAGGCTGAACTCTGAGTTCCAGAAAAACCTGGTCTACAGAGTGAGTTCTACGACAGCCAGGGCTACACAGAGAAACCCTGTCTCAAAAAACAAATGAACAAAAACAATAAGGTGAACACACACACACACACAAATTATATTTCAACTCAGTACTCCAGAGGCTGGCAGATCTCTGAGTTGAAGACCATCCAGATCTAAGGAGTTAGTTCCAGGACAGCCAGGGCTACCTTCCCAACTCCCAACCCCCAAAAGATTTTAAAATTTTCTAAATATCAAATTCTCCCCCAAAACATTTAAAATGATATGTAGCTTAACATAGTCATTCCACAGTGAATATATTTAATTTCTTTTTTTGGAAGCCATACATACATAGAATTATAATGGGTCAGCTTGTAGTAAAAATTCTTTTAAAAATTAAATGCCAACGACTACTTCCTGGCTAAACTTTTAAAATGTAAGGACCCTGAATCTATATCAGCAACACCAGGTGGGAGTTGTGCTAGGTCCTACTACACCTGACAGGAAGAAGGGTCTTTGGCTAGAAAGACGGCTCACTGGTTATGAGCACAGAGTCTAGCAGAGGACTAAGCACCCGTATTAGGTAGCTCACAAGAGCCTGATGCAACTTCAAGCGATCCCATGCCCTCTCCTGGCTTACATACACACATAATTTTAATTTTTCTAATCTAAAATATATTAAGAATACAATCTAATTAAGGGGAGGGGCGGTAAGAGAGGATGAACCTCCCCTGTGCAGCTGCAGGTCGAGTGGCTGGTTGCCAGTATTGGGCGCAGCTGTTTCCAGTCTACCGGGGAAGGGCTACTCAGAACTTGCAGCCAATGGGCACTAAGCTCGTGCTAGCTGAGAGTCCTCAAAAGCTATCAGCCGCGTGTGGAGTAGAGACAGAATTGGCTCTCTTTTTGCGGTGGTCACCGGTTTGCAGAAAGTAGGATCTGCACTTAGAGGTGAGCTCCTGGGTAATTTCTGTCTTATTCCCACCTGGATTTCTTGGTTGCCTTCTCTTCACTAGCTACAACCTCTTTTTCAGGCCAGTTAATATGCACGAAAATTCCACCACCCTTCCCTCCCCAACCCCTTTCTCTTTAGACCAGTGAGAGCTAAGGAGGCAAAGATTCCTAAGGAGGAAAAAAATAGTCACCCCTATCTTATTTTTAAAATAAGCGAATCTGAGAAAGTATGTATTCAGGGTCATTTAGGAAGGTCCCTCACCTTTCCCAGACTTGGATGTTAGCACTAGATAGGGAGCAGAGGACACAATGATAGAAACCTAGGGTGCGCCGATGTCTAGGCCACATTTTGTGGGAGTGTGGATATTGCTGTGTTACTTGGGTGGCTCATAAATTACTGACTGTGGTCGGTGAGATGCTATATGAGCTGCAAGATTGTGAGTTGCAGTTGCCAAATGAGGAAACTGAGTCAGGGGTCATTTATTTACCTACAGAAGCAAGCGGCAGATTGCTTCTACCAGTTTGAAAGAGGGTTAGATTTGAAGCTCTGCTTTTTCTCTGTGTGCAGGTTCCGGTATGGCACCTTGGGGAGGTCAGGGGACAGCATGCAAAAGATGCTTCTCCCCTTCCACAAAGTGGGTTCTGGGGATCAAACTTGGGTCCTCGGGCTTGGTGGCAGGTCTTTTTACCCATTAGGCCCCGCAGTCTTGGCTGTTTCTATCAAATCATTCTGCTTCTAAGAGCGGGAGCAAGGGCTGTCTCTGTTGCCTGCCTTTGGGATTCCTTTCCCCTTAACTGGGCAGCTTTGTCTAGCTTCCATAGGAGATGCATCTAGTCCTACTTTAACTTGATATCCTAGGGCAGCTTAGTATCCATGGGAGGCTTCCCCTTCTCTAAGGAGAAAAGCAGAGGAACATAGGGATGGGGACTGGGAGAAGAGAAGGGAGAGCAAGCTCAGATCGGGATGTAAAGTAAATAAATAATGAAAAAAATCATATGATTGGGAATATGACACTTGAGGATAAACGGTGTGTGAGACGGGGATGGTGGGAAGCAGGAATGAGAGTGGAATGATAGGCAAAATTGCTGGGGGGGTTGTTTGCACTTTGCTTTTTCTTTTTTTTTTTTTTTTTGTACACTGATTTTCAAAAATCAGTCCTCAGCTGCTTGCACTTCCCTGACCCCCTCCTACCCTCAGATTTACTCAACAGCTCTCAGCTGAATCCCTCTTGAGTCTTGGTTTGGGGGAGTTGATGCTTCCATTCTGATATATTAGAGAGTCGGGAATGTTCTAAAGTGCTTTAGCCCAAGACATAGTTTTTGACTTCCCTGAACATCAACTTTGGGACCTGAATAAAAGGACCAAATTCCAGTTTTTCAAGTGGTTAATGTGAAATTAAATGAGATCCTGTAAACACTCCTCCAAAACAAAAGAAAACCCCAGCAAACAGTCTCCTCTCTGGGACATTTTGTTGATTATTTTCTTTAAAAAAGAAGGAAAAAAAAAAAAAAACCAAAAACAACTTGCCTTCCACACTGATAATGTATTTACCCAAGAGCTTAGTCTCTTGGTTCTCCAGTTTCTTCAACCCTTCAGAGGAATTGCCCAGGGCAAGATGCAAACATATCTAACTCAAATCCTGGGAATATAGCAACGTTTAGATTTCACAGTAAGAATTTTGTCCTTTCACCACTTGGTTGGGAGATTTGTTTTCCTGTTTAGCTTTTTCCATCTCCATATTTACTTTCTAGGAAGTTCTAACCCTTTAAATTGTGCTCATCTTTTGTTTTGCCTTTTTTTTTTTTTTTTTTTTTCAGGTCTTTCTAGCCCCACTAGCCTGGAACTAAGATCCACCAGCCTCTGCCTCCCAGGTGCTGAGATTAAAGGCTTGCCGCCACCATATCCAGCTATATATATATATATATATATATATATATATATATATATATATATATATATATTTTTTTTTTTTTTTTTTCTCCGTAAATTTTTTCTACAGAGTGATGCATGGGAAAAAGTTTACTTCTTCTAGCCTTCCAGGGGGTCGTTAGGTTTCACTTTGGTTCTTGTTTGGTCTCATCTGTTTTGGCTTTTACAGACAAGGTGCTGTGTGAAACACAGAACCCACCCTGCCCCTCCCTGGGTCAGGGGATTACAGGTGTGAGCTACTGCCCACATCTGACCTTCAGCTCTGACTAGCCAGCATCAGTGTTGGATGGTCAAGATGATCAGTGGATTGCTCCTTCACATATAAGCATGGATAAACCGTCTTGGTGAAAAGTGTTTATTTCTAGTAGTATCTACTAAAATGGTGGTTAAAATTAGTTTTCAGAACACATCCTATCTTGGGCTTGTTTTTCCCTATGCCCTCTACCAGGTGTATGTAGCCCAGGGGTGCTCTGCTCACCTGCATTTGGTTATTTAGCTTCTGACGCCAGAGGTTCCTCTTTCTGTTAATTGCTGTGTGTTGCAAGGGTGCAGAGCCTCTTCAGGGTTGAGTGAACTCAGGTGTCACTGATCAAGTCCTAAATAGTGTTTGCTGTTTTCAGCAAGGCTGGTTGTCACATTTGCATTTATAAGACTTAAGTATTGCCCAGCTCCCTAAGGGAGTGATACTGTTTCCCTTTCCAGTGAAATAGTGGCTCCTCTTCACAGGGGGCCACAGCAGCTTTGTCTAATGCAGCATCAAAGATACTCTCAGCTTGGTATGTCAAAAAAATCCCCAGGATCCTTAATAATGATGTCAAATTCAGTTGGAAGCCACAGATAGTTGTTCAGGCGGCTCAATCCTCTGCTTATTTTAAGAAGTTGAACTGTTGGCCATTTTTATGGATTAGTTCAAAGTGTGAAGGTATTCTTTATCCTATGTCTCAAATTTACTAGCTCCAATTCATTGTTTTAAAAAGTTTGTTTTTGTTAGGGGGTGTATTGGGGGGATGCAGAGCCATCTCACCAGCCTGCACACTTCTGTTTATTCCCCCGAGGGAGCTTTTAAAGTTCAGTGACCTTTAATTCATATTTTTAGAATGAAGGGAGTGAGTTGAATTCCTGTAAGTTGTCTTGTTCGAACTATTAGATGGAGATGCTGGACTGGTGATACAATTGAGAGTTTGTCTTGAGCCTCTACCTTGTAATTAAGCAGTAGGATCAGAAGGTCAAATATAATCTTAGCTCCATATCATGTGCAAGCCCAGCTTTCGATACATGAGGTCCTGTTTAGAGAAAGAAAATTTCTGATGTTAAGTTGTATTTCATCTGAGTAGTTTTGGGTTTAGATATAAAGAAATTTTTGCATGCAAACATTTTAAACTCGAGTGCAGCAGTTCTCAACCTGTGGGTTGTGACCCCTTTGGAAGCCAACCCTTTCACAGGGGTCACCTAAGGCCATTGGAAAACACAGATATTTACATTAGGATTCAGAACAGTAGCAAGATTATAGTTAATGAAGAAGCAACAAAAATTTTATGGTTGGGGGCCACCATAAAATGAGCTCTGTTAAAGGGTCTCAGCAATAGGAAGGTTGAGGGCTGCTGCTTTAGTTCATCTGCTGTCTTCAACTTTAAAAGTACAGCCACTCTTTAATGATTTTATTCTTTGAATATTTTACATATGTCTGCTGTGTGTTTTGATCCTATTTACCCCCTACTACCTCTCTCCGTGTCTCAAGGCTCTGCAATCTGTCTCCCTTTCAACTTGATATATATATATATATATATATATATATATATATATATTTTAAAACAACTAGTTTTGTTTTGATTTTTCTCTGGTTGTTCTGAAACTAGTTGTGTAGTCCAGCTGACTTCAAACTCTCAGAGGCAGTCCACCTGCCTCTGCCTCCTGAGTGCTGGGATTAAAAGGTATGCAGCATCACACCTGGCCCATCAGACCCTTGACTCCTGCTACTCAAAAGTGACACCTGCTCCTTGGCTGATCTTGTTTTTCCTCTCTGCCCAGGAATGGTATTTCTGGGCTTTTGAGATTGGTTGATTCCAATTTTCTGAGAAATGGCCATATTGATTTCCACAGTAGCTGTACCAGTTTACAGTCCACCAGCAATGGAAGTGTGTCGTCCTCGTTCCACATCTCACCAGCATGAGCTGTCACTAGTGTTTATCTTTGCTATTCTGACAGGTGTAAGATGGAATGTCGGTCATTTTGATTTGCATTTCCCTTATGACTTAAGATGATGAACATTTCTTTAAGACTTTTTGGGCCATGTGAGATTCCTCTGTTGTGAATTCTGTTTAGATCTCCACATCATTTTTAATTGAATTACTTGGTTTGTTAATGTCTAGTTCTTGAGTTATTTTATATTTTGGAAATTAGCCCTCTTTCAGATGGGGAGTTGGTAAAACTTGCCATTCTACAGATTGCCATTTTGTTCTATTGATAGTGTCCTAGGTCTTACCAAAGGTTTTCAGTTTCATGAGGTTCCATTTATTAATTTTATTGCGTGTGCCTTTTATTAGTGTTCTGTTCAGGAAGTTGTCTCCTGTGCCAACGTGTTTGGGGCTATTCCCCACGTTATCTGGTTCAGCATATTGTGTTGAGAACTTTGATCCACTCAGACTTGAGTTTTGTGCAGGGTGATAAATATGGATCTGCATTCTTCTTTGCATTTTTACGTCTGGGTCTTCAGTTTGATCCCATTGATCAACCTATGAGTTTTTATGCCAATACCATGTGCCTTTTATTACTATAGCTCTGTAGTAAAGCTTGAAATAAGGGAAGGATGACACCTCCAGAATTACATTTATTGTAAAGGATTTTTATAGCTATCCTAGGTTTGTTTTTCCATATGAAACGGAATACTATTCTTTCAAGGTCTGTAAAGAAGTGTTGGAATTTTTGAATATTGCATTGAATCAGTAGATTGCTTTTGGTAAGATGGCCATTATTACTATATTAATCCTACTAATCCATGAGCAGGGGAGATCTTTCCATCTTCTTATATCTTTAGTTTTTTTCTTCAAAGACTTGAAGTTCTTGTCATACAGGTTTTTCACTTGCTTGGTTAGAACTACACCAAAATATTTTATATTTCTTGTAGCTATTGTGAAAGGTGGTGTTTCCATGATATTTCTCAATCCATATATTGTTTGTATATAAGAGGGCTACTGATTCTTTCGTTAATCTTGTATCCAGCCACTGTGCTGGAAGCATTTATCAGCTGTAGGAGTTCCCTGATAGATTTTGGGGTTGCTTATGTATACTATCATATCATTTGCAAATAATGATATTTTAGCTGCTTCCTTTCCAACTTCTTGTTGCTCTAGCTAGAACTTCAAGGAAAATATTGAATAGATATGAAGAAAGTAGAAACTCTTCTTGTCCCTGAGTTTGGTAAAATTGTTTTGAGTTTCTCTCCATTTAATTTGATGTCGGCTTACTGTATATTGCTTTCATGGTATTTAGGTATGTCCCTTGTATCCCTTATCTTTAAGTCTTTTTTTTTATTGGATATTTTCTTTATTCATTTCAAATGTTATCCCTTTCCTGGTTTCCCCTCTGAACCCCTCCATCCGTTCCCCCCTCCTCCAGCTCACCAACCTACCCACTCCCACTTTCTGACCCTGGCATTCCCCACACTGGGGCATATAGCCTTCATAGGACAAAGGGTCTCTCCTACCATTGATGTCTGACTAGGCCACCCTGTGCTGCATATGCAGCTGAAGCCATGAGTCCCACCATGTGTGCTCTTTGGTTGGTAGTTTAGTCCCTGGGAGCTCTGGGAGTACTGGCTAGTTCATCTTGTTCCTCCTATAGGGCTACAGACCCCTTCAGCTCCTTGGGTTCTTTCTCTAGCTCCTTAATTAAGGACCCTGTGCTCAGTCCAATGGACAGCTGTGAGCATCCACGTCTGTATTTGTGAGGCACTGGCAGAGCCTCTCAGAGAGCTATATCAGGCTCCTGTCAGCAAGCACTTGTTGGCGTCCATAACAGTGTCTGGGTTTGGTGATTGTAAATGGGATGGATCCCCAGGTGAGTCAGTCTCTAGGTGGTTATTTCTTTAGTCTCTACTCCACACTTTGTTCCCCCCTTCTAAGATGGATTGAAGTATCCACACTTTGTTCTTCCTTATTCTTGAGTTTCATGTGGTTTGTGAATTGTATTGTGGGTATTCCAGGCTTCTGGACTAATATCCACATATCAAGTGAGTGCATAACATGTGTGTTCTTTTATGACTGGGTTACCTCACTCAGAATGATATACTCAAGATCCATCCATTTGCCTATGAATTTTACAAATTTATTGTTTTTAATAGCTGAGTATTATTCCATTGTGTAAATGTACTACATTTTCTGTATCCATTTCTCTGTTGAGGGACATCTGGGTTCTTGCCAGCTCCTGGCTATTATAAATAAGACTGCTATGAACATAGTGGAGCATGTGTCCTTATTGCATGTTGGAGCATCTTCTGCGTATAGGCCCAGGAGTGGTATAGCTGGGTCCTCAGATAATACTATGTCCAATTTTCTGAGGAACCAACAAACTGATATCCAGTTGTACTAGCTTGCATTCCCACCAGCAATGGAGGAGTGTTCCTCTTTCTCCACATCCTCCCCAGCATCTGCTGTCACCTGAGTTTTTTATCTTAGCCATTCTGACTGTGTGGTGGAATCTCAGGGTTGTTTTGACTTGCATTTCCCTGATGACTAAGTATGTTGAACATTTTTTAGGTGCTTCTCAGCCATTTGGTATTCCTCAGTTGAGAATTCTTTGCTTAACTCTCTGCCCCATTTTTTGATAGGGTAATTTGTTTCTCTGGAGTCTTAACCTCTTGAGTTCTTTGTATATATTGGCTATTAGGCCTCTGTTGGATGTAGGATTGGTGAAGATCTTTCCCAATCTCTTGGTGGCCTTTTTGTCCTTTGCGTTACAGAACCTTTGCAATTTTATGAGGTCCCATTTGTTGATTCTTGATCTTGCATTACAAACCATTGGTACTCTATTCAGGAAAATTTCCCCTGTGCCCATATGTTTGAGGCACTTCCCCACTTTCTCTTTAAGTTTTTCTATAAGTTTCAGTGTATATGGATTTATGTGAAGGTCCTTGATCCACTTGGACTTGAGCTTTGGACAGGAGATAAGAATGGGTCCATATACATTTTTCTACATGCTAACTGCCATTTGAGCCAGTACCATTTGCTGAAAATGCTGCCTTTTTTTCCACTGCATGGTTTTAGCTCCTTTGTCAATGATCAAGTAATTATAGGTGTGTGAGAACATTTCTGGGTCTTAAATTCCATTCCATT
This sequence comes from Mus caroli, assembly GCF_978045245.1. Classification (NCBI taxonomy): domain Eukaryota; kingdom Metazoa; phylum Chordata; class Mammalia; order Rodentia; family Muridae; genus Mus; species Mus caroli. The sequence goes on along the minus strand of NW_028227263.1, from coordinate 123,508,601 downwards.
GATCTACCTGCCTGCCACTGTACCAATACCAATACAGTTTTTTATTACAATTGCTCTCTAGTACAGCTTGAGGTCAGGTATGGTGATTCCCCCAGAAGTTATTGTTGAGAATAGTTTTTGCTATCCTGTTTTTTTTTGTTATTCCAGATGAGTTTGGAAATTACTCTTTTTAACTCTTGAAGAATTGAGTTGGAAATTTGGGGATTGCATTGAATCCCCCAAAAATGGCCATCTTGCTTTTGGCAAGATGGCCATTTTTACTATCGTAATCCTGCCAATCCATGACCATGGGAGATCTTTCCATCTTCTGAGATCATCTTTGATTTCTTTTATCAGAGATTTTAAGTTTTTATCATACACATCTTTCAGTTACTTAGTTAGATTCACACCAAGGTATTTTATATTGTGACTATTGTGAAGGGTGTTGTTTCCCAAATTATTTTTCTCATCCTGTTTATCCTTTGTGTAGAGAAAGGCCACTGGTTTGTTTGAGTTAATTTTATATCCAGCTACTGCACTGAAGCTGTTTATCAGGTTTAGGAGTTCTCTGGTGGAATTTTTAGGGTCACTTATATATACTATCATATCATCTCCAAATAGTGATATTTTGACTTCTTCCTTTCCAATTTGTATCCCTTGATCTCCTTTTGTTATCTAATTGCTCTGGCTAGGACTTCAAGTACTATATTGAATAGGTAGGGAGGAAGTGGGCAGCCTTGTCTAGTCCCTGATTTTAGTGAGATTACTTCAAGTTTCTCTCCATTTAGATTGATGTTGGCTACTAGTTTGCAGTATATTGCTTTTATTATGTTTAGATATGGGGCTTGAATTCCTGAAATTTTCAAGTCTTTTATCATGAAGGGGTATTGGATTTTGTCAAATGCTTTCTCAGCATCTAATGAGATGATCATGTGGTTTTTGTGTTTGAACTTGCTTATATAGTGGATTACATTGATGGATTTCCATATATTAAACCATCCCTGCATCCCCGGGATGAAGCCTACTTGATCATGAAGGATGATTGCTTTAATGTGTTCTTAGATTTGGCTTGGGAGAATTTTTGCACTGTGAGTAATTTTCCATTGATATTTATGAGGGAAATTGATCCGAAGTTCTCTTTGTTTTTTGGGTCTTTGTGTGGTTTAGGTATCAGAGTAATCATGGTTTCATAGAACAAATTGCGTAGAGAACCGTCTGTTTCCATTTTGTGGAATAGTTTGAGGAGAATTGGAATTAAGTCTTCTTTGAAAGTCTGATAGAACTGTGCACTAAACCGATCTGGTCCTGGACTTTTTGGTTGGGAGACTATTAATGACAGTATCTATTTCTTTAGGGGATATGGCACTGTTTAGATCATTAGTCTGATCCTGATTTAATATTGGTACCTGGAGTCTGTCTAGAAAATTGTTCATTTCATCCAGGTTTTCCAGTTTTGTTGAGTATAGGCTTTTGTAGTAGGATCTGATTTCTTGGAATTTCCTCAAATTCTCTTGATAACGTCTCCCTTTTCATTTCTGATTTTCTTAATTAGAATGCTGTCTTTGTGCCCTCTAGTTAGTCTGGCTAACGGTTTATTCATTTTGGTGATTTTTCTTGAAGAACTAGCTCCTGGTTTGGTTGATTCTTTGAAAAGTTTTTTGTTTCTACTTGGTTGATTTCAGCCCTGAGTTTGATTATTTCCTGCCATCTACTCCTCTTGGGTGAATTTGCTTCTTTTTGTTCTAGAACTTTTAGGTGTGTTGTCAAGCTGCTAGTGTATCCTCTCTCTAGTTTCTTTTTGGAGGCACTCAGAGCTATGAGTTTTCCTCTTAGGACTGCTTTCATTGTGTTCCATAAGTTAGGGTATATTGTGGCTTCATTGTCATTAAACTCTAGAAATTGTTTAATTTCTTTATTTCTTCCTTGACCAAGTTATCATTGAGTAGAGTGTTGTTCAGCTTCCATGTGTATGTGGACTATTTTTTAAAAATGTATTTATTTTTTATTTTTTAATTAGGTATTTTCTTCATTTACATTTCAAATGCTATCCCAAAAGTGTCCCATACCCGCCCCCCCCCCACTCCCGCTACCTATCCACTCCCACTTCTTGGCCCTGGTGTTCCCCCGTACTGAGGCATATAAAGTTTGCAAGACCAAGGGGCCTCTCTTCCCAATGATGGCAGACTAGGCCATCTTCTGATACATATGCAGCTAGAGACAAGAGCTCCGGGGGTACTGGTTAGTTCATATTGTTGTTCCACCTATAGGGTTGCAGACCCCTTTAGCTCCTTGGGTACTTTCTCTAGCTCCTCCATTGGAGGCCCTGTGTTCCATACAATAGCTGACTGTGAGCATCCACTTCTGTGTTTGCCAGGCCCTGGCATAGCCTCACAAGAGACAGCTATATCAGGGTCCTTTCAGCAAAATCTTGTTGGTATATGCAATGGTGTCAGCGTTTGGAAGCTGATTATGGGATGGATCCCCAGATATGGCAGTCTCTAGATGGTCATTCCTTTTGTCTCAGCTCCAAACTTTGTCTCTGTAACTCCTTCCATGGGTGTTTTGTTCCCAAATCTAAGAAGGGGCAAAGTGTCCACACTTTGGTCTTCGTTCTTCTTGAGTTTCATGTGTTTTGCAAATTGTATCTTGTATCTTGGGTATTCTAAGTCTCTGGGCTAATATCCACATATCAGTGAGTGCATACCAAGTGACTTCTTTTGTGATTGGGTTACCTCAGGATGATGCCCTCCAGGTCCATCCATTTGCCTAGGAATTTCATAAGTTCATTGTTTTTAATAGCTGAGTAGTACTCCTTGTGTAAATGTACCACATTTTCTGTATCCATTCTTCTGTTGAAGGGCATCTGGGTTCTTTCCAGCTTCTGGCTATTATAAATAAGGCTGCTATGAACATAGTGGAACATGTGTCCTTATTACCAGTTGGAACGTCTTCTGGATATGCCCAGGAGAGGTATTGCTGGATCCTCCGGTAGTATTATGTCCAATTTTCTGAGGAACTGCCAGGCTGATTTCCAGAGTGGTTGTACAAGCTTGCAATCATATGTGGGCTATTTTTTTTTTTATGTTATTGAAGATCAGCCTTAGTCCATGGTGATCTGATAGGATGCATGGGATTATTTCAATTTTCTTGTGTCTGTTGATGCCTGTTTTGTGACTGATTATATGGTCAGTTTTGGAGAAGGTACCATGAGGTGCTGAGAAGAAGGTATATCCTTTTCTTTTAGGATAGAATGTTCTATAGATGTCTGTTAAATACTTTTGTTTTATAATTTCTGTTAGTTTCACAGTCTCTTTTCAGTTTCTGTTTCCATGATCTGTCCACTGATGAGAGTGGGGTGTTGACATCTCCCATTATTATTGTGTATGTTGCTATGTGTGCTTTGAGCTCTGGTAAAGTTTCTTAAATGAATATGGATTCCCTTCCATTGGGAGCATAGATATTCATAATTGAGAGTTCATCTTGGTAAATTTTACCTTTGAGTATTAAGTGTGTGTCCTTTTTTGATAATTTTCGGTTGAAAGTTGATTTTATTCCATATTAGAATGGCTACCCCATCTTGTTTCTTGGGACCATTTGCTCAGAGAATTGTTTTCCAGCCTTTTACTCTGAGTTAGTGTCTGTCTTTGTCACTGAGGTGGCTCTCCTGTATGCAGCAACATGTTGGGTCCTGTTTATGTAACCAGTCTGTTAGTCTATGCTTTTTTATTGTTGAATTGAGTCCATTGATATTAAGAGATATCAAGGCCAAGTCATTGTTGCTTCCTGTTATTTTTGTTGTTAGAGTTGGAATTCTGTTCATGTAGCTATCTTCTTTTTAGGTTTGTTGAAAGATTACTTTCTTGCTTTTTCTAGGGCATAGTTTTCCTCCTTGTGTTGTAGTTTTCCCTTTATTATCCTTTGAATAGCTGGATTTGTGGAAAGGTATTGTGTAAATTTGGTTTTTGTCATGGAATTCCTTGTTTTCTCCATCTATGGTAATTGAGTGTTTTGCTGGGTTATAGTAGCCTGGGCTGGCATTTGTGTTCTCCTGGGTCTGTATGATATATGCCTAGGATCTTCTGGCTTTCATAATTTCTGGTGAGAAGTCTGGTGTAATTCTGATAGGTCTGCCTTTATATGTTACTTAACCTTTTTCCCTTACTGCTTTTAATATTCTTTCTTTGTTTTGTGCATTTGGTGTTTTGATTATTATGTGACAGGAGGAATTTCTTTTCTGGTCCAAACTACTTGGAGTTTTGTAGGCTTCTTGTTATATGTTCATAGGCATCTCTTTCTTTAGGTTGGGGAAGTTGTCTTCTACAGTTTTGAAGATATTTACTGGCCCTTTAAGTTGGAAATCTTCCTTGTCTATACTTATTATCCTTAGATTTGTTCTTATTGTATCCTGAATTTCCTGAATGTTTTGGGTTTGAATATTTTTGCATTTTGATTGTTGTGTCAATGTTTTCTATGGTATCTTGTGCACCTGAGATTCTCTCTTCTTTTTTATTCTCTTGGTGATGCTTGCATCTATGGCTTCTGAATTCTTTCCTAGGTTTTCTATTTCCAGAGTTGTCTCCCTTTGTGATTTCTTTATTGTTTCTACTTCCATCTTTAGATCCTGGATGGTTTTATTCAATTCTTTCTCTTGTTTAGATGTGCTTTCCTGTAACTCTTTAAGGGATTTTTGTGTTTCTTCTTTAAGGGGTTCTACTTGTTTACCTGTGTTCTCCTTTATTTCTTTAAGTGTTATTTATGTCCTTATAGTCCTCTATCATCATCATGAAAAATGACTTTAGATCCATATCTTTCTTTTCTAGTATGATATAGATCCTTATCTTTCTTTTCTAGTATGATGATATAGATCCATATCTTTCTTTTCTAGTATGATGATATAGATCCATATCTTTTCTAGTATGATGATATAGATCCATATCTTTTCTAGTATGATGATATAGATCCATATCTTTTCTAGTATGATGATATAGATCCATATCTTTTCTAGTATGATGATATAGATCCATATCTTTCTTTTCTAGTATGATGATATATCCAGGAGTTGCTACGGTGGGAGAGTTGTGTTCTGATGATACCAAGTAATTTTGGTTTCTGTTGCTTTTTTTTCTTATGCTTGTCTCCCACAATCTGATTATCTGAAGTACTCCCTGCCCTTGCTATATCTGATTGGAACCTGTCCTTCTGTAATCCTGGTTGAGTCAGAACTCCTCAGAGTCCAGCTTTCTCTGTGATCCTGTGATTCCAGGTTCCTGTGATTCTGAGATTCTGGGTGTGTCAGAGTTCTTGGCAGTCAAGCTTCCTCTTAGACCCGGAGATACTTGTGTGACCAAGCTCCCGGGATCCTGGGCATGTTAGAGCGCCTGGGAGTGGTACCTCCTCTGGGGCTGTCTGCTGAATTCGAAACCAAGGTAGATCAGCACCTACTGGAGGGAACCCAAGCCACTGGTCAGTCAGGGCTCCAGTGTCCCTGCTCCTGCTGGTCCCAGACACTCCCAGTTGTGTTGGAACAGATGTTGTGTCCACTCACCAGTGATCCTAAGATCCTGGGCATGCTAGGGCACCTGGTGAGTGGAGAGTCCTCTGGGGGACTGTCATCTTCAACTTTTTTTTTTTTTTTTATCATGAAGGGTGTGTTGGCTTTTTGTTAAAGGACTTTTCAGCATATAATGAGGTAATCATGTTTTTCCCCCAATTCATTTATCTGGTAGATCACACTGATAAATTTTTGTATATTGAACCATCCCTGGACCTCATGTCATGATGGATGATTTTTTTTTTTGTTGTTGTTATGTGTTCTTATATTCAATTTGAGTATTTTCTTTTTAAGATGGGGTCTCACTATGCAGTCCTGACTGGCCTGGAATTCTCTATGTAGACTAGACTGGACTTGAGTTTACAGAGATCTGCCTGCCTCTGCTGGGATTAAAGCTTTATATAAAGAGAAAATGTATTTTTTTTCAATCATGCAATAGATTATTTGGGACTATGTTTAATGAATGAATGAAGAAGACTGTAAATTAAATCTGCCCTCTTGTGGTCTCAGCAGGCATAGCCTACACAGGTTACAGAGACATGTATACAGGCAAAGCATAATTTAAAAAAAATTATTTAATCTTATTTTTTATACTCCAGATTTTATCCCCCTCCCAGTCCTCTGACTGTTTCACATCTCATACCTCCTTCCTGCTTTGTCTTCACTGGAATGGCTCCACCTCCCTATCCCCGACCCCACCATACCTTCCCACTCCCTGAGGCCTCCAGGTTCCTAAGGGTTAGGTGCATCTTCTCTGACTGAACCCAGACCCAGTAGTCCTCTGCTGTATATGTGTTGGGGGCCTCATATCAGCTGATGTATGCTGCTTGGCTGGTGGCCCAGTGTTGAGAGATCTCAGGGGTCCAGGTTAGTTGAGACTGTTGGTTCTTCTACAGGGTCCTCCTGCTCTTCCTCCCCCTCCTCTTGCTCCCCCTCCTCTTGCTCCCCCTCCTCTCGCTCCCCCTTCCTCTCGCTCCCCCTCCTCTCGCTCCCCCTCCTCTCGCTCCCCCTCCTCTCGCTCCCCCTCCTCTCGCTCCCCCTTCCTCTCGCTCCCCCCTTCCTCTCGCTCCCCCCTCCTCTCGCTCCCCCCTCCTCTCGCTCCCCCCTCCTCTCGCTCCCCCCTCCTCTCGCTCCCCCCTCCTCTCGCTCCCCCCTCCTCTCGCTCCCCCCTCGCCCCTCCTCCCTTCTCCCCCCTCCTCCTCCCCCTCTTCCTCTTCCTCCTCAGCTTCTTCCAGCTTTTTCCTAATTCAACCAGGAGTCAGCAGCTTCTGTCCATGGGTTGGATGTAAATATCTGCATCTGACTCTCTCAGCTGCTTGTTGGGTCTTTTGGAGTGCAGTCATGATAAGTCTCTCTTTGTGAGCGCTCTATAGCCTTAGTAATATTGTCAGGCCTTGGAGCCTCCATTTGAGCTAGATCCCACTTTGTGCCTGTCACTGGACCTTCTTTTCCTCTGGCTCCTCTTCTCCATTTCATTCCTGCAGTTCTTTCAGATAGGAACAATTATGGGTCAGAGTTTCTGACTATGGGATGGCAATCCCCTCTCTCATTTGATGCCCTTCTTTGTGCTGGAGGTGAGCTTTACAAGTTCTCCCTCTGTAGGGCATTTCATCTAAGATTCCCTCCCTTTGATTGCTGAGAGTCTCTTACCTCCCAGGTCTCTAGTACATTCTGGAGGGTCCCTCTACCTCCTACCTGCTGAGGTTGCCTCTTTCCATTCTTTCTGTTGGCCCTCAGGGCTTCAGTCCTTTTCCCTGATCTAATACCTGATTATGTTCCCCTCTTCTGCTCTTAGTTCCCTTTTCCACCCAGTTCCCTCCATCCCTCCCCCCTACTGTGATTGCTTTCTTCTCCCTCCCAACTGGGATTGAGGCATCCTTACTTGGGCCCTTCAGCTTGTTAACATTCTTGAGTTCTGTGGATTCTTGAGTTCTGTGGATTCTATCTCAGATATGCTGTACTTTTTTCCTTTGGTTAATATCCACTTACTAGTGAGTACATACCATGCATGTCCTTTTGAATCTGAGTTACCTCCCTCAGGATGATATTTTCTAGTTCCATCCATTTCCCTGGGAAACCCAGCATGTCATGGTTCTTAATAGCTGAGTAGTATTTCATTGTGTAAATGAATCACATTTTCTGTATCCATTCTTCTGTTGTGGGACATCTGGGTTGTTTCCAGCTTCTGGTTATTGGAGGCAAGGCCACTATGAACATAGTGGAACACATGCCCCTGTGGCCTGGTGGGGAATCTTTTGGGTATATTCTCAAGAGTGGTATAGCTGGCCTTCAGGTAGATCAATTATCTGAGGAACCTCCAGAATGATTTCCAGAAGGATTGTAGCAGTGGAGGAGTGTTCTCATGGCTGTCACATATTGATCTTAGCCATTCTGATTGGTGTAAGGTGGAATCTCAGGGTCATTTTGATTTGCAAGTACCTAATAACTAAGGGCTTTGAAAGTTTCTTTAGGTGATTCTCAGCCATTCAAGATTCATCTGCCGTGAATTCTGAGTTCTGTAATCCATATTTTGATCATGTTGATTAGTTTTTTTTGGTGGTTAGCTTCTTGAGTGTTTTTTTTTAAATATATTTTGGATATTAGTCTTCTATCAGATAAGGGGTTTGTGAAGAATTTTTCCCACTCTATAGGTAGGCAAAGCATTGTTAAGTAAAGATAAATATTTAAACATAAAGATTGAGAGTATCTGAGAAAGACATGAAGTCAAACTCTGGTCCATGTATGTGCACACAAATGTGCATATGGACTTGCACACTTGCATGTCTCCAAAGAGAGAGCTCTGACAACCAAGGAGATGATGAGCTCCCACAGAAAAGTGACTCCAACTGCTAACAGATCCTCAGGAACCCCTACCCAATCTCTGATGCAATTTTAAGTGTCTTGATGTAGCATAGGTGTCGAAAGCTGCATGGCTTCATTTGCCCAACAGCTTTATCATGTCCAGAGAAAAACAGTTCAGATCTCCTTCCGATCCTCTGTTCCTTAAAGGTTGGGGGATTTGATACAAAATGGTATCTCATCTTTGAACAAAAAGCAAAGTCATGTTCCTTCAAGGAACCCACATTCACGTGGCTCAGAGCTTAAAAATGGTTCCACAGAGTTTGGTGTCTTCTTCTGGCCTGCAAGGGCACATGCATACATGCATAAACATGTACAAAAAACGTATTTTTTTTCCTAAAAAAACCAAGTAGGTGTCTATAGAAGAACATGGTTGACACCTGTGCACCCACATGAACACACACAAAGTTGAAGACTGCTCTAATCACAAGTATCAAGGGAATAGCTGTGTACACAGCTGAAGGCATTGAAATAGACTAATGATGATGAACTAACCCTTTGTGCCTGTGACCCAGCACCTCATTGTGTCACCTACTAAGCCACACAGAAAGCTAGTGCAGGATGCACTTTTTAGGTTCCAAATGGTGGGCATCTTTGACTGCCTATCTCTGCTGGTTTTATAATTCAGAGGCAAAGGGCTTGACATCACAGACAACTAGGGGCATAAAATAAGCAGAGGCTTGCCTTAAACCCCTCTGTAGATTAGACAGCTCGAGTAATAAGACTGACTGACTTATTAACTCTTCCTCTCTGTTGCAGAAAGCACAATGGGTCCTCAAGAAAAAGATAGTAAAGCAATCTTGAAAGACCGTGGATTGGAAGAGGAACAGAAGTCAGGTTTGCAGGCTGGGTGAGGGTGTAAAGATGTGTACACTTAAAGCCACATGTTTTATAGGCTTTGATCTGAGGAATTATTACCCTGAATCCTAATGGGTGTCCATGCAGGATTGGAGTTTGGTTATCCACATCAGGTTCTCAGAGCTACATGTAATTCAGGCTCCATGAAATCCCACACATCTGTCCTCTGCTGGCACACACAAAACCGAAGACACCTGTAATTACAAGTTTTATTTACAAACTCATTACATTCTAATAGCAAGCTGCTAGCACAGGTCTGAAATTTGCAGGCATTGAGATGACTAACCAAGGACAACCCTTAATGCCTACAACCCAGCACCTCATAGTCACACCTATCCTAAGGCACTCAGAGGAACTAGTGTAGAATGCATGCTATAGGTTGCAAATGGGAGGAGCATCTTTGCCTGCCTATGCCGACTGTTTTACTGAACTTGTGAGGCAAAGAACTCAACATCACAGACTACATGGAACGTAATCTGAGCAGGCACTTACTTGCCTTAATCCTTTATGTAGTTTGGACATGAAGCATTCTCATACCAAGCAGAGGATAATGAGACTGACTCATTCACTCTTCCTCCCTCTTGCAGAAAGAAAAATGACTTCTCCAGAAAATGACAGTAAATCAGTCAAGAAAGACCAAGGACCAGAGCAGGAGCAGACGTCAGGTTTGCCAGCAGGGTCGGGTGGAAAGATGGGTACACATGAAGCCACATGCTCTATAAATTTTTATCTGAAGAATTAGACCTTTGAATTCTTATGTATGTGCATGCAGTTTTGAAGTTTGGTTACCAGCACCCACAAGTAGTTCTAAAAGCTACATATAAGTGCTCGGACCCTAGAAATCCAACACCTCCGTTCTCTGCTGGCACATGGCTCATACATACGACACATAGACATGTAATTACAAGTTAAAAATAAGTCTTTGTTTTAGTAGTGGATATTTTCTGAGGAAAGAAGCCTAAGGTTGATTTCTGGCACCCACATTTACACACACACATACACACACACACACACTTAAGACTGATTGCATACCACACAAATATGTACATGAATACTTATACAGTGTCGAGGTAGATGTCAGGAAGGGTTATTTGGGTTTCTGAGCCCTAGTGGACTGTTCTTTATGCCTGTCCTCATATAGCTATTCCCTACTTAAATGTTTTCTTTCAGGGTATATTACTGTATTTGTCAGCAAGTTTTGGGGGATAGGGTTTCTTGGTTCAAATGATTCTGTCATGAATTTTAAAATAACCTTACAAATTTCTTGGAGGTAAATGATCAGCTATGCTCTTTATATTGACTGCATGAAGTTGCATCTGTGTTTGTGTATAAAGCTGTTATTAATAAGGTTGTATCTTGAGGCTTGTCCAGTCATAGAAAGGTTTCCTGCACTCGAGGACCAGAGTTCAATTGCCAGGCTATCTAAATATGCCTGCTAAAGAGGTTGTGCCAATAATACCACCACTGAGAAAACAGAGACTGGAAGATGATCACTTGGCCACTTTTCTGAAGAACCCAGTTTCAGGTTTAAGCTACCACTTGCGAGCTTATATCTTTAAGTAGTTTCAGGGAATCTGTCCTCTTGTGGTCTCAGCGAGCATAGCCTACACAGGTTACAGGGACATGCATACAGGCAAGGCATTTTAAAAATTTTTTAAAGATATTTTCTTTTTATATATTTGAAATGCTATCCCCAAAGTTCCTATACTCTCCCTCCGCCCTGCTCCCCCCCCCACCCACTCCCACTTCTTAGCTCTGGCATTCCTCTGTACTGGGGCATATGAAATTTGCAATATCAAGGGCAGGCAAGGCATTCTTAAAGATATAGACCTCTTTAAACATTAAGATTGTGAGTGAGCAAGAAAGACATGGAAAGTCAAACTCTGGTCCATATGTGTGCACACAAATGTGCACATGGACTTGCTTGTCCACACAGAGAGAGCTCTGATAACCAAGCAGAGGACAAGCTCCAACAGAAAAGTGACTCCAAATGCTAACACTTCCTCAGGAGCCACTACCCAATCTGATTCAATTTTAAGTGTCTTGATATTGAAAAAGGTAGCCATGGCTGAGTGTCTTCATGTGCCCAACAGCTGTATTATGTCCAGGGAACAGCAGTTCACAGCTCTTCTTCCTATCCTCTGTTCCCTAAGGGTGGGGGAGCTGATAAAATGGTATCTCTTCTTTGAACAAGAAGCAAAGTCATGTTCCTTCAAGGAACCCACATTCACATGGCTGAGAGCTTCCCTTAAAAACGGTTCCACATAGTTTGCTGTCCTCTTCTGGCCTGAAAGGGCACATGCATACACACATAGACATGTACAAATTAAAAAAACAAACAAACAAGTAGGTGCCTACAGAGGAAAGAGACCATGGTTGACACCTGTGCACGCACATGACACACACAAACTTGAAGACAGCTCTAATTACAAGTATTAAGCGAATAGGTATGTACACAGTTCTGAAATTGGGTGGCATTGAGGTAGACTAATGAAGATGAACTAACCCTTAAATCCTGTGACCAATACCTCATTGTGTCACCTAAGCTATGCCACACAGAAAACTAGTGCAGGGTGCATGTGTTCTGTTCCAAATGGTGGCTATCTTTTTGCCTATCTCTGATGCTGTATCCTGTCCTGCGGGATTCAGTTATTCCTGGGTGCAAGGGGGACCACAAACCTGGAAGGAAATGGGAGGAAGGGAAGGAGAGGCAGGAGACCAAGAAGGGTACCTATCAAGGTCTCGTTTATTAGGCTGAGGTGCCTTGTTTTAAAGCATACATCTCAGGGAATAGGGAGGGGTCGAGGGGGAATTTTATAAAGAATAAAGAAGTGGGAATCTGCTGACATGAGAGCTAAAGTCAGGCGGCGGGCACTCTGCATCTTAGCTCCGGAACATAGATCCTCCTTGACAGCCTTGGGTGTCAGGCCAGGCTCAGGCTTAACTCGTGTCCTTGGATTGCATGGGAGTTCAGGAAGAGATAGGGGAGAGGGGACTATAATTCAGCTTTTACAGCCTCTGGTGCCAGGAAGGGAATAGGGAGGAGTGAGTGATAACCAACTCCTAGCACGGGGCCATTTGGCCTATTAGGGAGATTGTGAAGGGCTCGTTTTCTCACGGGATGGTCTCTGAGAATGGTGCTTTTGTACTTCTGAGGGAAAGGGCTTGACATCACAGACAACTAGGGGCATGAACTAAGTAGAGGCTTGCCTTAAATCCCTCTGTAGATTAGACAGCTCGAGTAATTAGATTGACTGACTTATTAACTCTTCCTCTCTGTTGCAGAAAGCACAATGTCTCCTTCAGAAAATGACGGTAGAGCAAACCTGAAAGACAGTGGACCAGAAGAAGTGGAACAGACTTCAGGTTTGCAGGCTGGGTAGGGGTGTAAAGATGCGTACACTTAAAGCCACAAGTTTTATAGGCTTTGATCTGAGGAATTATAACCCTGAAATCTAATGGGTGTCCATGCAGGATTGGAGTTTGGTTACCCACATCAGGTTCTCAGAGCTACATATAGTAATTCAGGCTCCACGAAATCCCACACATCTGTCCTCTGCTGGCACACACACAACCGAAGACACCTGTAATTACAAGTTTTACTAACAAACTCATTACATTCTAATAGCAAGCTGCTAGCACAGGTCTGAAATTTGAAGGCATTGAGATGACTAACCAAGGACAACCCTTAATGCCTACAACCCAGCACCTCATAGTCACACCTATCCTAAGGCACTCAGAAGAACTAGTGTAGAATGCATGCTATAGGTTGCAAATGGGAGGAGCATCTTTGCCTGCCTATGCCGACTGTTTTACTGAACTTTTGAGGCAAAGGACCAAATATCACAGACTACATGAAACATAATCAGAGCAGGCACTTACTTGTCTTAATCCTTTATGTAGTTTGGACATGAAGTATTCTCATACCAAGCTGCGACAATTAGACTGACTTATTTACTCTCCTTCTCTGTTGCAGAAAGCACAATGTCTCCTTCAGAAAATGTCAGTAAAGCAATCCTGAAAGACAGTGGATCAGAGCAGGAGCAGACGTCAGGTTTGCAGGCTGGGTTGGGTGTACAGATGGGTATACTTAAATAAACATTTTATTGGTTTTGATCTGAGGAATTAGACCCCAGAATTCTTTTTTTAAAAACAATCTTTTATTAGATATTTTCTTCCTTTACTTTTCAAGGGCTATTCTGAAAGTCCCCTATACCCCCCCCCCCCCGCTCTGCTCCCCGTCCCACCTACTCCTGCTTCCTGACCCTGGCATTCCCCTGTACTGGGGTATATAATATTTGCAAGACCAAGGGGCCTCTCCTCCCAATGATGGCCAACTAGGCTATCTTCTGCTACATATGCAGCTAGAGGCATGAGCTCAGGGGGTACTGGTTAGTTCATATTGTTCCTCTTATAGGGTTACAGACACCTTAAGTTCCTTGGGTACCTCTCTAGCTCCTCCATTGGGGGCCCTGTGTTCCATCCAATAGACAACTGTGAGTATCCACTTCTGTATTTGCCAGGCACTGGCATAGCCTCACGAGAAGACCCCAGAATTTTAATATGTGTGTATGCAAGATTGGAGTTTGGTTATCCACATCAGGTTCTCAGAGCTACATGTAATTCAGGCTCCATGAAATCCCACACATCTGTCCTCTGCTGGTGCACACAAAACCGAAGACACCTGTAATTACAAGTTTTATTAACAAACTCATTACATTCTAATAGCAAGCTGCTAGCACAGGTCTGAAATTTGAAGGCATTGAGATGACTAACCAAGGACAACCCTTAATGCCTATAACCCAGCACCTCATAGTCACACCTATCCTAAGGCACTCAGAGGAACTAGTGTAGAATGCATGCTATAGGTTGCAAATGGAAGGAGCATCTTTGCCTGCCTATGCCGACTGTTTTACTGAACTTGTGAGGCAAAGGACCCAACATCACAGACTACATGGAACATAATCTAAGCAGGCACTTACTTGTCTTAATCCTTTATGTAGTTTGGACATGAAGTATTCTCATACCAAGCTGCGACAATTAGACTGACTTATTTACTCTCCTTCTCTGTTGCAGAAAGCACAATGTCTCCTTCAGAAAATGTCAGTAAAGCAATACTGAAAGACATTGGATCAGAAGTGGAACAGACGTCAGGTTTGCAGGCTGGGTTGGGTGTACAGATGGGTATACTTAAATAAACATTTTATTGGTTTTGATCTGAGGAATTAGACCCCAGAATTCTTTTTTTTAAAAACAATCTTTTATTAGATATTTTCTTCCTTTACTTTTCAAGGGCTATTCTGAAAGTCCCTTATACCTCCCCACACCCCCACTCTGCTCCCCGACCCACCTACTCCTGCTTCCTGACCCTGGCATTCCCCTGTACTGGGGTATATAATATTTGCAAGACCAAAGGGTCTCTCCTCCCAATGATGGCCAACTAGGCTATCTTCTGCTACATATGCAGCTAGAGGCATGAGCTCAGGGGGTACTGGTTAGTTCATATTGTTCCTCTTATAGGGTTACAGACACCTTAAGTTCCTTGGGTACCTCTCTAGCTCCTCCATTGGGGGCCCTGTGTTCCATCCAATAGACGACTGTGAGCATCCACTTCTGTATTTGCCAGGCACTGGCTTAGCCTCACGAGAAGACCCCAGAATTTTATTATGTGTGTATGCAGGATCGGAGTTTGGTTATCCACATCAGGTTCTCAGAGCTACATGTAATTCAGGCTCCATGAAATCCCACACATCTGTCCTCTGCTGGCGCACACAAAACCGAAGACAACTGTAATTACAAGTTTTACTAACAAACTCATTACATTCTAATAGCAAGCTGCTAGCACAGGTCTGAAATTTGAAGGCATTGAGATGACTAACCAAGGACAACCCTTAATGCCTACAACCCAGCACCTCATAGTCACACCTATCCTAAGGCACTCAGAAGAACTAGTGTAGAATGCATGCTATAGGTTGCAAATGGGAGGAGCATCTTTGCCTGCCTATGCCGACTGTTTTACTGAACTTGTGAGGCAAAGGACCCAACATCACAGACTATATGGAACATAATCTAAGCAGGCACTTACTTGTCTTAATCCTCTATATAGTTTGGACATGAAGTATTCTCATACCAAGCTGCGACAATTAGACTGACTTACTCACTCTCCCTCTCTGTTGCAGAAAGCACAATGTTTTCTTCAGAAGATGACAGTAAATCCATCCTGAATGACCAAGGATCAGAGCCGGAGCAGACATCAGGTTTGCCAACAGGGTGGGGTGTAAAGATGGGCACAGTTAAAGCCACATGCTCTGTAGGTTTTTATCTTAAGATTAGTCCTTTGAATTCTTACGTATGTGCATTCAGGTTTGGAGTTTGGTTACCAACATCCTCATCAGATTCTCAGAACTATGTGTAACTCTGGGTACAAGAAATGCAACACCTCTGTCCTCTGCTGGCACAAGACTCTGATACATACCCACACATAAACATGTAATTACAAGTTAAAAATAAGTCTTTAATAGTGAATTTTTTTTTGAGGAGGGAAACCTAAGGTTTATCTCTCATATCCATAGCAATATGCACACACATGCTTGAAACCTATGATATATCTCATACCGTATATACACAAACAATCCTTTCAAATTTACTAGATAATAATGTTGAGTGCTTCAGCCCCAGTTGATATCTGTGTCTATCCTCTTACCACTATCCCCACTGGCTTTAATGTTTATTTCAGGGTATATGGCTCTTTATATTTTTCTACAAGGTTGGAGGTGAGGGATTTCTTGGTTCCATTGATTCTATCATGAATTTAATAGCTCCTTGACAACTTCTTTTTGAGGAATGATCAGTGAGGCTCTTGATATTGACTGCATTAAATTGCATCTGTGTTTGGGTACATTGGTGTTACTAAGGTTGAATCTCGAAAAGACAATAAAATAGTTAAAGAAATGTTTCCTGCACTAGAACCAAAGTTCAATCCTCTAAATATTCTGGTGGGAGGAGCATGTGGCTATAATACCACTACCAAGGAGGCAGAGACAGGGTGACCTCTGGTGATGTCTGGTCAGCCCATTAAACCATGGTGAGATCCAGGTTTAGTGAGACTCTCCAAAACTAAGATTGGTGACCAGAGAGGCAGCTCAGAGGGTAAGATCACTTGGTCGCTTTTCTAGAGAATCCAGGTTCAGTTTTCAGCTTCCACATGGCAACTGATATCTGTAAGTCAGTTCCAGGGGATCCTGCGCTCTTGTGGTTTCAGCAGGCACAGGTTACAAGGGCATACATACAGGTAAAGTGTTCTTTCTTTCTTTTTTTTTTTTTTCAATTTTTTATTAGATAGTCTCTTTCTTTACATTTCAAATGCTATCCCGAAAGTCCCCTATACCCTTCCCCCCCCCCACTTGCTCCCCTACCCACCCACTCCCACTTCTTGGCCCTGTACTGGGGCAAATGAAGTTTGCAAGACCAAGGAGCCTCTTTTCCCAATGATGGCTGACTAGGCCGTCTTCTGATACATATGCAGCAAGAGACACGAGCTCTGTGGGTACTGGTTTAGTTCATATTGTTGTTCTACCTATAGGGTTGCAGACCCCTTCAGCTCCTTGGGTACTTTCTCTAGCTCCTCCATTGGGGTCCCTGTGCTCCATCCAATAGCTGACTGTGGGAATCCACTTCTGTGTTTGCCAGGCACTGGCATAGCCTCACAAGAGACAGTTATTTCAGAGTCCTTTCATCAAAATCTTGCTGGCATATGTAGTAGTGTCTGTGTTTGGTGGCTGATTATGGGATAGATGGGGTAGTCTCTGGATGGTCCATCCTTTCATCTCAGCCCCAAACTTTGTCTCTGTAACTTCTTCCATAGGTATTATGTTCCCCATTCTAAGGAGGGACGAAGTATCCATACTTTGGTCTTCCTCCTTCTTGAGTTTCATGTGTTTTGCAAATTGTATCTTGGGTATTCTAAGTTTCTGGGCTAATATCCACTTATCAGTGAGTGCATATCAAGTGACTTTTGTGATTGGGTTACATCACTCAGGATGATATCCTCCAGATACATCTATTTGCCTAAGAATTTCATAAATTCATTGTTTTTAATAGCTGAGTAGTACTCTATTGTGTAAATGTACCACATTTTCTGTATCCATTGTTCTGTTTAGGGACATCTGGGTTCTTCCCAGCTTCTGGCTATTATAAATAAGGCTGCTATGAACATAGTGGAGCATGTGTCCTTATTACCAGTTGGAACTTCTTCTGGGTATATGCCCAGGAGAGGAATTGCTGGATCTTCTGGTAGTACTATGTCCAATTTTCTGAGGAACCGCCAGAATGATTTCCAGAGTGGCTGTACCAGCTTGCAATCTCACCAGCAATGGAGGAGTGTTCCTCTTTCTCCACATCCTCGCCAGAATCTGCTGCCACCTGAATTTTTTATCTTAGCCATTCTGACAGGTGTGAGGTTGAATATCAGGGTTGTTTTGATTTGCATTTCCCTGATGATTAACGATGTGGAACATTTTTTCAGGTGCTTCTCAGTCCTTCGGTATTCTTCAGTTGAGAATTCTTTGTTTAGCTCTGTACCCCATTTTTTTAATGGGGTTATTTAAATTTTTGGAGTTGAGCTTCTTGATCTCTTTGTATATATTGGATATTAGCCCCTATCAGATTTAGGATTGGTAAAAATCCTTTCCTAATCTATTGGTGGCCTTTTTGTCTTATTGACAGTGAGGTCCCATTTGTCGATCCTTGATCGTACAGCACAAGCCATTGCTGTTCTGTTCAGGAATTTTTTTCCCCTGTGCCCATATCTTCGAGGCTTTTCCCCACTTTCTCCTCTAAGTTTCAGTGTCTCTGGTTTTATGTGCAGGTCTTTGATCCACTTAGACTTGAGCTTTGTACAAGGAGATAAGAATGGATCAATTCGCATTCTTCTACATGATAAACGCCAGTTGTGCCAGCACCATTTGTTGAAAATGCTGTCTTTTTTCCACTGGATGGTTTTAGCTCCCTTGTCAAAGATCAAGTGTCCATAGGTGTGTAGGTTCATTTCTGGGTCTTCAATTCTATTCCATTGATCTACCTGTTTTTCGTTGTACCAGTACCATGCAGTTTTTTATCACAATTGCTCTGTAGTACAGCTGGAGGTCAAGCATGGTGATTCAAGACATCTTTAAACATTAAGATTTGAGAGTAACTGGGAAAGACATGAAAATGTCAAACTCTGGCCCATACATGTGCACAGAAATATGCACATGGACCTGTCTACTGGCATGTACACACAGAGCCTTGACAGCCAAGTAGAGGACATGCTTCTACAGAGAAGTGACTCCAAATGCTGACACTTCCTCTCTGGTGCAACTTTTAAGTGTCTTGATCTTGCACAGATAGCTTTAGCTGCATGCTTTCATGTGGCCAACAGCTGTATCATGTACAGAGGAGAGCAATTCATAGCTCTCCTCCCTATCCCCTGTTCCCTAAGAATGAAGGTAGTTCACAATATTGTATCTTTGCTTTGTACAGGAAGCAAAATCATGTTGGTTGGGTTTTTTCTTCCCTTTTCCAGAAACCTTACAATCTAAGGAAGATGATGAAGTGACAGAGGCAGATAAAGAAGGTGACTAAAATTCTTATTTGTGGTCAGTCTATAGGGAGGCTCAGTGACAGCAACGTAAGGAATTTAGATAGAAGTGTAGGGTCCTGGTCTCACTAGTGTCTCTGCCTGAACTTTCCCTGTGAGTCATGGGGATAAACCTCACAGACAGAGCCATGTGGCTCACTGCAATTTCTGTTGGGGTTCAGCTTATGGAAATTTCAAATAACCCATAAATCCAGCAAACTGACAACACAAGCCCAAGCCCAAGGTTGACTAGTTCTTAACACAGCTGAGAGTAGTTAACCACACTGATAAAATTTAGAGATTTTATTAGGTTTCAAATTAGCAAACAATGAGAATTTGGTTCTTTTTCTTAGTGGTTTTACTACCATAGATTATATATAACGAGTTTCCCTTTGATATTTTTGTTGTTGCTGTTTTGAGACAGGGTTTCTCTGTATAGTCGTGGAACTCACTCTGTGGTCCTGGAACTCACTCTGTAGACCAGGCTGGCCTCGAACTCAGAAATTTGCCTGCCTCTGCCTCCCAAGTTCTGGGATTAAAGGCATGTGCCACCACTGCCCGGCCTCCCTTTGATATTTTTGTACAGCTATTCCTACCTCCGCTTTGATTTGTGGTCACCCAATGTGTTAATTGAGTTGCTTACACGAGCATGGGAGAAAGGTTAATTACAGAGGCATGGGCACCTTACCAGTGGATATACCTCAGAAGAAAGTATCATTTCCCCACCAACCAGTAACTGATGATGGATCCTCAGGCAGTGGCAGGACCTCATGTATTCTAGGCTGACCTCAAACTCTTTATGTAGTTGAGGAGGATCTTGAACAATTAAAGCTCCTGAGTGGTAGAATTCCAGTTGTGTGTGTGTGTGTGTGTTTTGTTGTTGTTGCTGTTTTGAGACAGGGTTTCTCTGTATAGTCCTGGAACTCACTCTGTAGACCAGGCTGGATGTAGAACACATCCAGTTTATATGGTGCTAGGGGTTTAACACCAAGGCAAGTGACTCTATCCACTGAGCCACCTCCCCAGACCCACTGTGTCATCGCCTATGTAGTTTCTTCTAATTTGTCATCATCTTCCACTTCCAGCCTCTGCCCTCCACCCCATAGCTCACCTTCTGCTCTCATGTCACATGCATTGTCACCCTCTTTTTCCTTTTCTCCTCTACTCAAGATTTCTTCTCCCTTTCTCCAAGATCTTTCTACTTTTATGGGGTATGTATGTTTGTGTGTGTTGATAAACAAAATAGAGGAGAAAACAAGCATTATTTGTCTTTCTGAGTCTGGCACATTTTGCCTAATGGCAGTTGCCAATTCCATTTGTTTTACTGAATAAATAGAATTCCATTAATATAGACAGATGGTAGTGGCTCACACCTTCAATCTCGGCACTCAGGAGGTAGAGACAGGTTGCTCTCTGTGAGTTTGAGGCCAGCCTGGTCTACAGAGAAACTTCCAGGACAGCCAGAGCTACACAGAGAAACCTTGTCTCAGAAAAAACAAAATCCATTGTAAATATCATTATTTTTTCATTCCTTGTGTTGCCTTGCAATATTCTATTATTAATCACAGCACTCGAGGCAAAGGAAAGTGGATCTGTGTAAGTCCCAGGCCATTCAAGTCTACATAGTGAAAAATAAGTAAATACATTCCATTGTAGAGCTGGAGAGATAGTACCATGGTTAGAGTACTTGCTGCTCTTGTAGAGGTCTGGGGTGCAATCCATAGCACTCATTGGGCAGCTTGCAACCATCTATAACTCCAGTTCCTAGAAATTTGAGGCTACCTCTGACCTTTTCAGACACCAGACATGCATACCATATGCATGCATACATACACTCATAGAAAATGCTCCCTACACCTACAATTTTTTCAATTTATTTTTTATTAGTTATTTTCTTTATATTTCAAATGCTATCCCCAAAGCCCCCTTAAACCCTCCCCCTGCCGTGCTCCCCAACCCACCCACTCCTGCTTCCTGGCCCTGGCATTCCCCTGTACTGGGGCATATGATATTCACAAGACCTAGAAGCCCTAATGCATTGCATGAGCAAGCTGCTCTCTATTTCCCCACTAGTGGGATTTTTCCCTTGTTCTTTCTTCATTAGTGGTTAATCCAGCTCTAAGCATATGATGTTCACTGAGGCAGTGATTAAAAGCAGTGATAGGACTTGGGTGAGATATTTACATTGTACACTTGCTTAGTAGAACTGAGGATCTGACCACCTCGGACAAGAGTCCAAACTGCATCCCACTTTGCTTCAAGAGCCTGATGGGAGGCAATGCTGGGAGCCATGACTCTAGGCCTGTAGGTCACGACCCCTTTGGGGGTCAGACAACCCTTTCACAGGGGTCACATATCAGATATCAGATGTTTATATTGTGCCTTACAAGAGTAGCAAAAGTATAGTTCTGAGGTAGCAATAACTGGTTGGAGCATCACTACAACATGATTAAAGAATCACAGCTTTGGAAAGGTCGAGAACCACTGGTCTAGACTGCAAATGGGTCCTGTATTTATCCATGTTGAAAAACTGATATTTTGAAGTGCCCTCTAAATTCGAATCCATGCTATTTTGTAGGAGTAAGGCTTCAAGACCAGGGTTTCTGTCCTGGAACCAGTTTTGTAGACCAAGCTGACCTGAAACTTGCAGAGATCCACCTGCCTCTACCTCCTGAGTGATAGAATTACAGTTGTGCACCACCTCTGCCTGACTGGAATCTATACTATTAAATATAAATATTGATGGCATCTTGAGCCATTCACTATGGGCCAGGCACTGTGGTGCAAATAGTATCATTGTCATGTCACTTGTTCAAAACTACCTTGTTAAAGAAATTCAAAACTACCTTGTTAAAGAAATTTATATCTGTCATCAGGGTTTTTATTGCTACATTAAAACACCATAACTAAAAAGTAAGTTGGAAAGGAAAGGATTTATTTGGCAGTCTGGAGCATGGGTGTAATAATTAAGTCTGTAGGTGGGGGGGGGGAGCAAAGCCAGGTAGTCTTAGGTTCAACTGCAGGCTGCCTTCTGACACTCTATGCAAACCTAAACATGTTAGCATGGCTAATGTTCAATATAAAGATAATGCATTGGTCTAATTCAGCAAATAGAGATTAAGATCTTGTATGCATGAAGGACTGAGTTTAGGACCCCAGAGTAGCATAAAGAGTTGGGTATGATGGCAGTGTACTTATAGTCACAGATGGGATGGAGAGAAAGGCAAGTCTCTACAGCTTACTAGTCAACGATAGCCCAGTCTACATGGATTTCATAAGAAAAACATGGCTCAGAAGAAGCTAGACTGAATTATGGATATGACTAAGTTGGTGGAGTGTCTTCTAACATGCATAAAGCCATGGGGTTCAGTCCTCAGTGCAACATAAAACTAAGCATGGTGGTTCACACCTGTAGTCCTGGGAGTTGGGACATAGACAGGAGGATCAGAAGTTCAAAGCCATTGTTGTCTACATAGCAAAGTTGAGGCCAACTTGAGTTATGAACCTCTTCTTTCAAAACAGGTAATGAAGTAGCAAGAACATTGTATATAGCTATCTGACTTAAAACCAAAGAGTGTGTGTCAACTCATATTTGTATGTATTCAGTACAACATATTTTGATTCATTATAAATATATTTGTGGTCAATTAAAAGCAATTAGCATATTAATCACCTTAAACTTCCCCTATCTCTTTATGATAAATCCATTCAGATTTCCTCCCATCTGTCTTGAGATGTTTTAAGCCATTGTTAATTATACTCATGATGCAGATATACATGTCAGTTTCACTAAAAATAAGACTTTGTTCAGTTTTTCTTATGTCCTCTTATCTGACTTCAGATAATGGAGGTTACCTACAAGACTACAAGGCCCATGTGATAGCTAAGTTCGACACAAGTGTGGATCTACACTATGACAGCCCAGAGATGAAATTATTGTCTGATGCTTTTAAACCATACCAGAAAACCTTCCAGCCTCACACCATTATCCTACATGGAAGACCAGGAGTTGGGAAGTCAGCTTTGGCTAGAAGTATTGTTCTTGGCTGGGCACAGGGTAAACTCTTCCAAAAAATGTCGTATGTCATCTTCTTCTCTGTTAGAGAAATAAAGTGGACAGAGAAGAGCAGTTTGGCACAGCTGATTGCTAAGGAGTGGCCAGACTCCTGGGCACCAGTGACAAAGATCATGTCCCAACCAGAAAGACTCTTGTTTGTCATAGATGGCTTGGATGATATGGACTCTGTCCTCCAACATGATGATATGACACTATCCAGCAACTGGAAGGATGAACAGCCCATATACATCCTGATGTACAGCCTCCTGAGGAAGGCCCTCCTACCCCAGTCCTTTCTCATCATTACCACCAGAAACACAGGCTTACAAAAACTCAAGTCAATGGTTGTGTCCCCCCTCTATATACTGGTTGAAGGACTGTCTGCATCAAGGAGATCTCAGCTGGTCCTCGAGAACATCTCCAATGAGTGTGAGAGAATGCAAGTCTTCCATTCTCTGATAGAAAATCACCAGCTGTTTGACCAATGCCAGGCCCCCTCTGTGTGCTCCCTGGTGTGTGAGGCTCTACAGCTACAGAAGAAACTGGGAAAGAGGTGCACCCTACCCTGCCAGACTCTCACTGGTTTGTATGCCACGTGGGTGTTCCACCAGCTCACCTTGAGAAGGCCTTCCCAGAGCGCTCTCAGTCAGGAAGAACAAATTACTCTAGTGGGTTTGTGCATGATGGCAGCTGAAGGAGTGTGGGCCATGAGGTCGGTGTTCTATGATGATGACCTGAAGAACTATAGCCTAAAGGAGTCTGAGATCTTGGCCCTCTTTCACATGAACATCCTTCTCCAGGTTGGCCATAACAGTGAGCAGTGTTATAGTTTCTTCCACCTCAGCCTGCAGGATTTCTTTGCTGCCTTATATTATGTTTTAGAAGGGCTGGGGGAATGGAATCAGCATTTTTGCTTCATTGAAAACCAAAGGAGCATCATGGAGGTGAAGAGAACCGATGACACTCACCTCCTCGGGATGAAGCATTTCTTATTTGGCCTCATGAACAAGGATATCTTGAAGACTCTGGAGGTTCTGTTTGAATGTCCCGTGATTGCAACTGTTCAGCAGAAGCTCCAACACTGGGTCTCTCTGATAGGTCAGCAGGTCAATGGCACCAGCCCGATGGACACCCTGGATGCCTTCTATTGTCTGTTTGAGTCTCAGGATGAAGAGTTTGTTCACAGGGCTCTCAACCGCTTCCAAGAAGTGTGGCTGCTGATTAACCAGAAGATGGACTTGAAGGTCTCTTCCTACTGTCTCAAGCGCTGTCAGAACTTGAAGGCAATCCGGGTGGATATCAGAGACCTCCTCTCCGTAGATAATACTCTCGAGCTGTGCCCTGTTGTTACTCTCCAGGAGTGAGTATCAGATAATTTTTATCCAAAGCCAGTTAGTGATTTTTGTATATTACTATGCTTAGACATGACCTTTGGAAATATTTTGGATACTAGAAGGTACTTAAAAGATGACTCCTTACTAACGGGACTTGACCTGAGTCTAGTTTGCCATTATCTAGAGGAAAAGCCCTTTTAAAACGGAGTACCATTCTGGGGATATAGCTCAGCTGGTAGATATATTTCAGCCAGTTGAGTGGTTGCCTAGCATGAATGAAGCCTGGGGTTCAATCCTAGCACCACATAGACTAGGTACATACCTGCAATCCCAGAACTTCGGGTGACAGACGTGTCAACCTAGGTTCTACCACTAAGCCTATTAGAACAGCCAAATTAATAATGCAGAATAGAATCATTCAATGAGGCCACAGTAGAAAGAGGGGCAGAGTTCAAAGGTCAATAGGTCTACCTTGACTCCCCTCCCCATAGCCTATCTTTTGTCACTTCATGACATTACAAGTTCAGGGACTTGCATGTCTTAAGTAGTTCTGAGCGAAGTGCATGAGCCCTACCCATCATTGCCATGTCATCTGGACTCCAGTCTCTCTAGCAAGGTGGGTTGCTCTGTGTGGAATTGCTTTCTAGGGGGACAAGTTATCCTCTGGCTGATACCAGGCTCCAGCCTTTCCCTTCTAAAAGGCAATTTCTAGAGATTGGCAGCAGCTTTGGCGCCCATCATTTCCAAAATCTGATAGTCAGAATGATGGACAGATTAACAGACAAAAGTAGGCAGAAGAGGACTCAGTGATTATGAGCATGCACTCCTGTTCCAGAGATCTAGATTTTGGTTCTCACCACCCAGTGGAGTGTCTCACTACCTACTACTCCATGTCCAGGAGCTCCAGCACCTTCTTTTAGCCTCCACAGGCACCTGCATTTTATGCACATAGTCCTAGGCACATGACTTGCAATACACATAAATGAAAAATAATATTAAATATTTTTAGGATGTAATTATTATATACAAGTACACTGTAGCTGTCTTCAGACACACCAGATGAAGAGGGCATCAGATCCCATCACAGACGGTTGTGAGCCACCATGTGGTTGCTGGGATCTGAATTCAGGACCTCTAGAAGAACAGTCAGTGCTCTTAATTGCTGAGTCATCTCTCCAGCCCAAAATTTAATTTTTTTTTAATAATAAAATACCTTCATCTCTGTAAGCTGGTTACAGAGAAAGGATCGATGTTCAAGTTTTAAGATCACTTAGCAATTGTAAGTATATATGAAACATGTTAATATCATTAATCACAATATAATAATTAAAACACAATGTGCAGATCTAAGTTTGTTCATTTTGATTGACTCTTTGAGTTTCCTTTCCCCTCCTCCCAGTCTCAGGTGTCATGACCATCCCACTATCTACTTCTGGAGAATTTTGTTTTTAAACAAGGTTCCATTTTAGTGTGTGTGTGTGTGTGTGTGTGTGTGTCTGCTGTCTATTCTGTGTGTGTGCACAGATGTGTGCATGTCATGACATGCGTGGCGATCAGAGAACAACTAGCAGTAATAGATCTTTCCACCGCAGAGTTCTCTGGGTTTGATCTCAGGTACTCAGGCCTCACAGCAAAGTCCCACCTCACATAGATAATGTCCTCATGGGAGCTGTCATGGAGACATGTTTTCAATTATCCACTTCCATGTATATTCTAGCATCCTCCAAGATCACTTGTAGCTGAGGGAGGACAAGGAATCAGAGTTGGAGTCTCATGTCAGGGGTCCTGTAACCTTCCTCTTGCCACTACTAGAAATTAGACACACTTCCTTTACCATATACTTGGCTTTTCCTGTACTGTTTTTGTCCAGGTAGTTGCCATAACTAACAGGAAGTGGTAACATCTACTCCAAGATGGAAATGGAATGATCATATCTCCAGAGAAAAAATAAAATCCAAGCTAAAGAGATGGCTCTGTAGTTAAGAGCACTTACTGTTCTTCCAGAGGATGTGGATTTGGTTCCTAGCATCACTTTGGGTGGCTCATAGTTGCCTATAACTCCAACTCCAGGGAGATTTGATGCCTTTCTCTGGCCTCCATGAACACATATATAGAGATACAGAGACATGAAGACAACACACAGACACACAGACATACAGACACATACATGCACAGACTCATGCACAGATGCACACGGTTACACAATTTTAAAAATACAATCATTTTTTAGTGCCATACAACACAGCCATACCATTTCACCATTAGTGAGCTAGAATTTAAGTCAACAG
Source organism: Mus caroli (assembly GCF_978045245.1). Lineage (NCBI taxonomy): Eukaryota > Metazoa > Chordata > Mammalia > Rodentia > Muridae > Mus > Mus caroli. The sequence continues at coordinate 123,482,059 of NW_028227263.1, read as the reverse complement.
ATGACTGGAAGGACTGAAGGCTCCTCTGATTGGTCTAGCATATCCCCGGGGAATATTGAAGTATCAAAGGAGTCTGACTGTAGGGCTGATCCTGTAGATCATGTACCAGGTAGTTTCCACTGAGCTGGCTTTATTTCCTCAGCTGTCCCGTGCTCCCTTACAGTCTAGTCTCCCTCCTGTGGCTGGCCTTGCTGTGGCAGTCACTCATGTTCAAATCTACCTGTTCAATCATATTTTCTCTCACTTCTTCCCCTCACTGACACAGGACACAATGTAAGCCCCTCCTCATGGAGTGGTGGGGAAACTTCTGCTCTGTGCTTGGCAACCACCGGAACTTGAAGGAGCTGGACTTGGGTGACAGCATCCTGAGTCAATGGGCCATGAAGATACTGTGCCTCGAGCTGCGGAATCCGTCCTGCAAAATACAGGAGCTGACGTAAGTGCTACCCAGCCTGGGGTAAGCAGTCTTTGCCGGGGCTTATCCTGCCAAGGCAAGGTTCTTCTGTAAACCCTGGGGAGATTTATTCTGAAAGGATAAATGCTATAAAAGATCTCTTGCATGAACCAAGTCTCCAGAAGCATGAAATGGGAGCTGAGCAAAAGACCTTCTAAAAAGAGATACATGGGTTTGAGGCGAGTTTCATTACTGTGGATTTTGAAATATAAGTAGGAATTGGTTAGAAAGGAAGAACAGGAGAGGAGGACTTTGGGGCCAATAATATAACATGAGGTAATTGTTCAAGTTATATGATTTATATTGTTCCTTGATCACTCTTTGATAACTCTAAAACTGTACAAATATGTGACCAGCTAATGGTTAAATACAACAGGGGTAACAGCAGTCAGTCTGGGAAGAAGCTGACGTGATTCCCTTCAGAAGAGGCAGTTCGATGGAAGGAAGAGCAGAGTTTACAGGAACAATACAATGGAGAGAGATCCAAACATGATGAGGCCTTTAAAATGGAGAGATTTTCCTTTAAACCCTGGAGAGCAGCTTTATTAAGAGAGAGGAGGAGGTAGAGGGGTGAGAGGGGATAGCTAGGTGGTTAGTGGATCAGCTGCTTTTGCAGAGGACTCAGGCACTGTTCCCAGCACCCACATGGTAGCTCACAGCCTCTCTAACTCCAGCTCCAGGGAATCCAGTTTCCTCTTGCCACCTCCATGGGCCCTGGCATGTATGTGGTGCATGTACAGTCATGCACACACATACACATTAATGAGAGAGTATGCTCAAGTCATCCCAAGAAGGATGTTGGGCTTGCGTCAAAGGACGGCAATCCCTTCATTAACACATCTTGGCAAATCCCTCTGAGGAGTCTCTGGACCAAATCCCCAAAACATAGAAGTTTGGTTTTTAGGAGTAGTAAGAAGTTTCCCATCACATGATTTAGTTCAGTTAGCATATGTGACAAGGAGCATGAAGAACCCAATTGAGAGCTGTCAAGTCACAGCATAGACCATTTACCTCTGTCCCAGTGAGAGCTACAGGAAGGGACATGGCCTGTTTGCCTCAGGCTATGGGATCTGACCTGTTGTAAGAAACACTACCCTTGAGAGTCAGCCTCACGCTGTAACACTAATACAAATCTGAGCCTGCTACAGATGCCAGGTGTCTTGGGGAAGGAGGATAAATCCCCAGCTCTATTTTAGACAAGAAGCTCACTCTTTTTTTTTTTTTTTTTTTTTGGTTTTTCGAGACAGGGTTTCTCTGTGTAGCCCTGGCTGTCCTGGCACTCACTTTGTAGACCAGGCTGGCCTCGAACTCAGAAATCCGCCTGCCTCTGCCTCCCAAGTGCTGGGATTAAAGGCATGCGCCACCACGCCCGGCTAAGAAGCTCACTCTTTAACTTGTCCTCCCAAGCCAGGGAAAATCCACATGGCATCCAGCTTGGGGCTGGTCAAGTTCTCAGTTGCTAATGCACACTGGGTTCCTGCCCTGACTTCCCTAGATGATAGACTACAAGCTGCAGTGACGGAGTTTTATCACAGCAATAGAAACCCCATCTGAGACAATGACTAAAAGCTACATGGGGAGAAAGTTTTCTTCCATAACTCTCAGGTCATATTGTGTCTTTGAGGTAAGTCAAAGTACAAACTGCAGAAGTCATGGAGGAATGCTACTTAACTGGCTTGCTCCCAATTGAATGCTCAGCCTGTTTTTTTTATACACACAGGACTACCTGTCCAGGGGTGGCACTGCCCACAGTGCTCTGGTCCCTCATACATCAATCATTAATTAACCAAAAATGCCCTTCAGGTGTGCCATCCTCCCCAGAGTCTAGCTTTATCAAGTTGACAAAAAAAAAAAAAAAAACCAACAAGACAAAACAACAAAAATGGGGACAGCAGGTAGGTGTGGCCACACCCAGTAATGAAGCAAAGTCTTGTGTTTGATGCTATCTGGTATCCCTGTAAACAAATGGTTCTCATTTGTTTGTGGGTTGTGATCCTTTGGGGGATCAAATGGCCCATTCATGAGGGTCACATATCAGGTACTCTGCATATCAGATAGTTACATTACAGTTCATAACAATAGTAACATTGCAGCCATGAGTAACAATGAAAATAATTTTATGGTTGGGGGTCACTACAACATTGAGGAATTATGAAAGGGTCACAGCACTAGGAAAGGTGAGAACCAGCACTCTGGAGAGAGCTCTCCAAAAACAGGATTGCTTAATGTCCTGTTCCTAGGGCCTTTGGCACTTTGTGGAGTGCTGTACAATTAAAGGCAAATAGAGCTGAGGGGAGTGGCTTAGTAAGTAGAATTCTTGTCTGGCATGCAGTAAGGCAGACTTCAACCACCAGAATCACGTAAACTATACATGAGGGCACAAGCCTATAATCCTAACACTTGGGGCAGTGCTGGCAGGTGGACCTGAAGTCCAAGGTCAGTAGCGTCTTGCAGAAGACCAGAGTTGGGTTCCTAGCCTGTAACTCCAGCTCTGATGAGCTATTATTGCCCTCTGCAGGCCTCCATGGGTACCGAATACACATGCGCACAAAAACCTTTAAGATTGTTAAAAAGCTGTTCAGCATCATCCACAGCTACATAGTGAGTGCGAGACCAGCTTAGGATAAATTAGAGCCCATCTCAGAAATGGCGAACTTAACTGACAGGAGTGTTCACACAGGGACGCAGTCCCAGCACTCGAGTAACAGTTTCACACGGTATAGGCTACGTCTCAGAAACTCTGTCTCAGAAACAAACGGTATGCAAAGAGCTACAGCTTTGAGAGCTGGCAAGATGGGTAAACAGAAGAGTGTTATTGATCAAATGTGATTAATAACTAAATGAACAATTAAATATGACCATTCTCTCTCTCACCTCCTCCCACTTCTACAGGTTTAAGAGTGCAGAGGTAGTGTCTGGCCTGAAATATCTCTGGCAGCTCCTTTTTAGCAATCAAAACGTAAAGTACCTCAATCTAGGGAACACTCCCATGAAGGATGATGACATGAAGTTAGCCTGTGAAGCACTGAAACATCCAAAGTGCTCCCTGGAGACTCTGAGGTGAGTGTGTGACTTTTTACTTTGAAATTTGGAATGATTTCCAGGAAGTTGAAAAATACAGCAACTTGTGGGTGATGAACTGGGGGTTAAAAGGTGGCCTGCATCCACTCTGCCCCAGGGCTCTGGCTACTAGTGGAAGTGGGAGACAAGAGTCTTAAATCTGTTTGAAATGTTCAGTTTGTTGGCATGTAGCCCAGTCTTTTGTCTTGTCTCCCATCCCTACTATTGCATTGCCAAATCACTATGGCCCCCGCCTCCAGAACTTCTCCATTTCTAACTCCCTAGAGCAGTGGTTTTCAACCTTCCTAATGCCGTGACCCTTTAATACAGTTCAGCTATGAAGTACGCTTACCCCTTGCTAGTGCTGGGCTGGTGTTGGCTATGTGAAGACGCTGGACACTACTCCAAAGGTGGGGGAGCATAGTCTGAAGTCTCTGGGACTGCTGGAGCTGGCTCAGGAATCCCCAGGCCTGCACAGAGGCTGGAGCCATTAGGTTCTCAGACTCTTGGGCAACCAGACACCACTGGGAGCTGCAGAAGAGCTGAGAATGGAGTTGGGGACCCATGGGCTGGATCTAGCCCAGGGCCAAAGAGGAAAAGAGGGGAGAGCTCTGGCTGAGTCCTGTGGGAAGGAGAGTCCTTGGCTTGCTCAATGGGGGCTTGGCTTGGTGGAAATCATGGCTGGGAGCACTGAAAGGCTTTGTGCAAGAGACTTGGTGGCTGGCTCTTTAGATGAAGGCCTGCTCCATTGCTTCTCACAGTGAATCCCAATGAAAAGAGACAGTCCATGTTTTAAAGACATTTATTGTCATGGTGGAGAGTGGCAATGAATAAAAACTGTACCCCACTTTCTCAGGGCAGGCCTGAGGTAAAATGTTTTGCAGGGAGAAGTGTCTGGGAAGGGGAGTTTATTAGCTAAGCTCTTCAGACCTTTAAGTGCCTCATCAAAATGGAGATCTGTCTTGAGGCTAGGTGGTCTGTGGTCATGTCCTCTACCTGTGGAGTGGCTTGGGGTGTTGACCTTATGTGACTGATGGCCGCAGAATTATTATGGAGAGCTGCAGCCTCATGTCAGGGGTCTGGTGTTCAGGAGTGTGCCAAAATGCCTATTGTCTCTTCCATGGTTATCCCCTGAGGGGTCACCTGCGGGGTCACTGGGGTTTCAACCCTAGTTCAACCAGAAACCAGACTGCCGTTCACGGTCCCACAGTGAACCCTTTGGGGCTCATTTATCAGCTATCCTGTGTATCAGATACTTACATTGTGATTCAATAATAGTAGAAAACTTAGTTATGAAGTAGTGACAAAATAACTTTATGGTTGGGGATCATCACAACACAAACTGTATTAAAGGGTCACAGCATTAGGAAGGTTGAAAACCACTGCTCTAGGGAGTTAGAAATGGATAAGTTCTGGAGGCGGGGGCCATAGTGATTTGGCAATGCTATAGTAGGGATGGGAGACAGGACAAAAGAATGGGCTACATGCCAACAAATTGAACATTTCAAACAAATTTTTATGGTATAAATATTGCATCTATGTTTATAAAAATTCAGTGTTTTGTAAGCACTTAAAACAGGACCAGGGGATAAAGGATTTTGCCACCAAGCCTGATGACCTGGGTTTAATTCCCAGACCCCCCATGATGGAGAGGGAGAGGGGGGTAGGGAGGGAAGAAAGAGAAAACAGGAACTCCTAAAAGTTGTCCTTTGACCACATGCCCTTTATGGCACATGTGTGTGCACACATATACATTAAGAAATATAAAACGAGTATATACCTGTAACCTAACACTGTTGTTGCTGAGTCATGGGGATGGCAAGTTTGAAGCCAACCTGCTTTGTCTAGCTAGATAGCCTGTTTTTAGAAAAAGTAGTGGAGGGTGGTAAAATGGTAGGGGTAGAAAGGCTCAGCTGGTAACAGGCTCATCATAGAGCATACAAGAAGCACAGGGTTCAGTCCCCATAGGTGCACAAATCCAAGCATAGTGCTTAAACCTATAATTCCAGTGCTCCAGAGGTAAGGGCAGAAGGAGTGGATCAACCTCAGCTTTTTAGCAATATGGAGGCTAACCTGGGCTAACACAAGGCCTTGTCTCAAAAAGAAGGTCACAGGTAACCTCAGGCATTTTTTTGAATGGTTATGTAACTACGGTGAACTTTCTCAATGAGAGCTGACACAGGCCATCTTGTGAAGTGTTCCCTATCAAGACATGTTAAGGAGCTGACACTTTGGTTTGCTTATTTTTTAAATTAGATGTGTGTGTGTGTGTGCGTGTGCGCACACACACATGTAGCATGTATGGTTAGAGAACAACTCGGAGCAATGTGTTCTCTCCTTGTACCACTTGGGTCCTGGTTCATACTCAGGTTTTCAGTATGTGTGATGAGACCCCTTTATCCACTGAAAACTTGCCAGCCCATGCTTTTCTTTTCCATTTGGCAAATATAGATGGCGTATTGCATCTATGGGGGTGTGGTGTGCTGGTTGACAGTGTTGACGAGCTGCTATAAGGAAGAGAGAAGTAAAACTTTGTGTGAGCAGTCCCTTCCATTTCCTAAGGAGCTAAGTAGAGAGAGGGTTACCAAAGAGGGACAAGAAAATAATCTTGTGCTGCCTCTCTCTTCAGGTTGGATTCCTGTGAGTTAACCCTCATTGGCTATGAGATGATCTCCACGCTTCTTATTTCATCCTCCAGCCTAAAGTGTCTCAGCCTGGCCAAAAATACAGTGGGAGTAAAAAGCATGATATCCCTTGGGAATGCCTTGAGTAGCTCAACGTGTCCACTGCAAAAGTTGATGTGAGTTTCCCTTCCTCTCATCCCATGACTCTATTGCATCTGAGATGCCCCAGAGGTGGGTGGGGCTGGGGAGTGTTTCTCCAGAATGAGGATGGTAGCTATGGCCTCATGGGAATGTCCTGGTGTTGGGACATACAAGAAACCCCATTCACTCAATCATGGCAGCCCTTCTGTTGAAAGGGAGCCTAGTGGGTATCAGTCAAAGACCTATGTCTTAACAAAGCTCTTTTAGAGTGTGACACCTATATGAGCCAAGTGGGTTAGTTCACACTTGACTCCACAGTTATAGTTATCCACTTGTTCAGTGACCAATGACTTTCTTCTTGGTTGTTCAAGCCCAAAGCAGAGCATGTACATGGTTGGCACAGTTATATAGTTAGAATACCCAACAGGGTATAGTTGTATATGACTAGAACCCAGGAGGCTAAAAAAGAAGGATCATAGCAAGTCTGAGGTCAGCCTGGGTTACACAATGAGTTCTTGCCTTCTCTCTCTCTCCCCCTCCCTTGCTCTTCCCCTTCCTCTCTATTACACATAACACAAACCAGAAAGAAGTTTTGGGGAGATGACTGTTGAACAAGCCCTGTACAAGCATGAGGACTAGAGTTCAGATCACCAGAAGCCCTGTAAATGCTAGATGGGCTTGGTGGGTTACATACAGCACTGAGGAGGAAGAGGGGATCTCCAGCGCAATCTGGCTTCTCAGACTAGACAAACTGATGAGCCTTGGGTTCAGTCAGAGAGACCCTGCCTCGATAAAAAGATGGAGATTGAGCAAGGAAGATACCCAATGTCAACCTTGGGCTTCAAGCATGCGTGCAGAGACATTTGCACCTGCGCATACATGTGCAATCACAGACATACAAATATACACACATGCATACACTACACATGCCCAAAAGAGGAGGAGGGGTCCTAACAGAGGGATCATCTTGAATGCCAGATAACTCTGACCTGGGGAGACAAAGGAGCCAACAGAGAAGAGACAAGTCTAAGAATGTTGTTTTATAGACATGCTTCCACATGGAAACTTGGGCCAGTTGTTACTGTCCATTTATCCTGTGTGCAGAGAGGAGAGTGAAGAGGTAATAATTGTAGAAACCACCATTTAAATTGAAATGAGATTTACCAGCTCTTATCAGTGCCTGCTTGCCTGCCTTCTCCAAACAGCTATGGAGTGGCTCCATCTTTAGTCTCACTGGTAAGCAAGGAGGCAAGTTTAGGCTAAGTCACTCATTCACGGATGAACTATTATCAATGGGCAAAACAGAAACTCTGATCCACAGTCACCATTCAGAGCTGTGTGCTGGCACCTGTCATAGCTCTAATTAACGTCACCGAAAACACACAGTACAAGTCGCCCTTTAGAGGCCAGAAGCAAGGCTGGAAAGATAGCTCTGACTTAAAGGCACTTGCCACTGGATTGGATTCCAAGCACCCATATTAGATGGTTCACAACTACCTGTTACTCCAGCTTCAAGGGGCTCCAGTGCCCTCCTCTGACCTCTGTAGGCACTGCACCTGCATGCACATACACACATAAATAAAAATCTTACAGGCCAGAAACAGAAGAAATGACAATGTCAACGTGGTTTCTGGACATTGGACCAATCCAGCTGATTTCTTTATTCACTATTAGTGATACTGAATAACAGGTACATGCAACAGGCCATCTTAAGAATTCAGGTTTGTTGGAGTGGTTAGTTTGGCCACAGCCTTATGAGAAAGGGTCTATAAAGCTTTGTTTTCTAGTCTGACAGCTTTCCTTTGAATGGCTAAGTATGAGGTAATCAAATAGATTTCGCATTGGCAAATATGTCAATTACTTCAAATATGTAATCAAACAGTTTACATAATCTATTGTCACACATAGGAGTTTCCTCCCATAGATTCATAGTGGTATTCAGTGAGATGGACAGGAACAAAGAAATCCTAGGCCAGTGAGATGGCTCAGTAGTTAAAGAAAGTTTCAATGAATGTTTTTGTGTGTGCTTACTAAGATCTCTATTTTGTGGGTGTCTGTGTGTTAGTGCAGTACTTGGGGAGGACAGAAGAGGGCATAAGATCCTTAGGAGCTGGAGTTACAGGTAGTTGTGAGCCACTCAGTATAGGTTATGGGGACTGAACTCTCAAGCCCTTTGGAAGAACAGCAAGCTCTCTTTACCATTGAGCTATCCATCCAGCCCCTATACATGCACATCCTGTATGTTAACATAACACTCATGCACAGATATTCTCCTTTCTCTCACCCATGTGCCCACCCACTATCTCCTTTTATTCTCCGGACACATTCTTTTCTATTTTCCTGATGTTTATATGTATACAATTGTATGTGCACATAAAATCATGGGCTGGCTGGCGGGATCAGTACCAGGCCTTGGCAATCTTAGCCTAGTACTTGAACCCACATAGTGAAAAGTGACTCCTTTCAGTTGTTCTCTATGTGCACATGTGCGTGTACATGCTCATGTACTCCTGTACTCACCCTCACACTGTACCCCATGCAGGCACATAATAAATCCACTTTTTAAAAGTGTGAGGCTGGAGAGATGGCTCAGCAGTTATGAACACTTGATGCTCTTCCAGAGTTCTGAATACCCACATCGGTCATCTCACAATCACCTGTAACTCCAGCTCCAGAGAATTTAGCCCCCGCTTCGGCCACTCACATAACATGCAGATAGATATATACAGACTTGCACAAATACACATAAACATTTTTAAATAATAAAAAATTAAGTCTAGGAACCACAAATGAAATTGGCTTGATTCCCTTAATATGCTTGTCTCTTGTTGCCTCCATTTCTCTACAAATGGCAACTATCGTACTTGTGAAGGCTGGAAAAATATTCCATTAATATTCCATTAACTGTATATACATTTTCCATATAAATTATTCTGTTGCTGGACACTTTGGTTGGTTCCATAGTTTAGCTGTTATGAGTAGTACCATAATAAATGTTGGAATGCAAGTTCAGAGGAGGGAAACAAGAATGGACCTCATTGTTTTCTCTGGGGTTATGGGGTTCTCCTTGCAGACTGGACAGCTGTGGCCTCACACCTGAGAGCTGCCACCTTCTGGTCTCAGCCCTTTTCAGCAACCAGAACTTGACTCACCTGTGCCTGTCAAACAACAGCCTGGGGACTGAAGGAGTGCAACAGCTGTGTCAGTTCCTGAGGAATCCAGAATGTGCTCTCCAGCGGCTGATGTGAGTCTGGTTAGTTTCTTTGGGAGGCCATCACAGCTTTCAGACGAATAGGTGTGTGTGTTCTATAAGGGAAAGATGTGGGTGGGAGGTTGGTGTGTGGGAGTTAGAGTGACGGTATGCGGTACAGTGGAAGCAGCTTCCCCCAGTGTATTGGATACTTTTGTATTGCTGTGATGCAACACCCTTACAAAAAGTAACTTTAAGAAGAAAGGGGGTTGTGGTTTGTCTTAGCTCGTGGTTCCAGAGAGAGGGATTCCAGCTCCATGGGGATGGCGTGGCGGTAGTCAGGAAAAACAAAATGGCAGGAGCAGGAAGCCGCTGAGCACATTTTTTTTTTTTTAAACACATGGTAGGAAGCAGAACAGGAAGTAAGATGAGGCTGTAACCCCCACAGCCCACCTCCAGCTGTGCACTTCCTCCAGTAAGGCTCCACCTCTTAATGGTTCCACAGTCTCCCTAGGGGGCACTACCAACGGGGGAACCAATTGTTCAAGTATGTGAGCCTTGGGGGCGGTTCATAGGCTCATATTCCTCTCAGCACTCCCAGTATGTTTAGGGCTCCGGTTCTTTGACTCTCATTAGTATGAAACCTTTTTGATATTGCTACTTGTGTATATGTTTTGAAGATGATTCTGGGCTTTTATTACATGATTATATACAGGGATGAGTACAAATGCCACAGCACTCACATGTAGGTTGGGAGGACAACTTGCAGGAGTTGGTTCTCTCCTTCCTACCCTGTGGGTCTTGGGGGTCAAACTCAAATCACTGGGCTTGGCTGCAAGCCCCTTTACCCACTATGCCGATTTTTTGTTTTGTTTTTCCAGCCCTCAAGATTCTTTCCAAACACAACCTTTGTTTTATAATTTGCTTGTGTATGTTTATGGGGAGAGGCGGTTAAGAGGATGTGTATGTGTGTGGGTACAGATGTGTGTGCATGTGGAGGCTGAATGTTTGCTGTTTTCAGTCACTTTCTGTCTAGAATCTAGCTTGAACCCAGTTGTTAATTCATCTATCCCAGCTAGCTAGCTCAGTGGACCTATCTCTGCCTCAGAACCACTGAGATTATAGGAGGTCACTAAGTCTGACCTGCATGTCTATGGATTCCTAGGATGTGAACTCAGGTCCTCTTGCAAACAACTTTACCCAGTCATCTCAAGTTCTACGGTATTTTTCAAAAATATAAGATGGTGTATTTGCAATATCCTGTACACATTTCTCTGCACACACTATGCCTTCTAATGACAAAGTGAAGTATATATGGTATGTAGTCGTATTACTGAATATGGACCACAAAACTGCTTTATATGTTTATTTCAGGCACAGCATTTTTTTTGTAATGTTTGATACAGATATTGTTGAATACACAGGTGTAGGGTAGCCATCTGGGCTGAGTCCTGTCCCTCTCTGTTTCTGTGCTTTGCTCTGTCCTTGTAAATCCTATCTGTCTTTGTTTTCTTGTAGTGGAAAAGGTTTCCTTCAAATATAGTGGAGCTGTATTCCCTAAGTATCCTTGACTGCCCAGTCTGAAGCTGTTATTCCTGGTGACACAGGCTTTTCTTCCTGGGATCTTTGATTGTTCTTTCATCAGCCACTCAACTCTGACTTTGTGTTTTCCATGGAACAATGCTTTCCTTCATGTCTACTGTGGATCCAGCTACAGTGGCTTGTGCCTGACAAGTGTTATCTAGAACATCACAAGGGATGTCCTAGCCTCCTGGTGCTTAGCAATACTGCAGTCACTTTCTAGTTGGGGTGTTGGTGTATCAAGGAGGGGGTGAACATTCACATGTGGGACACCCATCCATGTGAGTACAGAAATGTGCATGCCACACTGAGGTCAGCCTTGGCCACTGAGTCTCACTTTCCACCTTCTTGAGCTGGGGCTCTCTGTTGTTTGCATATGCCAGACTAGCCAAATCGGCAAGCTAGCTAGGTTCAAGGAAGATACTTTGCCTCAGTGTAATCAGGTGGTGGAGATCCATCAAGGAAAACACCAGCAGCCAACCTTCTTGCTTTAAGGCACTCCCATCTACCATTCATGGTGCAGGGATACAGATATGTGCTGGACTCTAGGGATCCAGACACAGGTTAGACAATTGTCTAAGAGGCAGTCTACCCACTGAGTCATCCTTCCAGCCTGAGATTTCTGAGAGCAGGATCTTATGTAGCCTCATGAGACTTGTGATCTCATTTGAGGAACAACTGTCAAGGGCCTACACACACATGCACACATGGACACGTACCTAGGAAAATATTTTTTTAGGAGGCAGCAGTTGGCTCAGGGATAAGACCACAGATACATGGTGTTGGAAGCTCCTAGGAGCACCACTTGTGCAGGCCACAGTGGGAAGACATTCTCCTCAGCTGCTGTGTAACACTTGTCCCATGTAAATGTTTTAAAAACTAAGTTACCTTCAACCATAAATCTTAAGTCTGACAAAGAATGAAATTCTTGTTAACACTGATTAACGCAAGCTGTTTATTCTGGTTGGGGGTGTGGGGTGCTTCTTCTTGTTCATTCCCTTTGCTTTAAGGGAATTAAATTAGCCCACTAATAATTAGCCCACTAATAACTTCTTGTGAATAAAACATATGAGGCAGCTGGTAAAGGAAGTTGCAGCCAAGCTTGATGACCTGAGTTCAATCCCCAGGACCCATATAATGGAAGGAGAGCTGAGTCTCACAAGTGGTCCTGTGGCACATCCTTGCTGATGCACATACCTTCATTTCAAAAATGTGAAAATGTGTTCAGCATGTCTGAATAATCCAGGAAGTCTGTTAAAGGATATAAGCTTAGCTGCATGGAGTCACGCTTACTTGTAATGACAATATTCAGGACGTGGAGGTAGAAATTCTAGGTTATCCTCATCAACAAAATGAGTTCCCAACCAGCCTAGCCTACCGAAGATCCTGTCTCAAAAAATATATAAATAGGGGCTGGCAAGATGGGTCAGTAGGTAAAGGCACTTGCTGCTAAGGTTGACAGTCTGAATGTGATCCCTGTGATTGCACAGTGGGACAGAGAGAACCAACTTGAACCAATTATCCTCTGACCTCCTTTCATGCACCATAGCATAAGTACAGTCCCACATATATACAATAAAATTAATATTTTCATCCTATTAAAAATACAGGAGGACTAGAGGTTCAGAGGGTGTGTACATGCATGTGCCTGTGTGTGTGCCTGCACAGCAGGCATATGGGTGGCCTACCCATATAAGATGGTAGGAGTCAGTTATTTTCTTCCACCATGTAGTTCCCAGAGAACGAACTCAGGCTGACATTCTCGGGCTTGACAGCAAGCACTCTTTTTTTTTTGGTTTTTCGAGACAGGGTTTCTCTGTGTAGCCTTGGCTGTCCTGGAACTCACTTTGTAGACCTGGCTGGCCTCAAACTCAGAAATCTGCCTGCCTCTGCCTCTCGAGTGCTGGGATTAAAGGCGTGTGCCACCACGCCCGGCTCTGACAGCAAGCACTCTTAACCTGTTAAGCCATCTTGCCAGCCTGGTCAGTTTGAGACTCTTCCAGTATGGCCTAAGGCTAGTAACTACCAACTTCTTTAATCACCTCCACTTGAGGCTGACAGCAATGGGCAATATAAATAGGAGTCCCATCCTACAGAAGGGTAAACTGAGACCAAGAGGAGTCTCTTATCCAAGGTCATAGGAAAGAACAGTGGTGATCTTTCTCTCCCATTTGTCTCCACAGACTGAATCACTGCAACATTGTAGGTGATGCTTACGGCTTCCTGGCATTGAGACTTGCAAACAACACAAAGCTGACGCACCTGAGCCTGACCATGAACCCTGTAGGGGATGATGCAATGAAGCTACTGTGTGAAGCTTTAAAGGAACCTACTTGTTACCTTAAAGAACTGGAGTGAGTGAACAGTGGGGGTTAAGGGTCATCTCTGCTGCCAGGTTTTTGGAGAGCAAGAGATGGATAAGGAGATGTGAGAATCAAAAACCAACTCTAGGGTCAAGTACTCCTCTTCCTGGCCGTCACAGTAGATAGATAAGTGAGGAGCTGAGTTCACAGAGTTGAAGGAAAGAAGGAATTACTATGAACAGGGACCCCAAGGCAAAAGTAGTTCTCAGTCATCCTTGATCCCTAAAATCTGTTCATGGCTTCAGAGATTTTTTTTTTTGAGTGGGGTGCTGTTTGAGGTACTCCAGGAGTGCAACCAAGATCGATGCATATACACTATTACTGAGCCACACTCCCCAGGCTCTCACTGAGGGATTCTAGGCAGGTGCTCTATTACGGAGTTACACCCCCAACCCTAGGGTTAGCCCCAAAATCTAAATGTAAAGAGGATTTATATTTCATACATTCCTTAAACATAGAGTGTAAAAGTGGTTTCACACAGAGCTTCAAGTGCAGATATGTTATAGCCATGAGCTGTCACATGAAGTTAGATGTAAGACTTTTCCCTTGTGGGCATCAATGTGATACTAAATTTTCGTGGGTGTCTGGGTTTAGTACAAAATTTTTGAGAATCTTTGAATTATCAAACTCAAGCAGCCAGGCATAGTGGCACATGCCTTTAATCCCAGCGCTCAGGAGGCAGAGGCAGGAGGACCTCTGAGTTGAGAGGCCACATGATTTCTACATGGTGAGTTCTAGGACAGGCAGGGATATATAAAATAGACTCCGACCATCTAGCTGTTCTTGTGGTGTCACTCTCCACTCACCCCACTCTACAACAGAAGCACAAGGTTCCACTTCTTTGGGAAATCCCAGCTTCTGTTGGTATACTACAATGAGTTTCTGTGTCCTTTCCTCTCTGTCCTGGCATTCTGTAGTAAAATTTACTTCTTCAGTCCTTGCCTGTCTCTCAGCCTGTGGACAACTTTGGCCCCTTCTGTATCTGAGACTCAATTGATATACAAGTTATTTTTTCAAAGATGCCTCTGTTCAACCACTGCATTTTCTTCCCCACTGCTATCCCTCTCCCAGGATAACATCTACTCTGTACCATTCATGAGAATAGGTTAGAAAGGCTACCTCTTGGGACTGCAGTTAGCTTCCTGGATACAGAACGTGCTGAGTAAGCATGAAGACCTGCATTCAGACTCACATAATCCCCATAAAAGCCTCCAACATGAGCCTGTAAACCCAGCATTAGGGAAGGAGGGCCAAAAAGATCCCAGTGGCTCACTGGCCAGCAAGTCTCTCTAAAATGGCAAGCTTAAGGTACACGGAAATGAAGTGTTTCTGTTGATTGTATTGAGGCCAATCTCTGGCCTCCAAACACATGTGCACAGATGTGACTACCCCTGCACTCCCATACACATATGCACCCATGTGTACACCACAGAGAATAAAGACCATCTCTATTTAAATTATATTTAATTTTGGGTGAGAGCCTTTATTGCAACAGGGTCAGAGGACAATTTGCAGGAAACAGTTCTCCCTTTCGACCATATGTGAATCTAGGGTATCAAACTAGAGTCAGCAGTATTGGTGGCAAGTACCTCTATCCACTGAGCCTTCTCACTGACCCCAAGACATTCTATTAAAAGGAAATAAAGGCATATGTGCTGAGTGTTTGCGAATGTTACTCTTGCTGTATTTGTTCCCCACTGAAGATGTGGGTCCTCTGTGTCTCTTGCAGACTAGTGGACTGCCAACTCACACAGAACTGCTGCGAGGACCTGGCCTGTATGATCACAACAACCAAGCACTTAAAAAGTTTGGATCTTGGTCACAACGCCCTGGGTGACAAAGGAGTCATAACCCTGTGCGAGGGACTGAAGCAAAATAGCAGCTCCCTGAGGAGACTTGGGTAACTTCTTGGGATCACCTCTTTGAGGGGCTGGGTTTAGTGAAGGTGAGAGGACCTGAACATGAAACCAGGGTGCTGTTGTCATGTTAATGACTTCATAAAGTCATACAGTATTTACCTCGGGGTCATGGGTCTGGGTGTTCCTGATCTTCAAGTGGGGAACCTTCAGATAGATGCTCATTGAACTTCGCCCTTGGTGCTGGAAATACAGAAACTAATACTTTGGTGGTCCAGCACATTTAATTGAGCAGGAAGAATGAATACAGAACAACCAGGAACAGTGGTGGTTCTTAAGACTTTAGTCATCATGTCATCCACCTGGGAGTCTGTTAGACCAGAGTCCTACCCAGGTACGGTGGCTCACACCTGTAATTCCAGCACACAAGAGGATGAAGGAGGATCATCTTGGGTCTGATGCCTGGGCTACATTGAGTTCTGTGAGATCTAATTCATGAGTGTGCATGTGTGCACACTCACACATGCACTCATACACTCCCACACAATCACACAACAGACATAAATAGAAATAAAACTAATTTATCTAATTACTAGATTATGGGCCAGTGAGATGGCTCAGCAGGCATCCAACAATGTGAATTCTATCACTAGGTTGAAGGAGAGAACAAGCTATAAGTTCTCATCTGACCCCCCCCCCCACATGCATATATACACAGAACAAATAATCGTAACTTTTAAAGTATCTGATAATACCATTATCAACTGATTCGCCCTCGCCCCTTCGAGGTGGAGTCTCTCCATGCAGGCCAAGCTTACAATCCTTGTGTCTCAGCCTCTTCAGTGTAAGGATTATGGGAGTGTGCTGCCATGCCCAGCTCCATGGTCACTTGATCTTTTCATTTAAAGTTTATTGTATAAGTGTGTGTTTGCGCGCACATGCCTGCATCTCTAGTTGCATCACATGCATGCTTGTACCCACAGGAGAGGTCAGGAGAAGGCATCAGATCTCCTGGAGCCAAAGTTAATGGGTAACTGTAAGCTATCTGGTGTGGAGCTGAGAGCCAAACCAAGTCTTGTGCAAGAGCAGCAGATGCTTTTAGTCTCTGATTAATTGTTCCGGTGCCCCTTGTTAATGATATTCTCTCTGGCATGCTGCTCTTAGGATAAAGTCCTAAATTTTTACTACATACATTCATCCTACATAGTATTGGGTTTCACAGGTACACTTTCACACAAGTATATAATATACATTGACAAGTGTCTCTCTCTCTCTCTCTCTCTCTCTCTCTCTCTCTCTCTCTCTCTCCCCCTCCTTCCCTCCCTCCTTCCTTCCCTCCCTCCATCCCTCCCCTCTCACACCCCTCCCCTCCCACCCTATTAGTTTGCTTTCATTCCCCTAGAATCAGCTTCACATCTTCTTTAGTGGCGTATATTTATGTATATATGTACATCATATCTACATATGACTTTATGTACC
The DNA here is from genome assembly GCF_978045245.1 of Mus caroli. Lineage (NCBI taxonomy): Eukaryota > Metazoa > Chordata > Mammalia > Rodentia > Muridae > Mus > Mus caroli. Next base: position 123,465,311 of record NW_028227263.1, on the reverse strand, counting down.
TACTTACAATCTGGGTTCCACGAACAAGAGAAAACAATGCAATATTTGACTTTCCAGATCTGCCTGACTTCACTTCCTATGCTAACTGCCAGTTTCATCCATTTTCCTAAAACCCTAAACCTTTAAAGTCTTCAGCTTTATCTCCTATGTCATGGTCTCCAAGCTCTGACCTCCTAGGTGTGATAATCTCTTAAGAGCGCCCTCAACAAGAGCAGTACCCATGCAACTTTGTACCATGAGCATGTCCAGACTTCATGAAGCTCCCCACCCTACTGAGTATTTGGCGCAGTATCAGCAAGTGTTTCTGTATTTCTTGTCATATTCCTGATTTCAGTGTAGCTGGGCTGTTTCACAAAGGCACTTTGAGGTACTCAGCAGCAATCAGAGCCAGAACCAGAACTTAGAAATGAGAATGTTGGGCTCTCTCCAAGAGCAATTAAGTCAGGCTCTGCATGGAGTCCCTCTCACCTGTAAGCACGTGGTTGAACTCTTAAAGGCCAGCCAAGTGGAGGGTCCATCATTAATGGGTTCCTTCTTGGTCTTCTGGTAGGTTGGGGGCATGTAGGTTGACTTCCAAATGCTGTGAGGCATTGTCATTGGCCATCTCTTGCAACCCTCACCTGAACAGCCTAAATCTGGTGAAGAATGACTTCAGTACATCAGGGATGTTGAAGCTGTGCTCTGCGTTCCAAAGCCCTGTCTCTAACCTGTGGATAATTGGGTAAGTTCCAAATTGTCTCCTGAGACATAAACTCAGGCACTCTGACACGTTAATTGGAGAAACAGAAGCAATTGAAAGTAGTTGAGACCGTGGCTTGGCAACTGTCTTTATCCAGAGCAGTGGTTTTCAACCTTCCTAATGCTGTGACCCTTTAATACACTTCCTTGTGTTGTGGTGACCCCCAACCATATAATCATTTTGTTGTTACTTCATAACTTATTTTGCTACTATTATGATATGTGAGCCCCCAAGTTGGGAGGCTCTGGATCCACAGGTTGATAACCACTGTCAGAGAAAGTTCCAAGACAGCCAAGGTTACACAGTGAGACCCTGTCTCAAAAAACATGTGTACATATATGTTCTTAGTGGCAGTTTTCAAGAAAGGGAGTTTGATGTGTGCTCCTACATGAATAAACCACAATGACTTTAAGTGAAGTCAGTAGTCACAAAAGGCAAATGCTGTGTGATACTATTCATATGAAATTCCTAGGTGGTAGACTCATCATGACAGAAAGACGAAGTTGCTAAAGGATACAACAAAGAAGGTTAGAGGCTTAAAACTCCAGAGAAGAGCCCTTTTTTTTCCGCATATATAAAGTCCTGGGTTCCATCTGTAGCACTGCCAAAATAATTTAAAAGGGAATGGAAAATTTAGAGTTGATATTTATCATCTACAGGCTTTTCAGTTTGAGATGATGGGAGAGTTATGAAGAAGGTGGTAGCACTACATGTGTGTAATGCCACTAATACATCCAAATAGTTAAGATGGTTAATTTTGCCAAGTGTTGTGACTCATACCTACAACTGTAGTCCTTGTCAGACTTAAGACAAAAGGAAGGCCATAAATAAGTGATCATTTTTGACTACATATAGTGAGTTCTAGGACAGCATAAATCTCAGACCCTACCTCAATCAAAAATAGACAAGTTTGTCATGCATGTTAAATATTGAAAGTAGCCACTGGTGAGTTCCTGAGTCCTGATAAATGGTGCCTCCCACTCATTATTAAATGGAGTGGGTTAAAATGGGGTTGGAAAAATGGCTAGATAACTTTAAAGATTTGCTAATCTTGCAAGGGAACTGAGTTCAGTACCCAGAGCACACTTGGTGGCTCATAACAGCCTATATCTGAGTTTTCGTGTTTTAATACCCTCTCCAGGTCTCTGGGCACTGCAAGTGCATAGTAGAAATAGGCACATATAGACACATACACATACATTTAAAAATACTAACATTTATTTATGTGCATATGTGGAGTCAGAACAACTTGAAAAAGTCAGTTTTCTCTTTCTTGATTCTGGGGATAAAACTCAGGTTGTCAGGCTTGGCCATCAAGTATTTTTATCCATTGAGCCATCCCACATGCCCAAGTATACTTATAATCCAAGAAAGTAATTTGGGTGAAGCACTGAGCAAGGTGGTGCGTGTCTGTAGTCCTGCCTCTAAGGAAGCAGAGACAGGAAGATTGCTGCAAGTTTGAAGTCAGGCATACCTAGTACATTCTGGACCAGGTATTCTTGTGTAACAAGACTCTGCTCCAAAAATAAAAACAAATAATTTGGCTAGAGAAGATTGGGCAAGCAGCCCAGGTGAGGCTGATGGTGAAATGACTGGTGAGTAAGTTCTCCAGATAATAGCCATGATTTATCCAAAGTGAAAATTTCAGCACATGGATATAAGTGCAAAAGGCCCAGGAGTGACTTATAGGGATGGAGTATCATTGAAGACAGACAGGAGGGAATGGAGGGTTGGGAATTCTGGCTGAGTGAGGTTGGCAATCTTTACATAAGTACATTACAAGGTACACGCACAAACAAGAGCAAAAGGCAGAATGTTGTTTAAAAGAGCCAGCTGTAACAATGAGCTACAATGCACAGTGATGAGAATGGACTTAGCAATTGGTACAGTCTTGGGGGGATTGTTCCTCCTGTAAAGTGCTTCCCACACAAGCTTGAGGACCTGAGTGCTGGTCTCTAGAACCCATATAAAAGCCAGCTGTGGTGGTGCACATACCTGCAGTCTTAGCACTAGGGAGGCAGAGACCAGAAAGATGCTGGAGTTTGTAGGTTAGCCAGCCTGCCTAGCCTATTGGCAAGCCCTGGATTTGGTGAGTTTGTCTCAAAGTGAAGAGTGATGGGGAAAAGGCACCCAATGCTGGCCTCTGTTCTCTGCATTCTTGCTTGTATTTGTTGTCCCTCTCCCCTTCTCCCTCTCCTCCTTTCTCTCCTTCTCTCTCCCTTTCTCTCCCTTCTTCCCCCTCAACTCTGCACTCCCACACATGTGCCCCCTTCCCTCCTCCTTCCCCCCTTCCTCCCTCTCTGGGTCCCCGACCCACCCCCCAACTTTCACCTGGAACACATCCATACACCCACCCCCACACACACATTTTTCCCCTCCCGAGTGCTGGGATTAAAGGCGTGCGCCAACACGCCCGGCTACAGACCTAGATTTTTACCAATTTATTTGTTACAGGCAAAATGGGATTTCTCTGCAGCAATTTAAATCCTTGCATACCCTTCTCCTGGACTGGAATGGGTGGGACTTTGCCTTACCCTTGTCCTTGCCGTTGCCCATCACTGTGCCTCAAATCTGGGACAAGGCCCAACACAGAGTAGATCCCTGTGCATTTAGGACTTACTATTATATGTGTGGATTCTGTGGCTCACATGCATATGTGTGCCGGTATATGTGAAGGCCAAGGGGTTAACCTGAGAGGTCTCAGAGTATCTATCCGTCTTGGACGTTGCATGATGGGTTTGTTTTTTGTTTTGTCTAAGACAGAATCTCACTGTATAGTTCTGGCTGCCCTGGCATCAGCCTGGCCTCAGACTTACAGAGATCTACCTGAGGGATTAAACCTGTATGCAACCTCACCTGGCCCAGCTTGGGTTATGTTTTGTTTCTATGTTTTAGATATTTTTAATTTATGGGTGTGAATGTTTGCCTGAATGTATGTTTATATACTACTTGTATGCAAAGCCCACGGAGGCCAGCCACTCCTCTGGGCCTAGTGGTTATGAGCTGCTGTGTAGGTGCTGGTAATAGAACCCATGTCCTCTGGAAGGGCAGCCAGTGCTCTTGACCTCAGACTGTGCTGTCTCTCCAGCCTGGAAGCCTGGCTTTTCCATGTGGTTTAAAAGCAGTTTCTGATGCTTTCATGGCAAGTACTTCATAAACTGAGCTCATCTCCCCAGTCCTTTTATTTTGTTAAATAATGTGCTTACTCTTTGAAACTTTTATACATCCATATCACATCTTTTGATGATATACACCTGCCACTACTTCCTCCAGATCTTCCCATGGTACTCCAATATATCTCTCTCACAACTTAATTTTTTAAATTAGTTTAATAACCCACTGCCTCCAACTATTGAAGTTCATAGGCACAGGGGTATGGTGTCATTCCCTGGAGCATGAGAAACCTACCAGGTCTTCAAAGAAATGAAAGTGATTCTCCTTCTTCCATTAGGGCTGGGGCCTTGGAAGTCCCTTCCCTAGACTTTTTAATCTATGGGGGTGGAGTGATGTACTATGTTCATTGAGAGTTCTCAAAAAGGGTTGTAGTCTTGATATGGCTTCCAGGACAGTAGGTCCTAGCATGAAATCTCTTTCTTCCCAGCCTGTGGAAGCAGGAGTACTATGCCCGAGTGAGAAGACAGCTGGAGGAAGTGCAGTTTGTCAAGCCCCACGTGGTGATTGATGGTGATTGGTATGCTATTGATGAAGATGACCGAAACTGGTGGAAAACTGAAGACATGAGTCCCCTCTCCTTCACGTCCTAGCACTGCAGTATCTGTGAAATGTTTGTCTCACCTCGGAGGATGTAGTGGGAATGAAATAAACACAGCATTTAGAAAAGCATTGAGGTCACATCATCAATCCATGTGGGTGTGGCGTAAGGGCAGAGATGAGATGGGGGGCAGTGACTCAGTAAAGGGCTTATCATGCAAGCATGAGTGTCTGAACTTGATACACACAACCCATATAAAAAGCCAGGTGTGGGTATATGCTTGTAATCCCAGTGCTGGGAGATTGAGAAAGAAAATATTCTCACAGAATCAACTGAAGGGAGAAATGGCTCCATGTGCACATTCACACAGAAGCATGGGGACCCACACATATGTATACACGCGTCCGAAAATATGCATATACACACATAGATACCACACATGAAAAATGGACTCTTCACCCCTCTGGACCATCTCCTTGCTGTGCTCCTGTGATGCATGCATGTACAGACCTTCATGACACCTAAGATGTGGGTAGCTTATACCCATCTTTCAAGGATTTTGAGGCATGGGGTGCCTGAGCATTCCCATAGAGTAGATGGAAAAGCCATCATTCAGAGTCGGGAAATCTACTCTGGATGCCATTGCTATCCCTGGAGCACCAGGGAAGCATTCAGCCGCTCCCATGGGCCTCCGACCACTTTTTTTTTTTTTTTTTGGAGCCTCATAATGCAAACAGCATTTCTGAAGCCAGAGAATGTTCTAGGCTTGTTACTTGTGAAAGCACAAGTTTCCATGTGTAGTGGAACACATCTTTATTCCAAGCACTTGGGAGGCAGTACAACTTGGTGGCACATAAAGTGGGTTCCAGGACAGCAGAGCCTACATAATGACAGCCTGTTTTGAAAAGAAAGCCTTAGAGTCAGGTAGTCACCTGACTACCCTACCAAGTCTCCTCTAATGAGAATGAAAAGCTTGTTTCTAGGAGCAGAACATGAATGCACATGCTCCTTTTATGGGGATGGGTTCCTGAAGTGGCATTGATAAGCAGCAGGGAGTCAGAAACGAATAATAACTGAACCACTTAAATCCACACACATGTTTGGGTGCTATTAAAAGGAGTGATGGGAGTGGAGCTTGTGGATTAGTTGGTAGCTTACATACCTAGCATGTGGAAAGCTGTGGATATCCCTAACATCACTTAAAAACCACAGAGTGGCAAATTTTGTGATCCCAGCACTCAGCAGGTTGAGGCAGGATGATCGGAAGTTCAAGGTTACCCACTGCTATGTAGCAAGTTTGAGGGCTGGAATAGGGAAGGGGAAAGGAGAGTGGGGAAGGGGTAGAGAGGAAGAGAGATTAAGAGATGTGTACCCTCTAGACAATCACAGATAAATGCAGTTTATGGAAACTTAGATGATAAAGAGAAGGTAGATGGAGACTGAGGATGTGGCTCAGAGGTAGTGTGCTTGCCTCAGGTCCTGGATTGGATCCCCAGTAATGGAGACAATTAGGTGGGGTAAACTGGAGACATACAGTTCATATGTGGATGCCAGGTAACAGATGGTGGGTGCTACTAGATGACAGTTATGTAAATGAAAGGTGGTTATGTAGGGCATGCTTACATTGAAAGAGTAACTTGTTACTGTGTGTGAATGTGTTGGGGTGCTCACAGTCATGGGTATGATACAGCTCACATGCAGGTCAGATGGTACCTTTTAGAAGGTAGCTGTCTCCTCCCACCATGTGAATTCCAGGGAGTAAACTCAAGTTGCCAGGCTTCTTTGGCAAGGACTTTCACCCAATAAACCCTCTAGTGTGCTGTTTTCTCATACACACAAACCAGATGTGTTTCTACGAGTGTATGGCATGAAAGCAGAAGGGGGAACTATTTGTAGAGCAAAGAAACTAAGGAGAGGTGGAAGGAAAGGTGGTAGAGGAAGGGAAATATTTTAAAAGTATGAATATATTTGTCATGTTGAAACAAGTCTCTCTCCTCTCTCTTCTCTCTCTTCTCTCTCTCCTCTCTCTCCTCTCTCTCCTCTCTCTTCTCTCTCTTCTCTCTCTTCTCTCTCTTCTCTCTCCCTCTCCCTCTCCCTCTCCCTCTCTCTCTCTCTCTGTGTGTGTGTGTGCCTGCAGAGATCGTATAAACCATCAGGTATACTGGAGTTGGAATTAGAAGCAATTCATGTGGGTGCTGGGAACTGCCCAGGTTCTTTGCAAGAGCAGGATGTGATTTTAACCACAGAACCATCTCTCTGGCCCCAGAAACACAGTTTTCAGCTGAGTGAGGTGGTACACTATGTAGTCTCAGCACTGAGAAGGGAGGGAGGAGGATCAGATGAAGGACATCAACCACACAGCAGGTTTCAGGTTAGCTTGAACTATGTGATACCATGTCTCAAAAAATTCTGTTTACAAAAACTAAGCCTAGTTATTGTACTGAGTATGTCAAAAGATGATGAGTTAAGGACTCTGAAAGCTACTATTGGGAAGAGTTGGTAGCATTTCCTCCATAACTTAAAAAAAATACTGTGACCAAACACCAATTCTTTGCCCAAATTCTCAGCACAGCTCCCATAATAATTGTATCCATGAAAACAGTCTACATGAGTTGATGAGATGGTTTATCAGGGAAAGGCACCTGCCTCCAAGACTCATGATCAGAGGTTGATCCCAGAATCCACATCTGGAATTTTCTATCCCAGAAATAGAGAATTTCTGCAGATTGTCCTCTGACTACCGCATGAAAATGCATGCACATAATTTTTTTTTAAGTCAACAGCTGGGAATATAATATCTGCTATTCCTCTACTGAGAGAACCTGGGCGCTACACTTGGCCTCCTCTGACCTGTTTCCTTAGCTGAAAAATGGGACAGTTCCTCCTAGCAGGGCATAGGTGGGTAAGAGACTAGGATGCCTGAGGACTGAGTGGGGGAGACCTAGGCCAGAGCTCTCAGTCAGGGCGAAGGCATCATATGGTGGCAGAATTTACCACACCAGCACCAAGATGCTCTATGAATGAATCAAGATTTCATGGCCAAACAAGTTCAGAAAATTGAAGTCTATATCTCAGCTGTCCATGCTCCTCTTCCTCCTCCTCCTTCCATTGTCCACTTCATCAATGGACAGCATCACCCCACCCTATTCAGCCTGCTTTATGGAGAATATGGCTGCATGTCTAGCTGGGAACAGGTTTGGGAGGGGGGTTGTGTGCCATTTTCAAGTCTTCCAAGAGGCACAAGGAAGGGGGAGGGGAGAATTGGCATCAAGAAACATTTCAAGTACTGTTCTACATAGTAAAAAAAAACTTGGATCTGGCATGTTCTCAAATTATTTGAGCTGGGGACTGTGTGCCCAAGAAACTCTAACGCTGGAGGTCCCTTCTGATCCTGCAGCTGCAGGGGTTCTGGGGCATGCACTGGACTGGCACTGAGCAGCATCTGGATCAAAGCATGCCACAGCAACTGCCAACATCCTGCTCTCATTTGGGTACTGGATTAAAAATCTACTCCATGTTCCTCCTCCTCCTCCTCCTCCTCCTCCTCCTCCTCCTCCTCCTCCTCTTCCTCCTCTTCCTCCTCTTCCTCTTCCTCCTCCTCTGATCTGCTTTACTGAATAGTAGCAGTCATCAAGATAAGGCTTGCTCTGCAGAGAATGCTGATATATGCCTTATGAGTGATGAGAGCATGGACCAGGGAGGGGTGTGCTATTTCTATGTCCTCCATAAGCCATCCCCTTTCCAGCAGGAACAAACAACCTTCTCAACAGTGACCTTTTACCAGGTCAGCAAGGGACTCCTTGGTAAACATGTCTCTTTCTGGAATTGGTTTGGGACACCCTGGGCCCAACATGCTCACCCCTCATTTAGTGTTTGTCACTTGTGTGCACCAAAGTGAAGATGGCTCCATTTAATCATTCTCTCTTCTCCATCCCAAACTCAAGAAACAGGCAGTGCTGGGACAACTGAATAATGTTATTTATTGTCCAACATCCCTTCTTCCACTGCCAGGACAGGGAAAAAAGCACCCATCCTCCCAATAAGACCATGCTAGGAAGAGGAGGCTACTTCACATCTCTGCTACTGCAAATCCAGGAGGAAGAGCAAAGGCTTCGGCTAGAAAATTAATAAGGACCCATGGGGCAGAAAAGATAATATTGGATGAAAGGGGTCAAAACAGTATGATTAAGAGAGAATTCTAGAATGGAAGAAAGACCCTCTCAATACATAAAGCCAGGATTCCCTCCATTCCTTAGGACACAGCAGCCTGAGACCTGTAGTAGGGGTGGACTTTCCCTTAAGCATCTAGTGCCAATTGATCCTGCAGTTCTCTCAGTCTCTGGCTCTCAGACTAGGAACCTACAAAAGGCAGCTCCCCCAGGCAGTAGGGCAGTCCTGTGGGTCCCCTTACACCCAGAACAGCATGAAGGAAGGAAAGAGAGACAAGACCACTGCTTTCAGTCTGGTTCTCTCTGGACATCCCTTGTGGTCTTGCTCACTTGTAGTCTCCACCAAACCCAAGGAGCCCTGTCCATCCCCCTCCCTGGACATCTCCATCCCTAAAAAGCCTCCCCACCCTGACTCCCTGCACACAGCACAGCAGTCAGTTGGTCCTCTGTCTGCAGTTGCTGCAAACTGAAGGTAACCCAACTGCATGAATCTTCTTGTGTCTCTGCAGCATGGTACAGGAATCCTTCACCACACTCCATGCAGATGTGCACAGGTTCCTCCGCACCCTTTAGCCCTCTAGCCTGTCCCCGTGCTGAGTAAGCTGGTGGGCTAGGAGCCCAGCCCTGTGCCCAAAGCCCTTCCTGCACTCCATGCACATGTATGGCTTAGGTGCCAGCGCCCTGCACATTTGTGTCCCTGTTGCCCACGTCCCCACCCTGGCCAGAGCGCTGCAGCACCATCCCCACCAAGATGATGTCCTCGCCATTGCCTGCTGGGATCGTAATTTTACCTTCTGCAATTTTAACTTCTGCTGCTGTGGCCTTATCAGGTGCCCTGGTGCTTTACACGCTGGCCTCCAGCATCTTAGCTGCTACACCTGGCCCTGACAGCTCTGGGTGCAACTGCAGGTGGGGTGCCAGGCTCTTGGGCTGGCTGAAGCCATAGCCTCAACTCAGGCACATGAAGAGCTTTCGACCACCATGGAAGTGATGGTGCTTGGCTAGGCTGTTGCTCTGTGTGAAGCTGAGACCTCAGTTGGGTTAAGTATAAGGCTTCTTGCCCTTGTGGATGTACTGGTGCTGTGTGTGTTTGGAGCTGCAGCTAAAGTGCTTGCAGCACTCTGAACAGGCAAATGACTTCTTGCCTGTGTGGATGCTCCTGTGCTGCACCAGGTGCAAGCACTGCGAGAAGGTCTTGCTGCAGGTGGTACAAGAGTTGGGACACTTACCTGTGTGCATGCATTGGTGCTGCAACCTGTGAAGCTTAGCCTTTTCCCAGTCAGTGCAGATGTAGGGAGCTGGTGGCTACGATTGCGGCAGGGGCCAAGGAGGAGGTGCAGACTGGGTTGGGGACAGCTTGATATGGGAGAGGGCAGTTGGGAACATTGTCATCATCCATGATGAGGATGTCCACTGCAAAGCAAGAGGGAAGGAGGAGGCAAGTCAGAGGTGGCAAACCCACAAGGAACATCCATGCACAGGCTGCCAATGGATTCCAGCTTAGTGAGGGGCCCAGGGAAGCTCATCCTTTCAAGGTTCCTCCAACCTGGGGACTGCTGGGTTGTACCAATGCATATCCCGTGGAACACCAACCACTCAAGGCATTTCAAGTATTTCTGTGTTCTTAACCCATTCCCCTAATATTTGTTCTCCTTCTGAGTGGGTGTTGTCTCTGCTAGCCTTTCTCTGGGCCTAGAGACCAATGCCTAAGGCTTCCAGGCCCTCATAGAGGTCTACCAACCAAAGCTATAGAGGGCCAAAGTTAGGGGTGTGAGGAGAAGCACAACACAAATGGCACCTGAAACCCAATCAGGATGGGAGGGCCAGGCCTGCAGGCTAGGAAATAATGGTGTCACATTTGGATAATTGTAACTGCAGGGTGGGAAATAGAAAAGGAGAGACAAGTTGGACAAAGAGGGTAGGATATTAGCTTGGGAGGTGTGCTAGCCCCTCTATCTGGGCATTCGAAGCCCAATCACATAGTTAATATTATAAACTAAGGTAGACTATCCCCACCCCATCACCACCATGGAAAAGTACAGTATAGAAGTATTGGTCTGGACAGCTGGAGACTGAACAAAGAGTAGTTAGAGGATTTTTGTGGGTAAGTTTGTGTCCACCAAGGACAACCTGTCCTGGTTACTGCAGGTGTCTGTTTCAGGTTTCACATTTCCTATTGATAAGAGCCTTATCTGTGGTCACCCTTATAAGTTCTTAGGTGTTTCCTTTGTCCTGGTTTCATCCAGAGATGCCCCTCCTCACCAGTCCCAATTCTCTCTGATTCTCTCCTCCCCAAACTTGGTTACTTATGCTCCCCTCCCACACTCTCTCCCACACAGTTCCCCCTCTCCATTAACTTCCAATATCTATTTTTTCCTCCTCAGTGAGACTCAAACATCTTCCCTTAGGTCTTCCTTGTTACTCAGCTTCTTTCAGTCTGTGGATTGTAGCATGGACATTATCTACTTTATGGCTTCTATGTACTTATGAGAAAAAACGCACCACGTGTGCCTTTTGGGGCTTGGGTTACATCAATCAGGATACTTTCTATTTCCATTCATTTGCCAGCAAAATCCATGGATTTAATGGGTGAATAGTGTTCTTAATATGAATGTACCACATTTTATTTATCCATTCTTCTGTTCAGGACACCTGTTTAGTTTAAGATTCTGGCTTTTATGAATAGGGTGCAGTGAACATAGCTGAGTGAGCATCATTCTGGTAGGACTGAGGGTCCTTTGTGTATACAACCAGGTGGAAGTGGGTTTTTAGGTAGATTGCTTTCAATTTTTCTGAGGAACCTTGCTAATGATATTCATAGTTGCCCAAGTTTTCACACCCTCTAGCAGGAAAGGAGTGTTCTCTTTGCTCCTGAACCTCACAGCACAAGCTGTTCCTTGAGCTTCTTAATGTAAGCCATTCTGACAAGCAGAGTATAGAATCTCAGAGTCATTTTGACTTGTATTTTCTTGATGACTAAGGATGTTGAACACCTTAAGTGCTTCTTGGTCATTAGAGATTCCTTTGTTGAGAAATCTCTTTTTTTGTTTTTGTTTTGTTTTGTTTTTTGATGTCTATTTTCTTAAATTATTTTATTTTCATTTATGTACTTACTTTACATCCTGATCATTGTCCTGCCTCCCAGTTACCTCTCTTCAGTCCCTCCCTACCCCCCCCCCCCCACTAAGGCAGCCCATGTAGAACAATGTATTCCATAGACAGGCAGCAGCTTTACAGATAGCCTCTGCTCCAGTTGTTCAGGACCCAAGTGAAGACCAAGCTGCATATATGCTACATATATGCCATGATACTAGGTCATCCCATGAATAAATACTCTTTTTTTTTTTTGGTGGCTCAGCATCTGAGAGCCCCTAAGTGTCCAGGTTAATTGATTCAGTTGGTCTTCCTGTGGACTTCCTCTTCATTCTAGGTCCCTCAATCTCTTGTCAGCTCCTCCATAAGCTCCCCAAGTCTCATCCAATGTTTGACTCCAGTTTCCTGATTCTGTTTCAATCACTTTCTGGGTGTAGTCTTTCAGAATACAGTTATGCAAGACTGCTTTCTACAAGCCTAACAGATTATCATTAATTGTGTCAGGTGTTGGTGCTTGCCCATGGGATAGATCTCAAGTTGGGCCAGTTGTTGGTTGGCCTTTCCCTCAGCCACTGTTCCAACATTGTCTGTGCATTTCTTGTAGAGAGGATAAATTTTTTGTCAAAATTTGGGGGTGGGTGGATGTCCTTATACCTTCCCTGGGAAAGATAATTGTCTTTCTGTTTCTGGGAAATCTCACACACTGGTTATTTCTTGCCCTACTATTTACCTCCTGATTTTGTATATTATTCTTTACAACTGATGCTATTCTGATCTGTAAGTGCCCCACATTTCATTGATCATCAGTTGATAAGCACCCGGGTTATTTTTACTTCTTGTCTATTCTAACTAGAGTTGCAATAAATATTGATGGTTATATTTATCTCTTAATGACTTGTTCTATCCATCGCCTGTCCTGTGTAACCAGAATTGATTCTTACACTGCAGATTTTCTAGAAATCTAGCAGCAGCTAGTAGGCTTTGCATGTACCCAAGGCTCTATAGTTTGACTTATCAGAAAACAAGCCACAATCTACCTCCAGACAAAAGCACACTGCCATAACCCTAGGATTTATGAGGGAAACCTTGGTGTCAGGGGGTAATTTGACATATTAAACATTCTTGTGCAACATGAGGGAATAGGTGGAGTAAAATTACTCCATAGCAAACACCACACACTAGATCACATGTTGATGGTCCTTATGAAATTCCTTGTTGTCAGGAGGATTTTAGAAGAGTGCCACAGTGCTGTAGAGTGTACCTGATGAAAATGCAATAAACAAATACATTTATTCACCCTGGAGTACATTCTTCAATTTCTGACTGCAACAGAGTACAGAACTTCCAAAAGTTTTCCCCTAGGTAACTTAGAAAACTTTTCCTATCTTCTGCTCAGCTACTCATTAGTATCTAGCCAACTGGCAAATATCATCATTAACCATTAGAAGGTAAAAGTGGTGAATTGTCTTGGGGATAAATATTTATCCCTTCATCTTAGATATCCCAAAGTCTCCATGCAGACAATTCCAGTGCTACCACAAATGACAAAGTAATTGACTCTCTGTAGGCTGTTAAATTCATCTATATTGTTATTTTATAAGGTCTGGCAACCTGGGCTCACCTGCATTAACCTTCATAGCATTAAGAAGAAACTAAGGGGCAGGTAAGCATTTCCTTGCATTATTTCATTAGAAAAAAAGAGATCTATAGATAGGTGTTTAATGTATGCTTTTACCTAACAATCCATCCAGTGAATGGATTGAAACTGATTCCTCCTATGGAAAACAAAACACAAGCTTTCAAATCCGAGTTTCAAAATAATCTGTGTGTACATGGGTTAAAGTGTGACAGTGTTAATGTATTTCAGAGTAGCTGAGGGAAGCTGAGTATGATTCACACACCTCCAGCATCTGATTCCATAATAAAAGAGGCAAGATTCATGAAGTTATGAATAAATAATATTATTTAGTCCCCAGAAATGTTTCCAATATACAGACTGTATGTATAAATTGAGGCTTATGTACGGGATAAGAAAACTAGTGACTCTTTTGAAATATTTTATATTTTCCCATTTTGGTTTTCTGAAAATTTGATACTTTGTTTTCTTGCTACTTTATTCATTTATGAAATTTTATTGGTTGCATATAAATGTTATTTTCATATATAATCATATGAGGAATGATTGGATTCTAATTATTGAACAGTATACTCTAATTTTTCACTTTTCACGAATTCACCTGTAAAGCTTGTATTGTGTCAAAATGTCATTATGTTGTTGATCAATAGAGAAATAGTTACAACATCTGTATAAGTTTCTTCTCAAAATAAGAGGAATTCAGTGGCACAAAATCATATTCTGAGTTAATATCCATGCAGTGTTCTCAGGCAAAGATTATCTAATGGAATGTAGTAGTGTCTCCCTTCTGACTAGAAGAAATCATCCCAGATCAACTGATAAGTGTGGACAGTAGACCAGAGTCCTGAGGACAGGCCTGTCCTTCGTGGTCACCCCTCCAGTTGGCACAGAAGCCTTTCAATGTCTTCTCAGAATGAAGCCATGAAAACCACTGAGGAAGTGGCACTTCAGATTGTGTTGCTTTGTCAGTTTGGGATAGGGTCTATGGCTAACATCCTTCTGTTTGTCCATAATTTCTCTCCACTTTTGAATGAATGTCAGCTGAGACCCAAACAAGTGATTTGTACTAACATGGCTGTGTCCAGCATCTTAATTCTATTCATGACTGTGTTTCCAAACAATGTGTTTGTTGCTCAAAGGAATCCACCAAATGACCTTCAATGTAAACTTGAGTACTTCGTATACATGGTAGCAAGAAGCACAAACTTGTGTTCCACCTGTGTCTTGAGCACCTATCAGTTTGTCACTCTTGTTCCTGGCAATTTTGGTAAGCTGATGGTCAGAGGAAGAAGACCCAAGGTCATAAGCTATTTCTGTGGTAGTTGTTGGTTGTTTGGTGTCTTATATAATGTCTACATTCCAATCAAAGTCAGTGGTCCACAGAACACAAATAATAAAACCAGCATTAAAAGTAAGTGGGTCTGTTTTACATCCGGCTTCAGTGTCGGCATTGTGTTCTTGTCATTTGCCCATGATGCCATATTTATCAGCATCATGGTCTGGGCCAGTGTCTCCATGGTACTTCTCCTGTATAGACACTACCAGAGACTGCAGTACATTTTCCCTCCCCATCAAGGCAACAGAGGTTATGCTGAGATCAGAGCAACCCATAGCATTGTGATGCTTGTGGTCACATTTGTAAGCTTTTATCTTCTACACTGTATTTGCTTTATTCTTCACATTGTTTTTGTAGACTCCCATAGGTGGTTGAGGCATGCAGGTAAAGTTTTATCTTCAAGCTTCCCCACTATTTCTCCCTTGCTGTTGATGTTTAGGGATCCTAGTTATCCTTGTTCTCTGATCTTCAACTATAGAAAGCCAGTCATTTAAAATAACAAGCCCTTAAGACAGCTTATTAACACTGTTGAAAAATTCTACTGAATAAATATATGTTTAACATGTCTTTATGAACCAGGTATGGTGGCTCACTGCTATAATTCCAGCACTATTCCTGCTGAGGTAGTGCAGTTGCTATGTAACCAATCGTAGCACTGAGTAAAGAGGGAGTTCCTGTCCAACCCATGACACTGAGCCCTTGTCCTTGACCTCTCCTCTTACATCAGCTGAAGAATATTCACAATTATAACATCAAGGTTTCACTTTTGATTTATGAAGCAAATACACTGAATGTGTTCTACTTTCCCAATAAACTCTGGCCAGTACCTCCTGAGCTGTCTGAACAAAACCATACTTGTTATTATTTGACTTGTTTCTACACATTTTATCTCCTCTGTGTGAGAATAACAATGCAGATGTATTAGCATATAATTGCCATATTTCTAATCTAAATTTTATTGAAGAAAAAATGCTTTTATACTTCACATAGACCAATATGCAATACCAAAGCAAAAGAAAAAAAAAGTATCTTTTTACCTCTCCTTTGGTCTAGTTTCATTCATCCTAAATCCTGCTATGATGAGCAAGAAAAAATACTTCACAATATATTATTTCTCACACATACTGAAAACATTCTTTGAATCATCTTAAGAAATTTTTTTCTGATGAATGGTTATTAAAATGGTTTATAGAACAGCAAAAAGAACATGAAAGATTTCACCAATACCATATCCAATAGAGGGATCATTTCCAAAATACATTAAGAAATTGAAAACTAGGTATTATAACACACAACCCAATTACATATGGAAATATAAACTGAAAATTCTCAATAGCGGAATGTTAAATGACTGAGAAATATTGAAGAAATGTTTGACATCTTTAGCCATCAGAAAAATATAGAGAAAAAATTATTTTGATACTCCTTATTGCATCTGTAAGAATGGTTAAGATCCATAACTAAAGAAAAGTTCATTGTGCAAGGGATGTGGAGCAGGTAAGTAGTCTATTGTTGGTGGCAGTTGGAGCTTGTACAGTCATAATGGAAACTAACGTGGTATTTCCAAAGAGAACTGGGAACAGATATATTATAACTCAGCTATACAAGTACTGTGAAAGTGCTATCCAATCACCCGCTCACAGTGGCTTTAGTCACACTACTAGAAGCTGGAAACAACATCGCCCATATCTGTCATAAATTCCATAAAGTTTCCACTGCACCACATTTTCTTAGATCCCTCAGTTAAAGAATGGATAAAAAATATGGTACATATACACAATAGATTATTTCACAGCTGTTACAAGAAGACATAATGAAATTTTCAATTTTCTGAGCAACCGCCAAACTGATTTCCAGAGTGGTTTTTACCAGCTTGCAATACCATCAGCAATGGAGGAGTGTTCCTCTTTCTCCACAACCTTGACGGCATCTGTTGTCACCTTAGTTTTTATCTTAGCCATTCTGATTGGTGTGAGGTGGAATCTCAGGGTTGCTTTCATTTGCATTTTCCTGATGGCTAAGGATGATGAACATTTCTTTAGGTGCTTCTCAGCCATTCATTATTTCTCAATTGAGAATTATTTATTTATCTATGTACCCCATTTTTAATAGAGTTATTTGGATCTATGCATATTAGCCCTCTATCGGATGTAGGATTGGTAAAGATCTTTTCCAAATATTTTGGTTGCCCATTTATCACATTGTCAGTGTCCTTTGCCTTACAGAAGCTTTGCAATATTATGAGGTCCCTTTTGCCAATTATTGATCTTAGAGCATAAGCTATTGGTATTTCTGTTCAGGAAAATTTCCCTTGTACCTATGTGCTCAAGGATATTCCCCAATTTCTTTTCTATTAGTTTCAGTGTATCTGGTTTTATGTGAAGGTTCTTGATCCACTTAGACTTGAGCTTTGTACAAGGAGATAAAAATGGATCAATTTGCATTCTTCTACATGTTAAACTCCAGTTCAACCAACACCATTTGTTGAAAATGCCGTCTTTTCCCCACTGGATGGTTTTAGTTTCTTTGTCAACGATCAAGTGACCACAGGTGTGTTGGTTCATTTCTGGGTCTTCAGTTCTATTCCATTGATCTACCTGCCTGTCACTGTACCAATATAATACAGTTTTTATCACAAATACTCTGTAGGTTGGATTGCAAGCTGGTACAACCATTATGGAAATTAGTTTGACAGTTCCCCAGAAAATTGGACATGGTAGTATCTGAGGATCCAGCAATATGTGCATATACCCAGAAGATGCTTCAACATGTAATAAGGACACATTCTCCACTCTGTTTATAGCAGCCTTATTTATAATAGTCAGAAGCTGGAAATAACCCAAATGTTCCTCAACAGAGGACTGGATATAGAAAATGTGGTACATTTACACAATGGAGTACTACTCACCTATTAAATACAATGAATTTATGAAATGCTTAGGCAAATGGATGGATCTGGGGGATATCATCCTGAGTGATGAAACCCATTCACAAAAGAACTCACATGATATGCACTCACTGATAAGAGGATATTAGCCCAGAAGCTTGGAATACCCAAGATACAATTCACAAACCACATGAAACTCAAGATGAAGGAAGACCAAAGTGTAGATATTTTGATCCTTCTTTGAAGGGAGAACAAAATACCCGTGGAAGGAGTTACAGAGACAACGTGTGGAGCAGAGACTGAGGGAATGACCACCCAGAGATTGCTCCACTTTGGGATCCATCCCCAAAACAATCACCAAACCCAGACATTATTGTGGATGCCAACAAGTACTTGCTGACAGCCTGATATAGCTGTCTCCTGAGAAATTTTGCCAGTGCCTGACTAATATAGAAGTGGATGCTCACAGCCATCCATTGGACAGAGCACATGGTCCCCAATGAAAGAGCTAGAGAAAGGACCTAAGGAGATGAAGGGGTTTGCAGCCCAATAGGAGAAAAAACAATATGAACTAACCAGTACCCCCAGAGCTCCCAGGGCCTAAACTACTAACCATAGAGTACTCATGGTGGGACTCATGACTCCAGTTGCATATGAAGCAGGGGATGGCCTAGAAAGTCATCAACAGTAGGAGAGGCCCTTGGTTCTGTGAAGGCTCTATTTCCCAATGTAGGGGAATGCCAGGGCCAGGAAGTGGAAGTGGGTGGGTTGATGATCAGGGGATGGGGGAGGGTAAAGGGTGTTTTCAGAGGGGAAACCAGGAATGGGGAATAATATTTGAAATGTAAATAAAGAAAATATCTAATAAAAATTAAATTTTCAGAAAAAGGTTATAACTAGAAAAAAAATCAACCTGAAGGAGTTAACCCAGACCCAGAAAGATAAGCATGGTATGTGTTCACTTATTAGCTGTTATTAGCTGTTATTAGGTGTTCAGTAAAAGATAATCATGCTACAAAGCAGAAACACAAACAGGCTAAGTAACAAGAATGGTTTTACCAGGGATGCACAAATGTACCTTAGGGTAGGTGGGGACATGGAATAGATTTCAGATGTGAACTAGGCATTAGTAGGGAAGGAAAGCGTAAAGTATCAGGCAAGGTAGGATGGGATGGAGAGAGAAAGTATGGAATAGAGATGTCAGGAATTTGGGGGCATTTGCAGTGTGGGGTGGAAATGTAGTGCAGTGGAAACTTTCTGAATTTGTGAGGGTGTCCCTAGTTAGGAATCCAGGTTATGAAGGATTCTCTCCTTCTTCTGTAACCAGGCAAGTCTTCCAGTAGTGGAACTGTATCACCAACCCAGCCCCAAAACTTTCCATCTACAATCTGCCTTGCTTCAAGGTGTGCTGGGGGCAATGGTGGTTCACAGCTTACAGCAATCACAACCAATGACTGGTCTAATTTGGCACCAACACAAGAAGTGCATGTCTCACAATGCCTGTGTGACCATGAAAGGGATACCAGATAGCCCAAAGATATAGACACTACTAGCAAAACCTTAATGAAGTCATTCCTAATGATATTCTGCTATATTCATAGATTGGTCCCTAGCCCAGTTATAAGATTAGCTTACTCCAGTTGATGATGGATGCAGAGGCACAGACACACAGACAGCATTAGGTGATGATCAGAGAACCATGAAGAAGGAGATTACCTCATCTAGCCTTGATATGAATAACTTGGAAAATATTAAAAAAAAATTAGTTAAGATCGGTTTTTGTTCACGCACAAGGACCAAGTTCCGTGGCCAATGTATAAGCTCCTTCTTGGCAGCTTACAAATATTTATAACCACAGATTTAGGGGATCTGATGCTCTCTTCTGGATTCCATGAGCACTGCACATGAGGTGCTCTGACTCATGTAAAAATAGCTATACACATAAAATAAATAAGTCTCTTTTTCTTACCTTTATTTTTTACTTTTATACATTAAAAAGAACAAAGGTTACCATGTTATATTTTACCCATTTGCCTTTTTGAATTTCTTCTGCCTGTTTTCATGATTGTTTTTATTGCTTTAGAATCTTTACTCTTTAATTTTTATGATTTAAGTTAACAATGTTAAACATGCAAAAATTAGTATTTGTTTTAACAGTTTAATATTGGTTCAAAAAATATCTTAGAGCTGCTATTAGACAATTCATAGACTATTTACAAATGATATGATATTTTCATGTGAACTATAGCAGGTTTCACACTTTTGTATTATCTTAGTAGTTACAAACACGAGAAAGAGAAACAAAGTTAGAACGTGATGTGATAATAGGTAGCTCATACATTGAGCCACATTCTCTGTTGATAAAATATTGTTTTGAAAACAATATTCCTGAAACAAAAGGAGCTTTGTAAACTCTGTTGCATGGTCAGAGTTCATTTATTTACTAGATCCATGGCAATAGCTTGTGAATCCTGTGTTACCTTTGAAAAATATAATTCTCAGAATGCATTCATCTTTGTGGTCTTTCCCAAACACCTCTTTTTTACTCTTTGCTATGGTTGGAACAATATTATGTTGGCACCATACACAAATGGAACTGGTGATTTTTACTTCACATTCATAAAGCTTCCAAAATAATATAAGCAGTCCAAAACTATGGAAGATATAAAATGATCTCAAATTCATTTAGGCTATGTCAAGTCCCCTATTTTATTTTGCTCTTGAAATTACGAATTGTCACTTGTCATCCTATCTTCTACTAGCTGTTATCCCATGTCCCTGGCTTTATTCCCTAGAGCTTCCAGCAGACCCTGCATGCATATAATCTACTGCTTGTGTAGTAAAGTCTCACTTCCCCATTGGTTCTATCCACATGTTTGCCTACACTGCTAATTTTACTTTCTCTCTCACAATTCACATATTCTTTCTTCAATTTTCTTTCCCCCTCCTTCATTTCTCCTTCTCCTCCTTCCCTCCCTTCCTCTCTTCCACTTAAAAATTACACTCATTAATATGATAATGGTGCATGTGCCATAACATTCATGTAGATATTAGCAGATAATTCCAGTAGTTGAATCACACATCTACCATGTAGATGCCCAGGATTAAATTTATATAGACAGGCTTAACTGCAATCACATCTATCCACTAATACCATCCCACCAGCATTTCAATGAAGTATTTTGTTGTTTTTGTTTTTTAAGTACATAAAATTTATCTGGGGTGATAGAGGTGGGTAATACCTGAAATTTGGGATTGCTCTTTTTTTTTTAATGATTTCCTTTGCACCCTGTTCACTTCCCTACCTCCGAGGCATCCCCCACCATCCCTCCCACATTTGACTTCCTCTTCTACAGTGATGCTATTCCCCTGGTACCTCCACCAGGGCACATCCAGTCTCTATGTGTTTAGGCAAATCCTCTTTCACGGAAACCAGACAAGACATCACAGATAGAACACATCCCACAGATAGGCAACATATTTTGGATAGCCTGTGCTCCAGTTTAGGACCCAAATGAAGACCAAGTTACATATCTACTACATATGTGTGTAAAGTCCAAAGTTCAGCCTATGTATGATATTTTGTTGGTGGGTCAGTCTCTGAGACTCCCAGGTTAGTTGACTTCCTGTGGAATTCATATTTAGGGCCTTTGATTCTTCCTCCAAGATTTCCATAAGACTCTCCAAGACCCATTTCCTGTTTGGCTGTGGGAGTCTTCATCTGTGTAAGTCAGCTGCTGGGTGGATATTCTCAGAAGACAGCTATGATAGACTCCAGTCTGCAAGCATAACAGAGTATAATAATGTCATGAATAGGTGCTTGCTTATGGGATAGGTCTCTAGTTGGCTAGTTTTAGTTTGGCCATTCCCTGAGTCTCTGCTCCATCTCCATCCCAGGATTTCTTGTAAACAGGATAAATTACAGGCTGAATGTTTGTGGATGGATTGGAATTTCTGCCTGTCTATAGGTTTCAGATACCTGATATTATGAGTCTCTTTTAAGGTCACTCTCGTTGATCTTGGGGCACCTCTCCTATACCAGGCCTCTGTTTGGCCTTGAGATGTTCTGCACCCACACTCTCACCAGTTACAGGTTTCCATTATTTCACATTGTTTCTCATGGCCATCTAGCCATCTCTCCTATAACTCCATAACTCCCTATCTCTCATCCTAAATACTCCAATTTCCAACTCCATTCACTCTCCCAACAGTTTGCTCTCTCTTCTATCCTCCAATGGCTATTTTATTCCTTCTTTTAAATGAGATTCAAACACCCTAGTTTGAGCCTCTTTTCTTTTTTCTTTCCTTTTTTTTTTTGGTTTTAAGGTGTTTATTGTGGAAAGGGAGGGGAGAGAGAAGGGGGAGGGAGAGGGAGAGGGAGAGGGGGAGGGGGAGAGGGAGAGGGAGAGGGAGAGGGAGAGGGAGAGGGAGAGGGAGAGGGAGAGGGAGAGGGAGAGGGAGAGGGAAGGGAAGTAGAAGCCAGCTATGGCCATGTGGAGAGAGGGGTAAGGGAAGGTGGAGAGAGGGTGAGCAAGGGAGCAAGAATAAGAGAAAGACAATAAGAGCGAGTCTTTTTTCTTGTTTAGCTGTTTACAGCATATCTCAGGTACAGTCGGCATCAACCTGCCTTTCTACTGCCTCAGTCAGATGGCAGAGGAAGTCTGTGAAGGACTTCTAAAACTGTTGGACAAGGTTGTCAAAGCAAGCAGAGAAGTCTTGAGGGGTGCAGGCCTTAAGGGCCTAAAAGGTAAGATTGTCCACTTGAGTAAAGTAAGCATGAAGTCACATAGTGGCCTGAGTGACAAGTTTAATGCATTCCTCATGGCCAGTAAGCATTTCAAGAGTATTGTTAAGATTGTATTCCATATTAATTCTAACCTAATTTTCAGCTCAGTCATGGTATGAAGACCTTCGATTAAGAAATATAGCAGGGTAGAGCACCATCTTAAGGAGATTATATCCATTTTAATGTACCTATTCACAATGCTGTGGAAGCCATAAGGAATAAAGATATCCATAAATGGGTTGTTGCTACTCATCCTTTGGACCCTGGTGTGGGCCCAATTACATTCCTAACAGCCTCCATTTAGGCTTTGATCATTGAGCTTGTACAGAGTATGTGCACTCCTCCACCATGTCCCCCTTATTGCACCGTTTATAGCTGTGGTAAGCCTTTTTACCTTAGACAAAATTGTCCCTCAGCTAGGCCACAACATGTGACAAGTGTTTAAAAAGAACACATTTTCAATAAGGAGCACTAACTTTTGTTGTGTCTTGAGCTCTCAAGGTCAGAAGTTTATAGTATGCTTGTGTGTGTGTGTGTGTGTGTGTGTGTGATTTAATTGAATAAAATCTCCAGATTGAACAGTATTTTCCTCCTGATATATTTTCTGCATTAATTCCATTTCCTCATTGTATGGTTAAAACATCTGAACCCACTTCCAGGTTTGAAAACTCACCAAACTTCACTAATCTCCATGTTTGAAAATGCCCAAGTTTGCATTGAAATCCATCCAATCCCCACCATAAAAATCTCCACCTTAGAAAACTTCTCCTAAAGAAACTCAAGCCTGCCTCCTCAGTCCCCTGATTTGTCACACCCTACCAGAGGCAGCCACCCTCTTGCTTCTCTCATAGTAAATCTCTTGTATGAGGTTTGTTGTGTGGTGTGACTTCTATATTTTTTTCTCTCAAATGATGGGATACATTTCTCCTTGGACCTGTTTCCTTCCATTGGAGAAAAACCTTCCCCCTCCAAGCTGCAACATCTCCATTGGGGAAGCCTTTTCTTTCAGTTTTGTACCACTTGTATTGGGAAAGCCTTTCCAATCAGAGATGTAATATTTAGCACTCATTCTTCAGGGTAAGCCATTGTATTGCCTGAATCAACTCCTTTGCCTCTAGGTCATGCTGCTTTGAAACTATATAACAATGAAATTATTTAGCTTATGATATTTGTGATAGTTTGCTTGAATATGCCACCCTCAGCTCATAGGGAGCTGCACTATTTGGAGGACTTCTGTCCTTGTTGAAGAAACTATGTCATTGGCAGTGATATTTGAGGTTTCAGAAGTTCAAGTCCAGCCCGGTGGTTCTCTCATCCTTCTGCCCATTGATCCAGATGTAGAACTCTTAGCTTCTTCTCCAGCACCATGCCTGCTTGTTTGCTGTCATGATCGCTACCATGATGATAATGGACTAAACCTCTGAAACTGTAAAGCCCACAATGAAATGCTTTCATTTATAAGAGTTGTCATAGTCATGGTGTCTCTCCACAGCAACAGAAAATCTAATTAGGATAATATTCTAAATCTCACAATCCCAGTGTTTCACAGTATAAAATAGACATAAATGTCTTAACGTACGCAATTCTTCACTTAGACATGAAAACCACACATTTGGGTTAAAGGTGTATCCCACCCTTCTAGGTGCTGCTCCCTTTCAATTTTAGCTTTGCACAGTGTCTTACTGAGCATCTTGCCAGAGGGAGTCATGGGATGTTCAAGTTTGTGATTATACGAGTGTGTGGATCATTCTTTGTGTTGTTGTTTGTGATGTATTGTTTAATCCTTGTTGCAGTGATCCTTCATGAATGTTTTAACTTGTTGGGTTGCATTTTACCTTCTGTGTTATTGTTCAAATTTCCTTTCTTTATTCAGTCTTACCAGTGGGGGAATATATATAATTTGTATTGCAGCATTAGTTCGACATTACATGTGTTGTCTGATATGATTATTAACTATTCCTCTCATGAGGGTTTCTTGGCTTGAATAATAAGTTTCATTATTTCCCAATCTGCAAACAGACTCCCTATTTTTTCCTATGATTATAAAACAAACAATAACAATGAAATATTTCTGAATTTGCCAATGATTACATTCCTGTAAGACCATCTAAAATACTTTGCTTCCTTGACAAACAGAACTTCATTATAGAAAAGAGTAAGATTATCATGTCTTGGTAGAAGCTAATAAATTGTTTAAATTGATGAACTGTTAACGACATATATGTATTTTCCTTCCTTATCTATAGTCTTAACATCTGCTCTCCCCACAACCAATTCCATCTTCTTTCATTAGAAAACCCGAAAATTTGCACTTATTTTTTTTCTTTTTTGAAATTCTAGTTCTGATATAGAATGGTTTGAGAGTCTCACCACTTATGCCAGTCGAATATAAAATGGTGTGAACATATTAGGCATGTTGAATATAAAACAAACTTTTGTAGAAGAAATTAACATTTAAAAACAGGTTATTTCCAACTCAGGACTATACAAGTAAATAATCAAGTTTTTAAAATCTTGTCTGTGAGAACAAGAGGAGGTATTTTAAGCATCTTAAAACAAATTTAATCCTTATAGAAGATGGAAAATAGTCTTTTGCATTTTTTTCATGGGTACTATAAATGTTTTATATTACTTTCCTCTGGGCTTAAAACATGGAACTAATTAATGTTTTCCGGTGTTCTGTACAACATGTTTCTAGAAGTACTCTGTAAGTGTAGAAATAGTGAACCTATGTTTCCCTGAATAGGAATTGGCTAATTACTGGGAGAGGAAGAACCATGCTCAATGGTGGCTCATATTGTGAAATAAAAAGCAAGGTCTCTTATTTTGTCATACTCTTAGGCTTTGACGAAATTTTTCTCCAGTTTTTTTCTTGATATGTAATAACATATTTTATCCCAAATTTCTTTTTCTCGGGATATTTCAACTGCCTTAAGTTTCCACAAAAATTTTTAGCAGATTTAATATGTTGATATGAGTGACTAAATTTCAAGTTAGTCACTTCATAATTCACTAATTCACTAATTAATTCACTTCACTAATTCACTTCACTAAATTAATTAGTGACTAAATCTTGAGTTACTTTAAGATTTCTAACTCTCAAAACTTTAGCAAAGAGGTTGTGTTTTGAAATATGAAAGGTTGGGATCAAAAGAGATGGCTCAGTGTTAAGAGCTCTGACTCATTTTAAAGGACCCAGAGCAGCCACATGCTGTCCAACAACCAACTTCACCTCCAGTTTCAGGGAATCCAACACACTTCTGGCCACTGTGGGCACTGAATGAATATTAGATAATGACATATTAACAATCAAAATATCTGTACACATAAAATAACAATCTCCAAAAAGTAAAAATAAAGTTCTGAAGATGTATCTTTAGATTACAAATGAATTAATTTATTATTATTTAATTTGTATGACAGATTATTATCACCATCCATTAACACCATCGATTTTCAGATTAAACTTTATAAAATGTGGCTCTTGAATTTACAAATAACTGTATCAGATATGTGGCTATGGTAAGTAAAAAGTAGTGAAACACTCCCATGAATCTCAAGAATAAAAACTATATGCATTGTAGTACATTCATGTGTAAATTTAGGTTTAATAAATAAATAAATATATTTTAATATTCAAAAAATAATATATCTTAAAGGATTCCCCAAGCATATAAAATGTCCATTTTCAAGTGATTGCCTAACCATTGGGGACACTACCAGCCTTCACTGAGTATAATATTTACAAGGGACTACTCGATATTGTCATCTCACCTCACACTTGGCTTTTGGAAGTTCACTGCACACAATGCTTCCAATTTTACTTCCTATGTTAACAGGGATCCATTCAATTATGATATGACCCCATTATGAGCAACCAGGGTCTATGTGGACCCTCTAATTGTCTTGATCTATGTCCTGTTACTTTCCTAAAAGATGGAAGTCTCTTTAATGGGACATATTTACAAAAAAATCAGTTGGTAAAAATGTGCAATGGGGTGACCCCTGTCAATGTGGCCATTGGCAGCCACGTTGGCTGGAATGAACCACTATCTGTGTCTGACTCCATTTTTTGTTCTGATTATCAGTACCTTCAGTATCAGAGATAGCCTTAACTGCTTTAAAGAAAATATGTCCTGACCACTCGCTGGATGTAGTATTCAACAATGGCCATTGTGATGAGGGAACCAGCTGCCATTTGGGTGCCTGAGGCAAATACTACTCACTTTCATGCCATAATCCTAATGGCCCAGACTCACATCCCCTAGTCCAAGATAAAAGGGATTTGGATATTATGGCTGCCATCATTGCAGGCATTGCTGCGGTGACAACAGTTGTCTTGACCCAGACAGCAGCTACAGTGGATAATGTCAACGTCTCTATGTCAGATGAGGTGCTGCAGGCACAGGAGGTATTAAATCAACATCTTTACCAAGCCATCCACATTTTGCAACTACAGATTGGCCTACTGGCAGAAGAGATGGCTCTTGTGAGGAACATGTCTCTATTGGCTTGTGATGCCAGGTTTCATTCGTTCTGCCTAATCCCTTAGCAGGTATATAACACCACTGAAGGTGAAGTACCTATTCAGATGAGATAGATGAGTACAGGGAACACATATTGCCTATACAGGTATTAATAAATAGATAAAAAAGAAAACAACAATTTTTTTTCTTTGCTAAAAGCCAGGAATGTTATTGGGATTCTGGCAATAACCTCTACTTCAGAGATCAAAGATGCCAGACGTGGTTGGGTTTGTTAATACCTGATGTGGTTCTGAAATAATTCTGGGTTTCCACTTTAGAATGGAGAAGACTAGAGTAATAGTTATGTCCAAGAAAATATAAAAATTTATACTGAAGAAAGTAGAATCTTTGATCTGCTTGGAGACTCAAATTTAGAGTTTTAAGGGTCAATTGCCTGGCCAAGAAATTGTGTCTCAAAAGGAAGAGTTACCCCCTGGAATGTGGGCTCATCATAAGTCATGCTAAATAGATGAGTAGAATAATTATCTGTTTATCCAAATACTATACTTACTTTTTGCATTCATGCCCGCTAGCACAACCTTTTATAGAGGACAGCCAAGCTGTTCTGATATACTCTGTTTTCTATCTCTGCTCTAAGTATGCTTGCTCTAACACTTAGCATTGCTCAGGCTTTTTCCAAGTCTTCCCTCCATTCTGGGTGCTAACTGCCCCTCTATGACTAAAGGGCACATGGGCTAAATTCAGGATTCTAGCTTTTTTCAATTACTTGTTCATTACCTTTCTTTCATTATCTTTCTCCAACAGCTTGTCTAATTTGGTGAGGTTTTTTTTTTTTTTTCTTTGTTTTTTTTGCCTTTTAAACTCTAAAAAATCATTTTTCCCATTTGATTCATACCTAAAAACTTTTATTTATTTATTTATTTATTTATTTATTTATTTATTTATTTTTTTCGAGACAGGGTTTCTCTGTGTAGCCCGGGCTGTCCTGGAACTCACTTTGTAGACCAGGCTGGCCTCGAACTCAGAAATCCGCCTGCCTCTGCCTCCCGAGTGCTGGGATTAAAGGCGTGCGCCACCACGCCCGGCCTAAAAACTTTTATTAAGAAAACTAAAAATCTCAAGAAATAACACCCAATTTTCATTTATTGTAGCCGCCTGCAGCCACGTGAACTGGGCTTCCCTGAAAGGTGTGCTGGGGCTGAAAGAGATCAGACCTCGAGAAAAGAATGAGGCCAAGACAAACCTTTCTGTTCAAAGCCTCTGAAGTTTACTGAGAGTCCGTGCTTATAAAGAGGGTAGGCCCATACCCCAACAGCCCATTCTTGGTGCCTGGAGCTAGCCCATAGGCAATCTACAGGGTGTGTCTCTGGAATGTCTCAAGGACCTTTCAGCAGGAAGCAGAGTCTTGGTGACAAGCAAATAGAGCCATCAAGGTCAGAAGGCTCTACCCTAGGTAATCTCCTTAGTGGCAGCAAGGTCAAAGTCTGGATCAGCCTGCTTCAAGGCTGAGGGAGGCTACAATTCCTCCATAAATATATAATAAAAATTAGCTGGACTGAGGCATAAAATTTATTCATGCTCCATAGTCCTACCTGGGAGTTATGGTGGCTGGCGGCCATGCTGGGCTTGGGGACTCAGATTTTCCCGAACTATTCTTATCCATCAAGGAGAATATATGCAGCTTGTTTGTGTTTATTTTGCACAAACATGGCTCTGTGGTATGTTATTAATAAACCACGGCCTCTTGGCATATACCTCTGTCTTAGATTGATATAGTTCCGAAATCTGGTTGCCTGTCATTGACTGACCGGCCCTCATAGCACACCTTGTTCCCAAATCAGACCAAAGCTGCAATATATACTTAAAATGCTTCTTCATATTGATGAATTTCTACCACTTGCTTTTGCTGGAGGTGGGCTGTACACTTTCTGAAAACAGGCTGTAAGATGTGTTGACTGACCTGCCTGAAAAACAAGGTCAAGACAGTTGAAAAACAACAGGATAAAAACTTCTTTGGGGATGTCCAGGTACTCTATTTCGCTGCAAATTAGCAATGATTAAGCTTAGACTCTGACCTCCCAGTGTAGGAGAGGTGATTTTGAGAATCAACAGAAAGGCTGCAAATTCTCTGGAAATGGAGGCTGTGCTCCAAATTAACTCTTCCAGCTAAAAAAGATTTTTAGCCATCATCAAGATTGGAATCATACTTACTAGAAGATCCAAGATCTGTGTCAAATTGAGGAACCAATCTTTCAGGCAGCCATCACGCTCCATCTTCTTTTTGTGAAAAAAACGCAGACAGAACCTCTTCCCCAAATTAAAACAGGGTCTGGACCATTCCATGTATTAGTTAATGGTATAAGAACTGGAAGTAACTGGATTCCAATGGAGATCTGCTGCAGACTGACCTTTAAAGTCAGTTTGCAAAAAATTTAAAACAAATAAGACAAAAGTAAGATGTGCTTTTGGTGACCTTGGGGGGGGTATAATTGCCCCTGTTTTGTTTTTAAAAGCCAATTTTTCAGAGTGCAATGAGCATGTTCAACAATTCCTTGTCCCATGGGTTATAAGGAATTCCAGTTTTATGTCTGATACCAAATTCCTTACAAAATGAAATAAAATTGTTGCCAGTGTAGGATGGCCCAATATCTATCTTAATGACTTTAGGCAATCCCATAGCATTAAAGGCTTGTAAACAATGATCAATTACATTTCTTGAGGCCTCTCCCATATATCAAGAAGCAAAAAGAAATCCTGAACAAGTGTCAACACAAACATGTATATATTTTCATTTTCCAAATTATGCATAATGAGTTACATCCATTTGCCAAATGTGATTGGGCATAAGACCTCGTGGATTAACTCCTAAATGCACAACTGGAGATAATGTAATACATTTAGAGCATTGTTTTACAATCATTCTTGCCTGATCTTTAGTGATATTGTGTCAGAGCCTTAAGGTATGGCTAGAGAGATGAAATTTATCATGATCATGTCTAGCCAATGCAACAGGATCTGAAATTAAGGCCTCTCCTATTAGAACTCTGTCAATGCAATCATTGCCTGCAGCTAAAGGTCCAGGAAGACCAGAATGAGCTCATATATGACCAATATAAAACGGATGTTTTCGGGCAAGAATGATGTTTTGCAATTGTGAAAATAGAGATCCTGCTGGTGTATTAAAGTTAAACGTACCACAAGTCTCCAATAAGGAAATTGATTGTGCAACATATAAATTATCAGTAAATATACTAAAAGCATCATTTACAGACTGAATAACATTCAATACCACTGTCAGCTCTGCTAACTGAGCTGAGAGGCCAGGAGTCTCTATGACTACCTGTTGATTATTCATAAGATATCCAGCTCATCCTTTAGAGGAGCCATCAGTAAAAATCAAAAGAGCATTATACAAAGGCTGTAAAGAGGTCATATTAGGAAATATCACCTCATGTACATTTAAACACTTTATCAGCCTATCTTGAGGATAATGATTATCTATAGTTTCTATAAATCCTATTTGAGCAAGCAAACAATCTGTACTGTGCTGCTTCAGCCAAGTATCTTGATCTATACTATAAGGCTGAACAATGATATCTGGCTCTTTCCCAAAATAAGTTAGTGCCTGCTTTCTTCCAAGTATGATCATCTGAGCTACTGTTTCATAATATGGCAGGATAGTACATTTAGGAGATATCCTCAAATGTATCCATATTAGAGGAGCCCTTTGCCACAACAATCCTGTAGGCATGTGAATTGTATTAAAAATTAACAGATATAAAGGCAGAGAGTAATCTATTTAAGTAACAAATTGTTCTTCAATAGCTCTTTCTACTTGTAAGGCCAGCAATCCTTCTGAGGTTAAAGATCTAGGGGAGGTAGGGTCAGAACTCCCTTTAAGAATATCAAATAAAAGTTTCAATTCTCCTGTAGTAAGCTTTAAGTGGGGGCGAAGCCAATTAATATCACCTAACAATTTTTGAAAATCATTTAAAGTCTTTAAGCTGTCCCTGCAAATATCTATCTTCTGGGGGAAACAGCTAGATCTGTAAGTCTAAAACCCAAATAATTATGAGGATCCTGAGTCTGTACCTTCTCAGGAGATACTTGTAGTCCTTTATCAGCTAATGCCTGTTGTAAGTCTCTATAACATAAAAGCAAGTCTTGAGGGTCTTTTCCCGCCATTAAGACATCATCTGTGTAATGAATGATGTAGATCATAGGCCATTGTTGTCTCGTAGGCTGAATGGCTTGTGCCACAAACTTTTGACATAAGGTAGGACTATTAGCCATGCCCTGAGGAAGAACTGTTCATTGATATCTCTTCATAGGTTCTTTAAAATTAATAGCAGGAATACTGAAAGCAAATCTTTCATGATCCTCAGGATGTAAAGGAATAGTAAAGAAACAATCTTTCAAATCTACCACAATTTTATAATATCTTTTAGGAATGGCTACTGGAGATGGAAGCCCAGGTTGTAAAGCTCCCATAGGTACCATGGTTTCATTAACCTTTCTTAGATCTTGTAACAATCTCCATTTACCCGATTTTTTCTTGATAAGAAATATTGGAGTATTCCAAGGAGACTGAGATTCTACTAAATGTCCTGCCTGTAATTGCTCCTGCACTAGCGAAGAGGCAGTTTCTATTTTCTCTTTAGGTAAAGACCACTGATCAACCCACACCGGAATATCATTAAGCCATTGAATTTTATCAGCATGGGATGCAGGCAAGATAGTGGCCATTACTGAAAATACCCTAAGCCTCTTGTGGTAGAGTAAGGTTTAGAACTTTCAAAAGTCTTAATACCTTGTCCTTGCTTTCCTAGCCCTTGACTGGGCAAAAATCCTTGTCTTAGCATCTGCTTAGTCACTGACTCATTCAGACTGCACATTATAATGCCTGTCTGTGACAAGAGAGCTCTTTCCTATAGGGTAACAGGCAAATTTGACATAACATACGGCTGAATTTGTCCTGAATTGCCCTCCTCATCTTTCCAGATTAGCAATTTAGAGCTGTGTTTTGGGTTATTGGCATAACCAATTCCTTGAAGGTGAGTAAGTGTATCAGACAAAGACCAAGTTGAACGCCAATCTTGTCCTCTAATAATTGTTACATCAGCTCCAGTATCTAGTAGTCCCTCAAAGCTTTTTCCTTCAATTATCAATTTAAAGTTAGGTCTCTGATTAGTAATAGATTGAACCCAAAACACATCAGAGAAACAAAAGCCACTTTGTCCTCTTATTCTTAACAAATCTGGATGGTAGCAGATGTAAAGGAACTAAGACAAGTTGAGCAATCTTTTGATTAGCAGGTAAAGTTATAATACCATGAGGGGAAGCAGCCATGATTTTAATCTCTCCCTCATAATCATTATCTATAACACCTGGATAAATCTGCAGACCTTTTGCAATAGAACTGCTTTGTCCTAAAAGAAATCCACAAGTTTCTGTGGGTAGAGGTCCAAAAACTCCTATATGTAGAGTTTGAACTCCCAATTCTGGGGTTAATACTGCGTGGGTGGTGGAACAGAGGTCCAATCCTGCACTTCGTGGGGTTGCTCTGACAAGTTCAAAAACGGATTTCTTTGGATGGGCAGCAGCTTCCTGGAGCACAGCCTGCTTCCCGACTCTCGGCACCTCTACTCTTAGGACAATCATTTTTAAAATGACCCAAACTTCCACACTTAAAACATGCATTATTCCCTCATTTCTGTGAAAGCATTGCTTACACAGTGGTTCCTTGCAAAGCAGTGGCCAAGGCCAAACCCTGATTATATGATGGCCCAATCTCTGCACAAAGCCGGATATATCTCGCTAAGTCTGTCTGTCCTTTGTGCGGCTGAATAGAGGTGCGACATGGCATTAGAATTCTCATAAGGCAATTGCATAATGAAAGTAATTCCCGTTTGAGAATCTCCAAGAATTCTACTGGCTGCTTTCAATAGCCTATCTACAAAGTCCTGGTAAAACTCACCAGGACCCTACTGAATGCTGGCTAAACTTCTGCCAAGATCCCCTTTAGTTGGTAACTGATTCCAAGCCTGGCGAGCAGCCATAGCAACCTGCGTGTATACTCCAACAGGAAACCCAATCTGATTAGCATTGCCTTCATATTGACCTTTTCCTAAAAGCATGTTAATATACCAGTCTGGATTCCCTGTCTGAGCATTCAGAGTGGCAGTTCTCTTACTGGCTTCTTGCCATTCGGAATTCCAAAGTAAGAAATCTCCTCCTGACAGAGTAGCCTTACATAGAGTCTTCCAGTCTTGGGGGGTTAAATGTGACTCCATGACAGTATCCAATAATGCTTGTGTGAAAGGAGCTGTAGGGCCATATTGTGCAACAGCTGATTTTAACTCCTTTATCACCTTGAACTCCAAATTCTTGTATTGTCTGACCCTATTATCTTGCTGATCAGTTATCTCAGCTATAGGAAAGGCTAACATGTCAGAAGTATCTTGCACTTTCCCATGAGCCTGACTCACAGCTCTTTCTAACAGAGATTGGTACATTTCAGAATAGCTGTTCTTCCCTGTATGTGACACCTTTTTTTTTTTTTTTTTTGCTCCCAAAGCTCATTAGTCAATTTCTGCAATTTGATTTCAGATACAAGAATCCCCAATAAAATGCAAGAAGCAGAAGAGAGACTCTTTGGCATTGAAGATATAATAAATACTAATAGTTATAATAACCCCAGATCCACTGGTAAAACATTATAAATCTAAAAAATTCTGACAAAAATACACCCAGGAAATTGGGAACACAATGGATTACAACCCCAATGAAAAGAACAGTGTCATATGTCTCTACCACCCAGTACTCCAGTGGGCTAGACCACAAACCAAGGAGTGTACAGGGAGGGATCCATGGCTCCAGATACATGTGTAGCAGAGGATTTCAATGTCTGTTATCAATGAAACAGGACACTGTTGGACCTATGTAGATTTGATGCCCCAGCATAGGAGGATACTAGAGTGGTGGGACAGGAGAGGGTGAGTGGGTGGGGGAAGCACCCTCATAGATGCAAATGTGAAGGGGCAGAAGTTGATTGTGGGATGGTGGGCTGTGGAGGGGTAATGTGGATGTGGGATATCATTTGAGATGTAAATAAATGGAATGATTAATAAAAATATAATTAATAAAGAACAAATAAGATATTTTCTAAATTTTAAAAAGCATAATAAAAATAGAAGAAGAACCATATCACACAGGTCCAAAAGAAATATTCAATAACATTATACAAGAAAATATTCTGAGGTAAGGAAGGCAATGGCTGTAAAGGCATAAGAATCTTGAACAGCAAATCAATTGGACCAGAAAAAGACCACTTACAAATTAATAATCTGCCGCAGACCCTCTGGGCCCCTGTGCCTGCGTGGAAAAGAGTCTCTAGAGTAGGTGGGCAAAGCTTAGGATGAAGTGAGAGACAGAGACACACACGCAAGAGAGGTGTTGAATCTGAATGTAATTTTCTGGTTGAGACTCAGACTTTTTATAATACAGAGTAACAGAATAGGGCACATTGAAGTTTTCCAGGTGCAAGAGGAGTGACTTCAAAAGGAATCAGATAAATGTTTACTCTAGAGATTATCACCCTGCTTCGGATCAGCCCTGTGCCAGGCAAGAGCTTCACACTTTATTGTTAATAGCTTCTGGGGGGGTTTAACTCTTGACAGGCCTCAAGAATAATGTAATGTCACTGACCCTGAAATTCTCTAGGCCTTGTTAATTCTTATCTAGTTTGGAGAATTCCCATTATCAGGATAGTATATCAATTTGCTCTGGTGTGGAATGTAGTTTGTAGTAAATATTTCTATCTCAGTGAGACTTTTAGTCTCTTTCTGCAGACAGCTGAGTTAATGGCTAGTGAGTTAATGGCTAGTGCTTTATTGTTTTATTGTAGTGCTTAATTAGTTACTGAATGGGTTAAGCTCCCTGCTGCTATCTGGGATCTTGGAACACTGGGAGTGGCATTAGCTAATTCAGAATACAATCTTAAAATGGCATTAACAATAAGGTAATACTAAATAGAGAACACGTGGATCCATACATTAGACTAATGCGGGAGCAGAAAATTAATTTTATGGGTTAGGGGAAACGCCAAACCCCAGGAGGGAATTTTCATGGAACTCTTTTCCTCGTGGGCGCTTCCAGGCTTTTGCCTGTCAAACTGACCTAACTGGAGAACTGGCTTTTGTCAGACCCCAGGAGGAGAGCCTCCTTGAAGTTCTTTTCCTCGTGAACAGCTTTTAGGCATTTCTGCCTGACAGGCTGACTCCACTGGAGTGCCGTGGCAATAATCTAAATAATAATCACGGGGAATGAAGACAGGATATTAAAAGCCGCAGGCATATAGAAAGAGTAAACTAAGATAGACCTATTTGATTTAAGCACCATAATAGAGCTCAGCAGTGGTTCAGGCTCCAATATCAACAAGTGATAAATGGGACCTCTTGAATCTGAAAATCTTCTGGAAGGCAAAAGCCACTGTCAATATATCAAAACAGCCTACAGATTAGGACAAGATCCTCACTGATCCTACATCTGACAGTGTGCTATTATTAAGAATATATAAAGAACTACAGAAGTTAGACTAGAAAACAAAAACAAAAAAACAAAAACAAACAAAAAAAACCCCCAAAAAACCCAAAACAAACAAACAAAAACCCAAATCCCAAAACAAAACAAACACTCTCAAAACCCAAAGAATACAATTTAAAAATGAGGTACAGAGATAAACAATAAATTCTCAATAGAAGATCTTGAATTGCTAAGAAATGTCATTAGTCATAAGGGAAATGAATATGAAAATGAGAATGAGATTCCACCTTATACAAATCAAAATGGCTCAGATCAAAAACTCAAGGATGTGGGATGGAGGGCATGTGGAGGCATAACTGGGAATTGGGATATCATTTGAGATGTAAGTGAATGGAATGAGTAATATAAAAATAGAATTAAATTTCTGCTCCATTTTCATGCTCAAAAAAAAAAAATCAGGTGACAGCACATGCTGGTGAGGATATTGAGAAATGGGAAAACTTTTTCGTTGCTGGTAAGATTGCAAACTTGTACAACCACCCAGAAAACTGGAACTATTTCTACCTGATATGTGTTCCACTTTATTAGTATCAGCCTGATTTGTAATAGCCAGTAACCAGAAACAACCCAGATGTTCCTCAAAGCAAAGAATGGATACAGAAAATGTGGTTCATTTATGGAACAGAATATTATTCAGCTATTAGAGGCAAGGATATCATGAATTTTTCAGGCAAATGGATGGAACTAGAAAATACTGATAACCTGATATTCCTATAAAATATAGAATGCCCATGATATACCCCACATAACCTACGAAGTTAACCTAGAGGGAAGGCCCAAGTAAGGGTGAGTAAAGTCCCACATAGAAGGAGGACAAAGTAGTCATGTGAGACAGAAGGAGAGTCATCTGGGTGGTAAAAAGGAGGGGAAGGAAATGGGAAGGGGAGGGAGAGGAGAGCAGGGGCAGTATCAGGTATGAGAAGAGAAGGTCAGAGAGGCCCAGAGGTCCAGGAGAATGAGTGGAAATATGTATTTGCCTGGGTTGGTGGGTGTGGAGAACCTATAGGAAGTCCCAGAGACCTGGGGTAGGGGAAGACTCCAGATACTAATGTAGTTTAGTTTAGCTGAAATGCCCAAGAGTGGGGTTATGGAAAGTGAAGAGACCAATTCTGGTAGTCAGACAGGACTTCCAGTGGAGGGATGGGGACACCAACTCACTTATAAAATTTTTGACCAAAAATTCCTTCTGCCTAATGAAATGTGGGGACAAAAGTGGAGCAGAGATTGAAGGAATGGCCAACCAGTGATCAGCCCAACTAGGATTACATCCCATGGTAGGCACCAATCCCTGAAAATTCCCCAACTATGCTATGTTGTGCTTCCTGTCAGAAGCATAGAATGGCTGTCCTCTGGGAGGGTCTACCTGGAGGCTGACTGTGGTAGATGCAGATACTGCCAACCATTTTCAGAGGTTGAGGTTCCCTACAGAAGAGTTAGAGGAAGCAGTTCAGGAACTGAAAGGTGTGGCAACCTCATGGGAAGATCAACAGTATCAACTAACGTGGTCCACTAGGAGCTTCTAGAAACTGAACAGCCAGCCGGGCGTGGTGGCTCATGCCTTTAATCCCAGCACTCGGGAGGCAGAGGCAGGCAGATTTCTGAGTTCGAGGCCAGCCTGGTCTACAGAGTGAGTTCCAGGACAACCAGGACTACACAGAGAAACACTGTCTTGAAAAAACAACAACAACAACAACAACAAAAAAAAACACAAAAAAAAGAAAGAAAGAAAGAAAGAAAGAAAGAAAGAAAGAAAGAAAGAAAGAAACTGAACAGCCAACTAAAGAGTATACATGGACTGGTCTGAGGTCTCTGTCACATATGGGATGCCTTATCTGGACTCAGTGGGGGAAGATGTGCCTCTAGGAACTTGATGCCCCAGGGTGGGGGGGATACACAGGAGGTCAACATCTCAGAGGCAATGGAAATAGAGGATGGGAGAAGAATTCTACAAAACAGAGACTAGAAAGAGGGGCAATATTTGGAATGTAAATAAGTAGAATAAGTAATTAAAACATATATTCTTAACCCAGAAATAAAAAGAAGGCAAATTGCAACCCAAGAAGTGTAACTACAATAATGGAAAAACAAGAATTAAATAATCTCACACCAACTCTTCCGCATGAACCTGGCAGAGGGTGCCAAGGGCCCCAGAGGACTCTCCATGCCATAGGACCCCTAGCATACCCAAGACTTCTGGATCCAGGTGAGTGGAATGCAACATCAACTCCAAAGTATCCCGGAGGGTCTTGTGACAGCAGGAACAGGGACAAAGGAACCCTGCCTGACCAGAGGCTGGAATTCTGTCTGGTCGGGGCCAGCCCATGAACCCAGAGAAGGGCGCCTAAAGCCCCAGAGGACTCTCCACGCTTCAGGACCCCTAGCACACCCAGGATGTCATGACCACTGAAGAGCACATGGGCGACAGAAGCAACAGAGCTTCTTGGACAGGGTCCCTTTGGGCCTTCATCTTTAGCCAGGAGGTGGAGCTGAGACCCAGACTCCTGGGCACTTTCCTTGCCAGAGGAGAGTCAGCCTCTAGGGAGGGCTCTGAATTCAGGTCTCAAGAGGTGGATCTGAGCTCCAGACTTCTGGACAACTTCCCTGCAAGAGGAGACCTTATGTGTAGAGAGTGCTCTGACTACTGTGACTCAGGTGAGAATTGGACTCTCAGGAGTGCTGACAGAGGCTAACAGAATCACAGGAGTAACAAGCTCCAGCCAGAGACAGAACATATAACACCAGAGATTACCAGATGGTGAAAGGCAAATAAAAGAATCTTACTAACAGAAACCAAGACCATTGGGCATCATCAGAACCCAGTACACCCACCACAGCAAGTCCTGGATACCCCAATACACCCAAAAGTAAGAATCAGATTTAAAATCATATCTCATGATGGCAGTAGAAGATTTTAAGGAGGACATTAATAACTTAAAGAAATACAGGAGAACACTGCTAAACAGGTAGAAGTCCTTAAAAAGGAAACACAAAAATCCCCTAAAGAATTACAGGAAACTACAACAAAACAGGTGATGGAATTGAACAAAATCACCCAGGATCTAAAAAGGGGAGTAGAAACAATAAACAACAACAACAACAAAAATGCAAAGGGAGACAACTCTGGAGATAGAAACCCTAGGAAAGAAATCTAGAACCATAGATGCGAGCATCAGCAACAGAATACAAGAGATGGAAGAAAGAATCTCAGGTGCAGAAGATTCCATAGAGAACATCGACACAACAATCAAAGAAAATACAAAATCCAAAAAGATCCTAACTCAAAACATCCAGGAAATCCAGAACACAATGGGAAGATCAAACCTACAGATAATAGGAGTAGATGAGAATGAAGATTTTCAACTTAAAGGGCCAGCAAATATCTTCAACAAAATTAGAGAAGAAAACTTCCCAAACCTAAAGAAAGACATGGCCATGAACATACAAGAAGGCTTCAGAACTCCAAATAGACTGGACCAGAAAAGAAATTCCTCCAGACACATAATAATCCGAACAACAAATGCACTAAATAAAGATAGAACATTAAAAGCAGTAAGGGAAAAAGGTCAAGTAACATATAAAGGCAGGCCTATTAGAATTACTCCAAACGCTCATCCGGCCGGATCAGCGCCGGAGTAGCGGGAGCGCAGGGTTGCCTGACACCCGCCAGCTACCCACGACCCCCGCCACAGGATTTTGGGACTGCTGGTGAGTGGAACACAGCTTCTGCTCCAATCCAATTGCGCGGGACCTGAGACTGCATTAGTTAGGGAAGCAGAAACCGGCCTGAGTAGGGCCACAGGCCTCATCCGGCCGGATCAGCGCTGGGGTAGCGGGAGCGCAGGGTTGCCTGACACCCGCCAGCTACCCACGACCCCCGCCGCAGGATTTTGGGACTGCTGGTGAGTGGAACACAGCTTCTGCTCCAGTCCAATCACGCGGGACCTGAGACTGCTCTGGTTGGGGAGAGAGAAATCCGGCCTACATAGGTCCACAACCCTCTTCCGGTCAGAAAAGCACCGGGGCAGCTGGGGCGCAGGGTCGGCTGACACTCGCCAGCTACCCACAACACCCGCCACAGGATCTTAAGACTTCTGGTGAGTGGAGCACAGCTTCTGCTCCAATCCAATTGCGCGGGACCTGAGACTGCATTAGTTAGGGAAGCAGAAACCGGCCTGAGTAGGGCCACAGGCCTCATCCGGCCAGATCAGCACCGGGGTAGCGGGAGCGCAGGGTTGCCTGACACCCGCCAGCTACCCACGACCCCCGCCGCAGGATTTTGGGACTGCTGGTGAGTGGAACACAGCTTCTGCTCCAGTCCAATCACGCGGGACCTGAGACTGCTCTGGTTGGGGAGAGAGAAATCCGGCCTACATAGGTCCACAACCCTCTTCCGGTCAGAAAAGCACCGGGGCAGCTGGGGCGCAGGGTCAGCTGACACTCACCAGCTACCCACAACACCCGCCACAGGATCTTAAGACTTCTGGTGAGTGAAGCACAGCTTCTGCTCCAATCCAATTGCGCGGGACCTGAGACTGCATTAGTTAGGGAAGCAGAAAACCGGCCTGAGTAGGACCACAGGCCTCTTCCGGCTGGACCAGCACCGGGGTACCGTCAGCTATCCACGACCCCCGCCGCAGGATTTAGAGACTGCTGGTGAGTGGAACACAGCTTCTGCTCCAATCTTTAAACAGTGACAACGATAACAACTAACCCCAGAGATTACCAGATGGTGAAAGGTAAACGTAATAATCTTACTAACAGAAACCAAGACCACTCACCATCATCAGAACCCAGCACCCCCACTTCGCCCAGTCCAGGGCACCCCAACACACTGGAAAAGCTAGACACGGATTTAAAAGCATATCTCCTGATGATGATAGAGGACTTCAAGAAGGACTTTAATAACACACTTAAAGAAATACAGGAGAACACTGCTAAACAGGCAGAAGACAATAAAGAGGAAGCACAAAAATCCCTTAAAGAATTGCAGAAGAACACTGCTAAAGAGTTACAAATCCTTAAAGAAAAACAGGATAACATAATCAAACAGGTAGAAGTCCTTACAGAAAAACAGGAAAACACATCCAAACAGATGATGGAAATGAACAAAACCATACTAGACCTAAAAAGGGAAGTAGACACAATAAAGAAAACCTAAATGAGGAAACACTGGAGATAGAAACCCTAGGAAAGAAATCTGGAACCATAGATACCAGCATCAGCAACAGAATACAAGAGATGGAAGAGAGAATCTCAGGTGCAGAAGATTCCATAGAGAACATCGGCACAACAATCAAGGAAAATGTAAAATGCAAAAAGATCCTAACTCAAAACATCCAAGAAATACAGGACACAATGAGAAGACCAAACCTACGGATAATAGGAGTGGATGAGAATGAAGATTTTCAACTCAAAGGACCAGCAAACATCTTCAACAAAATTATAGAAGAAAACTTCCCAAATCTAAAGAAAGAGATGCCCATGAACATACAAGAAGCCTACAGAACTCCAAATAGACTGGACCAGAAAAGAAATACCTCCCGACACATAATAATCAGAACAACAAATGCTCTAAATAAAGATAGAATACTAAAAGCAGTAAGAGAAAAAGGCCAAGTAACATATAAAGGCAAGCCTATCAGAATTACACCAGATTTTTCACCAGAGACTATGAAAGCCAGAAGATCCTGGACGGATGTTATACAGACACTAAAAGAACACAAATTCCAGCCCAGGCTACTATACCCAGCCAAACTCTCAATTAACATAGATGGAGAAACCAAAGTATTCCACGACAAAACCAAATTCACACATTATCTCTCCACGAATCCAGCCCTTCAAAGGATAATAACAGAAAAAAACCAATACAAGGACAGGAACCACGCCCTAGAAACAACAAGAAGGTAATCCCTCAACAAACCTAAAAGAAGACAGCCACAAGAACAAAATGCCAACTTTAACAACAAAAATAACAGGAAACAACAATTACTTTTCCTTAATATCTCTTAATATCAATGGACTCAACTCCCCGATAAAAAGACATAGACTAACAAACTGGCTACACAAACAAGACCCAACATTTTGCTGCTTACAGGAAACTCATCTCAGAGAAAAGGATAGACACTACCTCAGAATGAAAGGCTGGAAAACAATTTTCCAAGCAAATGGCATGAAGAAACAAGCTGGAGTAGCCATTCTAATATCTGATAAGATTGACTTCCAACCCAAAGTCATTAAAAAAGACAGGGAGGGACACTTCATACTCATCAAAGGTAAAATCCTCCAAGAGGAACTATCAATCCTGAATATCTATGCTCCAAATACAAAGGCAGCCACATTCATTAAAGAAACTTTAGTAAATCTCAAAGCACACATTGCACCTCACACAATAATAGTGGGAGACTTCAACACACCACTTTCACCAATGGACAGATCATGGAAACAGAAACTAAACAGGGACACAGTGAAACTAAGAGAAATTATGAATCAAATGGATCTGGCAGATATCTACAGAACATTCTATCCTAAAACAAAAGGATATACCTTCTTCTCAGCACCTCATGGTACCTTCTCCAAAATTGACCACATAATTGGTCACAAAGCAGGCCTCAACAGATATAAAAATATTGAAATTGTCCCATGCATCCTATCAGATCACCATGGACTAAGGCTGATCTTCAATAACAAAATAAATAATAGAAAGCCAACCTTCACGTGGAAACTGAACAACACTCTTCTCAATGATACCTTGGTCAAGGAAGGAATAAAGAAAGAAATTAAGGACTTTTTAGAGTTCAATGAAAATGAAGCCACAACATACCCAAACTTATGGGACGCAATGAAAGCATTTTTAAGAGGAAAACTCATAGCTCTGAGTGCCTCCAAAAGGAAACTAGAGAGAGCACACATTAGCAGCTTGACAACACACCTAAAAGCACTAGAACAAAAGGAAGCAAATTCACCCAAGAGGAGTAGACGGCAGGAAATAATCAAACTCAGGGGTGAAATCAACCAAGTGGAAACAAGAAAAACTATTCAAAGAATCAACCAATCAAGGAGCTGGTTCTTTGAGAAAATCAACAAGATAGATAAACCCTTAGCCAGACTCACTAGAGGGCACAGGGAAAGCATCCTAATTAACAAAATCAGAAATGAAAAAGGAGACATAACAACAGATCCTGAAGACATCCAAAACACCATCAGATCCTTCTACCAAAGGCTGTACTCAACAAAACTGGAGAACCTTGATGAAATGGACAAGTTCCTAGACAGATACCAGGTACCAAAGTTGAATCAAGATCAGGTTAATGATCTAAACAGCCCTATATCCCCCAAAGAAATAGAAGCAGTCATTAATAGTCTCCCAACCAAAAGGAGCCCAGGACCAGATGGGTTTACTGCAGAGTTCTATCAGACCTTCAAAGAAGATCTAATCCCAGTTCTTCACTAATTATTCCACAAAATAGAAACAGAAGGTACTCTACCCAACTCATTCTATGAAGCCACAATTACTCTGACACCTAAACCACAAAAAGACCCAACAAAGATAGAAAACTTCAGACCAATATCCCTTATGAATATTGATGCAAAAATCCTCAATAAAGTTCTTGCTAACCAAATCCAAGAACACATCAAAACAATCATCCATCCTGACCAAGTAGGTTTCATCCCAGGGATGCAGGGATGGTTCAATATACGGAAATCCATCAACGTAATCCAGTATATAAACAAACTCAAAGACAAAAACCACATGATCATCTCGTTAGATGCGGAAAAAGCATTTGACAAGATCCAACACCCATTCATGATAAAAGTCTTGGAAAGATCAGGAATTCAAGGCCCATACCTAAACATGATAAAAGCAATCTACAGCAAACCAGTAGCCAACATCAAAGTAAATGGTGAGAAGCTTGAAGCAATCCCTCTAAAATCAGGGACTAGACAAGGCTGTCCACTTTCTCCATACCTATTCAACATTGTACTTGAAGTCCTAGCCAGAGCAATTCGACAACAAAAGGAGATCAAAGGGATACAAATTGGAAAAGATGAAGTCAAAATATCACTTTTTGCAGATGATATGATAGTATATATAAGTGACCCTAAAAATTCCACCAGAGAACTCCTAAGCCTGATAAACAGCTTCGGTGAAGTAGCTGGATATAAAATTAACTCAAACAAATCAATGGCCTTTCTCTACACAAAGAATAAACAGGCTGAGAAAGAAATTAGGGAAACAACACCCTTCTCAATAGTCACAAATAATATAAAATATCTTGGCGTGACTCTAACTAAGGAAGTGAAAGATCTGTATAATAAAAACTTCAAGTCTCTGAAGAAAGAAATTCTAGAAGATCTCAGAAGATGGAAAGATCTCCCATGCTCATGGATTGGCAGGATCAACATTGTAAAAATGGCTATCTTGCCAAAAGCAATCTACAGATTCAATGCAATCCCCATCAAAATTCCAAATCAATTCTTCAACGAATTAGAAAGTGCAATCTGCAAATTCATCTGGAATAACAAAAAACCTAGGATAGCAAAAACTCTTCTCAAGGATAAAAGAACCTCTGGTGGAATCACCATGCCGGACCTAAAGCTCTACTACAGAGCAATTGTGATAAAAACTGCATGGTACTGGTATAGTGACAGACAAATAGACCAATGGAATAGAATTGAAGACCCAGAAATGAACCCACACACCTACGGTCACTTGATCTTCGACAAGGGAGCTAAAAACATCCAGTGGAAGAAAGACAGCATTTTCAACAAATGGTGCTGGCACAACTGGTTGTTAACATGTAGAAGAATGCGAATCGATCCATTCCTATCTCCTTGTACTAAGGTCAAGTCTAAGTGGATCAAGGAACTTCACATAAAACCAGAGACACTGAAACTTATAGAGGAGAAAGTGGGGAAAAGCCTTGAAGATATGGGCACAGGGGAAAAATTCCTGAATAGAACAGTAATGGCTTGTGCTGTAAGATCGAGAATTGACATTTGGGACCTCATGAAACTACAAAGCTTCTGCAAGGCTAAAGACACCATCAATAAGACAAAAAAACCACCAACAGATTGGGAAAGGATCTTCACCTATCCTAAATCAGATAAGGGACTAATATCCAATATATATAAAGAACTCAAGAAGGTGGACTCCAGAAAGTCAAATAACCCCATTAAAAAATGGGGCTCAGAACTGAACAAAGAATTCTCACCTGAGGAATACCGAATGGCAGAGAAACACCTGAAAAAATGTTCAACATCCTTAATCATCAGGGAAATGCAAATCAAAACAACCCTGAGATTCCACCTCACACCAGTCAGAATGGCTAAGATCAAAAATTCAGGTGACAGCAGATGCTGGCGAGGATGTGGAGAAAGAGGAACACTCCTCCATTGTTGGTGGGATTGCAAGCTTGTACAACCACTCTGGAAATCAGTCTGGCGGTTCCTCAGAAAATTGGACATAGTACTACCGGAGGATCCAGCAATACCTCTCCTGGGCATATATCCA
This sequence comes from Mus caroli, assembly GCF_978045245.1. Lineage (NCBI taxonomy): Eukaryota > Metazoa > Chordata > Mammalia > Rodentia > Muridae > Mus > Mus caroli. Next base: position 123,420,351 of record NW_028227263.1, on the reverse strand, counting down.
GAAGATGTCCCAACTGGTAAAAAGGACACATGCTCCACTATGTTCATAGCTGCCCTATTTATAATAGCCAGAAGCTGGAAAGAACCCAGATGTCCCTCAACAGAGGAATGGATACAGAAATTATGGTACATTTACACAATGGAGTACTACTCAGCTATTAAAAAGAATGAATTTATGAAATTCCTAGCCAAATGGATGGACCTGGAGGGCATCATCTTGAGTGAAGTAACACAATCACAAAAGAACTCACACAATATGTATTCATTGATAAGTGGATATTAGCCCAAAACTTAGGATACCCAAGATATAAGATACAATTTGATAAACGCATGAAACTCAAGAAGAATGAAGACCAAAGTGTGGACACTGTGCCCCTTCTTAGAATTGGGAACAAAACACCCAGGGAAGGAGTTACAGAGACAAAGTTCGTAGCTGTGATGAAAGGATGGACCATTTAGAGACTGCCGTATCCAGGGATCCATCCCATAATCAGCTTCTAAACGCTGACACCATTGCATACACTAGCAAGATTTTGCTGAAAGGACCCAAATATAGCTGTCTCTTGTGAGACGATGCCGGGGCCTAGCAAACACAGGAGTGGATGTTCACAGTCAGCTATTGGATGTATCACAGGGCTCCCAATGGAGAAGCTAGAGAAAGTACCCAAGGAGCTAAAGGGATCTGCAACCCTATTGTTGGAACAACATGATGTACTAACCAGAACCCTGGAGCTCTTGTCTCTAGCTGCATATGTATCGAAAGATGGCCTAGTCGGCCATCAATGGAAAGAGAGGCCCATTGGACTTGCAAACTTTATATGCCCCAATATAGGGGAATGCCAGGGCCAAAAGAATGGTAATGGGTGGGTAGGGAAGTGGGGGCGCTATGGGGGACTTTTGGGATAGTATTGGAAATGTAATTGAGGAAAATATGTAATAAAAATATTAAAAATCAAAAAAAAAAAAAAAGAATTACTCCAAACTTTTCACCAGAGACTATGAAAGCCAGAAGATCCTGGACAGATATTACACAGACCCTAAGAGAACACAAATGCCAGCCCAGGCTACTATACCCAGGAAAACTCTCAATTACCATAGATCGAGAAGCCAAAGTATTCCATGATAAAACCAAACTCACACAATATCTTTCCAGGAATCCAGCCCTTCAAAGGATAATAAAGGGAAAACACTAACACAAGGAAGGAAACTACACCCTAGAAAAGCAAGAAAATAATCCTTCAACAAACCAAAAAGAAAACAGCTGCAAAAACAAAATGCCAACTTTAACAAAACAAAAACAAAAACAAAAGCAAAAAACAAAAAACAAACAAAAACAAAACAGGAAGCAACAATTACTTTTCTTTAATTTCTCTTAACATCAATGGACTCACTAATAGACTGGCTACACAAACAGGACCCAACGTTTTGCTGCTCACCAGAAACATACTTCAGGGACAAAGACAGACACTATCTCAGAGTAAAAGGCTGGAAAACAATTTTCCAAGCTAATGGTACAAAAAAACAAGCTGGAGTAGCCATTATAATACCGAATAAAATAGACTTCCAATGCAAAGTTAACAAAAAAGACAAGGTGGGACACCTTGTACATATCAAAGTTAAAATCTACCAAGATGAACTCTCAATTCTGAATATCTATACTCCAAATGCAATGGCAGCTACAGTCATTAAAAAAACTAGTCAAGCTCAAAGCACACATTGCACCTCACACAATAACAGTGGGAGACTTCAACATCCCACTTTCACCAATGGACAGATCCTGGAAACAGAAACTAACCAGAGACATATAGACACTAAGAGAAGTTATGAAACAAATGGATTTAACAGATATCTACTAATATTTTATCCTAAAACAAAAGGATATACCTTTTTCTCAGTAACTCATGGTACCTCCTCCAAAATTGACCATATAATTGGTCTCAAAAAAGGCCTCAACAGATACTAAAATATTGAAAGTATTCCATGCATCCTATCAGATCACCATGGACTAAGGCTGATCTTCAATAACAGCATAAATAATAGATAGCCAACATTTATGTGGAAACTGAACAACACTCCACTTGATACCTTGGTCAAGGAAGAAATAAAAAAAATTAAAGACTTTTTTAGAGTTTAATGAAAATGAAGACACAACATACCCAAACTTATGGGACACAAGAAGAGCAGTCCTAAGAGGAAAACTTATAGCCCTGAGTGCCTCCAAAAAGAAACTAGGGAGAGCACACACCAGCAGCCTGACATCATACCTAGAAGCTCTAGAATGAAAGGAAGCAAATCCACCAAAGAGGAGTAGATGGCAGTAAATAATCAAACTTAGGGCTGAAATCAACTAAATGGAAACAAAAAGAACTATTCAAAGAATCAACCAAACAAGGAGCTGGTTCTTTGAGAAAATCAACAAGGTAGATAAACTCTTAGACAGACTAACTAGAGGGCACATGGACAGTGTCCTGATTAACAAAATCAGAAATGAAAAAGGAGACATAACAACAGATCCTGAGGAAATCCAAGACATCATCAGATTCTACTACAAAAGGCTGTACTCAACAAAACTGGAAAACCTGGATGAAGTGAACAACTTCCTAGACAGATACCAGGGACCAATGTTAAATCAGGATCAGATTAATGATCTAAACAGTCACATTTCCACTGGACAGAGGTTATACAGAATCTAAAAGAACACAAATGCCAGCCCAGACTACTATACCCAGCAAAACTCTCAATTACCATAGATCGAGAAACCAAAGTATTCCATGATAAAACCAAATTCACACAATATCTTTCCACAAATCCAACCCTTCAAAGGATAATAAAGGGAAAACACTAATACAAGGACGGAAACTATGCCCTAGAAAAATCAAGGAAGTAATCCTTAAACAAACCTAAAATAGGACAGCTACAAGAACAGAATCCCAATGATAACGACAAAAATAACAGGAAGCAACAATTACTTTTCCTTAATATCTTTTAATATCAATGGACTGAATTCCCCAATAAAAAGACATAGACTAACAGACTGACCACACAAACAGGACCCAACATTTTGCTCCTTAAAGAAACCCATCTCAGGGAAAAAGACAGATACAACCTCAGAGTGAAAGGCTGAAAAATAATTTTCCAAGCAAACAGTCTGAAGAAACAAGCTGGAGTAGACATTCTAATGTCAAATAAAATCGACTTCCAACCCCAAGTTATCAAAAAATGCAAGGAGGGGCACTTCATACTCATCAAAGTTAAAATCTTCCAAGATGAACTCAATTCTGAATATCAATGCTCCAAATTGAAGGGCAGCCAAAGTCATTAAAGAAACTTTAGTAAAACTCAAAGCACACTTTACACTTCACACAACAATAGTGGGAGACTTTAACACCCCACTCTCATCAAATGACAGATGCTGGAAACAGAAACTAAGCAGAGACACAGTGAAACTAACAGAAGTTATGAAACAAATAGATTTAACAGATATCTACAGAACATTTTATCCTAAAACAAAAAGATATACCTTCTTCTCAGCACCTCATGGTACCTTCTTCAAAACTGACCATATAACTGGTCACAAAACAGGCCTCAACAGATACAAAAATATTGAAATTATCCCATGCATCCTATCAGATCATCAAGGACTCAGGCTGATTTTCAAAAACAACATAAATAGCACAAAGCCAACATTCACGTGGGCACAGGGACAGCATCCTAATGAACAAAATCAGAAATGAACAGGGAGACATAACAACAGATCCTGAGGAAATCTGAAATACCATCAGATCCTTCAAAAATAGGCTATACTCATCAAAATTGGAAAACCTGGATGAAATGGACAAATATCTAGAGAGATACCAGGTACCAAAGTTAAATCAGGATCAGATTAATTACCTAAACACTCCTATATTCCCTAAAGAAATAGTTGCAGTCATTAATAGTCTCCCAACCAAAAAAAGCCCAGGACCAGATGGGTTTAGTGCAGAGTTCTATCAGACCTTCAAAGAAGACCCAATTCCAGTTCTTCTCAAACTATTCCACAAAATAGAAACAGAAGGTACTCTACCCAATTCATTCTATGATGGCACAACTACTCTGATACCTAAACCACAGAAAGACCCAACAAAGATAGAGAACTTCAGACCAATTTCCCTTATGAATATCGATGAAAAAATACTCAATAAAATCCCCGCAAACTGAATCCAAGAACACATCAAAATGATCATTCATCATGACCAAGTAGGCTTCATCCCAGGGATGCATGGATGGTTTAATATACATAAATCCATCAACATAATCCACTATATAAACAAACTCAAAGACAAAAATCACATGTTCATTTCCTTAGATGCTGAAAAAGTGTTTGACAAAATTCAATACCACTTCATGATAAAAGTCTTGGAAAAATCAGGAATTCAAGGCCCATATCTAAATATAATAAAAGCAATATATAGCAAAACAGTAGCCAACAGAAGGCTACATGGAGAGAAACTTGAAACAATCCCATTAAAATCAAGGAATAGAGGAGGCTGCCAATTTCTCCTTACCTATTAAATATAGTACTTGAAGTCCTAGCCAGAGCAATTAGACAACAAAAGGAGGTCAAGGAGATACAAATTGGAAAGGAAGAAGTCAAAATTTCACTATTTGCAGATGATATGATAGTATATATAAGTGACCCTAAAAATTCCGCCAGAGAACTCCTAAACCTGATAAACAGCTTACTTGCAGTACCTGGTAATAAAATTAACTCAAACAAATAAATGGCCTTTCTCTACACAAAGGATAAACATTATGAGAAAGAAATTAGGGAAACAACACCCTTCACAATAGTCACAAATAATATAAAATACCTTGGTGTGGCTCTATCTAAGAAAGTGAAATATCTGTATGATCAAAACTTCAAGTCTCTAAAGAAAGACATTGAAGAAGATCTCAGAAGATAGAAAGATCTCCCATGCTCATGGGTTGGCAGGATTGATATAGTCAAATAGGCTATCTTGCCAAAAGCTATCTACAGATTCAATGCAATCCCCATCAAAAGTCCAACTCAATTCTTCACTGAGTTAGAAAGGGCAATTTGCAAATTCATCTAGAATAACAAAAAACTTAGGATAGCAAAAACTCTTCTCAATGATAAAAGAATATCTGGTGGAATCTCCATGCCTGACCTCAAGCTGTATTACAGAGTAATTGTGATAAAATCTGCATGGCACTGGTACAGCAACAGACTGGTATATCAATGGAATAGAATTGAAGACCCAGAAATGAACCCACATACCTATGGTCACTTTATCTTTGACAAGGGAGCTAAAATCATCCAGTGGAAAAAAGACAGCCCTTTTAACAAATGATGCTGGCACAACTGGTGGTTATCGTGTAGAAGAATGTGAATTAATCCATTCTTTTCTCCTTGTACAAAGCTCAAGTCTAAGTGGATCAAAGAACTCCACATAAAACCAGAGACATTGAAATTTATACAGGAGAAAGTGGTGAAAAGCCTCCAAGATATGGGTACAGAGGAAAAATTCCTAAACAGAACAGTAATGGCTTATGCTGTAAGAACAAGTATTGACAAATGGGACCTCATAAAATTAAAAATCTTTTTTACGGGAAAAGATACTGTCAATAAGACAAAAAGTCCACCAACAGATTGGGAAAATATTTTTACCAATCCTAAATCTGATAGGGGACTAATATCCAATATGTACAAAGAATCAAGAAGCTGTACTCCAGAAATTCAAACAACCCCAGTAAAAATGGGGTACAGAACTAAACAAAGAATTCTCAACTGATGAATACCAAAGTGCTGAGAAACACTTGAAAAAATGTTCAACATCCTTAATCACCAGGGAAATGCAAATCAAAACAACCCTTAGATTCCACCTTACACCACTCTGAATAGCTATGATAAAAAATTCAGGTGACAGCAGATACTGGCGAGGATGTGGAGAAAGAGGAACACTCCTCCATTGCTGGTGGGATTGAAAGCTTTTACCACCACTCTGGAAATCAGTCTGGCAGTTCCTCAGAAAATTGGACATATTACCAGAAGATACAGCAATACCTCTCCTGGGCATATACCCAGAAGGTGTTCCAACTGGTAATAAGGACACATCCTCCACTATGTTCATAGTAGCCTTATTTATAATAGCTGGAAAGAACCCAGAATAGCCAGAAGCTGGAAAGAACCCAGATATCCCTCAACAGAGGAATGAATACAGAAAATGTCATACATTTACACAAGGGAGTACTACTCAGCTATTAATGCAATGAATTTATAAAATTCTTGGGCAAATGGATGTATCTGGAGGATATCATCCTGAGTGAGGTAACCCAATCATAGAAGAAGTCACTTGCTATGCACTTACTGATAAGTGCAACTTAGAATACCCAAGATACAATTTGCAAAACACAAGAAAATCAATAAGAAGGAAGACCAAGGTATGGATAGTTCGTTTCTCCTTAGAATAGGGAACAAAACACCCATGGAAGGAGTTACAGAGACAAAGTTTGGAGCTGAAACAAAAGATGGACCATCAAGAGACTGCCCCACCTGGTGATCCATCCCGTAATCAGCCACCAAACAGAGACACTATTGCATATGCCAGCAAGATTTTGCTGAAGGGACCCTTATGTAGCTATCTCTTGTGAGTCTATGCCAGTGCCTGGAAAATACAGAAGTGGATGCTCACAGTCATTATAGGATGGAACATAGAGCCCCCAGTGAAGGAGCTAGAGAAAGTACCCAAGGAGCTGAAGGGGTCTTCAACTCTATTCGTAGAACAACAATATGAACTAACCAGGACCCCCAGAGCTCATATCTCTAGGTGCATATGTAGCAGAAGATGGCCTAGTTGACCATCGTTGGGAAGAGAGGCCCCTTGATCTTGCAAACTTTATATACCCCAGTACAGGGGAATGCCAGGGCCAAGAAGTGGGAGTGGGTGGGTATTGGAGGCGAGTGTGTGGAGAGTAAAGGATACTTTTGGGATAGCACTTGAAATGTAAATGAAAAAGTATCTAATAAAAAAATTGAAAAAAAAAACAATGAATATGTTAGACATAGGTGAAGACAGAATGAGACAGAAAATGAGAAGCCTGAAGATTAGAATATATTATCCGATTTAGTTTGAGGCCAGACAGAGTAATTCAGGAGAAACAAGATTGAATAAATCAGTTTGAAGAGAAATTTGAGCTGGAATGGTTGATTTGAAACAACAACAAAAAAAAAAAAAAAAAAAAAAAAAAAAAAAAGCACAAAGAACAAGAAGAACAGCAAAAGCAGTAAGTCTCAGAGGCTTAAATATTCTAGGCCTAGATAAGACTGTATAAAGGCTGGAAGTTTCCATAACAATGCCTAGTGTAACAGACAGAAGCATGACTGTTACCTGAAACAAATAAAAGTTCCTTTTACGAGAAATGTTTGTATTAAGTTGTGGGTTACGAGATGCAGAATGATGACTTCTCAACCATCCATTACTTACAAACTTCATAATTTCATTTTGCTTAACAGATAAATAATATTCCATGATATATACATAATATACTATCATTATCCATACATCACCTGATTGATCTTTAAGGTCTTTTGATATCATGAATGTTGTGAATACAGCTACAACAAAAATGGCTAATTCTCAATATTAATTGATTACTAGTTAGTACTATACTTGCCTATATGTGAATAATTCATTTAGTACCTATAAAATACATAGAAAAAAACCTCACAGTCTATTATGCTTCTAATAACTCTCCATGAGTTTCTCATAAAATGAATCATGATCTATCTGAAAACAAATAGATACTGGAATAATCCAAGGACTTACAAAGGAAACATGGGCTTCAATTTTTCAGTGTGTCACACTACAAAGTCTTTGAGTATAAATGGGAATATACAAGACTACAGATCACATATTGATGGTCCATCTGGAAGAATGTGATATTAGGATGATTTTGCAAGAAGAAAAGGATAAGGTATAATGCACTGCCGCCTGCCCCCCAGGAAATACATGTAAGAAATCTCTTGATCTCTTCTGGAGTGTGTCTTTCTACTCTTGATGACAACATCAATTCAGAATCTCTCAAAGGAAACATGGCTAATCATTAACAAACTCCTGGAATCATCCTTAATTACCACTAAGTGAAAATGATGATTTGCTCTGGGGATAAACGTTTTTTCTTTCATTAGAGGTATTGCAACATCCCCACACAGACACAATAAATAATACAACAGGTAACACAGTAATGGGCTCTCTGAGTGATGTCAGGACCAGACACTGTCTCTTTATGAGCTCTGATATCTGGCTTCAATCAGTGATCAGCACACAACTTCATTGAAAATATAGGGCAGGTAAAGATTTCTTTGGATCTGTCTTAGGAAATAGTTCCACAGAAAAGTTCATCAAAGGGCATGGAATTCAGAACTGTGTTTCTGAAGTAACACTCAGAAGCAGGCCTTCATTCCTGTGAGCATCACCATCATTGATGAATGTAGGTGAGATTCCTGCAATTGTAGATTTTTGCTTAGACTTCATTTCTTTCTTCTGCTATTAATGGTGTTTTATAGAACCAACATTAATAATTAGATTGACTTCATTTTTGTCTCCACAGTTTACCTAATGTTGTCAGTCATGTCCTTAGTCTAAGGAAATGTGTATTCCATGGCTCAGGATTCATCTGAAAAATTCCTTCCATCTGACGAGTATATGTGAGAGGACATGTTTTTAACTGTAAGATGAATGCTTATTTTTCCTATGGACAGCAAAATAAACCAAGTAAGTTTCAGACTAAACATGATCTTTCTAAAACTGAGTTTCAAAAAGTCTTTGTGTGCAAAGAATTAAACTGTAATTGTTTTAATGGTTTCAGTTGTGGATGAAAAAAACTGCAGATGAATCAATTATGTGTACAGCACCTAACTCCTTAGAAAAACAGATGAAGTTAGAAATTTATAAATTAATAATATGCTTGGGTTCCACAGACTTTTGTCCCACATATATGATATATGTGTAAATCAAGGTTCTTCTATATGGACAGAATAATAGTGACATTTCCAGAAATATTTTACATACTATCAATATGGTAAAGAATGTAAAAAAAATATCAAAACTAAATGGATTATTTTAGGGGAAGTACTTCAGTCATATTTTTTATGAAGTATAATTATTAAATTTGTATTTTGTTCTTTAAATTTTTATTTATTTAATTCTTTATTCATTTGTGTTTTGCCTGCAGGTATGGTAGAGAATACCACATCCCCTTTAATTGGACTTACTAACAGTTGTGAGCTGTGATGTGGGTGGTGGAAAGTGAACTAAAGTCATCTGGAGCAGCAACCAGTGCCCTTAATTGCTGAGCCATTTCTCCAGCCCTGTATTATATGTTTTAAAATATAATTATTTTATTTTGTGTGTATGAATGCTTTGCTGGCATGAATGGCAGGAAATACAGGAAAAAAGTGTTATAAAGGTCAATAGATGGTATTAGATCAGAACCACATTTCCAAAAACAAATTTGTACTTCTTAATACATTATTATAACATGAGGAAAATGCTGAATTCAAGTCAAGCAAAAATGCACTCTTGTTTATAAATGTCCATTTATAAATATGCAGAGCCCATACTATGTTATGTGTGTCATGTTGTTGACCAGCAGAGATAGTGTTTCATTAAACACAGAGATCCATCATGAGGAAAGACAAAGTAAAATAGTTGTGAAGTTGATATTCTGGATCAATGTTCATGCAGTGTTTCCAGTCAACATGATCATATAGATAAAGTAGTATCTTCTTGGGGAAAAAAGGCTTCAAATCACTTGGAAAGGTCAGGATTTGAGAATAGTCAAACAGCACTGCTAACCTGATCATTATTCCATTGTCCAATGAAGTTGTCTCCATGTTGTCTCAGAATAAATCTGTGAAAACCACAGTGGAAGTGGATCTTCAGATCCTCTTGCTTTGCCAGGTTGGGGTTGGGACTGTAGTCAACATTTTTCTGTTTGTCCATAATTTATCCCCATTCTTGAATGGTTCTCAACAGAGACCTATAAAAGTCATTCTAGCCAACTTAGCTTTGGGAAATACCTTGATTCTCCTCTTTGCATTTCCAAACAATATAAGAGTTTTTATTCCAAGGGAGTTCCCAACTGACCTAAAATGTAAACTTGGGTACTTCATTTGGCTGGTGGCTCGAAGTACAAACATGTGCTCCACCTGCTCCCTGAGCACTTATCAATTTTTCACTCTTGCTCCTGGTACCTGGGGTAGGGTGATGCTCCGTGGAAGAGCCCCCAAAATTGTGAGGTATACCTGTTATAGTTGTTGGTTGTTCAGTGTCTTAAATAATGCTCACATTCCAATGAAAGTCAGTGGTCCCCAGAAAACACATAATGATAGCAATTCTAAAATCAAGTGGGTTTGCTCCACCTCTGGTTTCAGTATAGGCATGCGCATCTTGTCATTTGTCCATGATGCAGTGTTCATCAGCATCATCATCTGGAGCAGTGTCTCCATGGTTATTCTCCTGAACAGACACCACCAAAGACTGCAGCATATTCAATCCACAAATCAGAAGCTCAGAGTTTATGCTGAGACTAGAGCATCCCACACCATCCTGATGCTGGTGGTCACATTTGTGACCTGTTATCTTCTAGACTGCATTTGTAGTTTTCTTCACATTTCTTTTGTGGACTCTCGGCTCTGGTTGAGACGTGTCAAAGAAATTTTAGCTGTAAGCTTCCCTACCTTTTCTCCATTACTGTTGATCTTTAGGGATCCCAATGATCCTTGTTCTCTGCTATTCAGCTGCTGAAAATGACAGTCCAAGTGACAAACATTCCTTATAACTCTCCTTACAGCCATCAATATTCCGTTTTCTTGGAATATGTTTAAAATCTTTTTTAACCCACTGTTGAGGATAGCCCTAGTGCTATTTGTAATTTGATGTTACAAATAGGGGAGGGGCTATGAACAAGGAATGAGTCAGAACTCAGGTGATTTCCTGTAAACCACAGTCTCATCTTGATTGGTAAAATAAAGGCTTGAGCTAGTGATGGGCAGGGGAAGGAAATATGGAGCTGAATGTTGGGAGAGAGAAGAAGGAGGGGTTGGAGAGAGAGAGAGAGAGAGAGAGAGAGAGAGAGAGAGAGAGAGAGAGAGAGAGAGAGAGAGAGAGGATGACACAGGAAGTGGTGGATGGAAAGCAGAGCAGAAGCACATGGCCTTGAGAAACCACAAGTTATAAGGGGTCTCAGATGGAGAGGATAGTACTGTAGTGGTAGATCTGGCTAATCTAGGTACACAGCTTGTATTCATATTAATTGAGTTGTGCTTTCATTGTTGGGGCATATTTGGGTTGGAGAATTACCAAAACAGCCCGCTAGTATAATATGAGTACTATGGAGTTTGAGGTGGTTAGATTGTCATGCAATACATTGCTGCTCATACTATAGCTGCATATCAAGTTGAGCCTATGATGCAGAGAAACTGTTTCACATCTCTCTGCTCCTTGATAAAGGAAACAAGAAATGATAAAGGAAGCCAGTAATCACAAAAACTCAAATTATTTCAAGAAGTATTTGCTGTATTTTTGATGTGATGGAGGATCAAATTAGATCCAAATGTCCATGTTCTTGATTATTTTTTTTTCTTTTAATGAAGTGGCTGTCTCAAACAAAATAATTCATTTTATTTGAAGAATTTTCAGACATTTTTTATCTCAAATCTATGGGCTTATAACCCGTATTTAATTGTCAACTGTCAGACACTAATTTTAGTAGAAATAGGTGATGTGTACTTGTCCTAGAACAAAATAAAATACCTGAACAAAAATAATATATTATGCTGCATTTTGTGTCTTATTTCCACATGTATTAGTCCCAAATGCTGGCATGTTACTTAGGAAAAATACTATACAATGAAACTTGCTTCTCATGCATACAGGTGCATTTACTTTGCCAAAGGAAGTCTTGCATCTTTTCCCAGGAAGGTTTGCTTTTTATCACTGAAAATCCAATCTAAGTTCCTAGTTTTCTTTTTCTTTCTCTTTTTTCCATTTATTACCTTATTTACTCAATTTACATCCCATTGCTGCTTCACATTGGCTAGTCTCCTCTCATATAGTCCAACCCACTATCACCCCTCCCCTTCTCCTTTGAGAAGTTGAAGGCCTTTCCTTGGTATCTCCCAAACCTGGCACATTAAGTCTGTGCTAGACTTGGCACATGTTTTCCCAAAGAGGCCCCACAAGACAGCCCAGTTAGAAAAATAGGATAAACTTCAGGCAACACATTGGGGGGCTATTCCTTTTCCACTTGTTGGTGGGATCTATATTAAGGCCAAGTTTCACATCTGCTATTTATGTGTGTGAGGGGCCTAGATTCAATCCCTTTATGCTCTTTGGTTAGTGTTTCATTCTCCAAGAAACCCCACTTATACAGGTTACTTGACTGTGTTGGTCTTCCTTTTCCTGTGGAGTTCCTCTCCCTTTCAGGAGCCTCAATACTTTCCACAACCCTTCCATGAGACTCCTCAAGTTCAGGCCAAACTTTGACTGTGGGGCTCTGAATCAGTTTCAGTCAGCGGCTTGGTGGATCCTCTCAGAAGACAGTTATGCTATCCTCCTGTCTGTAAGCATAACAAGGAATCATTAATTTTATGAGCTACTGGTACATGCCCATGGGATGTGTCTCAGGTTGGCCCAGTTATTGGATGCCCCATCTCTTCATTTTTAGTCCACCTTTGTCTCTGCATTTCTCCTATACAGGACAAATTTCATGTCATAAGTTTTGTGGGTATACCTGTATTCTTATAACTTCACTGTGAGTCAGGTCTGGCTACAGAAAATGGCTATTTCAGAATCTATGTACCCACCCCTAGGAGTACCAGCTAAAGTTAAACCCATACACTCTTGGGAGGCTTCCCAATCCTAGGTCTCTGGCACCACCTAAAGATTCTCCCCTAAGCCCTATCCCATTTCTTTTTTTCAATATATAAAAATTTTTATTAGGTATTTTCCTCATTTACATTTCCAATGCTATCCCAAAAGTCCCCCATACCCTCCCCCTTACTCCCCTACCCACCCATTTGAACGTTTTGGCCCTGGCGTTCCCCTGTACTGAGGCATATAAAGTTTGCAAGTCCAATGGGCCTCTCTTTCCAGTGATGGCCGACTAGGCCATCTTTTGATACATATGCAGCTAGAGTCAAGATCTCCTGGATACTGGTTAGTTCAAAATGTTTTTACACCTATAGCGTTGCAGATCCCTTTAGCTCCTTGGGTATTTTCTCTAGCTCCTCCATTGGAGGCCCTGTGATTCATCCAATAGCTGACTGTGAGCATCCACTTATATGTTTGCTAGGCCCCGACATAGTCTTACAAGAGACAGCTATATCAGGGTCCTTTCAGCAAAATCTTCCTAGTGTATGCAATGGTGTCAGCGTTTGGAAGCTGATTATGGGATGGATCCCTGGATATGGCAGTCTCTAGATGGTCCATCCTTTCGTCTCAGCTCCAAACTTTGTCTCTGTAACTCCTTCCATGGGTGTTTTGTTCCCAATTCTAAGAAGGGGCAAAGTGTCCACAGTTTGGCCTTCATTCTTCTTGAGTTTCATTTGTTTTGCAAATTGTAAATTATATCTTGGGTATTCTAAGTTTCTGGCCTAATATCCATTTATAAGTGAGTACATATCATTTGAGTTCTTTTGTAATTGGGTTACTGCAGTCAGGATAATGCCCTCCAGGTCCATCCATTTGCCTAGGAATTTCAAAAATTCATTCTTTTTAATAGCTGAGTAGTACTCCATTGTTAAATGTACCACATTTTCTGTATCCATTCCTCTGTTGAGGGGCATCTGGGTTCTTTCCAACTTCTGCCTATTATAAATAAGGCTTCTATGAACATAGGGGAGCATGTTTCTTTCTTATTACTTGTAAAATCTTCTGGATATATGCCCAGGAGAGGTTTTTCGGGATCCTCCGGTAGTACCATGTCCAATTTTCTGAGGAACTGCCAGACTGATTTCCAGAGTGGTTGTACAAGGTTGCAATCCCTCCAGCAATGGAAGAGTGTTCCTCTTTCTCCACATCCTCGTCAGCATCTGCTGTCACCTTAATTTTTAAACTTAGCCATTCTGACTGGTGTGAAATGGAATCTCAGGGTTGTTTTGATTTGCATTACCCTGATGATTAAGGATGCTGAACATTTTTTCAGGTGTTTCTCAGCCATTCGGTATTCCTCAGATGAGAATTCTTTGTTTAGCTCTGAGCCCCATTTTTTAATGTGGTTATTTGATTTTCTGGAGTCCACCTTCTTGAGTTCTTTATATATATTGGATATTAGTCCTCTATCTGATTTAGGATAGGTAAAGATCCTTTCCCAATCTTTTGGTGACCTTTTTGTATTATTGATTGTGTCTTTTGCCTTACAGAAACTTTGCAGTTTCATGAGGTCCCATTTGTCAATTCTCGATCTTACAACACAAGCCGTTGCTGTTCTATTCAGGAATTTTTCCACTGTGCCAATATTTTCGAGGCTTTTCCTCACTTTCTCCTCTATAAGTTTCAGTGTCTCTGGTTTTATGTGGAGCTCCTTGATCCACTTAGATTTGACCTTAGTACCAGGAGATAGGAATGGATCAATTCCCATTCTTCTATATGATAACCACCAGTTGTGACAGCACCATTTGTTAAAAATGCTGTCTTTCTTCCACTAGATGGTTTTAGCTCCCTTGTCGAAGATCAAGTGACCATAGGTGTGTGGGTTCATTTCTGGGTCTTCAATTTTATTCCACTGGTCTACTTGACTGACACTATACCAGTACCATGCAGTTTTTATCACAATTGTTCTGTAGTAAAGCTTTAGGTCACGAATGGTGATTCAACGAGAGGTTCTTTTATCCTTGAGAAGTTTTGCTATCCTAGGTTTTTTGTTTTTCCAGATGAATTTGCAGATTACTCTTTCTAATTCATTGAAGAATTGAGTTGGAATTTTGATTGGGATTGCATTGAGTCTGCAGATTGCTTTTGGCAAGATAGCCATTTTTACAATGTTGATCCTGCCAATCCATGAGCATGGGAGATCTTTCCAACTTCTGAGATCTTCTTTAATTTCTTTCTTCAGAGACTTGAAGTTCTTATCATACAGATCTTTCACTTTCTTAGTTAGAGTCACGCCAAGGCATTTTGTATTATTTGTGACTATTGAGAAGGGTGTTGTTTCCCTAATTTCTTTCTCAGCCTGTTTATTCTTTGTATAGAGAAAAGCCATTGACTTGTTTGAGTTAATTTATATCCAGCTACTTCACCAAAGCTGTTTATCAGGTTTAGGAGTTCTCTGGTGGAATTTTTAGGGTCACTTATATATACTATCATATCATCTGCAAAAAGTGATATTTTGACTTCTTCCTTTTTAATTTTTATTCATTTGACTTCAAGGACAATGATGAATAGGTAGGGAGAAAGTGGGCAGCCTTGTCTAGTCCCTGATTTTAGTGGGATTGCTTCCAGCTTCTCACCATTTACTTTGATGTTGGCTACTGGTTTGCTGTAGATTGCTTTTATCATGGTTAGGTATGGGCCTTAAATTTCTGATCTTTCCAAGACTTTTATCATGAATGGGTGTTGGATTTTGTCAAATGTTTCTCTGCATCTAAAAAGATGATCATGTGGTTTTTGTCCTTGAGTTTGTTTATATAATGGATTACGTTGATGGATTTCCATACATTAAACCATCCCTGCATCCCTGGAATAAAACCTACTAGGTCAGGATGGATGGCTGTTTTAATGTGTTCTTGGATTCGGATAGCGAGAATATTATTGAGTATTCTTGCATCGATATTCATAAGGAAAATTGGTCTGAAGTCTCCTATCTTTGTTAGATCTTTCTGTAGTTTAGGTATCAGAGTAATTGTGGCTTCATAGAATGAGTTGGATAGTGTACCTTCTACTTCTATTTTGTGGAATAGTTTGTGCAGAACTGGAATTAGATCTTTTTTGAAGGTTTCATAGAACTCTGCATTAAACCCATCTTTTTCTGGGCTTTTTTTGGCTGGGAGACTATTAATGACTGCTTCTATTTCTTTAGGGGATATGGGACTGTTTAGGTCGTTAACTTGATCCTGGTTTAACTTTGGTACCTTTTATCTGTGTAGAAATTTGTCCATTTCTTCCAGGTTTTCCAGTTTTGTTGAGTATAGCCTTTTGTAGAAGGATCTGGTGGTCTTTTGGATTTCTTCAAATCTGTTGTTATGTCACCCTTTTCATTTCTGATTTTGTTAATTAGCATTCTGTCCCTGTGCCCTCTATTGAGTCTGGCTAAGGGTTTATCTATCTTGTTGATTTTCTCAAAGAACCAGCTCCTAGTTTGGTTGATTCATTGAATAGTTCTTGTTTCCACTTAGTTGATTTTGCCCCTGAGTTTGATTATTTCCTGTTGTCTACTCCTCTTGGGTGAATTTGCTTCCTTTTTTTCTAGAGCTTTTAGGTATGTTGTCAATCTGCTAGTGTGTGATCTCTCTAGTTTCTCTTTGGATGCACTCAGAGCTGTGAGTTTTCCTCTTAGAAATGCTTTTTTTGTGTCTCTTAAGTTTGGGTATGTTGTGGCTTCATTTTCATTAAACTCTAAAAAGTCTTTAATTACTTTCTTTATCCCTTCCTTGACCAAGGTATCATTCAGAAGAGTGTTGTTCAGTTTCCACGTGAATGTTGGCTTTCCATTATTTATGTTGTTATTGAAGATCAACCTTAGTCTATGGTGATCTGATAGGATGCATGGGACAATTTCAATAT
The DNA here is from genome assembly GCF_978045245.1 of Mus caroli. Taxonomy (NCBI): domain Eukaryota; kingdom Metazoa; phylum Chordata; class Mammalia; order Rodentia; family Muridae; genus Mus; species Mus caroli. The sequence continues at coordinate 123,403,568 of NW_028227263.1, read as the reverse complement.
TTTTGAATCTGTTGAGGCCTGTTTGTGACCAATCATATGGTCAATTTTGGAGAAGGTTCCATGAGGTGCTGAGAAGAAGGTATATCCTTTTGTTTTAGGATAAAATGTTCTGTAGATATCCGATAAATCCATTTGTTTCATAACTTCTGTTAGTGTCACTGTGTCCCTGTTTATTTTCTGTTTCCACGATCTGTCCATTGATGAGAGTGTTGTGTTGAAGTCTCCCACTATTATTATATGAGGTGCAATATTTGGTTTGAGCCTTACTAACGTCTCTAATGAATGTGGCTGCCCTTGCATTTGGAGCATAGATATTCAGAATTCAGATTTTCTCTTAGAAGATTGTACCTTTGATGAGTATGAAGTGCCCCTCCTTGCATTTTTTTTTACAACTTTGTTTTGGAAGTCAATTTTATTTGATATTAGAATGGCTACTCCAGCTTGTTTCTTCAGATCATTTGCTTGGAAATTCGTTTTCCAGCCTTTCACTCTGACGTAGTGTCTATCTTTTTCTCTGAGATGGGTTTCCTGTAAGCAGCAGAATGTTGGGTCCTGTTTGTGTAGCCAGTCTGTTAGTCTATGTCTTTTTATTGGGGAATTGAGTTCATTGATATTAAGAGATATTAAAGAAAATTAATTTTTGCTTCCTATTATTTTTGTTGTTAGAGTTGGCATTCTGTTCTTGTGGCTGTCTTCTTTTTGGTTTGTTGAAGGATTACTTTCTTGCTTTTTCTAGGTGCGGTTTCCGTCCTTGTATTGGTTTTTTTCTGTTATTATCCTTTGAAGGGCTGGATTCATAGAAAGATAATGTTCGAACTTGGTTAAGTCATGGAATACTTTGGTTTCTCCATCTACGGATGTGTGACCATAGGTGTGTGGGTTCATTTATGGGTCTTCAATTCTATTCCATTGATCTACCAGTCCGTTGCTCTACCAGTACCATGCATTTTTTTTTAATCACAATTGATCTGTAGTACAACTTGAGGTCAGGCATGGTGATTCCAACAGAAGTTCTTTTATTGTTGAGAATAGTTTTTGCTATTCTAGGGTTTTGTTATTCCAGATGAATTTGCAAATTGCCCTTTTTTACTAGGTGGAGAACTAAGTTGAAATGTTGATGGGGATTGCATTGAATTTGTAGATTGCTTTTGGCAAGATAGAAATTTTTACGATATTAACCCTGCCAATCCATGAGCATGGGAGATATTTCCATCTTCTGAGATCTTCTTCAATGTCTTTTTTCAGAGACTTGAAATTCTTTTTTCTTCCCGAAGGTTTAAAATGAAGTGTTTATTAAAATCATGTAGGCTGCAGAATTATTTCACACCATCACATGTTTCCATATGCTAGTAGTTCCACTGGGACAATGTCAATGAAACTTGACTAAGAAGTCTGTTTTGTTTTTATACAGCATAGATTTATTAACAAAGAGGATATCAAGTAACCTCATAACAAAATTTAGAAATAATTTTAATAATGCTAACATGTAATAAACTTTATAAGACATAATGTATTTCCTCAAAAATAATAAAAGTTGAAAAGAAATAATAAAGTATGTGGGGTGCATATAAGACACTCATATTAACTAAAGTTTTTTTTTCCATGGAAATAGATACACTACAAAATACTTTCAATATAAATAAATGTTATTATAAAACAAATGCAATGACTCATTATCTACTGCTGTACTAAGAGACCATGACCAAAGCAACTTATGGAAGGAAGCTTATGGTTTCAGGTGGAAATTCTGCACCGTCATTGAAGAGATCATGGTAACAGATAGGTATGCATGGATTTGAAGCAGTATTGGAGAGCTTACATGTTGAGATGTAACCAATGACACACCTCCAAAAAGGCCATCCCTTCTTATCCTTTCCAAATAGTTCTACCAACTGTGGACCAAAAATTCATATATTTGAGCCAGTGAGAGCCATGCTTATTCAAGTCATCACCACATGTTAAAGACAAATAAAGGTGGCCTTTTATTTTCAAATTCATCTTTTTCTAACTCCAGATTACATTCTTCTAAAATTTGATCTACAATTATCTCAATAAATAATAAATTAAAAATAACAACCATGGGCACCAACCAGCATGTGCCAGGCTCTCTACAAGTATCCCATTTTACACAATCCTAGGGGATCCTAATCTGCTCAGTAGAGAGAAATCAATTTTGTTCGAGGTTCTGCTTATCACAGCAGTTCAAGAGTCCTTGAGAGAGACTGATTTGCAGTCTGAGTTCTAAGTTCAAATTCTCATGGAATAGCCTCATTCACTAGGCTTAGATTATACATACAAACCTAATTTAATAAGCCATTGGGAGAGGATTGTCCTCAGATGGGATTTTCTTCTGAAACAATAGGAATAATGGGATCATCACAGACATTTTGTAGGACTAAAAACTGCATGAGGTGACAGACGGTGGGTAGATTCCAAAATAAATAAGAAAATGTAAACAGGTAGTATTTTTGTTATATTTGGAAAACATACCATTTTAACTTTCTGAAGTTGTAATGAAGCTAATATATTATGACAGTATTTACTCACACAATAAAGAATGCCAACTGATAAAAAGAAGTACAACTAATTGTAGAAGATTAAGGATAAACAGATCTCTAGTTAAACAAAATTATTCTTGAAACTACAAGTTTTATTGTTTGTTTTTGTTTTTTCACTTTTTATTTTTTTAATTGGGTATTTATTTCATTTACATTTTCAATGCTATCCCAAAAGTCCCCCACACGCTCCCCCACCAATTCCCCTACCCACCCACTCCCACTTCTTGGCCCTGACTTTCCCCAGTACTGAGGCATATAAAGTTTGCACAACCAATGGGCCTCTCTTTCCAGTGATGGCCGACTAGGCCATCTTCTGATGCATATGCAGCTAGAGACACGAGCTCCAGGGGAGTATTGGTTAGTTCATATTGTTGATCCACCTATAGGATTGCAGATCCCTTCAGCTCCTTGGATATTTTCTCTAGTTCTTCCATTGGGGGCCCTGTGATCCATCCAATAGCTGACTGTGAGCATCCACTTCTGTGTTTGCCAGGCCCAGCATAGTCTCACAAGAGACAGCCAGATCTGGGTCCTTTCAGCAAAATCTTGCTAGTGTATGCAATGATGTCAGCATTTGGAAGCTGATTATGGGATGGATCCCCAGATATGGAAGTCTCTAGGTGGTCCATCCTTTCGTCTCAGCTCCAAACTTTGTCTCTGTAACTCCTTCCATGGGTGTTTTGTTCCCAATTCTAAGAAGGGGCAAAGTGTCCACACTTTGATCTTCATTCTTCTTAAGTTTCATGTGTTTAGCAAATTGTATCTTATATCTTGGGTATTCTAAATTTCTGGGCTAATATCCACTTATCAATGAGTACATATTGTGGGAGTTATTTTGTGATTGGGTTACCTCACTCAGGTGATGCCCTCTAGGTCCATCCATTTGCCTAGGAATTTCATAAATTCGTTCTTTTTAATGGCTGAGTAGTAGTACTCCATTGTGTAAATGTACCACATTTTCTGTATCCATTCCTCTGTTGAGGGACATCTGGGTTCTTTCCAGCTTCTGGCTATTATAAATAAGGCTGCTATGAACATAGTGGAGCATGTGTCCTTCTTACCGGTTGGGACATCTTCTGGATAAATGCCCAGGAGAGGTGTTGATGGATCCTCCGGTAGTACTATGTCCAATTTTCTGAGGAACCGCCAGACTGATTTCCAGAGTGGTTGTACAAGCTTGCAATCCCACCAACACTGGAGGAGTGTTCGTCTTTCACCACATCCTCATCAGCATCTGCTGTCACCTTAATTTTTTATCTTAGCCATACTGACTGGTGTCAGATGGAATCTCAGGGTTGTTTTGAATTGCATTACCCTGATGATTAAGGATGCTGAATCAGGTGGTTCTCAGCCATTCGGTATTCCTCAGGTGAGAATTCTTTGTTTAGCTCTCAGCCCCTTTTTTTAATGTGGTTATTTGATTTTCTGGAGTCCACCTTCTTGAGTTCTTTATATATATTGGATATTAGTCCCTTATCTGATTTAGGAAAGGTAAAGATCCTTTCCCAATCTGTTGAAATTCTTAGCATACAGAACTTTCACTTCCTTAGTTATAATCACACTCAGATATTTTATATTATTTGTGAGTATTGTGAAGGGTATTGTTTCCCTAGTTTCTTTCTCATCCTGTTTATCCTTTGTGTAGAGAAGGGCCACTGATTTGTTTGAGTTAATTTTATATCCAGCTACTTCACTGAAGCTGTTTATCAGGTTTAGGAGTTTTCTGTTGTAATTTTTAGAATCATTTATATATACTATCATATCATCTGAAAATAGCGATATTTTACTTCTTCCATTCCAAATTGTATTCATTTGATCTCCTTTTGTTGTCTAATTGAACTGGATAGGGCTTTAAGTAGTATATTGAATAGGTAGGGAGGAAGTGGACAGCCTTTTCTAATCCCAGATTTTAGTGAGATTGCTGCAAGTGTCTCTCCATTTAGTTTGATGTTGGCTACTGGTTTGCTATATATTGCTTTTATTATGTTTAGGTATGGGCCTTGAATTCCTGATCTTTCCAAGACTTTTATCATGAATGGGTGGTGGATTTTGTCAAATGCTTTCTCAGCATCTAAGGAGACGATCATGTGGTTTTTGTCTTTGAGTTTGTTTTTATAGTGCATTACATTGATGGATTTCTGTATATTAAACCCTCCCTGCATCCCTGAAATGAAGCCTACTTAATCAGGATGGATGATCATTTTAATGTGTTCTTGGACTCGGTTTCCAAAAATTTTATTGAGTATTTTTGTATCGATATTCATAAGGGAAACTGGTCTGAAGTTCTCGTTCTTTGTTGGATCTTTGTGTGGTTTACATATCAGAGAAATTGTGGCTTCATAAAATGAATTGAGTAGAGTACCTTTTGTTTCTATTCATTGGGATAGTTTGAGGAGAATTGGAATTAGGACTTCTTTGAAGGTCTGGTAGAATTCTTCACTAAGCCCATCTGGTCTTGGGCTTTTTTTTTGAATGGGAGACTATTAATGACTGCTTCTATTTCTTTAGGTTATATGGACTGTTTACATCATTAACCTGATCCTGATTTAACTTTGGTCCCTGGTATCTGTCTAGAAAATTGTCCATTTCATCCAGGTTTACCAGTTTTGTTGAGTATAGGCTTTTAGAGGAGGTTTTGGTGATGCTTTCGATTTCCTCAGGTTATGTTGTTATGTCTCCTTTTTCATTTCTGATTTTGTTAATTAGAAAACTGTTCCTATGCCCTCTAGTTAGTCTAGGTAAGGGTTTATCTATCTCGTTGATTTTCTCAAAAAAAAAAAAAAACAAGAAAAAACCCAAAAAACAGAAAACAGATCCTAGTTTGGTTGGTTCTTTGAATAGTTCTTTTTGTTTCCACTTCATGTATTTCATTCCACTGTTTGATTAGTTCCTGCCATCTACTCCTCTTGTGTGAATTTGCTTTCCTTTGTTCTAGAGATTTTAGGTGTGCTGTCAAGCTGCTAATGTATTCTCTCTCTTATTTCTTTTTGGTGGCACTCATACTTATGTGTTTTCCTCTTAGAACTACTTTCATTGTGTCCCACAATTTGAATATATTGTGGCTTCATTAAACTCTAAAATGTCTTTAATTTCTTTCTTTATTTCTTCCTTGACCAAGTTATAATTGAGTATAGTGCTGTTTAGCATCCATGAAAATGTTGGCTTTCTATTTTTTATGCTGTTATTTAAGATCAGCCTTATTCTGTGGTGATCTGACAGGATGCATGGGATAATTTCAATATTCTTGTTTCCATTGAGGCCTGCTTTGTGACCAATTTTGTGGTCAGTCTTGGAGAAGGCATCATGAGGTTCTGAGAAGAAGGTTCATCCTTGCTTTTTATGATAAAATGTTCTGTAGATATCTGTTAAATCCATATGCTTCACAACTTCTGTTAATTTCAATGTTTCTCTGTTTAGTTTCTGCCTCCAAGATCTGTTCCTTGATGATAGTGGGGTGTTGAAGTCTCCCATCATCATTGTGTGAGGTGCATTGTGTGCTCTGAGCTTCTGTACAGTTTCCTTAATGACTGTGGATGCCCTTTTGTGGGAACTAAAGGGGTTTCTGGGAAAGGAGGGAGGAGGGAAGAAAGCCTGCAACTGACCAGAGTTCCTCCTATACACTGGGCAGGCGGATGCAGGAGGTCTGCCAGATCTTTTCCACTCAACCCTAGGCGGGCTGCCACATCTGCCTGTCCTACTTATGTAGCCAGTCTGCTAGTCCATGTCTTTTTATTGGGGAATCAAATCCATTGATATCAAAAGCCACCAAGGAAAAGTAATTGTCGCTCCCTGCCATTGTTATTGTTAGAGTGGGGATTCCTCTCCTGCGGGTATCCTCTTTTAGGTTTGTTGAAAGATTACCTTCTTGCTCTTTCTAGGGCACAATTTCCCTCCTTGTGTTGTACTATTCCATTCATTATCCTTTGACGGGATTGATTTGTGGAAAGATATTGTGTGAATTTGGTTTTGTCATGGAAAACTTCGGCCTTTCCATCTATGGTAATTGAAAGTTTTGCTGGGCATTGTAGCCTGGGATGGCATTTGTGCTCTCCTATAACATTTGTGCTCTGTATAACATCTGTCCAGGAATCTCTGGCCTTCATAGTCTCTGGTGAAATGTCTGGTGCAATTCCAATAGTCTGCCTCTGTATACCACTTGACCTTTTTCCCTTACTGCCTTCAACCTCCATTTTTATTTAGTGCATTTATTGGTTTGATTATTATGGGTCAGGAAGAATTTCTCCTCTTGTCCAGTATATTTGGAGTTCTGCAGGCCTCTTGCATGTTCATGGGCATCTTCTTCTTTAGGGTAGGGAAGTTCTCTTCTATAATTTTGTTGAAGGTATTCACTGGCCCTTCAAGTTGAAAACCTTCGTTCTCATCCATACTCTTTATCCCAAGTTAGTCTTCTCATCGTGTCTTTGATTTTCTGGATGTTTTGAATTAGGATCTCTTTGCGTATTGCATTTTCTTTGGTTGTTGTGTCCATGCCTTCCATGGAATCTTCTGCACCTCAGATTCTCTCTTACATCTCCCGTACTCTGTTGCTGATGTTCTCATCCATGATGCTGAGTGGTCTTGGTCTCTGCCAGTAAGATTCCCACGTTTGCCTTTTGTCATCTGATAATCTCTGGTGTTACATATTCCAGCTGTCTCTGGCTGGAGATTGTTCCTCTTGTGATTCTGCCAGCTTTGTCAGCACTCCTGGAAGTCCAACTCTCTCCTGTGTTCCAGTGGTCAGAGCAGGCAACCCCTCCTCTTGCAGGGAAGATGCACAGAGGTCTGGCACCCAGATTCACTTCCTGGCTGATGATGAAGGCCTAAAGGGACCCTGTTCAAGAAGCTCCGTTGCCTCTGCGGCCCACATGCTCTCTTGAATGGACTGGTCTCCAAGAGACCTGGGATACACGATGGTGTTCTCACCTGAGTCCCAGGGACAGAGCCCTCCTTGGAGGCCGACTCTCCTCCAGCAGGGAAGATGCCCAGAGGTCTGGGTCTCAGCTCTGTCTCCTGGCTGAGGATGAAGGCCAGAAGAGACCCTGTTAAATAAGCTCTGTTGCTTCTGTACCCCACGTGCTTTCTTGCATGGACTGGTCTCCAAGTGACCCAGGATACAAGATGGTGCTCTCACCTGAGTCCCGGGTCAGAGACCTCTCTGGAGGCTAACACTCCTCAGTGATCTGAAGATCATGGGCATGCTAGGGCACTTGTGGCTTGGGGAGTCCCCTGGGGACCATGGGACCATGCACTGAATTTGTGCCCAAGGTGGACCTGGGCTGGACGGAGCCAACCAGAAGGATCCAGAGCTACTGGTTGTGCATGCTTCCTGCTGGCACAGAACCCTCCCCCCACTGTCTTGGAAGAAATGTTGTGATCCACTCACCAGAGATCTCAAGATCCTGGGTGTATTAGGGCACCTGTTGTGTGGAGAGTCCTCTGGGGACCATGCAACCCTCTGCTGAGTTCATGCCCAAGGTTGATTGGGGCTGGTGCCGACATGGACCCTTTGCTACTGTCTCCCCTGTCCTCATCACCCAGGGCTCTTAGTTCTCATTCACAGGTGAGCAGATCTGGCTTAACAGTGGGAGACCGCATGCATACCAGTCTGGCCAAGATCTTACTAGGTCTAAAAGAAACTCCTAACTTAGGTGCCTATTAACATATCTGGGAGGTTCCAGGGTCACTGGGCTATGGGTCCCACCACTGTGCTGCTGATTTCCCTAGCTCAGCACAGGAGAGCACACCTGAGCAGAGCTTACAATTTCAGAAAGAGCCAGGCCAGGGTAGCTCACCCCTCTGCTGCTGTGAGTGTAGAGATCATGGCCTCCATGGGTTCCTAAGGGAATGATGGCTTCCCAAATGTATTTTTAAACAATAGAATATTAATGGCTTTTAGCAAAGTTATCATTGGGTTTGACATTTGGATTGTGATTTGTAGCAGCTGAAGTATCAGTCTGCGTTGGTTTCTGCCCTCAGCATATCCAATCACCATTGTGCACTGGGCTGTATTGGAATAAACGAACCTTATCTGGTTGGATGAGTTAGGAGGATCTTGACTGACATGAATACAGGGAAATAATAATCTTTGTAGACAGTTTTGGGTGAAACAACTCTTTTGCTTTGGGGTGAACAAGTAATATATAAACATTGGGGACTGTGTAAGTGTTTGTGTGAGTTTATATCATTGGCAGAGGCTGAAGTGCTAGGCATCCCTAATTTGCATAAAGAAGAATTCCAGATGCTGGTTAGACATGTCTTCATAAATCAGATAGGAAGTCTGATCTAAAAACTGGCTACCAGGTTATGTGACTAACTTAACGATGACAGATATGGTGTTGTACAGACTACATGTGCATGTATATCCAGAAACAGAACATGGAGGAAACAGTCCTACATCTGCCAGACACATCATGAGATTTTTAGGGTTGAACATGACTCAACTTCATTCCTGCTCTGGACTGACTTTCCCATTCTTAAAGCTTTCTGGCTTCATATCCCTCTTCCTTTTTTATGAAGGTGAGATTGCAGCTGCTAGGGGCCAGGCCCAGTGGTTCTTCTTTTGTGTTGGTTCCTCTGGAGGCAGTCAATGAGGAAACACATCTGCAAGGAGTAAGACTTGGTCTTACAAGTTATTTGGAACTACTGTTTAACAATAAATCATTTACCCTGGGCATGGTGGTGCATGCCTTTAAACCCAGCACTCAGGAAGCAGGGGCAGGTGGATTTCTGAGTTCGAGGCCAGCGTGGTCTACAAAGTGAGTTCCAGGACAGCCATGGATATAAAGAGAAACCCTGTCTCAAAAACCAAAAAACAACCCAAACAAACAAACAAACAAACAAAAAAACAAGAAAAAAACCAGAAAATCATTTACCTATCTTAAGTCTATGACACTTTCCTATTTTTGCTGACCTGCCTGAGCTCCTTTTAGGTGAGATACTGTTCATCACCTCATCATAAGACAGCAGGAGATTAAGGTAAGTAGCCTTTGTCAATCTCCACAGAAATTACAGGGCTCTAACTTCAAACCTGCTAGTTGAAGTTACAGGCAGTAAAAGGGACACATTAAAAAGTGATTTTAATCATTATTTCTAAATTGTCTCTAAATGATTCATATGAGAGTCATCTAAGAAAACAGGATTCTGGTTAGAAAGGGGGGAATAAGGTTGTTTTTCTTTATCTGCCCTCATCATTTATACATCTATCAGAATAAATAATCACATGGTAAAAAGTTCATCACAAGTGAAGCTAGCAGAAAGTGGCTTGGATCTCCCTCTGGGTTTGACCTCCTGTTGAAGGATGTTAATGTTGATAAAAAACAACTGGAAAGCAAGTGAAGGCTGGCAAGAAACATTGATCAGCTACAGGTTATTTAGTGTATCCATTGGGGCAGTGATTACTCATGATTCCTAGACAACATTACTACTCCCATATATCACTAATGGAATTGTGAATGTGAGTTTTAAGTTTCGATAGCATGTTACCATCATGACCAATGGATTCAATTTTTAATCCCTAATGTCTGCAAGATCCATATATGAAGGTCTCCTGCATGCAGTCACCTGTGTTTCAGTAAGGAATACAGGGAAAGAGCTGGGGATAGAGTAGATGAAATTGTGTTATAGAGAGATCTCTATTCTGGTCTGAGAGTCCTGTGTTCTTATATTTTTTAAGTCAATTATAAAGCATCTCCAGTGGTGTATATTGAGAGGGATATAAGTAAGCTGGGAAGTAGCAGTGTTAGAATGAAGAATAACAAAAACACCCATAAGAATAAAGGAAAGGGAAGAGAGAGGAGGGTACATGGCTTGGCAGTAGACACAGATCATTGATGCCTTTCCAGGAGATCTTGTTGTTCTATTGTGGATGGCTTATCCTCTGCCTCCACAGAGAGTTGGGAAATCTCCTTGGTTGTTGTGGTTATGTTGGACATTTATAGTAGGAACCTAAATAGGCCTATGCTGGTTCTGTGGAAACACACAGCCAAAGTTGTTACACATTTTTTTTTTTGTGTGTGTGTGTGTGTGAGGGGATTTCCTACCTTCCAAATAAATTCCATTGTATCTTAACATTGTACCAGATGGGAGGAATTACTCCTGGTAAATGCCAATGGAAGGAGATTGGAGGGTGTTTGGAGCTCTTGTAAATGTTAAATAGATTTAGGGTAGTAAGATCCATCTTGTTCAGTGGGTAGGTGGGATGTTTTGTTTTGTTTTGTTTTGTTTTGTTTTGTTTTGTTTTGTTTTATAAGTTAGATTCTAGGGTTTGCTGTTCTTTCTATTATCCTTTGCTTGGCTCTGTTTGTTGTTCAAGAATCCCTGTGTGGTGGGCAATTTCACATTGTGAACAGAAAGCAGGGCCATTGTCAGTTTTTATCTGTTGGAGAATGCCCATAAGGGCAAAGGTGGAGAACATAAGTTGAATTTACCTTATTGATTTTTTATTCATTTGAGCAATAGCCCACATAGAATGGTAGTATGAATCAAAAATAAGAAAGACATTTTTGTCCATGGAATTGGGAATGGGTATGATATCAATTTGCCATAGGGCATTGGGTATGAGAGTCCAGAGTTTGGTGTCCATAGCTTGTAAAGTTTCCGTAGTAATAGGGATGCACAACAGGAAAATGTTTTTATTCTTCTTTGAGTCTGAGCCAGAGGGACATGCAACCATTTTATATTTGTTTCTGTATATGAATGGGATTTATCTGCTTGCTCAACAGAGGCAATGAACATTTCTGTAGAGGCAGTCTGATCAACAAGGAAGTTTCCATCAGATATCTGATCTGGAAGGGGACTATGAGATCTGGCATGTTGCTGGTAAGGGGAAAATGAATCTTTAGTATGAATGGGGGGAGTGGATTGTGTCTAATTTGACAGAAAAAACTTCATAACCAGGGAGTCAAATTAAGAGAATTTACATTGTATCTAAAAGATTAAATGGAATAGGGATTTCTTTTAGAGCTAAAACATATAGCATATAGGTCCTTAATTTGGAAGAAATGATAGAACAACACTTGAATAGGATACCAGAGGTGTTCATTTTCTAGGGAGTGGCATTTTTGTCATTAAATATTGAGGAGACCCTGGTGATGGATATCTTTGTAAAGAGCCTGGGGGTGGGGAAATAACCACAAGTAAGGAAGAATAGAAACTCATTTTTCATTAGGGTAATGGTTATCAATATGTTCTGGGAATCCTATTAAGTTAATAAAAAAGCAGGAGTGATTTACGAGTAGCCGTGACTATTAGAGATAGAAAAAGCTATAACAAGAATATCAGGTTATTTCTCTGTGTTTTGCTCTATACCTACAATTTCCAATGCTAACAACTAGTGTATCCACTACAGTTAGAATTCTAGATGCACTGCACAATAGGGTGTGGAGCCATCCCAGCATACTTTGGGACTGCTATAGGGCTCCCCCAAGTGCAGCAGAGTAGTGAAAACCTGTACATGGATATCATATCCTCTCATTCCAGGGATCCAAATGTAGTTCAATATATGGACATCTATCCACTTAAACCACTACATAAACAAATTCTAAGAAAAAAGCCCACATGATTATTTTATTAGGTGCTGAAAAGTAATTGGCAAAATTCAACATCCCATCATGTTAAAAGTCTTGGAAAGATCAGGAAATCAAGGCCCATACATGAACATAGTAAAAGCAATATAAAGCAAACCAGTAGCCAACATCACGCTAAATGGAGAAAAACTTAAAATAATCCCAGTAATATCAGGAACAAAGCCAGGCTTCCCACTGTCTGCCTATATATTGAATATGGTACTTAAATTTCTAGCTAAAGCAATTTGACAACAAAAGTAGTATAAAGGGATCCAAACTGGAAAGTAAAAAGTCAAATATCACTATTTGCAAATGATATAGTAGTATATTGAAGTGATCACAAATATTCAACCAGAGAACTCCTACAACTGATAACCGCAGCAAAAACTAACTTAAAAAAGATTACCCTTTCTATACTCAAAGAATAAACAGGCTCAGAAATAAATTAGGAAAATGACATGTTTCATAATAGTAACAAACAATATAAAACATCTTGGTGTGATTCTAACTAAGCAAGTGAAAGATCTGTATGACAAGAACTTCAAGTCTCTGAAGAAAGAAACTGAAGTTCTCAGAAGATGGAAACCTCTTCCCTGCTCATGGATTGGCCAGGTTAGTATAGTAAAAATGACTGTCTTGCTGAAAGCAATCTACAGATTCAATGCTATCTCCATCAAAATTCCAACTCAATTCTTCATAAAGTTAGAAAGGGCAATTTACAAATTCATCTGGAATGACTAAAAACCCACTTTGTCATACTAAAATGTCCTTGTCTGTACATGAGAATATACAAGACACCAGATCACATTTCCAGACACATATTGTCTGTCTGGAAGTACTTGATTTTAGCATGATTTTGCAAAAAGGAAAGCATATGGTGCAATGTACCAACCCCCCACTCCCCCAGGAAATGCATGTAAGAAATCTCTTGATCTCCTCTGGAGTGTTTCTTTCTACTCTTGATGACAACATCAATTCAGAACTTAGATCTTTTAAAGGAAACTTGACTAGTCATTAAGATCTAACAAACTCTTGGCATCATCCTTAATTACCAGAAAGTGAAAATGATGATTTGCTCTGGGGATAAATGTATTTTATTTCATTAGAGGTATTGCAACATCCCCACACAGACACAATAAATAATATCACAGATAACACAGTAATGGGCTCTCTGAGTGATGTCAGGGCCACACACTGTCTCTTCATGAGCTCTGATAGTGGGTCTCAGTCAGTGATCAGTGAATCACTTCATGGAAAATATGTGGCAGGTAAGGATTTCTTTTGGACCTGTCTTCGGAAATAGTTACACAGAAAAGGTCATCAAACAGAGTGGAATTCAGAACTCTGTTTCTGCAGTAACTCTCAGAAGTAGGCCTTCATCCCTGTGAGCATCTCCATCATTGATAAATGTAGGTGAGATTCCTGCAATTGTAGATTTTTGCTTAGACTAGATTACTTATGCAATCAATGGTGTTTTGTAGAACCAACATTAATCATTAGAATGACTTCCTTTTTATCTCCAGAGTTTACCTAATCATGTCAGTCATTTCCTTTGTGTAAAAAATGTCTATTCCATGGCTCAGGATTCATTGAAAAATTTCTTCCACCTGACGACTATATGTGAGAGGACAGGTTTTTAAATGTAGGATGATGGCTTATTTTTTCCTATGGACAGCAAAATAAACAAAGTAAGTTTCAGAGTAAACATGATCTATCTGAAACTGAGTTTCAAAAAAGAATCTGTGTGTGTAAACACTTAAACTGTAATTGTTTCAATGATTTCAGTTGTGTATGACAAAAACTGTAGATTAATCAGTTTTGTGTACAGCACCTAATTCCTTAGAAAAATAGATAAAGTTCAGATATTTATAAATTAATGATTCCTAATTCCTTAGAAAAATAGATAAAGTTCAGATATTTATAAATTAATGATATGCTTGGGTTCCAGACACTTTTATCCTACATATATGATATATGTGTAATTCAAGTTTCTTCTATGTGAGCAGAATAATAGTGACATTTTCAGAATCATTTTGCATTCTATCATTATGGTAAAGATTGTAAAAATTTATTAAAACTAGATGGATTATTTTAGGGGGACATTCTTCAGTTTCATTCTTTTTTAAAATTATAACGATTAAATTTGTATTTTGTTCTTTAAAGTTTTATTCATTTAGTATTTCAAAAATTTGTGTTTTGCCTGCAGGTATAGCAGTAAATACCACATCCCCTTTAATTGGATTTACTGACAGTTGGACGATGTCATATGGTTGGTGGAAATTGAACTAAGGACCTCTGGAGCAGCAAACAGTGCCCTTAATTGCTGAGCCATCTCTCCAGCCTATTATTATTATTATTTTGCGGTATACTTATTTTATTTTATGTATATAAATATTTCGCTATTGTGAATTACAGGAAATACAGGAAAAAAGTGCCATAAAAGTCAATAGACACCATTAGATCCAGAACCAACTATCAAAAACCAAATTTGTTCTTCTTAACACATTATTATAACATGAGGAAAAATGCTGAATTCCAACCAAGCAAAAATACATGCTTGTCTATAAATGTTAATTTATAAATATGAAGATCCCATATGGGTTAAAATGTGGGTCATGTTATTGACCAATAGAGATAGTGTTGCATCATACACACAGACCCATCATAAGGAAAGACAAAGTAAAATAGTTGTAAAGTTGATATTCTGGATCAATGTTCATGCAGTGTTTGCAGTCAACATGACCATACAGATAAAGTAGAGCTGCCCTTCGTTGGGGAAAATGACTTCAAATAAATCTAAAAGGTCAGGATTTGAGAAGACTCAACCAGCACTGCCAACCTAATCACTATTCTGTTGTCCAATGAAGTTGTCTCCATGTTGCTTCAGAATAAATCTGTGAAAATCACAGAGGAAGTGGCTCTTCAGATCCTCTTGCTTTGCCAGGTTGGGGTTGGGACTGCAGTCAACATTTTTCTGATTGTTCACAATTTATCTCCAATCTTGAATGGATCTCAACAGAGACCCATAAAAGTCATTCTAGCCAACTTGGCTGTGGGCAATATCTTGATTCTCTTCTTTGCATTTCCAAACAATATGACAGTTTTTGTTCCAAAGGAGCCCCCAACTGATCTAAAATGTAAACTTGGGTACTTCATTTGCCTGGTGGCTCGAAGTACAAACATGTGCTCCACCTGCTCTCTGAGCACTTATCAGTTTGTCACTCTTGCTCCTGGTACCTGGGGTAGGGTGATGCTCCATGGAAGAGCCCCCAAAATTGTGAGGTATACTTGTTATAGTTGTTGGTTGTTCAGTGTCGTAAATAATGCTCACATTCCAATGAAAGTCAGTGGTCCTCAGAAAACATACAATGATACCAATACTAAAAACAAATGGGTTTGCTCCACCTCTGGTTTCAGTATAGGCATGCACATCTTGTCATTTGCCCATGATGCGGTGTTCATCAGCATCATCATCTGGAGCAGTGTCTCCATGGTGATTCTCCTGAACAGACACCACCAAAGACTGCAGCATATTCAATCCCCCAATCAGAAGCTCAGAGTTCATGCTGAGACTAGAGCATCCCACACCATCCTGATGCTGGTAGTCACATTTGTGACCTGTTATCTTCTAGACTGTATTTGTACGTTCTGTCACATTTCTTTTGTGAACTCTCGGCTCTGGTTGAGACGTGTCAAACAAATTTTGGCTGTAAGCTTCCCTACCTTTTCTCCATTACTGTTGATCTTTAGGGATCCCAAGGATCCTTGTTCTCTGCTATTCAGCTGCTGAAAATGACAGTCCAAGTGACAAACATTCCTCATAACTCTCCTAACAGCCATCAATGTTCTGGTGGAATGCATTTAACATGTTTCTTGGCCAACTGTTGCCGAGAGCCTTAGTGCTGTATGTAATTTGATGTTAATTCTGTTCTCTTGGGAAGGGTTGTGAACAAGCGATGAGTCAGCACTCAGGTGGTTTCCTGTAAACCATTTTCCCATTTTAATAGGTAAAATAAAGGCTATAGCTAGTGATGAGCAGAGGAAGGGAATGTGGAGCTGAATTTTAGGAGAGAGAAGAAGGAGGGTTGGGAGAGAGGAGAGGAGAGAGAGAGAGAGAGAGAGAAGGATGGAGGAGGAGGAGGAAGGAAGGGATGAAGGAAAGTAGAGCAGAAGCATATGGCCTGGAGAAACTGCAAGTTATAAGGGGTCTCATAGATAGGAAAGATGGTAGTGAATTGGTAGATTTGCCCAATCTAGGTGCACAGTTTGTATTCATTTTAATTGAGTAGTGCTTTCATTGCTGGGGCATATTTGGGTTGCAGAATTACCAATACAGCCCACTAGTATAATATGAGCACTATGGAGTTTGAGGTTTTTAGATTGCCGTGCAATATTTTGCTGCTCATACTATAGCTGCATATCCAGATGAGCCTCTGATGCAGAGAAACTGTTTCATATTTCTCTGCTCCTTGAGAAAGGAAATAAGAAATGACAACAGAAGCCAGTAATCACAAAAATTCAAATTATTTTAAGAAGTATTTGCTTTAGTTTTGCTGTGTTAGAAGATGAAAGATAATACTAAAGTACATATTCTTGATAATCTTTTCCTTTTCATAGGGCTGCTATCTTGAACAAAATAATTCTTTTTATTTGAGGTATTTTTAGACATTTTATCTCAAATCCATGGGGCTAATAATCCACATTTAATGTCAATTGTCAGACACAAATTTTAGTAGAAAAAGGAGATGTGTGTTTGACCTAGAACAAAATAAAATACCTGAACAAAAATAATATATTATGCTGCATTTTGTGCTTATTTCCACATGTATTAATCCCAAATGCTGGCATGTTACTTAGGAAAATATACTATACAATGAAACTTGCTTCTCATGCATACAGGTGCATTTACAATGCTAAAGAAAGTCTTGCTTCTTTTCCCATGAATTTTGCTTTTTATCACTGAAAATGAAAACTAAGTCCTAGTTTTCATTTTCTTTCTCCTTTTTTCTGTTAATTAATATATTTGCCCAGTTTGCATCATAATGCTACCTCACACTGCCTAGTCTCCTTTCATAAAATCCAACCCACTATCATCCCTCCCCTTCTCCTTTGAGAAGTTGAAGGCCTTTCCTTTGGTATCTCCTAAACCAGGCACATTAATTTTCTGATGGGCTTGGTGCATGTTTTCCACAAAATGCCCCACAAGACAGCCCAGTTTTGGAAACAGGATCCACGGGCAGGCAACATATTTAGGAACTGTTCCTGTTCCAGTTGTTGGGTGGATCTGTATGAAGGCCACATTTCACATCTGCTATCTATGTGTGTGAGGGGTCTAGATTCAATCCCAATATCCTCTTTGGTTACTGTTTCATTCTTCAAGAAACCCCAATTATCCAAGTTACTTGACTGTGTCAGTCTTCCTGTTCCTGTGGAGTTCCTCTCCCTTTCAGGAGCCTCACTACTTTCCCCAACTCTTCCATGAGACTCCTCAAGCTCAGAACTGTCTTTGGCTGTGGGGCTCTGAATCAGTTTCAGTCAGCTGCTTGGAGGATCCTCTCAGAATACAGTTATGCTAGACTCCTGTCTGTAAGCATAACAAAGAATCATTAATATTGTGAGATACTGGTACATGCCCATGGGATGTGTCTCAAGTTGGGCCAGTTATTGGATGCCCAATCTCTTCATCTTTAGTCCATCTTTGTCTCTGCATTTCTCCTATACAGGACAAATTTCATGTCATAAATTTTGTGGGTACACCTGTGTCTGTATAACATCACTGTGTGTCTGGACTGTTTACAGGAAATGGCTATTTCAGAATCTATGTACCAACCACTAGGAGTACCAACTAAAGTCAAACCCATAGACTCTTAGGTGCCTTCCCAATCCTAGGTCTCTGGCACCTCCTAAAAATGCGCCCCAAACCCCATCCCATTTCAAAAGCTGATTTTCATTCATTATGCCAGCCTTCTGGCCCTCACTTCTGTAACTTCCCATACCTAGTCATGAACATCCCCAACTCCCCACCCCCTTCTTCCTACCATCATGTTCCCTTCCTTCACCTGCCTTATTTGTCTATTTTATTTCACTTTGTGAAAGAAATTCAAGCATCATCATTTGGGACTTATTTTAAAGCTTCTTTGGTTTTCTGGAAAGTACCATGTACTTTATATATAATATCCACATATAAATGAGTACAAACCATGATTGTGAGATTGGGATCTGAGTTATATCATCTAGAGCAATATATATATATATCATATATATATATGACATATATATATGATATTGTCTTTACATTTCAAGTGTTATCCCCTTTACAGGTTTCCCCTCTGAAAACCCCCAATGTATCCTCCTTATCAGTTGGAGCATCTTTTGTGTATATGTCCAGGGGTGGTATAGCTGGGTCCTCAGGTAGTACTTTGTCTAATTTTCTGAGGAAGCACCAAACTTATTTCCAGAGTGGTAGTACAAGCTTGAAATCCCACCAGCAATGGAGGAGTGTTCTCCTTCTCAACATTCTTGCCAGAATCTGCAGTCAACTCAGTTTTTGATCTTAGCCATTCTGACTGGTGTGAGGTGGAATCTCAGAGTCGTTTTGATTTGAATTTCCCTGATGATTAATGATGTTGAACATTTCTTTAGGTGCTTCTCAGTCATGTGATATTCCTTGGTTGAAAACTCATTTTTTAGCTCTGTAACCAATTTTAAATAGGATTATTTGGTTGCTGGATTTTAATTTCTTCAGTTATTTGTATATATTGAATATTAGCCCTATAACCTGTGTTTGACTGGTAAAGATCTTTTCCCAATCTCTGGGTTGCAGATTTGTCTCATTGACACTGTCCTTTGCCTTACAGAAGCTTTGCAATTTTATGAGGTCCCATTTTTAAATTTTTGATTATTTAAGCATAGGTTATTGGTGTTCTGTTCAGGAAATTTAATCCTGTGCCAATGTGCTCTACACTGTTACCCACGTTCTCATCTATAACTTTCAGTGTATCTGGTTTCATGTGGAGATCCTTGATCCACTTGGACTTGGATCAATTTGCATCCTTCTAAATCATACCACTAGTACAGCCAGCACCATTTGTTGAAAAGGATGTCTTTTTCCCACTGGATGGTTTTAGCTCCTTTGTCAAACATCAAGTGGACTATACGTGTCGGTCCATTTCTGGGACTTCATTTCTATTCCATTGATCTACCTGCCTGTCATTGTACCAATACCATGCAGTTTTTATCACAATTGCTCTGTAGTAAAGCTTGAGGTTAGGCATGGTAATTCCACCAGAGGTTCTTTTATTGTTGAGAATAGTTTTCACTATACTGGGTGTTTTGTTATTCCATATGAATTTGGAAATTGCTCTTTCTAGGTCTGTGAAGAATTGAGTTGGAATTTTGATGGGGATTGCGTTTAGTCTATATTTTGTTTTCAGCAAGATTGTAATTTTTACTATATTAATCCTGCCAATCCATGAGCATGGGAGATCTTTCCATCTTCTGATATCTTCAATTTCTTTTTTTCAGAGACTTAGTTAGAGTCATGGAAAGGTATCCTATATTATTTGTGAATATGGTGAAAGTTGTTATATTTCTATTTTCTTTCTCGGTCTGCTTATCCTTTGTGTAGAGAAAGGCTACTGGTTTGTTTGAGTCCACTTTATAGTCAGCTACTTTTCTGAAGTTGTTTATCAGGTTCAGGAGTTCTCTGGTGGAACTTTTGGGGTGACTTAAGTATACTGTCATATAATCTGCAAATAGTATAATCTTGTATTCTTCCTTTCCAATCTATATCGCATTGATCTCTTTTTGTTGCCTAATTGCTCTTACTAGGACTTTCTCAGTATCTAATGAATGATCACATGTTTTTTTTCTTTGAGTTTGTTTATACAGTGGATTATGTTGATGGACTTCTGTATATTATCCATCCCTGCATCTCTGGGATGAAGCCTAATTGATCATGATGGATGATCATTTAGATGCGTTCTTGAATTTGGTTTGAGAGAATTTTATTGAGTATTATTGCATGGGTGCTCATATAGAAATTGCTGTAAAGTTCTCTTTCTTTGTTTGGTCTTTGTTTGGTTTAGGTCTCAGAATAATTGTGGCTTCATAGAAGGAATTGTGTAGAGTTCCTTCTGTTTCTTTTTTGTAGAATAGTTTGAGTTTGGTCTTTGAAGGTCTGATAGAACTTGGCACTAAATTCATCTGGTCCAGGGGTTTTTTGGGGGAGGGGGGATACTATTAATGACAGTTTCTTTTTCATTAGGGGATATGGAATTTCATTAATCTAATTCTGATTTAATTTTGGTGCCTGGTATCTGTCTAGAAAATTGTCCATTCATCCAGGCTTTCCAGTTTTGTTGAGTTTCGGCTTTTACAGTAGGATTTGATGATTTTTGGATTTACTCATTTTCTCTTGTGACTCCCTTTCCATTTCTGACCTTGTTTATTAGGATACTCTCTCTGTGCCCTCTATTTAGAGTGGCAAAGGGTATATCTATTTTGTTGAGATTCTCAAATAACCAGCTCCTGTTTTGGTTGATTCTTTGTATTCTTCTTTTTGTTTCCATTTGGTTGATTTCAGTCCTGGGTTTAATCATTTCCTGCCATCTACTCCTCTTGGGTGAATTTTCTTCTTTTTATTCTAGTGCTTTCAGATGTGTTGTGAAGCTCTTAGTGTATGCTCTCTCCAGGTTCTTTTTTAAGCACTCATATCTATGAGTTCTCCTCTTAGCACTGCTTTCATTGTGTTCCAAAAGTTTGGGTACATTGTGGCTTAATTTCATTAAACTCTAAAAAGTCTTTAATTTCTTTATTTATTTCTTAATTGACCAAGTTGTCATTGAGTAGAGCATTGTTCAGCTTCCACTTAAATGTGGCTTTTCTATTGTTTATGTTGTTACTGAAGACCAGGTCCAGTCCATGGTGATCTGATAGGCTGTATGCGGTTATTTCAATCTTCTTGTATCTGTTGAGGCCTGTTTTGTTACCAATTATATGGTCAGTTTTAGAGAAGGCACCATGAGGTGCTGAGAAGAAGGTATATTCTTTTGTTTTAAGGTAAAAATTTATATAGATATCAGTTAAATCTATTTGTTTCATAACTTCTGTTAGTTTCACAGTGTATTTGTTTAGATTCTGTTTCCATGATCTGTCCATTGCTGAGAGTAGGGTGTTGAAGTCTCCCAATAATATTGTGTGTGATGTAATGTGAGCTTTGAGATTTAGTAAAGTTTCTTTCATGAATGTGGGTCCCTTGCATAGGAACATAAAATTCAGAATAGGGAGTTTTTCTTGGTAGATTTTTCATTTGATGTGTATGAAGTACCCTTCCTTCACTTTTTATTCCTTGCTTTATGTTGACAATCGATTTTATTCAATATCAGAATGGCTGCTTTGGCTTGTTTATTGGAACCATTTGCTTGGAATTTCCTTTCCAGCCTTTTAACCTGAGGTAGTGTCTGTCTCTGTCACAATAGTGGGTTTCCTGTATGCAGTAGTATGTTGGGTCCTGTTTAAGTATCCAGTTTTTTACTTTATGTCTTTTTAGTGGGGTAATTGAGTCTATTTATATTAAGAGATATTAAGGGAAAAAAGACTGTTGGCTTCTGTTATATTTTGTTAGAGGTAGAATTAGGTTTTTTTCTGGATATGTACTTATTGGTTTGTTAAAAGGCAATATTTTCTTGCTTTATCTAGGGTGTAGCTTCCCTCCTTGTGTTGGACTTTTCCCTTTTTTTATCATTTGAATGGCTGTATTTGTAGAAAGATATTGGGTAAATTTGTTTTTGTCATGCAATAACTTGGTTTCTCTATTTATGGTTATTGAGAGTTTTGCTGGGTATATTAGCCTGGGCTGGCATTTGTATTCTCTTAGGGTTTGTATGACATCTGCCCAGGATCTGCTGGCTTTCATAATATTTGGTGAGAAGTCTGGTGTAATTCTGATAGGTCTGTATTTATTTGTTGCCTGACCTTTTTCCCTTAATGCTTTTAATATTGTGTTTTCATTATTATGTGACTGGAGGAATTTCTTTTCTGATCCAATTTATTTGGTGTTCTATAGGGTTGTTGAATATTAATGGGCATGTCTTTCTTTAAGTTAGGGAAGTTTTCTTCTATAATTTTGTTGAAGAAAGTTACTGGTCCTTTAAATTGTGAATCTTTGCTCTCCTCTATACCTATTATTCATAAGTTTTGTCTTCTCTTTGTGTTTTGGATTTCCTGGGTATTTTAAGTTAGGATCTTTTTGCATTTTGCATTTTCTTTGATTGTTTTGTCATTGTTTTATATAGTATCTTCTGTGCCTGCAAATCCATTTTTAATATTCTTTTGGTGATACTTGCATCTCTAAGACTCCTTGTAGTGGCTATTCCTGGTTGTCAACTTGACTATATTTGGAATGAACTACAATCCAGAATTGGAAGGCTCACCAGTGACCCTTATCTGGAGGCTTGAGATAGAATATTCTGATCTGGATCTTGGTATGGAGATCTTGAAGCATAGTGGCTATGGATTCCAGAAGATTAAATCTCTGAGTTCAAGGTCATCTGGGATTAAAGGTGTGACAGAACACACCTTTAATTTGGGCTACACCTTTCATCTGGGATTAAAGGTGTGGTGGAACACACCTTTAATCTGGGCTACACCTGCTGGAGACAATATAAGGACTTTGGAAGAAGGAAGTCTTGCTCTTGCTCCTTTGCCTGCTTGCTGTGTGAGACTAACTGCTAGATCCTTGGACTTCCATTAACAGCTGCAACTGAACCATTGTTGGGAATTGGGCTGCCGACTGTAAGTCATCAATAAATTCTTTTACTATATAGAGACTATCCATAAGTTCTGTGACTCTAGAGAACCCTGACTAATACAGAAGTTGGTACCAGGAGTGGTTCTAGAGTAACAGAAGTACAAGGATGAGTCTTTTAAAATACTGGAATTGGCTTGTTGATCCACCAGCACTTTCAACTACTGAAACCTTTCCAGATTCTCTCCCTCCTGGGAGGTCAGAGAATTTTGAAGACCCATGGTTGAAACTATATTTCAAACTTAAAGAAGCTAATGCCCTTGATTTTTTTTAATGAATTAGGTGATTCAGTGCACAAAGCTTTCTACAAGATGGGGGAAAAAATCAGAAAATGATTTTACTGGCTGGCTGCTCTTATTATCTGGGGGAAAATGATGAATGAAAGGAAGGAGTTGTGTGATAAAATCAAAAGGCTCCAGACACAAGTAAATGATCTAAAAGTTGCTAACTGTGTCCTTGAAGAGAATCTTCTCTCTTGCAACAATAGAGCTCAAGTTGCAGAAAATCAAACTGAAACCCTCATTGTAAGGTTGGCTGAACTACAGCAAAAATTCAAGTCTCAGCCTCAGAGTGTGTCGACAGTTAAAGTAAGGGCACTAATTGGCAAAGAATGGGATCCTATAACATGGGACGGGGATGTGTGGGAAGACCATGTTGAAGCTGAGAATTTTGAATCTTCAGATTCTCAAGGGTTTGCCCTACCTGTGGAAGTAGTACCCTCAGCCCCACCCCTTGAAATAATGCCTTCCCCTCATGAGGAAATTAATTTTGCAGAGTCTGATAAACCAGCAATGACTTTCAAAAAAAAAGTCAGACAAGACAATACTGATGTTTCTCAAGACCCACCAATAGTTTCTTCTAGACCTGTAACCAGACTCAAAGCAAAACAGGCTCCTAGAGGGGAGGTAGAAAGTGTAGGCCATGAGGAAATTCGATACACTACTAAGGAGCTCCATGAGTTTGCTAATTCATTCAAGCAGAAACCTGGTGAACATGTGTGGGAATGGATTTTAAGGGTGTGGGATAAGGGCGGAAGGAACATAAAACTAGAGCAGGCTGAGTTTATTGACATGGGCCCTCTGAGTGGAGATTCTAGGTTTAATACAGAAGCTCAAATAGTTAAAAAGGTGTCAAAAGTTTGTTTGGTATATTAGTCTGTGCTTTTATTTTCAAATAGGAATGATTTCATTTGGACAGATTCTTTGGTAAAGAATGTGATTATTAAGAATTTCACTTTTTGGAGTGTATTTAATCCTCTAACACATCAAGAATTAAGCAATTACTTCCCAAAATGATTAGAATTTTTGTGGTTACTGGTTTTTATTGTTTTCTAAGGTAGCAGGGAGCTGTAGACTTGTGTGACAGTCTACCCACCTCAACTCCCATAATGCTGATATTACAGTAGTGTGCCACTATGATTGTATCATAAGAAAATGTTCAATGTATTTTTTCTTTTTTTTTTTAGGTATTTTCTTCATTTACATTTCAAATGCTATCCTGAAAGTCTCCTATACAATCCTCCCACATTGCTCCCCAAAGCACCCACTCCCGCTTCCTGGCCCTGGTATTCCCCTGTACTGGGGCATATAATCTTCTCAAGACCAAGGATCTCTCCTCCCATTGATGGCGTACTAGGCCATCCTCTGCTACATATGCAACTAGAGGCACAATCTCTGGGGGTACTGGGTAGTTCATTTTGCTGTTCCTAGTATAGGTTTACAGACCCCTTTACTCCTTGGGTACTTTTTGTAGCTCCTTCATTGGAGCCCTGTTTTCCATCCAATAGATGACTTTGAGCATCCACTTCTGTATTTGCCAGGCATTGGCATAGCCTCACAAAAGACAGCTATATCAGGGTCCTGTCAGTAAAATCTTGCTGGCATATTCATTAGTGTCTGGGTTTGGTGGCTGTTTATGGGATGGATCCCTGGGTGGGGCAGTCTCTGGATGGTCCTTCCTTCCATCTCAGCTCCAATCTTTGTCTTTGTAACTCAATCCATGGGTATTTTGTACCCCATTATAAGGTGGAATGAAGCATCCTCACTTTGATTTTCCTTCTTCTTGAGTTTCATGTTTTTTGTAAATTGTATCTTGGGTATTCTAAGTTTGGGGGCTAATATCCACTTTTTTTTTTTTAATATTTTTATTACATAATTTCCTCAATTACATTTCCAATACTATCCCAAAAGTCCCCCATAGCGCCCCCCACTTCCCTACCCACCCATTCCCATTCTTTTGGCCCTGGCATTCCCCTATATTGGGGCATATAAAGTTTGCAAGTCCAATGGGCCTCTCTTTCCATTGATGGCCGACTAGGCCATCTTTCGATACATATGCAGCTAGAGACAAGAGCTCCAGGGTTCCGGTTAGTACATCATGTTGTTCCAACAATAGGGTTGCAGATCCCTTTAGCTCCTTGGGTACTTTCTCTAGCTTCTCCATTGGGAGCCCTGTGATACATCCAATAGCTGACTGTGAACATCCACTCCTGTGTTTGCTAGGCCCCGGCATCGTCTCACAAGAGACAGCTATATTTGGGTCCTTTCAGCAAGATCTTGCTAGTGTATGCAATGGTGTCAGCGTTTAGAAGCTGATTATGGGACGGATCCCTGGATACAGCAGTCTCTAAATGGTCCATCCTTTCATCACAGCTACGAACTTTGTCTCTGTAGCTCCTTCCCTGGGTGTTTTGTTCCCAATTCTAAGAAGGTGCACAGTGTCCACACTTTGGTCTTCATTCTTCTTGAGTTTCATGCGTTTAGCAAATTGTATCTTATATCTTGGGTATCCTAAGTTTTGGGCTAATATCCACTTATCAATGAATACATATTGTGTGAGTTCTTTTGTGATTGTGTTACTTCACTCAAGATGATGCCCTCCAGGTCCATCCATTTGGCTAGGAATTTCATAAATTCATTCTTTTTAATAGCTGAGTAGTACTCCATTGTGTAAATGTACCATAATTTCTGTATCCATTCCTCTGTTGAGGGACATCTGGGTTCTTTCCAGCTTCTGGCTATTATAAATAGGGCTGCTATGAACATAGTGGAGCATGTGTCCTTTTTACCGGTTGGGACATCTGGATATATGCCCAGGAGAGGTATTGCTGGATCCTCCGGTAGTACTATGTCCAATTTTCTGAGGAACCGCCAGACTGATTTCCAGAGTGGTTGTACAAGCTTGCAATCCCACCAACAATGGAGGAGTGTTCCTCTTTCTCCACATCCTCGCCAGCATCTGCTGTCACCTGAATTTTTGATCTTAGCCATTCTGACTGGTGTGAGGTGGAATCTCAGGGTTGTTTTGATTTGCATTTCCCTGATGATTAAGGATGTTGAACATTTTTTCAGGTGCTTCTCTGCCATTCGGTATTCCTCAGGTGAGAATTCTTTGTTCAGTTCTGAGCCCCATTTTTTAATGGGGTTATTTGACTTTCTGGAGTCCACCTTCTTGAGTTCTTTATATATATTGGATATTAGTCCCTTATCTGATGTAGGATAGGTGAAGATCCTTTCCCAATCTGTTGGTGGTTTTTTTGTCTTATTGATGGTGTCTTTAGCCTTGCAGAAGCTTTGTAGTTTCATGAGGTCCCACTTGTCAATTCTCGATCTTACAGCACAAGCCATTACTGTTCTATTCAGGAATTTTTCCCCTGTGCCCATATCTTCAAGGCTTTTCCCCACTTTCTCCTCTATAAGTTTCAGTGTCTCTGGTTTTATGTGAAGTTCCTTGATCCACTTAGACTTGACCTTAGTACAAGGAGATAGGAATGGATCGATTCGCATTCTTCTACATGTTAACAACCAGTTGTGCCAGCACCATTTGTTGAAAATGCTGTCTTTCTTCCACTGGATGTTTTTAACTCCCTTGTCGAAGATCAAGTGACCATAGGTGTGTGGGTTCATTTCTGGGTCTTCAATTCTATTCCATTGGTCTATTTGTCTGTCACTATACCAGTACCATGCAGTTTTTATCACAATTGCTCTGTAGTAGAGCTTTAGGTCCGGCATGGTGATTCCACCAGAGGTTCTTTTATCCTTGAGAAGAGTTTTTGCTATCCTAGGTTTTTTGTTATTCCAGATGAATTTGCAGATTGCACTTTCTAATTCGTTGAAGAATTGATTTGGAATTTTGATGGGGATTGCATTGAATCTGTAGATTGCTTTTGGCAAGATAGCCATTTTTACAATGTTGATCCTGCCAATCCATGAGCATGGGAGATCTTTCCATCTTCTGAGATCTTCTATAATTTCTTTCTTCAGAGACTTGAAGTTTTTATTATACAGATCTTTCACTTCCTTAGTTAGAGTCACGCCAAGATATTTTATATTATTTGTGACTATTGAGAAGGGTGTTGTTTCCCTAATTTCTTTCTCAGCCTGTTTATTCTTTGTGTAGAGAAAGGCCATTGATTTGTTTGAGTTAATTTTATATCCAGCTACTTCACCGAAGCTGTTTATCAGGCTTAGGAGTTCTCTGGTGGAATTTTTAGGGTCACTTATATATACTATCATATCATCTGCAAAAAGTGATATTTTGACTTCCTCTTTTCCAATTTGTATCCCTTTGATCTCCTTTTGTTGTCGAATTGCTCTGGCTAGGACTTCAAGTACAATGTTGAATAGGTATGGAGAAAGTGGACAGCCTTGTCTAGTCCCTGATTTTAGAGGGATTGCTTCAAGCTTCTCACCATTTACTTTGATGTTGGCTACTGGTTTGCTGTAGATTGCTTTTATCATGTTTAGGTATGGGCCTTGAATTCCTGATCTTTCCAAGACTTTTATCATGAATGGGTGTTGGATCTTGTCAAATGCTTTTTCCGCATCTAAGGAGATGACCATGTGGTTTTTATCTTTGAGTTTGTTTATATACTGGATTACGTTGATGGATTTCCGTATATTGAACCATCCCTGCATCCCTGGGATGAAACCTACTTGGTCAGGATGGATGATTGTTTTGATGTGTTCTTGGATTCGGTTAGCAAGAACTTTATTGAGGATTTTTGCATCAATATTCATAAGGGATATTGGTCTGAAGTTTTCTATCTTTGTTGGGTCTTTTTGTGGTTTAGGTATCAGAGTAATTGTGGCTTCATAGAATGAGTTGGGTAGAGTACCTTCTGTTTCTATTTTGTGGAATAGTTTGTGAAGAACTGGGATTAGATCTTCTTTGAAGGTCTGATAGAACTCTGCACTAAACCCATCTGGTCCTGGGCTTTTTTTAGTTGGGAGACTATTAATGACTGCTTCTATTTCTTTGGGGGATATAGGGCTGTTTAGATCATTAACCTGATCTTGATTCAACTTTGGTACCTGGTATCTGTCTAGGAACTTGTCCATTTCATCCAGGTTCTCCAGTTTTGTTGAGTATAGCCTTTGGTAGAAGGATCTGATGGTGTTTTGGATGTCTTCAGGATCTGTTGTTATGTCTCCTTTTTCATTTCTGATTTTGTTAATTAGGATGCTTTCCCTGTGCCCTCTAGTGAGTCTGGCTAAGGGTTTATCTATCTTGTTGATTTTCTCAAAGAACCAGCTCCTTGATTGGTTGATTCTTTGAATAGTTTTTCTTGTTTCCACTTGGTTGATTTCACCCCTGAGTTTGATTATTTCCTGCCGTCTACTCCTCTTGGGTGAATTTGCTTCCTTTTGTTCTAGTGCTTTTAGGTGTGTTGTCAAGCTGCTAATGTGTGCTCTCTCTAGTTTCCTTTTGGAGGCACTCAGAGCTATGAGTTTTCCTCTTAAAAATGCTTTCATTGCGTCCCATAAGTTTGGGTATGTTGTGGCTTCATTTTCATTGAACTCTAAAAAGTCCTTAATTTCTTTCTTTATTCCTTCCTTGACCAAGGTATCATTGAGAAGAGTGTTGTTCAGTTTCCACGTGAAGGTTGGCTTTCTATTATTTATTTTGTTATTGAAGATCAGCCTTAGTCCATGGTGATCTGATAGGATGCATGGGACAATTTCAATATTTTTATATCTGTTGAGGCCTGTTTTGTGACCAATTATGTGGTCAATTTTGGAGAAGGTACCATGAGGTGCTGAGAAGAAGGTATATCCTTTTGTTTTAGGATAGAATGTTCTGTAGATATCTGCCAGATCCATTTGATTCATAATTTCTCTTAGTTTCACTGTGTCCCTGTTTAGTTTCTGTTTCCATGATCTGTCCATTGGTGAAAGTGGTGTGTTGAAGTCTCCCACTATTATTGTATGAGGTGCAATGTGTGCTTTGAGATTTACTAAAGTTTCTTTAATGAATGTGGTTGCCTTTGTATTTGGAGCATAGATATTCAGGATTGATAGTTCCTCTTGGAGGATTTTACCTTTGATGAGTATGAAGTGTCCCTCCCTGTCTTTTTTAATGACTTTGGGTTGGAAGTCAATCTTATCAGATATTAGAATGGCTACTCCAGCTTGTTTCTTCATGCCATTTGCTTGGAGAATTGTTTTCCAGCCTTTCATTCTGAGGTAGTGTCTATCCTTTTCTCTGAGATGAGTTTCCTGTAAGCAGCAAAATGTTGGGTCTTGTTTGTGTAGCCAGTTTGTTAGTCTATGTCTTTTTATCGGGGAGTTGAGTCCATTGATATTAAGAGATATTAAGGAAAAGAAATTGGTGTTTCCTGTTATTTTTGATGTTAAAGTTGGCATTTTGTTCTTGTGGCTGTCTTCTTTTAGGTTTGTTGAGGGATTACCTTCTTGTTGATTCTAGGGCGTGGTTCCTGTCTTTGTATTGGTTTTTTTCTGTTATTATCCTTTGAAGGGCTGGATTCGTGGAGAGATAATGTGTGAATTTGGTTTTGTCGTGGAATACTTTGGTTTCTCCATCTATGTTAATTGAGAGTTTGGCTGGGTATAGTAGCCTGGGCTGGAATTTGTGTTCTTTTAGTGTCTGTATAACATCTGTCCAGGATCTTCTGGCTTTCATAGTCTCTGGTGAAAAATCTGGTGTAATTCTGATAGGCTTGCCTTTATATGTTACTTGGCCTTTTTCTCTTACTGCTTTTAGTATTCTATCTTTATTTAGAGCATTTGTTGCTCTGATTATTATGTGTCGGGAGGTATTTCTTTTCTGATCCAGTCTATTTGGAGTTCTGTAGGCTTCTTGTATGTTCATGGGCATCTCTTTCTTTAGATTTGGGAAGTTTTCTTCTATAATTTTGTTGAAGATGTTTGCTGGTCCTTTGAGTTGAAAATCTTCATTCTCATCCACTCCTATTATCCGTAGGTTTGGTCTTCTCATTATGTCCTGTATTTCTTGGATGTTTTGAGTTAGGATCTTTTTGCATTTTCCATT
Source organism: Mus caroli (assembly GCF_978045245.1). Lineage (NCBI taxonomy): Eukaryota > Metazoa > Chordata > Mammalia > Rodentia > Muridae > Mus > Mus caroli. Next base: position 123,373,350 of record NW_028227263.1, on the reverse strand, counting down.
TTCCTTGATTGTTGTGCCGATGTTCTCTATGGAATCTTCTGCACCTGAGATTCTCTCTTCCATCTCTTGTATTCTGTTGCTGATGCTTGCATCTATGGTTCCAGATTTCTTTCCTAGGGTTTCTATCTCCAGTGTTGCCTCATTTTGGGTTTTCTTTATTGTGTCTACTTCCCTTTTTAGGTTTAGTATGGTTTTGTTCATTTCCATCATCTGTTTGGATGTGTTTTCCTGTTTTTCTGTAAGGACTTCTACCTGTTTGATTATGTTATCATGTTTTTCTTTAAGGATTTGTAACTCTTTAGCAGTGTTCTCCTGCAATTCTTTAAGGGATTTTTGTGCTTCCTCTTTATTGTCTTCTTCCTTTTTAGCAGTGTTCTCCTGCATTTCTTTAAGTGTGTTATTAACGTCCTTCTTGAAGTCCTCTATCATCATCAGGAGATATGCTTTTAAATCCGTGTCTAGCTTTTCCGGTGTGTTGGGGTGCCCTGGACTGGGTGAAGTGGGGGTGCTGGGTTCTGATGATGGTGACTGGTCTTGGTTTCTGTTAGTAAGATTATTACGTTTACCTTTCGCCATCTGGTAAACTCTGGGGTTAGTTGTTATCGTTGTCACTATTTAAAGATTGGAGCAGAAGCTGTGTTCCACTCACCAGCAGTCCCAAAATCCTGCGGCGGGGGTCGTGGGTAGCTGGCGGGTGTCAGGCAACCCTGCGCTCCCGCTACCCTGGCGCTGATCCGGCCGGGTGAGGCCTGTGGCCCTACTCAGGCTGGTTTCTGCTTCCCTAACTAATGCAGTCTCAGGTCCCGCGCAATTGGATTGGAGCAGAAGCTGTGCTCCCCTCACCAGAAGTCTTAAGATCCTGTGGCGGGTGTTGTGGGCAGTTGGCGAGTGTCAGCAGACCCTGCGCCCCAGCTGCTCAGGTGCTTTTCTGACCGGAAGAGGCTTGTGGCCCTGTGTGGGCCGGATTTCTCTCTCCCCAACCAGAGCAGTCTCAGGTCCCGCGTGATTGGACTGGAGCAGAAGCTGTGTTCCACTCACCAGCAGTCCCAAAATCCTGCGGCGGGGGTCGTGGGTAGCTGGCGGGTGTCAGGCAACCCTGCGCTCCCGCTACCCTGGCGCTGATCCGGCCGGGTGAGGCCTGTGGCCCTACTCAGGCCGGTTTCTGCTTCCCTAACTAATGCAGTCTCAGGTCCCGCGCAATTGGATTGGAGCAGAAGCTGTGTTCCACTCACCAGCAGTCCCAAAATCCTGCGGCGGGGGTCGTGGGTAGCTGGCGGGTGTCAGGCAACCCTGCGCTCCCGCTACCCCGGCGCTGATCCAGCAGGATGAGGCCTGTGGTCCTACTCAGGCCGGTTTCTGCTTCCCTAACTAATCGCTAATATCCACTTATTATTAAGTGCATATCATGTGTGTTCTTTTGTGTTTGGGTTACCTCACTCAGGATGATATCCTCCAGATCCATCCACTTGCCTAAGAATTTCATAAATTCATTCTTTTTAATAGCTGAGTAGTACTCCATTGTGTAAATATACCACATTCTCTGTATCCATTCCTCTGTTGAGGGTCATTTGGGTTCTTTCCAGCTTCTGGTCATTATAAATACAGCTGCTATGAACATAGTGAAGCATGTGTGCTTATTACCAGTTGGAACTTCTTCTGGGTATATGCCCAGGAGAGGTTGCTGGATCTTCTGGTAGTACTATGTCTAATTTTCTGAGGAATAGTCAGACTGATTTCCAGAGTGGTTGTACCAGCTTGCAACCTCACGAGCAATCTACTGTCACCTGATTTTTGATCTTAGCCATTCTGACTGGTGTGAGGTGGAATCTCAGGGTTGTTTTGATTTGCATTTCCTTGATGATTAAGGATGATGAACATTTTTTCAGGTGCTTCTCAGCCATTTGGTATTCCTCAATTGAGAATTCTTTGTTTAGCTCTGTACCCCGTTTTTATGGGGTTATTTGAATTTCTGGAGTCCAGCATCTTGAGTTCTTTGTACATATTGGAGATTAGTCCCCTATCAGATTTAGGATTGATAAAGATCCGTTCCCAATCTGTTGGTGGCCTTTTTGTTTTATTGACAGTGGCTTTTGCCTTACAGATACTTTGCAATTTTATGAGGTCCCATTTGTTGATTCTGGATATTGCACCACCAGTCATTGCTGTTTTATTCAAAATAATTTTTCCCATGCCCATAACTTCAAGGCTTTTTCTCACTTTCTCCTCTATACATTTCAGTGTTTCTGGTTTTATGTGGAGGTCCTTGATCCACATAGACTTGAGCTTTGTAGAAGGAGATACGAATGGATCAATTCACATTCTTCTACATAACTGCCAGTTGAGCCAGCACCATTTGTTGAAAATGCTATCTTTTTTCCACTGGATGGCTTTATCTCCATTGTCAAAGATCAAGTGAGCATAGTTGTATGAGTTCATTCCTGGTTCCTCAATTCTATTCCATTGATCAACCAGTCTGTCTCTGTAACAATACCATACAGGTTTTATTGCAATTGCTCTGTAGTGCAGCTTGAGGCCAGGAATGATGATTCCACCAGATGTTCTTTTATCCTTGAGAAGAGTTTTTGCTATTCTAGTTTTTTGTTATTCCAGATGAATTTTCAAACTGCTCTTTATTACTAGGTGAAGAACTGAGTTGGAATTTTGATGGGGATTGCATTGATCTGTCGATTGCTTTTGGCAATATAGACATTTTCACTATATTAATCCTGCCAATCCATGAGAATGGGAGATCTTTCCATCTTCTGAGATCGTCTTTTATTTCTTTCTTCAGAAACTTGAAATTCTTATCATAAAGATCTTTTACTTCCTTTGTTAGTCACACCATGGTATTTTATATTATTTCTGAGTATTGTGAAGGGTGTTGTTTTCCTAATTTCTTTCTCAGCCCGTTTATCCTTTGTATGGAGAAAGGCCACTGAGTTTGAGTTAATTTTATATCCAGCTACTCCACTGAATCTGTTTCTCAGGTTTAGGAGTTCTCTGGTGGAATTTTTAGGGCTACTTATTTATACTATGATATCGTCTGCAAATACTGATATTTTGACTTCTTCCTTTCCAATTTGTATACGCTTGTACTGGCTAGTTTTGTGTCAACTTGACACAGCTGGAGTTATCACAGAGAAAGGAGCTTCATTTGAGGAGATGCTCCATGAGATCCAACTGTAAGGCATTTTCTCAATTAGTGATCAAGGGGGAAAGGCCCCTTGTGGGTGGGACCATCTCTGGGCTGGTAGTCTTGGGTTCTATAAGAGAGCAGGCTGAGCAAGCCAGGGGAGGCAAGCCAGTAAATAATATCCCTCCATGGCCTCTGTATCAGCTCCTGCTTTCTGACCTGCTTGAGTTCCAGTCCTGACTTCCTTTGGTGATGAACAGCAGTACGGAAGTGTAAGCTGAATAAACCCTTTCCTCCCCAACTTGCTTCTTGGTCATGGTGTTTGTGCAGGAAGAGAAACCCTGACTAAGACAACCCTTGATATCCTTTTGTTGTCTAATTGAACTGGCTAGGACTTCAAGTACTATATCGAATAGGTAGGGAAAGAGTGGGCAACTTTGTCTAGTATTAGATTTTAGTGGGATTGTTTCAAGTTTCTCTCCATGTAGCCTTATGTTGGCTACTGGTTTGCTGTATATCGCTTTCATTATGTTTATATATGTGCCTTGAATTTCTGATCTTTCCAAGACTTTTATCATGAATGGGTGTTGAATTTTGTCAAATGCTTCCTCAGCATCTAAGGTGATGATCATGTGGTTTTTGTCTTTGAGCTTGTTTATATACTGGATTACATTGATGGATTTCCTTATATTAAGCCATCCCTGTATCCTTGGCATGAAGCCTACTTGACCAGGATGAATGATTATTTTGATGTGTTCTTGGATTCAGTTTATGAGAATTTTATTGAGTATTTTTGCATCGATATTCATAAAGGAAATTGGTCTGAAGTTCTCTTTCTTTGTTGGATCTTTGTGTGGTTTAGGTTCAGAGTAATTGTATCTTCATAGAATGAATTGGGTAGCATACATTCTGATTCTATTTTATGGAATAGTTTGAGGAGAATTGGAATGAGGACTTCTTTGAAGGTCTGATAGAATTCTGCACTAAACCCATCTGGTCTTGGGCTTTTTTTGATTGGGAGACTTTTAATGACTGCTTATATTTCTTTAGGTTATATGGGCTGTTTACATCATTAACCTGATCCTGATTTAACTTTGGTCCCTGGTATCGATCTAGAAAATTGTCCATTTCATCCAGGTGTTCCAGTTTTGTTGAGTATAGCCTTTTATAGTCGGATCCGATGATGGTTTGGATTTCCTCCGGTTCTGTTTTTATGTCTCCCTTTTCATTTCTGATTTTGTTAATTAGGATACTGTCCCTGTGCCCTCTAGTTAGTCTGGCTAAGGATTTATGTATCTTGTTGATTGTTTCTTGGGTTTTTTTTTTTTTGAGAAAATCAACAAAACAACAACAACAACAACAAAGAGCTCCTGGTTAGGATGTTCCTTTGTATAATTCTTTTTGTTTACACTTTGTGGATTTCATCCCCGAGTTTGGTTGCTTCTTTCCATCCACTCCTCTTGGGTGTATTTCCTTCCCTTTGTTCTAGAACTTTTAGGTGTTCTGTCAAGCTGCTAATGTATGCTCTCTCTACTTTCTTTTTGGCAGTACTCAGAGCTATGAGTTTTCCTCTTAGGGCAGCTTTCATTGTGTCCCAAATTTGGGTATGTTGTGGCGTAATTTTCATTAAACTCTAAAAAGTCTTTAATTTCTTTCTTTCTTTCTTTCTTTCTTTCTTTCTTTCTTTCTTTCTTTCTTTCTTTCTTTCTTTCTTTCTTTCTTTCTTGACCAAGGTGTCATTGAGTAGAGCACTGTTCAGTTTCCACGTGAATGTTGGCTTTCTATTATTCATTCTGTTATTTAAGATCAGCCTTATTCAGTGGTGACCAGACAGGATGCATGGGATAATTTTAATATTTCTTTATCTGTTGAGGTCTGCTTTGTGACCAATTATATGTTCAGTCTTGGAGAAGGCACCATGAGGTGCTGAGAAAAAGGTACATCCTTGCTTTTTAGGATAAAATATTCTGTAGATGTCTGTTAAATCCATCTGCTTCACCACTTATGTTAATTTCAATGTTTCTCTGGTTTTTTTATGCCTCCAGGATCTGTCCTTTGATGAGAATGGGGTGCTGAAGTCTCCCATCATCATTGTGCGAGGTGCAGTGTGTGCTCTGAGCTTCTGTACAGTTTCCTTAATGAATGTGGATGCCCTTGTGTGGGAACTAAGGGTGTGTTGGGGAAAGGAAGGCAGAGGGAGGATAGCCTGCGTCTGTCCAGAGTTCCTCCTGTGCTCTGGGCAGACAGATGCTGGAGAGCTGCCAGACACTTTCCACTCAGCCCCAGGTGGGCATCTAAGCCACTGACCCCACTCAACCTGGGGTGGACAAGAGGCAGCCCCCAACTGGAGTCCCTGAGGCAACAGCCTGTTGCCCTGGGGTTATGGGTGGGAGGGCTGAGGGAAAGAGGTTACCATGCAGGCAAGAGTCCTTAGTCCAGGTTTTAACTGGAGCACAGAAAGGCCTTCAATTGGGAGATTGAAGAAACGGCTCATTAGGAGAAAGCCTATCCCATCTTCCAAGCACAGCTGGCCTTGATGAATAGAGACAGTCTATGGTTTTAGAGCTTTATTGTAGAAATACAGGAGGAAAGAGAGAAGAGAGAGAGAGAGAGAGAGAGAGAGAGAGAGAGAGAGAGAGAGAGAGAGAGAGAGAGAGAGAAACCAGCCATCACTAAGAGGAGAGAAAGGGGAGAAGGAGAGAGATGAAAGGCTAGAGAGTAAGAAACAAAGAGTGAGAGGGAGAGAGAGTAAGTGAGGGAGAGGATGAGGAGAGGAGAGGGAGAGGGAGAGGAGAGGAGAGGAGAGGAGAGGAGAGGAGAGGAGAGGAGAGGAGAGGAGAGGAGAGGAGAGGAGAGGAGAGGAGAGGAGAGGAGAGGAGAGCATAAGAGTGTGAGGTGGGGCTAAGCAGCTCCTCTTATGGCTGTTATGTATTGCTAGGTAACTGGGGAAGAGTTTAGACTGAAGGTCAGAAGCTTGGGACATTGTCTACCTGACTAAAAGTGACACTTCTCCTGTGGGGACTGAAGGGGTGGTAACTTCAACCAGAGGCAGGGTTCCAGGAGACATGGTCGATCGCCTGCCATCTCATGTAGGGGGGAATTACCACCCATCGAGTTATCCAGGGGTTGAAGATCTAGTCTCGACTGGAAACCAGGCTGTCTGTACATAGTGCAATGCCATACACCCTTGCATTTGGAGCATAGACACTCAGAATTGAGTGTACATTTTGTAAGATTCTACCCTGGATAATTATGAAGTGCCCCTCTGTGTCCTTTTTGATAACCCAGGGTTGGAAGTCTATTTCATTTGATATTAGAATGGCTACTCCATCTTGCTTCCTCAGACTATCTGCTTGGAAAATTGTTTTCTAGCCCTTTACTCTGAGGCAGTGTCCAACCCTGTCCCTGAGGTGGGCTTCAGGCATGCAGCAGAATGTTGGGTCCTACTTATGTAGCCAGTCTTTTTATTGGGTAATCAAGTCCATTGATATCAAAAGACACCAAGGTAAAGTAATTGTTGCTCCCTGCCATTTTTGTTGTTAGAGTGGGGATTCTGCTCCTGTGAGTATTCTCTTTTAGGTTTGTTGAAAGATTACCTTCTTGCTCTTTCTACGGTGCAATTTCCCTCCTTGTGTTTGAGTATTCCATTCATTATTCTTTGAAGGGCAGAATTTGTGGAAAGATATTTTGTGAATTTGGTTTTGCCATGGAATACTTCAGCCTCTCCATCTGTGGTAATTGAGAGCTTTGCTGGGCACAGTAGCCTGGGATGGAATTTGTGCTCTCCTAGGGTCTGTATAACATCTGTCCAGGATCCTCTGGCCTTCATAGTCAATGAAGAGAAATATAGTGCAATTTCAATAGATCTGCCTCTATATGCCACTTGACCTTTTTCCCTTACTGCCTTCAACCTCTATCTTGATTTAGTGCATTTGTTGCTCTGATTATTATGGGTTAGGAGGAATTTCCTCCGGTCCAGTCTATTTGGAGTTCTGCAGGCCTCTCGTATGTTTATGGGCATATCCTTCTTTAGGCTAGGGAAGTTCTCTACCATAATTTTGTTGAAGATATTCACTGGCCCTTCAAGTTGAAAACCTTCATTCTCATCCATACCCATTATCCCCAGGTTTGCTCTGCTCATTGTGTCCTGGATTTCCTGGATGTTTTGAGTTAGAATCTCTTTGCCTTTTTCATTTTGTTTGATTGTTGTGTCCATGCCTTCCATGGAATCTTTTGCACCTGAGATTCTCTTGTCCATCTCTCATACTCTGTTGCTGATGTTCGTATTTATGGTTCATGATTAGGATTTCTTTCTTCAGAATTGTCTCCCTTTGGGTTTTCTTTATTGTTTCTACTTACATTTTTAGATCCTGGATGGCTTTCTTCAGTTCCATCACCTCTTTGGTTGTGTTTTCCTATAATTCTTTAAGGGATTTTTGTGCTTCCTCTTTAAGGTCTTCTCCCTATTTAGCAGTGTTTCCCTGCAATTTTTCAAGGGATTCTTGTTCTTCTTGTTTAAGGACTTCTACCTCGTTAGCAGTGTTCTCGTGAATTTCTTTAAGTGAGTTATTAATGCCCTTCCTAAAAGTCATCCATCAGCATCATGAGATATGAATTTAAATTCGAAACTTGCTTTTCAGATGTGCTCAGGTATCCAGGACTCACTGTGGTGGGAGTACTGGGACCTAATGATGCCGAGTGGTCTTGGTCTCTGCCAGTAAGATTCCCATATTTGCCTTTCACCATATGGCAATCTCTGGTGTTAGATGTTCCAGCTGTCTCTGGCTTGAGCTTGTTCCTCCTGTGATTCTGCCAGCCTCAGTCAGCACTCCTGTGAGTCCAACTCTCTCCTGAGTCCTAGTGGTCTCTGCAGGCAACCCCTCCACTTTCAGGGAAGGTGTACAGATGTCTGACACCCAGATCTATTCTACCTCCTGCCTGATGATGAATGCCTGCAGGGACCCTGTCTAAGAAGCTCCGTTGCCTATGTGGCCCACATGCTTTCCAGTGTGCACTGGTCTCTGAGAAACCCAGGATACAAGGTGATGAGCTCACCTGAGTCCAGGGCCAGAGCCCTCCCTGGAGGCTGACTCCCCTCTGGATGGGAAGGTTCCAAGAGGTCTGGGTCTCAGTTCGGTCTCCTGGCTGAGGATGAAGGTCTGAAAGGACCCTGTTCAAGAAGCTCTGTTGCTTCTGCAGCCCACTTGGTCTCTTGCATGGACTGCTCTCCAAGAGACCTGGGATACAAGATGGTGCTCTCACCTGAGTCCTGGGTTCAGAGACCTCTCCGAAGGCCAACTCTCCTCAGTGACCCCAAGATCATGGGTGTGCTAGGGCACTTGCAGCATGGGGAGTCCCCTGGGGCCAATGGGATCATCCACTGAGTTCATGCCCAAGGTGGCCCTGTGCTGGATCCAACCAGAATGAACACCAGCCACTGTTTGTGCTGGCTTCCTGCATCCCTGTTCCTGCTGGCATGACCCCCTCCCTGTCCTTACTGTCTTGGAACAGATGTTGCACTCCACTCACCAGCGATCCCAAGATCCTGGGCATGATAGGGCACCTGCAACATGAAGAGGCCTCTGGGGACCAAAGGACCATCTGCCGAGTTCCTGCCCATGGTGGTCCGGGTCTATCGCCAACCTAGATCCTTTGCTACAGTCTCCTCTGTCCTAATCACCTCGGGCTCTTAGTTCTTATTCACAGGTAAGCAGATCTGGCTGAACTATGGGATACTACATGCATACTAGGCTTGCCAAAATCTTATTAGGTCTCAAAGAAACTCTGGATAAACTACTAACTCAGGTGACCATTAACATATCTGGCAGGTTCCAGGGTCACCGAGCCATGGGTCCCACCACTGTGCTGCCAACTTTCCCAACTCAGCACAGGACAGCACACCGGAGCAGAGTTTACAGTTTCAGAAGGATCCAGGTCAGGGTAGCACACCCATCCACTGCTGTGAGCTGAGAGCACAGCTCCCATGGTTTCCTCAGGGAAAACAATAGAATATTGACAGATTTTAATAAAGTTATCATCTGTGTTTGAAATTTGGATTGTGATTTGTAGCAGCTGAAGGATCAGTCTGGGTTGGTTTCTGCCCTCAGAATATTCAAGCACCATTGTGCACTGGGCTGGATTGGAAGAAATGAACCTTATCAGGTTGGATGGGTTAGGAGGATCTGGAATGGCATGAATACAGATAAATAATCATCTTTGGAGACAGTTTTGGGTGAAACAACTCTTTTGCTTTGGGGTGAACAAGTGCTATATAAACACTGGGGACTGTGTAAGTGTTTGTGTGAGTTTATATCATTGGCAGAAGCTGAAGTATTAGGAATCCCTCATTTGCATAAAGAAGAATTCCAGATGCTAGTAAGACATGTCTTCATAAATCAGATAGGAAGTCTGATCTAAAACTGGCCATCAGGTTATGTGACTACCTTAAGTGTGACAGATATGGTGTTGTACAGACTACATGTGCAGGTATATCCAGAAACAGAACATGGAAAAAACAGTCCTACTTCTGTCAGACTCATCATGAGATTTTTCGGGTTGGACATGACTCAACCTCACTCCTGCTCTGGACTGACTTTCCCATTCACACAGTTTTATGGGTTCATATCCCTCCCCATTTTTTATGAAGGTGAGATTCCATCTGCTAGGGGCCAGGCCCAATAGTTCTTCTTTCTTGTTGATTCGTCTTGAGGCTGTCAATGAGGAAACACATCTGCAGGGAGTAAGACTTTGAGTTACAAGTTATTTGGGGCTACTCTTTAACAATAAGTCATTTACCTATCTTAAGTCTATGAAACTTTTCTAATTTAGCTAACCTGCCTGAGCTCCTTTTAGGTTAGTTACTGTTCAGCACCTCATCATAAGACAGCAGGGGATTAAGGTAAGTAGCCTTTGTTCAATCTCCACGGAAATTACAGGGCTCTAACTTCAAGCCTGCTAGTTGAAGTCACAGGAAGAAAAGGAGACACATTGAAAAATGCTTTTAATCTTTATTTCTAAATTCTCTCTAATTGGTTCATATGAGAGTTGTCTAAGAAAAGAGGATTCTGGTTAGAAAAGGGGGAATACTTTTTTTTCTTTATCTGTCCTCAGCATTTATACATCTATCAGGATAAATGATCATATGATTAAAATGTTCATAACAAGTGAAGCTAGCAGAGAGTGGATTGGATCTCTCTCTCTGGGTTTGACCTCCTGTTAAAGGATTTTAATGTTGGTAAAAACCAACTTGAAAGCAAGTCCAGGCTGGCAAAGACATAGATCAGCTACAGAGTATTTAGTGTATTCATTAGGGTAGTGATTACTCATGATTCCTAGACAACATTACTACTCCCATATATCACTGATGGAATTCTGAAAGTGAGTTTTAAGTTTTAAACATGGTACCATCATGACCAATGGATTCAATTTTTAATCCCTAATGTCTACAACCTCCATATATGAAGGTCTCCTGCATGAAGTCACCTGTGTTTCAGTAAGGAATACAGAGGAAAGATCAGGGAATAGAGGAAATGAAATTGGGTTATAGAGAGATCTCAATTCTGGTCTGACAGTCCTGTGTTCTTTTTTTTCATGTCCATTATAAGACACTGTAGCAAAACATCTCCAGTGGTGTGTATTGGGAGGGATATGAGTAAGCTGGGAAGTAGCAAAGTTAGAAAGAGAAATAACAAAAACACCCATAAGAATAAAGCAAAGGGAAGACAGTGGAGGGTACACAGCTTGACAGTGGTCACAGATCATGGATGTCCTTCCAGGAGATCTTGTTGTTCTATTGTGGATGGCCTCTCTTCTGCCTCCTCAGAGAGTTGGGAAATCTCCTTGGTTGTTGTAGTTATGTTGGACATTTGTAGTAGGAACCTAAATAGGCCTATGCTGATTCTGTGGAAACACACGGTCAAAGTTGTTACACATTTTTTTTTGTATGTGTGTGAGGGGATTTCCTACCTTCTAAATCAAGTCCAGATGCGAGGAATTACTCCTGGTAAATGCCAATGGAAGAAGAAGGGAGGGTTTTTGGAACTCTTGTAATGTTAAATACATTTAGGGTAGTAAGATCCATCTTGTTCAGTGGGTAGGCATTTGTTTTTTGTTTTATGAGTTGGATTTTAGGGTTTGCTGTGTTCTTTCTATTATCCTTTGCTTGACTCTGTTTGTTGTTAGGAAGCCCTGTGTGGTGGGCAATTTCACATTGTGAACACAAGGTTTTTTAATTGTGCACTAGTAAAAGCGGGGCCATTGTCAGTTTTTATCTGTTGGAGAATGCCCATAAAGGCAAAGGTGGAGAACATATGGTGAATTAACTTTTTTGATTTTTCATTCATTTGAGCAATAGCCCACATAGAATGCTAGTATGAATCAAAACTAAGAAAGATATTTTTGTCCATGGAATTGGGAATGGGTATGATATCAATTTGCCATAGGGCATTGGGTATGAGAGTCCAGAGTTTGGTGTCCATAGCTTGTAAAGTGTCCGTAGTAATAGGGATGCACAACAGGAAAATGTTTTTATTCTTCTTTGAGTCTAAGCCAGAGGTACATTGGGAAAATGGGCTTGCAACCCTTTTATATTTGTTTTTGTATATGAATGGGATTTATCTGCTTGTTCAACAGAGGCAATGAACATTCCTATAGAGGCAGTCTGATCAGCAAGGAAGTTTCCATCAGATATCTGATCTGGAAGGGGACTATGAGATCTGGCATGTTGCTGGTAAAGGGAAAATGTATCTTTAGTGTAAAAGGGGGGAGTGGATTGTGTCTAATTTGACAGAAAATCTTCATAACCAGGGAGTCAAATTAAGAGAATTTACATTGTATCTAAAAGATTAAATGGAATAGGGATTTCTTTTAGAACTAAAACAAATAGCAAGAAATTATATTGCAAGAAATTATAGGGCAACACTTGAACAGGATAGCAGAAGTGTTCATTTTCCAGGAAGTGGCATTTTTGTCATTAAATATTGAGGAGTCCCTTATGATGGATTTGTTTGTAAATGGCTTGGGTGGGGAAATAACCATAGGAAATGAAGAATAGAAACCCATTTTTCATTGCGGTAATGTTTATCAATATGTTCTGCGAATCCTATTAAGTTAATAATAAAGCAGGAGTGATTTATGACTATCTATGAATATTAGAGATAGAAAAATGTATAGCAAGAATATCAGGTTATTTCCCTGTGTTTGTCTCTATACGTATGATTTCTAATACTAACAACTAGTGTATCCACTATAGTTAGAATTCTGGGTGCACTGCACAATAGAATACGGAGCCATCCCAGCATACATTGCGACTGCTGGTGTAGCTGAGGAGTTAAAACCTGGAAATGGTGTCATATCCTCTCATTCCAGAGATGTAGGTGTATTTCAATATATAACATCCATCATCTTAAACCACTACATAAACAAACTCTAAGGAAAAAAAACCTGATCATTTTATTAGGTGCTGGAAAAGTATTTGGCAAAATTCAACATGTCATCATGTTAAAAGTCTTGGAAAGATCAGGAATTAAAGGCCTTTATATGAACATAGCAAAAGCAGTAGAAAGCAAAGCAGTAGTCAACATTACACTAAATAGAGAAAATTGAAATAATCCCAGTAGTATTGGAAATTAGGGAAGGCTTCTAACTATCTGCCTATGTATTGAATATGATACTTGAAGATCTAGCTAAAGCAATTTGAAAACAAAAGTTGTTCGAAGGGATACCAACTGAAAAGGAAAAATCAAAATATCACTATTGGCAAATGATATAATAGTATACTGAAGTGACCACAAATATTCCACCAGAGAACTCCTACAACTGATAAACTCAGCAAAGTGGCTGGATATAAAACTAACTTAAACAAATCAACAGCCTTCCAATACTCAAAGGATAAACAGGCTGAGAAAGAAATTAGGGAAATGACATCCTTCATAATAGTAACAAAGAATATAATATATCTTGGTGTGACTCTAACCAAGCAAGTGAAAAATCTGTAGTTCAAGAACTTCAAGTCTCTGAAGAAAGAAATTGAAGTTCTCAGAGATGGGAAGCTCTCCCCTGCTCATGGATTGGCAGGGTTAATATAGTAAAAATGACCATCTTGCTGAAAGCAATCTACAGATTCAATGTAATCCCATCAAAATTCCAACTCAATTCTTCATAAAGTTAGAAAGAGCAATTTACAAAGTTCTCTGGAATGACAGAAAACCCACTTTGTCCTTCGACAAAGTCCTTATCTGTACATGGGAATATACAAGACACCAGATCACATATTGATTTTCTGTCTGGAAGTACTTGATTTTAGCATGATTTTGCAAAAAGGAAAGCATATGGTATAATGAATCCCCCTCCCAGGAAATGCATGTAAGAAATCTCTTGATCTCCCCTGGAATGTCTCTTTCTACTCTTGATGACAAAATCAATTCAGAACTTAGAATCTCTCAAAGGAAATTTGACTAGTCATTAAGATCTAACAAACTCTTGGCATCATCCTTAATTACCAGAAAGTGAAAATGATGATTTGCTCTGGGGATAAATGTTTTTTTTTTCTTTCATTAGAAGTATTGCAACATCCCCACACAGACACAATAAATAATACCAAGTATAACACAGTAATCTGCTCTCTGAGTTATGTCAGTACCACATACTGTGTCTTCATGAGCTCTGATAGCGTGTCTCAGTCAGTGAAACACTTCATGGAAAATATGGGGCAGGTAAGGATTTCTTTTGGACCAGTCTTCGGAAATAGTTACACAGAAAAGGTCATCAAACGGAGTGGAATTCAGAACTCTGTTTCTGCAATAACTCTCAGAAGTAGGCCTTCATCCCTATGAGCATCACCATCATTGATGAATGTAGGTGAGATTCCTGCAATTGTAGATTTTTGCTTAGACTTGATTTCTTTCCTCTGCAATCAATGGTGTTTTGTAGAGCCAACATTAATCATTAGAATGACTTCATTTTTATCTCCACAGTTTATCTAATTACGTCAGTCGTTTCCTTTGTGTAAAGAAATGTATATTCCATGGCTCAGGATTCATCTGAAAAATTCCTTCATCTGACGACTATATGTGAGAGGACAGGTTTTTAAATGTAGGATGATGGCTTATTTTTTCTATGGACAGCAAAATAAAAAAAGTAAGTTTCAGAGTAAACATTGTCTATCTCAAACTCAGTTTCAAAAAAATCTATGTGTGTAAATACATAAACTGTAATTTTTTTAGTGATTTCAGTTGTGGATGACAAAAACTGTAGATGAATCAATTTTGTGTGCAGCACCCAGTTCCTTATAAAAACAGATAAAGTTCAGATATTTATAAGTTAATAATATGCTTGGGTTCCAGACACTTTTATCCTACATATATGATATATTTGTAAATGAAGGTTTTTCTATGTGAATAGAATAATAGTGACATTTTCAGAAATATTATGCATTCTATCATTATGGTAAAGATTGTAAAAATTTATCAAAACTAGATGGATTATTTTAGGGGGGAATTCTTCAGTCTCATTCTTTTGTAAAGTATAATTACTAAATTTTTATTTTGTTCTTTAAATTTTTATTCATTTAATTGTTTTATACATTTGTGTTTTGCCTGCATGTATGGCAGTAAATACCACATCCCCTTTAATTGGATTTACACACAATTAGATGCTGTCATATGGGTGGTGGAAATTGAACTAAGGTTGCTGCAGTTAAGCAGCCACCAGTGCCCTAAATTGCTGTGCCATCTCTCCAGCCCTGCATTATATTTTAAAAGATATACTTACTTTATTTTATGTACATGAATGGTGTTGTTCTGAATGACAGGAAATAAAAGAACGAAGTGGCATAAAGGTCAATAGATGGCATTAGATCCAGAACCAACTATCCAAAACCAAATTTGTTCTTCTTAACACACTACTATAACATGAGGAAAAATGCTGAATTCTAATCAAGCAAAAATACAGGCTTGTCTATAAATGTTAATTTATAAATATGCAGAGCCCATACTGTGTTAAAATGTGTGTAATGATGTTAACCAATGGAGATAGTGCTGTATCACACACACAGATCCATCATGAGGAAAGAAAAAGTAAAACACTTGTAAAGTTGATATTATGGATCAATGTTCATGCAGTGTTCCAGTCAACATGATCATACAGATAAAGTAGTGCTGCTCTTTGTGGGGGAAAATATTTCAAATCAATTGGAAAGGTCAGGATTTGAGAAGACTCAAACAGCACTGCCCTCATGATCACTATTCCGTTGACCAATGAGGTTGTCTCCATGTTGTCTCAGAATAAATCTGTGAAAACCACAGAGGAAGTGGCTCTTCAGGTCCTCTTGCTTTGCCAGGTTGGGGTTGGGACTGCAGTCAACATTTTTCTGATTGTTCATAATTTATCTCCAATCTTGAATGGATCTCAACAGAAACCCATAAAAGTCATTCTAGCCAACTTGGCTGTGGGCAATACCTTGATTCTGCTCTTTGCATTTCCAAACAATATGACACTTTTTGTTCCAAAGGAGCCCCCAACTGACCTAAAATGTAAACTTGGGTACTTCATTTGCCTGGTGGCTCGAAGTACAAACATGTGCTCCACCTGCTCTCTGAGCACTTATCAGCTTGTCACTCTTGCTCCTGGTAGCTGGGGTAGGGTGATGCTCCATGGAAGAGCCCCCATATTTGTGAGGTATACATGTTATAGTTGTTGGTTGTTCAGTGTCTTAAATAATGCTCATATTCCAATGAAAGTCAGTGGTCCTCAGAAAACATACAATGATACCAATATCAAAAGCAAGTGGGTTTGTTCCACCACTGGTTTCAGTATAGGCACTCGCATCTTGTCATTTACCCATGATGCAGTGTTCATCAGCATAATCATCTGGAGCAGTGTCTCCATGGTTATTCTCCTGAACAGACACCACCAAAGACTGCAGCATATTCAATCCACAAATCAGAAGCTCAGAGTTCATGCTGAGACTAGAGCATCCCACACCATCCTGATGCTGGTGGTCACATTTGTGACCTGTTATCTTCTAGACTGTATTTGTACATTCTGTCACATTTCTTTTGTGGACTCTCGGCTCTGGTTGAGACGTGTCAAAGAAATTTTGGCTGTAAGCTTCCCTACCTTTTCTCCATTATTGTTGATCTTTAGGGATCCCAAAGATCCTTGTTCTCTGCTATTCAGCTGCTGAAAATGACAGTCCAAGTGACAAACATTCCTCATAACTCTCCTAACAGCCATCAATATTCTATTTTCTTGGGTATTGGTTAGTTCATAATGTTGTTGCACCTACAGGGTTGCAGATCTCTTTAGGTCCTTGGATACTTTCTCTAGCTCCTCCATTGGGAGCCCTGTGATCCATCCAATAGCTGACTGTAAGCATCCACTTCTGTGTTTGATAGGCCCTGGCCTAGTCTCAGAAGAGACAGGTATATCAGGGTCCTTTCAGCAAACACTTGCTAGTGTATGCAATGGTGTCATCGTTTGGAGGCTAATTATGGGAGGATCCCTGGATATGGCAGTCTCTAAATGGTCCATCCTTTTATCTCAGCTCCAAACTTTGTCTCTGTATCTCCTTCCATGGGTGATTGTTTCCAATTTTAAGAAGGGGCAAAATGTCCACACTTTGGTCTTCGTTCTTCTTCAGATTCATGTGTTTTACAAATCGTCTCTTATATCTCGGGTATACTAAGTTCCTGGGCTAATACTCACTGATTAGCAAGTACATATCCTTTGAGTTCTTTTGTGATTGTGTTACCTCACTCAGGATGATGCCCTCCAGGTACAACCATTTGCCTAGGAATTTCATAAGTTCATTGTTTTCAATAGCTGAGTAGTACTCCATTGTGTAAATGTACAACATTTTTTGTATCCATTCCTCTGTTGAGGGGCATCTGGGTTCTTTCCAGCTTCTGGCTATTATAAATAAGGCTGCTATGAACATAGTGGAGCATGTGTCCTTCTTACCGGTTGGGACATCTTCTGATATATGCCCAGGAGAGGTATTGTGGGATCCTCCAGTAGTACTATGTCCAATTTTCTGAGGAACGGCCAGACTGATTTCCAGAGTGGTTGTACAAGCTTACAATCCCACCAACAATGGAGGAGTGTTCCTCTTTCTCCACATCCTCGCCAGCATCTGCTGTCACCTGAATTTTTGAACTTAGCCATTCTGACTGGTGTGAGATGGAATCTCGGGGTTGTTGACTTGCATTTCTCTGATGTTTAAGAATGTTGAACATTTTTTTCAGGTGTTTCTCAGACATTCGGTATTCCTAAGGTGAGAATTCTTTGTTTAGCTCTGAGCCACATTTTTAAATGGGGTTATTTGATTTTCTGGAGTCAAAGAACCTCTTGAGTTCTTTACATATATTGGATATTAGTCCCCTATCAGATTTAAGATAGGTAAAGATCCTTTCCCAATCTGTTGGTGGCCTTTTTGTCTTATTGACGGTATCTTTTGCCTTGCAGAAGCTTTGCAGTTTCATGAGGTCCTATTTGTCAATCCTCGATCTTACAGCACAAGCCATTGCTGTTCTATTCAGGAATTTTCCCCCTGTGCCCATATCTTCGAGGCCTTTCCCCACTTTCTCCTCTATAAGTTTCAGTGTCTCTGGTTTTATGTGAAGTTCCTTGATCCACTTAGATTTGACCTCAGTACAAGGAGATAGGAATGGATCAATTCACATTCTTCTAAATGATAACACCTAGTTGTCCCAGCACCATTTGTTGAAAATGCTGTCTTTCTCCCACTGGATTGTCTTAGCTCCCTTGTCAAAGATCGAGTGACCATAGTTGTGTGGGTTCATTTCTGGGTCTTCAATTCTATTCCATTGGTCTACTTGTCTGTCACTATACCAGTACCATGCAGTTTTTATCACTAGCTCTATCCTTAGTTTCAGTGGTCAGAGTACTCTCTGCAGGCAAGCTCTCCTCTTGCAGGGAAGGTGTCCAGATATCTGGTGTTCGAACCTGCCTCCTGGCAGATGTTGTGTTCCACTCACCAGAGGTCTTAAGATCCCATGGAGGGTCCTGTGAGGAACTTGGGGGTGTCCAGAAACAGCGCAGAAGGAACCCTGGTGCTGGAGTGGACCGGAATGGACTTATGCCCCTAATCATGCCGGGTTATCTTCTTCCCTAGTTAATGCAGTCTCAGGTCCCGTGTGATTGGATTGGAGAAGATGCTGTGTTCTACTCACCAGAGGTCTTAGGATCCCGTGGGGGATCCTGTGCAGTTCCTTGTGGGTGTCTGGAGACTCCCCGTGCCAGGAATCCTGGTGCTGCAGTGGACCGCAAGGTGGTCAGATGTCCGGAGCCCGAAAAGGGTGCTGCCTCAGAAGCTCTGTGGCTCCCGCCTGTCCCAGAAGCTGTCCACTTCTGTGTGCATGCTCTCACCTGTGCAGACTACTTTTCAGCTGAGTCCTGGAACCAAGATGGCTCCCGCCGTTCCTGAGGCAAAAATCTTCCTGGCCCGGTGGACACCTGTCCTCTGGCAGGGGAGGTTGTTGGATGTCTGGAGCCTGAAATGGGTGCTGCCTCAGAAGCTCTGTGTCTCCCACCTGTCCCAGAAGCTGTCTGCTTCTGTGTGCACACTGTCACCTGTGCAGACTACTTTTCGGCGGAGTCCCGGAACCAAGATCATCTTTTCCTTTTAATAAGGCGGCTGTCTCAAACAAAATTATTCTTTTTATTTGAAGAATTTTCAGACATTTTTATCTCAAATCTATGGGGCTTTAATCCATATTTAATTGTCAATTTTCGGACATAAATTTTAGTTGAAAAAGGAGATGTATGCTTATCCTAGAACAAAGTAAAATACTGAACAAAAATAATATATTATGCTGCGTATTGTGTCTTATTTCCACATATATTAGTCCCAAATGCTGTCATGTTACTTAGGAAAAAATACTATACAATGAAACTTGCTTCTCATGCATACTGGTTCATTTACTTTGCCAAAGAAAGTCTTGTTTCTTTTCCCATGAAGGTTTGCTTTTTATCACTGAAAATCAAAACTAAGTCCTAGTTTTCTTTTTCTTTCTCCTTTTTTCTATTAATTAATATATTAACTCAGTTTGCATCACATTGCTGCCTCACCCTACCTAGTTTCCTCTCATATAGCCCAACCCACTATCCTGTCTCCCTTCTCCTTTGAGAAGTTGAAGGCCTTTCCTTGGTATCTCCCAAACCAGGCACATTAAGACTGATGGGCTTGGTGCATGTTTTCCCCAAAATGCCCCACAAGACAGCCCAGTTTTGGAAATGGGATCCACGGGCAGGCAACATATTTAGGAACTGTTCCTGTTCCAGTTGTTGGGTGGATCTGTATGAAAGCCACATTTCACATCTGCTATCTATGTGTGTGAGGGGCCTAGATTCAATCCCAATATCCTCTTTGGATAGTGTTCATTTTCCAAGAAACCCCAATTATCCAAGTTACTTGACTGTGTCAGTCTTCCTGTTCCTGTGGAGTTCCTCTCCCTTTCAGGAGCCTCACTACTTTCCCAACTCTTCCATGAGACTCCTCATGCTCAGAACAATCTTTGGCTGTGGGGCTCTGAATCCCTTTCAGTCAGCTGCTTGGAGGATCCTCTCAGAAGACAGTTATGCTAGACTCCTATCTGTAAGCATAACAAAGAATCATTAATATTGTGAGATACTGGTACAGGCCAAAGGGATGTGTCTCAAGTTGGGCCAGTTTTTGGATGCCCAATCTCTTCATTTTTAGTCCATCTTTGTCCCTGCATTTCTCCTATACAGGAAAAATTTCATCTCCTAAGTCTTGTGGGTACACCTGTGTCTGTATTTCTTCACTGTGTGTCTGGCCTGGCCACAGGAAGTGGCTATTTCTGAATCTATATCCCCACCACTAGGAGTACCAGCTAAAGTCAAACCCATAGACTCTTAGGAGCCTTCCCAATCCTAGGTCTCTGGAACCTCCTAAAGATGTGCCCCAAGCCCCATCCCACTTCAAAAGCTGATTTCCATTCATTATCCCAGCCTTCTGGTCCTCATTTCTGTCACTTTCTGTGTGCCCAGGTACCAGAAGTTTTCAATGGAGACCTCTATTCAGGCATGGTGGAAAGATCCCAGAGAGGGAAGTGAGTGCAGGCAGAGAGACAGAGGAAGCCTCTGCCATGCCTTCTGGGTCACTTGGTAACTCCAAGTCTGGGTTGGGGAAAAGCCAGTGAGTAATGTGGTGGAACTAGGGCTGACTTATCAAGAGATCTCTCCCCAAGTGTTACAGCTCTTGGAACAAAAGGGTCAGATAAAGGAATAGTTTTGCATTCCTTTAATTCCCTGCTTGGCTCTCCTAAATACAGTTCTGGCAATGATTTAGAGTTTGACAGCAAGCCCCTCTCATTGCCTTGGGCTGAGAGTTTGGGGGAAACCTTATTTGCATGTGAGAGGGCTTGGTGCTGTTCCTATGTGACTGATATCCACGCCTCTCCTGTGGGGGCTGTGGGGACAGTAACTTCAACAGGAGCCAGGGTCCAGGAGACATGAGAGAATTCCTTCTGTCCCATGTAAGTGAATTATCACTACCAGGTCTCGGAGGTCAAGATCTAGCCTCGACTGGAAACCAGGCTCTCTGCATGTAGCCCATTGCCCCACAACTTTCCATACCTAGTCCTGAACATCCCCAACTACCCACTCCCTTCGCCCTCCCATCACGTTCCCTTCCTCCACCTGCCTCATATGTCTATTTTATTTCACTTTATAAAAGAAATTCAAGCATCATCATTTGGGACTTATTTTAAAGCTTCTTTGGTTTTCTGGAAAGTGCCATGTACTTTATATATAATATTCACATATAAATGTGTACAAACAATGATTGTCAGATTGGGATCTGAGTTACATTGCATACATAATATATATAATATATTATATATATACTATATATTATATGTATGTTTATATTATATATATATATATATATATATATATATATATATATATAGTCTTTATTTATATTTTAAATGTTATTCCTTTCCTGGTTTCCCCTCTGCAAACCCCCTATGTGTCCTTGTTATATGATGGAGTATCTTTTAGGTATATGCCCAGGAGTGGTATAGCTACATCCTGAGGTAGTTCTATGTCCAATTTTCTGTGGATTTTGGAGACTGCATTCTAGAGTGGTTGTCAACTTGAAATCCTACCAACAATAGGACAGTGTTCCTCTTTCTCCACATCCTCACCAGCACCTGCTGTTACCTGAGTTTTTTTTTTTTATCTTAGCCATTCTGATTGGTGTAAGGTAGAATCTCAAGGTTGTTTGATTTGTATTTCCCTGATGACAAAAGATGTTGAACATTTCTTTAGGTGCTGCTTGGCCATCTGGGATTCCTCAGTTGAGAACTCTTTGCTTAGCTTTGTACCCCATTTTTAATAGGGATATTTGGTTCTTTGGAATCTAACTTCTTGAGTTCTTCGTATATATTGGATATTAGCCTTCTATCAAGGTAGGGTTAGTAAAGATCTTTTTCCTATCTGTTAGTTGCCCTTTTGCCTTATTGACAGTGCTCCTTTCCTTATAAAAGCTTTGCAATTTTATGAGGTCCCATTTATCAATACTTGACCTTAGAGCATAAGATATTAGTGCTCTGTTTAGGAAAATTTCCCCTGTACCCATGTGCTCAAGGCACTTCCCCACTTTCTCTTTTATTAGTTTCAGTTTATCTGGTTTTATGCAGAGATCCTGATCCACTTGGACTTGAGCTTTTAACAAGGAGATAAGAATGGGCCAATTTTTCTATATGCTACCAGTTGAACCAGCCACATTTGTTGACAATACTTCTTTCCATTAGATAGTTTTAGGTCCTTTGTCAAAGATCAAGTGACCATAGGTGTTTGGCTTAATTTCTGGATCTTCAATTTTGTTCCATTGGTTTAAAAGCCAGTCTCTGTACCAATACTATGACGTTTTTAATCACTGTTGCTCTGTAATTCAGCTTGAGGTCAGGGATGGGGATTCCCCCCTAAGTTCTTTTATTGTTGAGAATAGTTTTCTCTATCCTGGATTTTTTTTGTTATTCAAGATGATTTTGTAAATTGCTCTTTCTAGCTCTATGAAGAATTGAGTTGGAATTTTGATTGAAATTGCATTGAATTTGTAGATTGCTTTTGGTCAGATTGCCACGTTTACTATATTAATCCTGCCAATCCCCAGCCTGAAACCTGCTTGCTCAGGGGTGGAGCTTCCTGCTCAATCGTTCTGCCATGCCCACTGCTGGAGCCTTCCATTTTGCTGTTCCAAAGCCATCACGTGGTCACCCTGCTACTGGACCCCAAGATTATTTGGCGGGAATCCGGCCCCCTTTCCCTGCTTCATAACTGCGTGCAGAATAGTAAAATTGAGCTTTGATCAGAATGACTGTCTTAGCTGCATCTTGTTCTTGCCCCCCTAGCCCTTCTTCTCTTCCAGGTTTCCAAAATGCCTTTCCAGCCTAGAACCCAAACATGTGGTCGGCTGGCTGGACACAACAATCTTTCCACATTATGATGTCTTCCTTGATTTCTTTCTTCAGAGATTTGAAGTTCTTGTCATGCAGAACTTGTGTGGTTAGTATCACATCAAAATGCTTTATATTGTTTGTGACAATTGTGAAGGCTGCCCTTTCCCTAATTTCTTTCTCAGCCTGTTGATCCTTTGAGTAGAGGAAGGCAGCTGATTTGTTTGAGTTAATTTTATATCCAGCCACTTTGCTGAAGTTGTATATCAGCTGTAGGAGATCTCTGTTGGCATTTTGGGGGTCACTTAAGTATACTGTCATATGCAAATACTGATATTTTCACATCTTCTTTTCAACAAGAAGGCTCTTGTTGGGATCTGCCTGGTGTCTGGGTTTGGTGGTTGTTTATGGTATGGATCCTCAAGTAGGGCAGTCTCTGGATGATTGTTCCTTCAGTCTCTGATCCAAACTTTGTCCCTGTAACTCCTAGCATGGATATTTTGTTCTCCATTCTAAGAAAAAATGAAGTATCCACATTATGGTCTTCCTTCTTCTAGAGTTTCATGTGTTTTGCAAATTGAATCTTGGGTATTCTAAGTTTCTGGGCTAATATCCACTTATCAGTGTGTGCATATCATGTGAGTTCTTTGGTGATTGGGTTACCTTACTCAGGATGATATAGGACAGATCCATCCATTCCCCTAAGAATTTCATAAATTCATTGTTTTTTAATTTCTGAGTAGTACACTATTGTATAAATGTATCATATTTTCTGTATCCATTTTTCTGTTGAGGGACATCTGGGTTCTTTCCAGCTTCTGTCTATTATAAATAAGGCTGCTATGAACATAGTGGTGCATGTGTCTTATTACCAGTTGGAACATCTTCTGAGTATATGCCCAGGAGAGGTATTGCTGCATCTTCTGGTAGTACTATATCTAATTTTCTGAGGAACTGACAAATTGATTTCCAGAGTGATTGTAAAAGCTTGCAATCCCACCAGCAATAGAGGAGTGTTCCCCTTTCTCCACATCCCCATCAGCATCTGCTGTCACCTGAATTTTTTATCTTAGCTGTTCTCATTGTTGTGAGGTGGAATCTCAGTGTTGTTTTGATTTGCATTTTTCTGATGATTAAGGATGTTGAACATTTTTTAACTTCTCAGCCCTTCGGTATTCCTCAGTTGAGAATTCTCAGTCGAGAATTCTTTGTTTAGCTCTGTACCCCATTTTTAATAGGGCTATATGATTTTCTGGTCTCCAACTTCTTGAGTTATTTATGTATATTGGATATTAGTCCCTTTCAGATTTAGGATTGGTAAAGATCTTTCCCAATCTATTGGTGTCCTTTTTGTCTTATTGACAGTCTCTTTTGCCTTACAGAAGTTGGCAATTTTATGAGGTCCCATTTGTCGAATCTCAATCTTACAGCACAAGCCATTGCTATTCTGTTCAGGAATTTTTCTCCCTGTGCCCATATGTTTAAGGCTTTCCCCCATTTTCTCCTCTATAAATTTTAGTGTCTCTGGTTTTATGTGGAGTTCCTTGATCCACTTACACTTGAGCTTTGTACAAGGAGATAAGAATGGATCAGTTCACATTATTCTACATGATAATCCCCAGTTGTGCCAGCGCCATTTGTTGAAAAGGCTGTCTTTTTCACTGGATGTTTTTAACTCCCTTGTCCAAGAACAAGTGACTGTAGTTGTGTGGGTTCATTTCTGGGTCTTCAATTCTATTCCATTGATCTACCTGTCTGTCTCTGTATGGGTACCATGCAGTTTTTGTTTTTTGTTTTTTATCACAATTGCTCTGTAATACAGCTTGATGTCAGGCATGGTGATTCCACCAGAGGTTCTTTCATGGTTGAGAATAGCTTTTGCTATCCTAGGTTTTTTTGTTTTTCCACATGAATCTGCAAAATGCATTTTCTAACTCGGTGAAACATTGAGTTGGAATTTTGATGGGGATTGCATTGAATCTGTAGATTGCTTTTGGCAAGATAGCCATTTTGACTATATTATTCCTGCCAATCCATGAGCATGGGAGATCTTTCCATCTTCTGAGATCTTCTTTGATTTATTTCTTGAGAGACTTGAAGTTTTTTTTTAACACAGATCTTTCACTTCCTTAGTTAGAGTCACACCAAGGTATTTTATATTATTTGTGACTATTGTGAAAGGTGTTGTTTTCCTAATTTCTTTCTCAGCCTGTTGATCCTTTGTGCAGAAAAAGCCACTGATTTGTTTGAGATAATTTTATATCCAGCTACTGCACTGAAGCAGTTTATCAGGTTTAGGACTTCTCAGGTGGAATTTTTAGGGTCACTTATATATAGTGTCATATCATCTGCAAATAGTGATATTTTGATTTCTTCCTTCTTAATTTATATCCTTTTGCTATCCTTTTGTTGTCTAATTGAACTGGCTAGGAGTTCAAGTACTATATTGAATAGGTAGGGAGGAAGTGGGCAGCCTTGTCTGGTCCCTGATTTTATTGGAATTGCTTCATGTTTCTCTCCATGTAGCCTTATGTTACTTACTGGTTTGCAGTATATTGCTTTTATTATGTTTATGTATTGTCCTTGAATTCCTGATAGTTCCAAGACTTTTATCATGAATGGGTGTTGGATTTTGGCAAGTGCTTTCTCAGCATCTAACAAGATTATCGTGTGATTTTTGTCTTTGAGTTTGTTTATATAGTGGACTACATTGATGGATTCCTGTATATTAGACCATCCCTGTATCTCTGGGTCGAAGCCTACTTGATCCTATTGGCTGATCATTTTGATGTGTTCTTGGATTTGGTTTGCAAGAATTTTATTGAGTATTTTTGCATCGATATATTAATGAGGGAAATTGCTCTGAAGTTCTTTTTCTTTTCTGGGTCTTTATGTTGTCTAGGTATCAGTAATTGTGGCTTCAGAAAATGAATTGTGTAGAGTACCTTCTGTTTTTATTTTGTGAAATATTTTGAAGAGAATTAGAATTAGGTCTTCTTTGAAGGTCTGATATAACTGCCCTAAGCCCATCTGATCCTTGGCACATTTTTTAGTTGGGAAAATATTAATGACTGCTTATAGTTCTTTAGGGAATGTAGGGCTGTTTACATAATTAATATGATCCTAATTTAACTTTGGTACCTGGTATCTATCTAGAAAATTGTCCATTTCATCCAGGTTTTCCAGTTTTATTGAGTATAGACTTTTGTAGTAGAATCTCTTGATACTTTGGATTTCCTCAGGTTTTGTTGTTATATCTCCCATTTCATTTCTGATTTTGATAATTAGGATACTGTCCCTGTGCCCTCTAGTTAGTCTGGCTAAGGGTTTATCTATCTTGTTGATTTTCTCAAATAAACAGGTCCTGGTTTGGCTAATTCTTTGAATAGTTTCTTTTGTTTCCACTTGGTTGATTTCATCCCTGAGTTTGATTATTTCCTGCCATCTACTCCTCTTGGGTGAATTTGCTTCCTTTTGTTTTAGAGATTTTAGGTGTACTCTCAAGCTGCTACTGAATGCTCTTTCTAGTTTATTTTTTGCAGCACTCATAGCTATGAGTTTTCCTCTTAGAACTGCTTTCATTGTATCCGATAAGTTTGTTTATGTTGTGGCTTCATTTTCATTAAACTCTAAAACGACTTTAATTTCTTTATTTATTTCTTCCTTGACCAAGTTATCATTGAGTAGAGTGTTCTTCAGCTTCCATGTGAATGTTGCATTTCTATTATTTATGTTGTTATTCAAGATCAGCCTTAGTCCTCGGTGATCTCATAGGATGCATGGAATAATTTCAATTTTTTGTGTCTGTTGAGGCCTGTTTTGTGACCGATTATATGATCAGTTTTGGAGAATGTACCATGAAGTTCTGAGAAGAAGGTATATACTTCTTTTTAGGATAAAATGTTCTCTAGATATCTGTTAAATCCATTTGTTTCATAATTTCTCTTAGTTTCAATGTGCCTCTGTTTAGTTCTTGTTTCCAGGATCTGTCAATTGATGAGAGTAGGGTGTTGAAGTCTCCCACTATTATTGTGTGCAGTGCAATGTGTGCTTTGAGCCTTACTAACATTTCTTTAATGAATGTGGAAGTCCTTGCATTTGCAGCATAGATATTCAGAATTAAGGGTTCATCTTGAAAGATTTTACCTTTGATATGTATGAAGTACCCCTCCTTGTCTTTTTTTGATAAATTTGGGTTTGACATTGATTTTATTTGATATTAGAATGGCTACTAAAGCTTGTTTCTTTGGACCATTTCCTTGGAAAATTGTTTTCCAGCCTTTCACTCTGAGGTAATGTCTGTCTTTATCCCTGAGTTGGGTTTCCTGTATGCAGCAAAATGTTGGGTCCTGTTTATGTAGCCAGTCTGTTAGTTTATGTCTTTTTATTGGGGAATCAAGTCCATTGATATTAAGCGATATTAAGGAAAAGTAATTGTTACTTCCTGTTTATTTTTGTTGTTGTTGTTGTTGTTATTAGAGTTGGGATCCTTTTCTCGCGGCTATCTTCTTTTAGGTTTGTTGAAGAAATTCTTTCTTGCTTTTTCTAGGGCATCATTTCCCTCATTTTGTTGGAGTTTTCCCTTTACTTTCCTTTGAAGGGCTTTATTCTTGAAAAGATAGTGTGTGAATTTGGTTTTGTCATGGAATATTTTGGTTTCTGCATCTATGGTATTGAGACGTTTGTTGGGTAGAGTATCCTGGGCTGGAATTTGTGTTCTCTTTGGCTCTGTATAACACATCTGTCCAGGATCTTCTCTCTTTCATAGTCTCTGGTGAGAAGTCTGGTGTAATTCTGATAGGCCTGCCTTTATATGTTTCTTATCTTTTTCCCTTACTGCTTTTAATAATCTATCTTTATTTAGTGCATTTGTTGTTCTGATTTTTATGTGTTGGGAGGAATTTCTTTTCTGGTCCAGTCTATTTGGAGTTCTGTAGGCTTCTTGTATGTTCAGGGGCATCTCTCTCTTTATGTTAAAGAAGTTTTCTTCTATAATTTTGTTGAAGTTATTTACTGGCCCTTTAAGTTGAAAGTTTTCATTCTCATCTATAACTACTAACCTTAGATTTGGACTTCTCATTGTGTCCTAGATTTCCTGGATGTTTTGAGTTAGAATCTTTTTGCATTTTGCATATTCTTTGATTGTTGTGTCTATGTTTTATATGGAATCTTCTGCACCTGAGATTCTCTCTTCCATCTCTTGTATTGTTACTGATGCTCACATCTATGGTTCCTGATTTCTTTGATAGGATTTCTATCTCCATAGTTGTCTTTCTATGTGAATTCTTTATTGTCTCTACTTCCATTTTTAGATACTGGATGGTATTGTTTAATTTTCACCTGTTTGGTAGTGTTTTCCTGTTGCGGCCTGCCTGCAGTCCACAACACGAACGGTTCAACTGAGAATGGCAGTTCGAACTGAAAAGAGAGGAATCTAGACGGGGCGGAAGAAACAATGGAGCCAAGACAACAACGTTCTGATCAAGGCTCAATTTTACTATTTTCAGACACTCAGTTATAAAGGAAGGGGGAGGGAACCCAACTTCCCGCCAAGTAACTCAGGGTCCAGTAGCAGGACGAACACGTGTGTGCCTCCAGGCAGCAAAGGCAGGTTCCAGCAGTGGTCGTGGCAGGACGAATGAGCCGGTAGCTCCACCCTTGAGCAAGCAGGTTCCAGGCTGGGGGAAGGGAGGCCACATTTCCTCCCATTAGTTAACAAAACAAAAATAAAAAAGGGGGTGGCCTGAGGCAGAAAAATTATCTATGTTCAATAGTTCTGCCTGAGTTCTTAGGGCTAAAGAAAAAAAACCTGTTTCCGTGGGATTCCCTAACTTTTCTAATGGTAAACTGTATTTGGCTAAGACTGTCTTTATTATCCTAGTAAACCACTTAACAGAATAGGCTCTGACTTTATAATGCTAATTAGTGCTGAATAGGTAGCTACCTGTTTGCATTATAAGTAGGGCATTGGAACCCTGGCTGAGTTTAACTAAACAAATTTAGAATAACACTGAGCTGATAATCCTCCGCAATTTTGGGTGACAGGCAGGGGAAACAGTGAGAAGGGGGTAAGACCAGCTCTTTAGTACAAGGCCAGTTGGCTTTTTTATTTGGGTGGGAGGCAGTGAAGGGCCTGCCCTTACGACAGCAAGGTCTCCAACCTCTCTCCCCCCTATTAATTAAGTTTAAATAGGCAATGCTTAACAGAGGTGATCAAATGATTCTTTTCATCCATAGATGAGTGGGCCTTTAACCTTGACTTGGGTGGACATTGACCTGATTCCTCCCGTGAGCATTATAACAACTCACATCTGTGGCTCTTGGTATCTTTTGGGGAGGGGAGGCAGAGCCTTAAGTATTTTTGGTTTTTAGCTGGAATCAGATACCAACCTCTTTCAAATCAGGTGTGTCGCACAGGGAACTCAGAAACGGTCAAGCTGGACCTTCCCTCCGCAGTAATCTCCTGCGCCAAGCGGTACCCATACTGTATTCATATGATTATGAATCAGTATCGCAATTCTGAGTTATGCGCGGTCTCTATATGAGACTTGTCAACCTCAGATTTAGCAAGGCCTAGACAAGAATTATGTCAGTATTAACACCATTAATTTTGGTTAAAATAGGAGCTGAAAGTCTTCCCTCTTCATCCCTGTTATTCCCAATAGCCTGAGGAACTAAGGACACCTTGCAGTAACAGCAAGGGTGAAAAGCCAGAGGCCAGCTAAGGGACTAAGCCCATCTCTATCAAAATAAGAACTAATCTCTGTAAATATATATGAAATTTCTACTTCCCTAGCTCTCCTGGTAAATCTAAATCTTATCTCAGACTGAAAACCACATGCTGGGATGTCCTTGGAAGGGAGATTAGCAGTACCACCTGTTTGCTCTTAGGGGCGGAGAACCGGAGAATGTAGATTGACCTGCTTGAGAAAAGGAAGAAATCTAAACAATGAGAGTGTAGCAATGTAAATTTTCTGTTTGGAGAAGTCAAGGTACTTTATTTAGATGCAAATTGTAAAGCTAAAGCTAATCTCAAATTAGAAGTAACTGGGTGCCAGTGGCGTTCCGCTGCAGACTGACCTTTAATGTCAGTTTGCAAAAAGTTTAGGACAAATAAGGTGAAGGCAAGATGAGCCTTTGGTGACCTTGGGGGAAATGCTCTGAATTAACTTTGCTAGGTAATTTAGAATATAGGAATCTCTAATAATTGAACTGAATATTAGACCAGTCTAAGATTGAGTTAGAATGGCTGGTCACACTGAAGAAGAGTGAAAAATCATTATAACTCTATTAAATGACTAATTTTACTAAGTCTGAATATACAGTCTCTGATGTACTATTGCCATAAAGTTAAAAGGCTAGAAGCTAGTCTAAACTGGAAAAATGACAAGCAAGGATTTAAGGTAAACTTCCCTTGAGAAGCATTAGTTAATAAAATACTTTCCACTTAGGAAACAATATATACTGAAAGATTAAAACTTTTGGCTTCTTGTAAAGAAGCAGAAACAATAAACATTTTTCTTACATAATGTAAAGCTATATTAGCCATACGTAGAGGCAAAATTTTCTAGTGATTACCAGTTTACTAGAAGCAAAAATCTTTGAATTTAAGCATTATTTTAAACATCTGAATAGATCTGTAACACTGTTAAAAAGAAATTTTCTTGAACACAGGGAAAAACTTTTTTAGGCATTGTTTGCAAAACAAAAGAAAGGGCCACAAGCCGCTCTGGGGCTGCCCAGAGCCCTGTATTGACTCAAAGGTAAAATACTTTTTAATCTGAGCATTAATCTTAAATTTGCAATCAAACTGCAAGCTGCAGTCAATGGAACAATGGCAGTTTTAACCATAATTTTTACGTTTTTTGCAAGGTTAGGATAATATCAACAACTTTGGGAAAGCAAAACCTATGTTTAAAACAATTTATCACTGTTAAAATCAATATTAGAAGCATTACTATCATATTACGAAGTTTGGATATCAATTAATACCTATGAATACCTATTAAAGCAAGCTTTAACGCTTTAATAAAGAGGCATTGCTTTATATCTTATCTTAAATTTTACTATTTAGGATAGGAACCACATTTATCAATTTTTGAGTTAAGAAGATCTTTTTCTGAGGAGGCCTTCTCTGATAGGCACTCCTCCTGAGATACCACAAGTTCCGCCTGAGGGCGATTTAGCCCTGGAAAAGTTGCATTTTTTATAGCATCAATTACAAGCGCCCAGAGACCTAGGGTAAAATTATCTGTCTGAGCGATATTCAAGGCCTCACCAACTTTCTCCCAGGTTCCACAATCTATCGTTTCTTCTTCTTTGAACCATGGACAACAGCTATCTATCTTATCTAAAAGATTTCTTACTAATTGTACTTCAAGCCTTACTCCTTTGGCCTGAAGCAACTCCTGAAAGCTAAAAACAACCGCCTGATCCATGACTTTAAACCCTTCCTTCTTCCACCTAAGCAGTTTTCTAAAAAACTGCGGCACACCGCCTGTCTCCGTATCTAGTTCCGATTAACGAACTACTGACCCCAAGCAGAAACAGTGTTGGGTCAGCACTGATTCAAACTTGAATTGTATCCTACCGCATCCTCAGCAACACTTTACAAAACTGAAATTTTAAGCTAGCGCTAGCATGTGTACCTGTCCGTTGCTCCGATGCTCCTCCGATACGAAGATCCTTTCCTTTCTTGTGGAGCTCCACACAGCAGTCGTTTCTCTTAGCATCCCTCTGCCATTCTTCAGGTCCCAGTTCTGGCGCCAACTGTTGCGGCCTGCCCGCAGTCCACAACACGAACGGTTCAACTGAGAATGGCAGTTCGAACTGAAAAGAGAGGAATCTAGACGGGGCGGAAGAAACAATGGAGCCAAGACAACAATGTTCTGATCAAGGCTCAATTTTACTATTTTCAGACACTCAGTTATAAAGGAAGGGGGAGGGAACCCAACTTCCCGCCAAATAACTCAGGGTCCAGTAGCAGGACGAACACGTGTGTGCCTCCAGGCAGCAAAGGCAGGTTCCAGCAGTGGGCGTGGCAGGACGAATGAGCCGGTAGCTCCACCCTTGAGCAAGCAGGTTCCAGGCTGGGGGAAGGGAGGCCACATTTTCCTGTAACTATTTAAGGGATTTTTGTGTTTCCTCTTTAAGGGCTTCTAGCTGTTTACCTGTGTTCTCCTGTATTTCTTTAAGGGAGTTATTTCTTTACTTCTTAAAGTCCTCCATCATCATCATGAGAAGTGACTTTAGATCCTGTCCCTGTGTCTCTGAGTCTCGCCAGCGAGGACACACACACAGGACACTCGGATCCTTCTGCAGCAAAGCTTTAATACATCTCAAGAGATAGATGATCAGCTTCTGGGGAGGAGACCCAGAACACAGGAAACTCGGTCCTTTAATAGACCATGAAGAGCGGTTAGAGAAGTGTCTCGCCCTGATTGGCTGCTTACCATCAGCCCAGATGACGCCACAGGACAGGCAGGGCACAAGGAATGGAAAAATACCCCAGCACATGCGCAGACTACTTGTTTACCAGTTAGAACACCGGATGTCAGCACCATCCTGTAATGGCGATTGCAAGGGCGGCTCCTCACATCTCCCCCTTTTCTTTTATTTAAGAAACAACAGGCCACCCAGTGCTGAGAGTGGAGATAGAGGTCAAATCCCCAGTGTGCTAACATAGGGGCTTTACACAAAACCTCCTCCCAGGCTCATCACCCAGAGGAGTCTTGGTCTGCTCCCGTGTCGTTTTTCCTGGGGGAAGGACACTTGGACACTCAACCTTCATACAAGATGACATGTCTCCCCAGAATAGGCTCATTTTATGCTGCAGAGCCTTTCTACTGCAGTGCTTAGCCGTGCAACTCTCCTGGGCTGCTGAAGCACACGCACTCTATCCTGTGCAATGAGACTAGCCTCGTGGGGTGCAAGAGTTGAGTGGCCAGCGACCTATTGCTTAAGCATAGATAGCCATATATTAGGGGAGGCACCGTGTTCCAATGCTGCAAGTGCTTGGGCTATCACCATCTTGTCCCTTTTTGTTTGAGCTTTAAGTTTACAGACCATCCAGAGCAAAAGAAATGCTCCACGGCATAGGATCAAGGCAAACAAGCCTACCCCCACCCACTCCTTAAAGTAGGAAAATGCAGAGGAAATCCAGGTGGAGAAGCCCTTCATCAGCGAAAGGTCAAGATGCGTAGAATTCACTTGTAGAATAGCAACTCTCAATTCTCGAAGTGTTTGTTCAAATTCCATGGTCCAGTTCTGTAACATATAACGAGACAAAGTTTTTGACAAATTTGCTGCTCTTGTAAAATTTTCAAACTGAACAGAAGTAAGACAAAGGCCAGGCATCTTGTATTCACAACCCAATTGAGCCAACTGCCAAAGAATATCCACCTGCTCTTGGGCTAGGTTGATGCACTGATTTATCAGCATCAACCCTCCTTGTATCTGTGAGTTGGCTGTGGCTTGTTTATCCAAGGCCATTGTGACAGTCATAGAAAGCTCGTTAATAGTTTGTGTTGTTTGAACAGTAGTAGATAGAGCGAGTGCCAAGGCCGTGACAGAGGCTGCAACCGCCACTGTGGCCACCAGTCCGACTATGATAGCAGAAATACCAAAATATCTTTTCTCTCGAAACAAACTCAAGCTATTAGGGGCATCTACAGGAACAGGGACAAATCTAGGCATGCGGGTAACCAAAGCAAAAGGATATTTCTTAGCATCCCAGCATAGGGCATAAAAGCATTTTTCTTGTGAGCAATCTATCTCCAACTGATTCTGATTTACGCTTTTGTTACTTACCACCCACAGAAACGGGGGCCATACACACACCGGGGTGGCGGTATAATTTACCTTTTTTTGTTTTTTATATTTAACATTGGAGGTAGTCCATTTAAAAGAATTTGAACTCTGTTTTTCAGACCGACTGGTCTTTGAGGTACCTTTCCATTCAAAGGTCATTTCTCCTTTCTCACTAGAACCTCCTCCAATCATTGCCATGGGGGCGAGATCAGTACAGCTTCCATTAACCCCACAAAGCAACCACTGATCAAAAGGGTTAGTATTAGTTCTGAGGGGGTCCATAGTAGTAAAATCATATCCAGCAAAAGTATCATTAAACTCTCTACTAATATATGGGGAAAAGGAAAAATATTTCTCTACTGCCCAAGTATATTTTTTAGCTTGGTAGCCTGTCCAAGGCAGCATTAAATCTTCCATGGACCCTTCCATGCAAAAGGGTGCCATTCTTGGTTGTGGAGATGGCTTATTTCCAGATTTTCGGCTGGGCCACCATCCTCTTATAACTATGGTATCAGCCTTTATCTCAGTCATTCTGTCCCAAGAGGCCTTCTCTAACCAGGCTGCTGACTGATTATACAAGGATATGCATTGACTCTTATCTTGTAATGAAGAAATTAGCACAAAGCACAGGCTTCCCTGTAGGAAGAAGGTTCTATTTTCTTGTAAAGCCTGAATCTGTTCATTTAAGGGTAAATAGGCAAGTCCCAGTTCTTTATCTGTAGAAAAAAAAAGTGTGGAAATATTTGTGCATTATGCATAACTGGCATAGGAAGAGGAAAAGTTGACATAATTCCCCATCTTAACTTCCCAGATATACTAGGAACCAGAATCTCCAGCATGAGGAGTATGAACCATCGATGTCTTGGGATCTTGTTCTTGTGACTCATTGTCTGAGAGCTGGATCCTTCGAGTGAGGCGCTCCAGAATCCAAAAGGGATTATCTTCCTCCTGTGGAAAAACACATATAGCTCCCTGGATCTTATTAAAATAGGATCCGGGCCTCTCCATTTTCCTGTCAAGACATCTTTCCACTTCGCCATTTCCTTGGGCCTATCAGGTTCTGAACAGTGACGTTCAGCCGCAGTATGGCCTTGAGCATCAAAATTTTAAAAATTAAGAGTGAAGAGTGCCATGGAAACAGCTACTCTTGGTACTGAGGGTAGAGCCTCCTCGACTCCCCCCTTTTGTTTAATTAAGTAGGACTTAAGAGTGCAATGGGCATGTTCTACAGTGCCCTGTCCTTGAGGATTATATGGAAGTCCGGTTAGATGAGTCACATTCATCTGATGGCAAAACTGTTGAAATTTTTGAGAAGTATAGGCTGGTCCATTGTCTGTCTTAAGAATTTTAGGTTGTCCCCGAGCACTCCATGCTTCAAGGCAATGTTTAATTACATGTGAGGCCTTCTCTCCTGTTAGAGGTGTAGCAAATATGATACCAGAGCAGGTATCAATAGAAACATGTAAATACTGAAGTCTTCCAAAGGAAGAGATATGAGTAACATCCATTTGCCAGACCTGTAAAGGCCTTACGCCACGTGGGTTTATCCCCACATGAGGGATAGGCAAGAATTCACAGCAATTTTGGCATTGAGTAACAATTTCTCTATCTTCTTTTCTAGTTAATGAGAAGCGGCGACGTAAAGTTTCAGCCGTCACATGAAAGCGCTTATGAAATTCTTTTGCAGCTTCTGTCTGGGAAGACAGAGCAACAGCCACAACCTTTGTGGCTTTATCCGCCAAATCATTTCCCAAAGACATAGGGCCAGGAAGGCCTGAATGTGCTCTGACATGAGTAATATAAACAGGGAATCTTCTATTTAATAATACAGATTGTATTTGTTGGAAAATATTGACAACCCTGCTGGAAGGTTTTATTACTCCAGCTGTCTCAAGAAGGTTAACTGCATTAACTACATAAGAAGAATCTGATACAATGTTAAGCGGCCCTGGAAAGGCTTTAAGAACCTCCAGTACCACTAGACATTCTACAATTTGAGGTGAGGTTTCATTATATTGTTTTGATACCACCTTGTAATCAACCACATAAGCACCTATACCAGTTTTTGATCCGTCAGTATATACTATAATCCCATCTTTAAGTGGTTCCTTAGCTGTTACTTGTGGAAACACAATAGCCTGATTTAGGGCAAACTGTAATATTGGATGTTTTGGATAATGGTTATCAATCTGTCCTGAAAAGGAGGTGACTAATACTGCCCAATCATTAGATGTAGCTGCCAAGGTTTGAACTTGTGCAGCATTGTAAGGCACAATTAAGAATTTAGGGTCTCGTCCAAAATGAGTAATGGCTGCTTTTATCCCTCGGAGCGCTAGCTGTGCAACTGCATTAGGATACCAATCTATTATTTAACAGGAGATGCATTTGGATGAACTCATAATAAAGGTCCATTTTGCCACAAAACTGCGGTTGGCAACTGGGCTGTCTTAAAGACACACAAATCAAAAGACTGTGATTCATCAATGCGCTGTAATTGAGCTTTTTGCAGGGCATTCTCTACCTTTTGCAAGGCCTGATTAGCGGCAAAAGTAAGAGTCCTAGGGGAGGAGATATGAGAATCCCCTTCCAGAATATCAAATAAAGGTTTTAATTCAGCCGAGGAAATCTTTAAGAATGGTCTCAGCCAATTTATATCTCCCAATAATTTTTGAAAATCATTTAAGGTGTGTAAATGATCTCTGCAAATCTCTAATTTTTGAGGAACAATTTTGTCAAGATAAATGAGTGACCCTAGGAATGCTCCTATTCTAGCAACTTGCACCTTTTCTGTAGCCACCTGCAATCCCCATTGCCCTAACTTTTTTATTAATATAGGGTATGCATCTTGCAATAACTGTAAATTTTTATGGCAAATCAAAATGTCATCCATGTAAAGTATCACAAGAAATGATGGAAAATGATTTCTAACTGACTTAAGTGCCAATTGCACATACAGTTGACACATGATGGGGCTATTTGCCATCCCCTGAGGTAGGACCCTCCATTAGTTTCTTTGATCAGGCTCTAAATGATTAATTGCTGGGATGGTAAATGCAAATCTTTGCCTATCTTGAGGGCATAAAGGTATAGAGAAAAAACAATCTTTAATATCTATAATTATAATTTCCCAATTTTTTGGTAGGGTGGAAAGCAATGGAAGCCCTCGCTGAACTGACCCAAACAGGCACATTTGTGTATTAATTGCTCCTAAGATCATGTAATAAGCACCATTTGCCAGATTTTTTCTTAATTACAAAGATAGGTGTATTCTAGGGTGAGGTAGAGGGCTCTAAATGACCCAAGTGTAGCTGTTCAGAGACCAGTTTTGTGGCTGCTTCTAATTTTTCAGAGGAGAGAGGCCATTGAGGAACCCATACAACTTCCTCTGTAAGCCATGGTATGGGCATAGAGCCCCCATCGGCCCCTAGAAAAAACCCAAACCTTGTCTCCCATTATTACCTTCTTGAGGGATAGGTTCAAATCTACCCTGCTCTACTTTCCCTAATCCCTTTCCTTTTTTGTAACCCATTTTACTCATGATTTTAACAGCTTGTGTAGAATACTCATTTGTTAAGGTCAGGCCCACTTCTGAAAGAACATCTCTCCCCCAAAGATTGACTGGTAATGGAAGGACATAAGGGGTAAATAAGCCTCTCTGCCCCTCCGGAGTTTGCCACTCCAATTGTGTAGAACTGATTGTAGGACATGATTGATATCCCAGGCCTTGTAGCGAGTGGGAAGATTTATCTACAGGCCAGGTCCGGGGCCACCAATGTGAGGAGATGATGCTCTTATTGGCCCCTGTATCCATAATTCTCTGAAAGCTTTTACCATTGATTGTTAAATGCAGCGTGGGTCTATTGTTTAGTGGCATAATTAGATATGCTGCATCTTGGCCAGAAGAGCCCATACAATTGTTTTCATGTTTTTGTGTGCTTTCCTCTCTCCCTGTGGGCAACAGGATCATTTGTGCAATTCTATCTCCTGATGTAATGGAGACAATTCCTTGAGGGCAGGAGCGAAGGACCTGGATTTCTTGTAAATGGTGATGATCTACTATTCCAGGATAAACTATAAGTCCTTGCATAGTCAGCAATCCCCGCCCTATTATCAGGCCCATTGTTCCTGAAGGTAAGGGTTCTGGGGCTTCAACTGGGATAGGCTGGACATTCATTTGTGGCATGAGTAGGAAGTCGGTGGTGGAACGCAGGTCCACTCCTGCGATTCCCCGGGGTTCATTTCCTCTAAGTTGCTCTGGCTTTTGACAAATTGATTCCCATATTTGTGAGGGCCCTGGGATCGGGGGCCCACAACCCCGTTTTTTGGTAGGCGGTTGTCAGATTCATTGATTGGGGGCAGGAGCCTCCCTTTTATATCGTGAACAGAGTGGCACTCACTAGCTTTGTGATAACCCTTTCCACAATGAGAGCAAAGAGTAGCCACCCAGGCCCGCTCTGGGAGGGGGCAGTCTTTCTTTAGGTGGCCTATTTTTCCACAGTTAAAGCAAGCTCTTTGTTTGTTAGTAGAGGGGCGCTTTTGTGATTGAAATATGGCTGCAGCCAGCCCCGCATTGGTAAGTGGGCCTCACAGTTCTCTACATACCCTAAGCCAATCTTGCAATCCCTTGTTTTCTCTTGGCGTGATTGCAGTCCTGCATTCCTGTGTGGCCTGCTCATAAACAAACTGTTCAATTAGCAGCATGGCCTGTTCAGTGTCTCCAAAAACCCTTCCTGTGGCCTCAGTCATTCTTGCTACAAAGTCTGAGAATGGCTCCTGGGGGCCCTGGATGATATTTGTAAGGTGGCCTCCAGCTTCTCCCTTTCTTGTTAGAGCTTTCCAATCCTTAATGGCAGCCACCAATATCTGAGCATATGCTCCCCAATGATAGTTAGTCTGATTGGCAACAAACTGTCCTTGGCCTGTTAATAATTCAAAAGTCCATTGCCTCTGATTATCATCTTCTGCCACAGCATTAATTCTTGCCTGATTCTGGGCAGCATCATACCATAAGGCTTTCCACTCCATGTATTGTCCCATATTAGGTAAAGTGGCCTTAACTGTCATTTGCCAGTCTGCCGGAGTCATTGCTGTATTGGCAAATCTCTCGACTTGTACTAAGGTGAAGTTGGCATTGACTCCATAATTATGGACAGATTCAGCAAGTTCTTTAATTTGTTGGTATTCTACAGGAGCATGCATGCGTCTCGCATCTCCAGCATCAAAGTCTGGAAACGCCATCTGAATCTTTTTTAATTCCTCCTGAGGCAGAAAGGAACTAGCACCATATCTTGATTCATATGGTGGAGGCTTGGGTGACGGCTGTATGCCACCCCTCTTATTATTTTTTTGCTGTACTCTCTGATCAGGGCCATACCTTTCCTCTTCATATTTTGCTGCTTCCTCTTCTAATTCTGCCTCTTCACTAGGATCTAGATCATCAGGATCTGAGCTATCAAGTTCTAGGGCTTCTAAATCCTGGGTGGGATAAATGTTACTAAGTTTACCTGTAGGGGGCGTTTTTTCACCTTCCCCCTTTTCCCAGTTTATTCCACAAGGCTCCTCACAAGATCCATATTTTGCTTTTCTGGTGTGATGGTGTATCCAGGACTTACTATGATGGGAGAGTTAGGTTCTGATGATGCCAAGTAACCATGGTTTCTGTTGCTTCTGTACTTATGCTTGTCTTCTGCCATCTGGTTATCTCAAGTTCTTGCTGCTCTCAATATATCTGATTCGAGCCTGTCCTTCTGATAGTCCTACCTCAGAGTGAAAGGCTGGAAAACAATTTTCCAAGGAAATGGTCCGAAAAAAACAAGCTGGAGTAGCCATTATAATATGAATGAAATTGACTCCCAACCCAAAGTTATCAAAAAAGACAAGGAGAGGCACTTCATACTCATCAAAGGTAAAATCTACCAAGATAAACTCTCAATTCTAAATATCTATGCTCCAAATAAAAGGGCAGTCACATTCATTAAAGAAATGTTAGTAAGGCTCAAAGCACACATTGCACTGCACACAATAATAGTGGGAGATTTCAGCACCCCACTCTCACCAATGGACAGATCCTGGAAACAGAACTAAACAGAGACACATGGACACTAACAGAATTTATGAAACAAATGGATTTAATTGATATATACAGAACATTTTATCCTAAAACAAAAGGATATACCTTCTTCTCAGCGCTAGATGGCACCTCCTCCAAAATTGACCATATAATAGGTCACAAAACAGGCCTCAACAGATAAAAAATATTGAAATTATTCCTTGGTCTCTCCTGTGACTTGTCCCCATCCTAATACTACCCTGATGCTACCAGCTACCAATGACCTCATAGCAAGCCAAAGCAAAATATTTTTTCTCAAGACTTTGGGTTTTAGGGGAAGTTGTGAGCAAATATGTACTTTATATTACCACCCCCATGAACGTCCTTCCTGCTCCACAGTAGACCATGGGGCCTACCTAACTGCTTCCCATAATGGACTCAGAAACCCTCTAAGGGTTAAAAAGGATGGTGTGGGGCAAGGGAAAGGCTTTCCTGCCCAGCCCCAGTCAGTATGCTGCACTTGTTATCTTGGTAGGAGAAGCAGGGCCCACAGTATCTTTCCTCCACCCACCCCCATCTTCTCCCTGAAAGAAGCTCTTAGGTCTGACAAGCATAGTATGTGTACGTTGAGACTAGCAATTGTAGAATAGACCCTTCTAAAGTATGTTGATCTAGATTCTGTTGTGATGCATTCTTTAAAGAGGAAAAATCTGGAGACCAACTGATTCAACGGTTAAGAACACTCTCATTCTGAGGGAAGAGGGAGGTCAAGCCTGACTGGGAGCAGGAGGGGGAGTGAGGGTAAGGCTCTGTGCTAAGTAGATCATGAATTCATAGCTGTTGACCAACTCTGAGGCAAATTCAGAATCAGCACAGCCTGGAGACCTTTCCAGTCTAGCCTGGATGGAAAAGCCCTGTTCTTTTGGCATATGTTTGTGCTGCCAAAAGCTGAACCTTCAAAATGAAACCTAAGGGGGCTGGTGATGACTCATTAAATAAGTTGGTATTGCTGCTGTCCTGTCACATTCATCTGATGCAAAGAACTCAGTAATGGGCTAATAACACACCTGGCAGGTGAATGCAACCCCGGAGCTAAACAATGGTTGTGGTCACAGTCGCCTGTGAATGTAAGTTTCAGAACAGACACAAAGCCTTAACTTAGATTTTCTATTGTTTTGGACTCATCCACTGCCTTAACACTCAAGCATCTACTTAAGCCCTCTGGCTGAAGGAGAAATGCATGTCTGCTCGTGGATCCTTGTAAATATAAGTGCAGCAATCTATCGCTTTTTAAGTTTTTGTGTCTGTGGTGATGTGTCTTAATAGTTACAAGATGAAGAATGGAGCATGTAATTGTCCTTCATGTGCAAGAACTGTCCCCACAAAAATCTTTGTAACCTGAGCTCCCCTAAGGTTGTTTGTTTGTGAACATAAATTTGGTGATTAAAGAGAATCTAGAATTCTAAAAAAATAATAATAATAAATAAAAAATATTGAAATTATCCCATGCATCCTATCTGATCACCATGGATTAAGGCTGATCTTCAATAACAACATAAATAATAGAAAGCCAACATTCACGTGGAAACTGAACAACATTCTACTCAATGATTCCTTGGTCAAGGATAAAATAAAGAAAGAAATTAAAGACTTTATAAAGTTTAATGAAAATTAAGACACAGCATACCCAAACTTATGGGATACAATTAAGGCATACCTAAGAGGAAAACTCATAGCCCTGAGTGCTTCCAAAAAGAAATTAGAGAAAGCATACACTAGCAGTCTGACAGCACACCTAGAAGCTCTAGAACTAAAGGAAGCAAATTCACCCAAGAGGAGTAGATGGCAGGAAATAATCAAACTCAAGGCTGAAATCAACCAAGTGTAAACAAAAAAACCTATTCAAAGAATCAACCTAAGGAGGAGCTGGTTCTTTGAGAAAATAAAAAAGATAGATGAACCCTTAGCGAGACTAACTAGAGGGCACAGGGACAGTATCTTAATTAACAAAATCAAAAATGAAAAAGGAGGGATAACAGCAGAACCTGAGGAAATCCAAAACATCATCAGATCCTACTCCAAAAGGCTATACTCAACAAAACTAGAAAACCTGGATGAAATGAACAACTTCCTAGGCAGATACCAGGTACCAAAGTTAAATCAGGATCAGATTAACAGTCTAAACAGTCCCATTTCCCCTAAAAAAAAAAAAAAATAGGGGAATCTCCCAACCAAAAAAAGCCCAGGACCAGATGGGTTTAGTGTAGAGTTCTATCAGACCTTTAAAGAAGACCTAATTCCAACTCTTCTCAAACTATTCCACAAGATAGAAACAGAAGGTAATATACACAATTCATTCTATGAAGCCACAATTACTCTGATACCTAAACCCACAAAGATCCAACAAAGAAAGAGAACTTCAGAACAATTTTCCTTATGAATATCGATGCAAAATACTCAATAAAATCCTGGCAAACCGAATCCAAGAACACATCAAAATGATAATTTATCATGACCAAGTAGGCTTCATCCCAGGGATGAAGGGATAGTTTAATATATGGAAATTGATCAATGTGATCCACTATATAAACAAACTCAAAGACAAAAACCACATTATCA
The DNA here is from genome assembly GCF_978045245.1 of Mus caroli. Taxonomy (NCBI): domain Eukaryota; kingdom Metazoa; phylum Chordata; class Mammalia; order Rodentia; family Muridae; genus Mus; species Mus caroli. The sequence goes on along the minus strand of NW_028227263.1, from coordinate 123,331,295 downwards.
TCTTGTTAGATGCTGAGAAAGCATTTGACAAAATCCAAAACCCCTTCATGATAAAAGTTTTGGAAAGATCAAGAATTCAAGGCCCATATCTAAACATAATAAATCTACAGCAAATCAGTAGCCAACATCAAACTAAATGGAGAGAATCTGGAAGCAATCCCACTAAAATCAGGTACTAGACAAGGCTGCCCACTTTCTCCCTACCTATTAAATATAGTACTTGAAGTCCTACCCAGAGCAATTTGACAACAAAAGGAGATCAAGGGGATACAAATTGGAAAGGAAGAAGTCAAAATGTCACTATTTGCAGATGATATAATCATATATATATATATAAGTGACCCCAAAAATTCCACCAGAGAACTTTTAAACCTGATAAACAGCTTCTGTGCAGTAGTTGGATATAAAATTAACTCTAATAAATCAATGGCCTTTCTCTACACAAAGGATAAACGGACTGAGAAAGAAATTAGGGAAACAACACCCTTCATAATAGTCACAAATAATATAAAATAGCTTGGTGTGACTATAAATAAGGAAGTGAAAGATCTGTATGATAAGAACTTCAAGTCTCTGAAGAAAGAAATCAAAGAAGATCTCAGAAAATGGAAAGATCTCCCATGCTCATGGATTGGCAGGATTAATAGTAAAAATGGCTAATTGCCAAAAGCAATCTACAGATTCAATGCAATCCACATCAAAATTCCAACTCAATTCTTCCCTGAGAAAAAAAGGGAAATTTGAAAATTCATCTGGAAAAAAAAAAAACTAGAATAGCAAAACTATTCTCAACAATAAAAGAACCTCTTGTGGAATCACAATGCCTGATATTAAGCTATACTAAAGAGCAATTGTGAAAAAAAAAAAAAACGGTACAGTGACAGACAGATAGATCAATGGAATAGAATTGAGGACCCAGAAATGAATCCACACACCTATAATCACTTGATCTTTGACAATGGAGCTAATACCACCCAGTGGAAAAAAGACAGTATTTTCAACAAATGGTGCTGGCACCACTGGCGGTTATCATGTAGAAGAATGCGAATTGATCCAGTCTTATCTCCTTGTACAAAGCTCAAGTCTAAGGGGATCAAAGACCTCCACATACAACCAGAGACACTGAAATTAATAGAGGAGAAAGTAGGGAAAAGCTCAAAGATATGGACACAGGGGGAAAATTCCTAGACAGAATAGCAGTGGCTTGTGCAGTCAGGTCAAGAATTGACAAATGGGAACTCATAAAATTGTGAAGCTTCTGTAAGGCAGAAGACACTGTCAATAAGACAAAAAGGCCACCAACAGATTGGGAAAGGATTTTCACCAATCCTAACTATGATAGGGGAATAAAATCCAATACATACAAAGAGCTCAAGAAGCTGGACTCCAGAAATTCAAGTAACCTCATTAAAAATGGGGTTCAGAGTTAAATAAAGAATTCTCAACTGACGAATACCAAATGGCTGAGAAGCACCTGAAAAAAATGTTCAACATTCTTAATCATCAGGGAAATGCAAATCAAAACAACCCTGAGATTCCTCCTTACACCAGTCAGAATGGCTAAGATCAAAAATTCAGGTGACAGCAGATGCTGGCGAGGATGTGGAGAAAGAGGAACACTCCTCCTTTGCTGGTGGGATTGCAAGCTTCTACAACTACTCTGGAACTCAGTCTCTAGGTTCCTCAGAAAATTGGACATAATACTACCAGAAGATCCAGCAATACCACTCCTGGGCATATACCCAGAAGATGTTCCAACTGGTAATAAGAACACATGCTCCACTATATCCATAGCAGCCTTATTTATAATAGCCAAAAGCTGGAAAGAACCCAGATGTCCCTAAACAGAACAATGGATACAGAAAATGTGGTATATTTACACCATGGAGTACTACTCAGCTATTAAAAAGAATGGATTTATGAGATTTTTGGACAAATGGATATATATGGAGGATATCATCCTTAGTGAGATAACCAATCACAAAAGAAGTCATTAGATATGCAGTTACTAATAAGTGGATATTAGCCCAGAAACGTAGAACACCCAACATACAATTTGCAAAACACAAGAAAATCAAGAAGAGGGAAGACCAATGGGTGGATACTTCATTCCTCTTTAGAATGGGGAAGAAAATATCCATGAAAGGAGTTACAGAGACAAAGTTTGGAGCTAAGATGAAAGGATGGACTATCCAGAGACTACCCCACCTGGGGATCCATCCCATAATCAGCCAACAAACCCGGACAGTATTGCATATGCCATAAAGATTTTGCTGAAGGGACCCTGTCATAGCTGTCTCGTATGTCTCATAATTATGCCAGTGCCTGGCAAATACAGAAGTAGATGCTCACAGTCATCTATAAGATGGAACACACGGCCCCCAGTGGAGAAGCTAGAGAAAGCACCCAAGGAGCTTAAGGGCTCTGCAACCCTATAGGTGGAACAACAATATGAACTAACCAGTACCCCCAGAGCTCATATCTCTAGCTGCATATGTAGCAGAAGATGGCCTAGTCGGCCATAACTTGGAAGAGAGACCCCTTGGTATTGCAAACTTTAGATGCCCCTGTACACAGGAATGACAGGGCCAAGAAGTGTGAGTGAGTGGGCAGGGGAGCAGGGCAGAGGGAGGGTATAGGGAACTTTCGGGATAGCATTTGAAATGTATATAAAGAAAATATCTAATAAAAAAAATAAATTATTTTTTCTAGTTTCATCTATATGATAAGTACTTCAAGTCTCTGAAGAAAGAAATTGAAGATCTCAGAAGATGGAAAGATCTCCCATGCTCATGGATTGTCAGGATTAATATAGTAAAAATGGCCATTCTGCTGAAAGTAATCTAAAGAGTCAATGCAATCCCCATCAAAACCCAATTCTTCACAGAGCTAGAAGGAACAAATTGCAAATTTTTTTGGAATAACAAAACAAACAAACAAACAAGCAAAACAAAACAAAAACAACAACAGGATATCAAAAAACTATTCTCTACGATAAAAGAACTTCTGGGGAATCACTATCCTTGACTTCAAGCTGTATTACAGTGCAACTGTGATTAAAAACTACATGGTATTGGTACAGAGACAGGTAGGAAGATCAATGGAATAGAATTAAAGACCCAGAAATGAACCCTCACATATATGGTCAGTTGATCTTTGACAAAGGAGCTAAAACTAACCAGTGGAAAGAAGACAGCATTTTAAACAAATGGTGGTACAATTACACAATGGAGTACTACTCAGCTATTAAAAACAATGACTTCATGACATTCTTAGGCAAATGGACAGAACTAGAAAATATCCTGAGTGAGGTAACACAACTGTAAAAGAACACACAAGTTATGTACTCACTGATAAATAGATATTAGCCCAAAAGCTCCAAATAACCAAGATAGAATTCACAGACCACATGATGCTCAAGACCAAAGTGTGGGTGCTTTGGTACTTCTTAGAAGGAGAACAAAATATTCACAGGAGCAAATATGGAGTTAAAGTATAGAGCAGAGACTAAAGGCAAGGCCATCCAGAGACTCTCCCATCTAAGGATTCATCCCATATACAGTTACTAAACTCAGACACTATTGTGGATGCCAAGAAGTGCCTGCTAAAAGGAGCTTGATATGGCTGTCTCCTGAGAGGTCCTGCCAGAGCCTTACAAATACAGAGATGGATGCTTGCAGCCAACCATTGGACTGAGCGTGGGGTCCCCAATAGGGGATTTAGAGAAAGGACCAAAGGAGTTGAAGGGGATTGCAACCCCACAGGAAGAACAACAGTATCAACCAACCAGTCCCCTAAGAGCTCCCAGTAAGTAAGCCATGAATCAACCAAGGAGTACAAATGGCTCCAGCTGCATATGTAGCAGAGGATGGGAGGAGAAGTCCTTGGTCCTGTGAAGGCTTGATAGATGCCCCAGTGTAGGGCAACTGAGAGCAGAGTGGTGGGAGTGGGTGGGTGGAGGAACACCCTCACAGAAGCAGGGGGAGGGGGGAATGGGATAGGGTTTTCTGGGGGGGTGACTGGGAAAGAGGATAACATTTGAATTTAATTGAAGAAAATATCCCATTGAAAAAGATAGTTTTCCAAAGCATTTAAAGATACTTTGTTCTTTAAAATTAAAGATACATTTAAACATTTTATTCTATGCTTAAAGATACCAGTGTGGAAAAACTGTCATTATATGGCATTCATTTTACCCTAACTGTCTTTGAATGGCCTGTTTTAATCTGTAGTGCAAACAAAAAGCCACATCTATTTTGCAAACACATCTGAATGGGGGGTGAAGGGGGCAGGGGTAAAGAAACTGTATGTATCTCACTTGAATGTTAGTGAACTGTAAGTTTAGTATACAATGGGTCAAATTAAGGATCCTGCTCTCTTTCTTTTGGGAGTAGTTTGAGGCAGTTTGAGGTCAGAATACAGCCATATTTCTTGCACAAGAACATCCACCCTTGTTTCTGCTTCTGCCTTACACACTGCTTAGATGCTCAAGTGTGGGTTTTTCTCTTTCTCAGCCATCAGGATCTCCTGGGTTTCCTTATCAAAGTCAGTAATTCGAAGTCTAGAAAGATTTTAAAAAGGTTTTAATTAATTTGCTCTTCTTTTAAGATTTAATTTTTTAAAATTATTTATGTATGTGCATGTGCCTGTGTGAATCTCTGGGCACCAAATGTCTGCAGGTGTCTGTGGGAGTCAGAAGTCACTGGACCTGCTGGAATAGGGTGAGAGCAGTTGGGAGCTGCCATGTCAGATGATACTGGGAACCAAGACTGAGTCCTCTGCAAGAGCAGCAAAAGCTTAACAGAGGAGCCATTTCTCCACACCTTCCCTTTTGCTCTCTGACATCTTAGTTTCCCTCCATAATTTTTTCCAAGGCCAAGTTCAGGTGACCCTGATATTGCCTGGAAATGGGGTGACACAGCCAGACTATGATATGGTATGCTAATACATGTTTAACATTCAGACTTTTCCTTAAAAACTAATCTGGGAACTGGAGAGATGGCTCAGTGGTTAAGAGCAGTGGCTGTTCCCTCAGAGGACCCAGGTTCAATTCCCCACACTGCAGCTTACATCCATTTGTAACTTTAGTTCCAGGGGACCTGATACCAACTTCTGGCCTCCAAGCCAGAATATACATGCAAGTAAAATACCCATACATATAATTTTTAAAAATGAAATTTAAAAACCTAATTTGTTGGTCTGCCCATGTGAGTATGGTGTATGTGTATATGTGCATGCCTGCCTGCCTGCCAGAGGTCAATGTCGGGTGTCTTCAATTGTTTTCCACCTTATCTTTGTGAGACAGGGTCTCTCACTGAAACTTCCATTCATAGACTGGCTGGCCAGTGAGCTTCAGGGAGCCTCCTATCTCCACCTTCCTCCCTGGCCCTAAGGCTATAGACATATGAGACCACAATCAAGTTTCTTAGGTGGACGGTGAAGATCTGACCTCAGGTCCTCAGACTTCTGCTGCAAGCACTTTACTTGACTGATCCTCTTCACAGCTTCTGCTCTGACCATCTCTGTGCTGTGAACTCTAACTGAGGTTTATTTTAATTTGGTTTCAACATTCAGAATGGTGGCACTTCCATTGCTTCCTACAAGTACCAACTCCTTCTTAGGGTTTTGCATAGAAGACTTGGAAAAGATTTGATGTTTTTTCAAGCTCCAACCAGTAATTGTTCTCATGTATGTACATCCCTTCCCCCTCCCCTACACGAGACCCCCATATTCATATTCTCTCTCTCTCTCCCTCTCTCTCTCTCTCTCTCTCTCTCTCTCTCTCTCTCTCTCTCTCTCTCTCTCTCCCTCCCTCCCTCCCTCCCTCCCTCCCTCCCTCTGTCTTCCCCCCCTCTCTTTTTCTCTTTCTCCTTCCTCCCTCTCTCTCAAATCCTGGTTCCTGTCTGTTTTCATTCTATGTGAATTACTTTTCTATTATTGTGATACAACACCATGACCAAGGCAGCTTACAGAAGGAAAGGTCTATTTGCCTAAAACTCCTACTGTTCCAGCGATATAAAAGTCTATCTCCATGATGGCAGGGAAGGGTGGCTACAGGAGCAGGAAGCTGAGTGCCCACATACAAGCATGAAGCAGAGAAAACTCACTGGGTATGGTATGAGGCTGTCCCAGTGACATAGTTTCTCAAGCAAGCACACACCTCCAAACCCTACCAAAGTAACAATATCAACTGCAGACCACATATCCAAACATCTGAGCCAATAAATAGGAGAAGACATTTTCATTCAAACAATCATGTTATGTGTATTTTTAAGTAGGTTTGTACTATAGGAATGAACCATGTACTAGGGCTTATATTAGTTGTAGTACATGTCTTTCTGAGACGTTCCACAGTGGAGTAAGAGGACATTATAGAAACTTACTTGGTTTCATAATATCTATCACATTATCTGACACCTATATAATTTTGAATTTCCCATGTCAAAGAAGAACTCTTACTTTGCCAATCAAATCAGAGGAATGGCTACCTTGCCCCAGGGTGCAGGTAAAAAAGGCTGAATTGTCATTAGATGCAGAGCTGGGTTACTCAGTAAATGACAGATAACTCACCTCTTTCTGCTTTGTTATGCATCCACTCCCACTTGGTACCCTGTCAACCTCCAGCCAACACCAATTAAGAAAGAAATCTCACAGGCACTCAACACTTGGAGGGGACAAGGCAATTGGCAAGCGTAAATCTTAAGGAAGTGAGCCTGTGTCTTCCTTTCAGGAGAGAAGGGTTATAGACATTTTAACCTCAACATCTCATAGGCATATTCACCCTGTCACCCATGAGCCACACACAGATGAGGGTAGCTATGAAAAGGGCTAGCACAAAAGTCTAAGTTTACTCAAAATAATTATTTTGGTAAACAAACTGAACAGTTTTTGAGTGTGAACTCTGTATGTGCCACACTGCAATGCAAAAGGTTGGACAACTCTATAAGGTTTCACTTTCCTAGAAATGAGTAGCTTAAATAACTATCTAAAATGACCCTGATGGTTCTCCCAGTGAAGTGTTTGCTACATGAGGACCTGAGGCTGCTTCCCAACTCCCACATAACAAGCTGGAAACAGTGGCATATGACTGTGGTCCAAGAAGCAAGGAAGCAGAGACTGACAGATTCCAAGCACTTGATGGCTAACCAGCCTTACAGAATTTATTACTTTTAGTAAAAAGTGAGAGATCCCATCTCAAAAACAACCGAGGTGGAAGGCATCTGATGACGGAGGGCCATTAGAGGTTTTCCTCTGGTCTCTATGTTTGTGTACATAATGTAAACACATATGTGCACCTGAGCTCACATACTTTCACAAACATCACCTTGATCTCATAAGGGTTTGAAGACCATAGGGGGGAAACAAATAACAGAGATAAATGCTGAAGACTATAAAAATAATAGTATGTAATGTATCTCATAAAATATCGTATGCTTATATAAAGTACTCTGAATCACATATTTATATGACAATAGCACAATATAAACCTTTATCTACAAGCAGACCACCCTAGCTCACTTAGTCTATCTTAAATGTTCTCACAGCACTCACATTAGGCTCCAGGTGGCCAAAACCAAATCACCTAACATAAAGATGATATTATATTAAAATACTGAAATGTTAAAAATGTTATCTCATATAATTAAGGACTACTGTGGTGGAGAAAAACAAGTGAATGATTGGACATGCTTTCATATTGTAGATCCAAACAATCTTAAGTCAGGACTGTCTGCATAAATAAAGTTGTATTTACAACCATATTTATGTATTCTCCTTACAATAGTACCAAGTATCACCAGTACTTAGGCTCTGACCAGTCCAAGGGCAAGGAAGGGCTTTATACTTAATCTAATACTCCTGTAACAGCATCACCATGAGAGAGAGCATAACTTGAATTTATTTTTAACTTGAATTTTAAAAATATTTTATGGTGTCCCTTCCCCAAACACCAATCACCTACCCACAGCCCCTCAGTGAGAGGTGGGGTTTCATGACAAGATATGCTTACTGGTGTAGCATTGGCAGGATTATTATTATTGGTGTGACCATCTTATTATTGAGTTACTTGCATCTTGGGTGTGTGTGTATAAGTAGGCAGAGAGAAGCCAGAGGACAACCTCAGGTATCATCCTTGATTTTTGAGATGGAATTCCTCTCATTTGGTCTGAAATTCACCAGTTTGACTAGACTGGCTGGCCAGGGAGTGTTAAGGATTCTTCTTGTCTCTTTTTCTCCATTTCTGAGATTATAAATACAAAACTTATGCCTGGCTTTTTCCATGTAGTTTCTGGGGATCAAACTCTGGTCCCTTATACTTGAGTGGCATGGTATCTAGAGTCTGAATCATGTGTTCAGCTCTTATTTCTATCTAAAATTATCATATTGTTAGCAGTGCATTTTAGATCTCAGTTTATCCCTTCTTATCCCTACGGACTCTTCCCATCGAAGAGAACAGAGGCCAGCTCACCCAAATGCAGGGTATGCTGTTGCTGTTTCAGAGCCTAAAACAGTACAACCAACCCACTCTGGTCCAAGGCATTCTCCCACAGATTGATTCCTGACAGGGTGTTACAGTGGGTAAAAGTAGAAGCAAGGTGCTCACAGGAGGCACCAGTTAGTGCTTCCAATCTGCAACAAAATGAATAGTTCTGTGTCGGGATGAGAAGGCATGTGGGTGGGTCGTGACTCAGTCTAGATCTAGAGTGTGCTCACTCCATAGCCTCTAAGGACAGACTCTTAAAAGCCCAGGGTTCATGATACCAAATTTTCCCTTTATTGTCAGATAAGATCACAATTGCTCGTTCTCAGTATCCATGTCTATGGTTAACTAATAGTTCCACTAATGATGTGCTATCTCATCCCTTGAAGCTGGGATGAAATTGGACCTCACAATGTGTACTACAGTAAAATAGGGGACAAGGGTTGCTGAGCTCTGAGCCTACACCTCAAGCACCTTGATACTTTTTTATTTTAACCCTTGAGATTAATTCTGCTATGGACTAAACAATATGCTGTCAAAATTCATATGTTAAAGTCCTAATCTCCAGTATCCTTTGAGTATGGATTTTCAGACAGTCTTTACAGAGGGAATTAAATTAAAATGAGGACAATAGAGTGGGATCTAATCTTGTATAACTGTGAAGACTCAAGGAGAAGACAACCATTTTCAAGTCAATGAAAAATGCCTGGAACATAGTCCTTGTTTGGTGCTCTTAAGGATCCATCTCAGTTGATGCATAATGTCACTTCTAACCTCTACAACTGTGTTTATCAATAAATCCCTACTGTATGAGCCAGTCAGTCTATTTTTGTCATGGCAGCCAAAGCAGTTGCCATATCAGCCCACAGAAATAAGTCAATGAGATGTGGTCTAGTCACTCCTGTCATCTCCAGTGGACATCCATTCCTACACTTATCCAATCATCTATGCATGCATCCAGTATCCATATATGTTCCTAGCCAAGTAAGAGCTATATATCTATGCAGGCTTACATCAGTAAAGACAAGCATATATCTATACTTACAACCATCAATCACTCACCCACCAATGCATCGATCTATCCAAACATCTATGGGCTCACCCGACTAAATATGCATCCATCTGTGTAATAAACATCTATTCATTGCATACAACCATCAGTCACCCTCCCACCATGCATTCATTTCATCAACTTGGCATCTCCCCATTCATCCATCTATCCACACACCATCTCCTTTTCCTGCCTCCATTCCCAACAGTTAGGCTGGCCCATATTACAGTCCCCTAGATGATCAATTCTGTAAGTATGCCCAGTAAAGATAAATCATACCTGGCTAGATCAGCAATCAGTCAGCAGTAAAAGCTCACTGCTTTCAGGCTTGAAGGTTTGGAATTGGTTACTAATATAACTACTGCTAGCTGCTATGTTACTGAGATTGCCTATGGAGTTTAAAAAAATTATTTATTTTTATTTTAGTGTACTGGTATTTTGCCTGTATCAATGTCTGTATGAGTGTGTCAGGTCCCCTGAAACTGGAGTCATAGACAGTTCTGAAGTCCTATGTAGGTCCTGGTAATTGAACTTGGGTCCTCTAGAAGAGCAGTCAGTGCTCTTAACTGCTCAACCATCAAACCAGCCCACCAATGGAGTTCTTTTTTTTTTAATTTTTTATTATGTATACAGCATTCTGCTTGCATGTGTGCCTGCAGGCCAGAAGAGGGCAACAGATTTCATTACAGATGGTTGTGAGCCACCATGTGGTCACTAGGAATTGAACTCAGGACCTCTGGAAGCACAGACAGTGCTCGTAATCTCTGAGCCATCTCTGCAGCCTCCCTATGGAGTTTTAATTTATTTTTCTAAACATTAATTGCCCACTTTTTGCCACCCTCAAAGACACAGCTATGACCATGGTGACACCCACTCAATATTCTCTAAGTGGCAGTTGGGATGTTTTATAGCATCACACAGGAGCTTCACACCAGAGTCTTCTATTTTATTGTTTGAAACCTGTAGGTTCCTCAGGTTCTGGTTGTTCCTCAAGACTTCAGCCAGGTCCTGGCAACCACTAGTGGTGATGAGACAATGTCTCATACTGTAAGAGAAAAATCACAATACTGTGGTTATTCCCTGATCTGAAAAGGAAGCATTTCACAAGACCCAGCGATGTCTGCAACAGCATACAGCACTCAGAGATTCAGAAAATATCATGTTCTCAGGCTGGAGATAGGGCTCAGTGACTAAGAGAACTGGCTGCTCTTCCAGAGGTCCTGAGTTCAATTCCCAGCAACCATGTGGTGCTCACACCATCTGTAATGGGATCAGATGCCCTGTCTTCTGATGTGTCTGAAGACATCAACAGTGTACTCACATACAAGAAATAAATAAATAAATCTTTTTAAAAAAGCATCATGTTCTCAGTAGTCCATTGACAATGACAGTGGAGTAGATCAGGAACACAAGGATAACTAACAATGGTGTAGAAGATGAACTGCAATACATTGAAATGAAAATTAAAATATGGGCTGGAGGGATGGCTCAGAGCTAAAGAGCACACCTATCTTGCAGAACACACAAGTTTGTTTGCCAAACCCATGTCAGTCAGCTCACACCCACCTGGAACTCCAGTTGCAGGGGATCCAATTCCCTCTTGCAGCCTCCTCAGGCACTTGCACACACAAACACACATTAGGTGAAGCAAAACAATCTTTTTAAAGGTAAAACTATTTTAGGTTAAGTAATGCCTTTGAGCATGAGTAATTTTGAGCACAGGTAACTCATATGAAAATGGAGTGGGACACTAAGGGTAACTCAAACCATGGACAACACAGGGGTAGGGGTGGCTACTATACAGCTTTTAAGGCTTATCCTTTACATCAAGGGAAGAAAGATGGCATGGTGTCACAGACTTACCTATCCTCACGGATGGTGGCTGACTGGGAATGCTTGTTGAACCAGCTCTTTTCCTGAGCTATCTTGCATCACTTGCATTATATGAAAACCAGTGGATGGGCTTGTTTCTGAGAAGCCCATTCTGTTTCCAATTTCTCAAATTCTGTTGTGAATCTGACACTTCTTAAAAAATAATTGTGCCTACCACGTGAAAGTAGGTTCCTACAAGGACAGAAGAGGTGGTCAGGTTTCCCAGAACTGGAGCTACAGAAGGGTCTTAGTTATGGTTTCATTGTTGTGAAGAGATGTGACCCAGGTAACTCTTAAAGTAAAGGCAAACATCTAACTGAGGCTGGCTTACAGATTCAGAGGTTCAGTGCATTATCATCATGGCAGGAAGCATGGCAGCCTGGGTACTGAAAGAGCCGACAGTTCTACATCTTGATATTAAAGAGAGCTAACCACTTTACTTATATAAACTTAAAACTTTGTAAGGAATCATTTTAATTATAGGAGTCTGTCATCTTTCTATTTTTCCGTGAAAATCATTACTAAACACTGCTGTCTGGTGTACTAAGAAACCACAAGAGCTGTGCACAACGACCCATGAAGAACAGGATGTATAAACCTATAAGGAAATATGCTTTTGCTTTGTGTTTAGTTTCTGCTTTAAGGAAATTGGGGTTAGGACTATTGATCCGGGATTCATAGAATTTACATAAATTTAAGAATTTTTGAAGAGGTGAAGAATCCATATCCCAATCCATCCTAGAGGACACGCTGCACTCAAGAGCAGTTGGTAAGAACGCCCCTCCCACACCCTGGAGCTGCTGCTGGGAGCCTGATGAACTCGGGACACATCAGCTACCAAAATCCCTGCCCTCCTGAATACCACCCTCCCTCCTTCCATCCCCCCCTACCCCTTCTACCTGGCCCTTGCTGCTGGGGGAAACTCCTAGTTGGTCTGCTCCCATGAATACTCCATATCCCGATACATCCTAGAAGACCCTCTGAACTCAGAGAAGTTGAGGACCTTCTGAGCCCAGAGTAGTTGAGAACCAGCTATGCTCAGCACAGTTGAACAACAGCTTGACTGCTCCACAGAAGACCCAATAGTCTGAAAGCCTCCCAGGAGATCAATTGTAGCCAGGGCAACAGATCAGCAGCTTCTCTGGCCCTGGAAGGCCCCACAGGTCTGATACAGCCAGGGCCACAAGCATACCAGGAAACCTGAAGCAACACAGGGACAAAAGAGGCAGATTCCATACAGTCACACAGGTCAACAAACACCAGGGGAATGGCAAGCACAAGACCATAAGCAACAGAAGCCAAAACACATGGGCATCACCAGAACCCAACTCTCCCACCACAGCAAGTCCTGAATACAACACATCTGAAAACCAAGAATCTGTCCTAAAATCCTATCTCATGGAGATAATTGGGTACTTTACGGAGGATATTAATAATTCACTGAAAGAAAAAAGGAAAAGACAGACAAACAGTTGAAGGAATTGAATAAAGCAATCCAAGACGTAAAAGTGGAAGTAGAAACTATAAAGAACACACAGATGGAGGCAAACCTGGAAATGGAAAACCTAGCATGAGGTCAGGAATAACAGATGTAAGTATTACCAACAGAATACAAGGGATAGAAGAGACAATCTCAGGTATTTGAAGATAAAGTAGGAGAGATTGACAGAATTGTCAATATTCAATATTTAAATATTCAAAGAATATTCAAAACATAAAAAACTACTAACCCAAAGAATCCAGGAAATTCAGAACACAATGAAAATACCAAATCTAAAAATAATCAGAATAGAGGAGAATGAAGATTCCCAGCTCAAAGGACCTGAAAATGTCTTCAAAAACTCTTAGAAGAAAACTTCCCCAACCTAAAGAAAGAGATGGACATAAAGGTACAAGAAGCCTATAGAACACCAAATAAATATGACCAGAAAAGAAAATCTTCTTGTCACATGATTATCAAATCACTAAATGCACAGAGTAAAGAAAAAATATTAAAAGCTGCAAGGGGAAAAGTCCAAGTAACATATAAAGGTAGACCTATCAGAATTATACCAGACTTCTCAACAGAGACTATGAAAGTCTGAGGGGCCAGGTCAGAGGTCATGCAGATTCTAAGAGAGCACAAATGCCAGCTCAGGCTATTATACCAGCAAAACTCTCAATCAACATTGATAGAGAAAACAAAATATTCCAGGACAAAACCAAATTCAAACAGTATCTATCTACCAACCCAGCCTTACAGAGAGGATCCTGGAAGGAAAACTCCAACACAAGGAAGAAACCTGCACCAAAGAAAGGACAAGATATTAAGCATCTCACAACAAAGTCATAAGCAGAGAGCCACAAGCACATAAAACAACCTACAAAAACAAACATATCTGGAACTACCAGTCATCTCCCTTTAATGTCTCTCAATAATAATGGATTCAACTCACCTATAAAAAGACATAAGTTAACAGACTGGATATGCAAACAAGATTCAGTATTTTGCTGTATACAATAAACACACCTGAATAACAAAGACAGGCACTATCTCAGAATAAAAGGATGAAAAAAAGGTCTTCCAAGCAAATGGTCCAAAGAAATTTGCAGTAGTTGCCATCCTAATATCCAATAAAATGGACTTTCAAGTTATCAAGCATGATGAAGAAGGATACTTCATAATCATCAAGGGAAAAATTCCACCAAGAGAAAGTCTCCATTCTGAACATCTATGCTCGAAATGCAAGAGCACCCAAATTCATAAAATGAACTTTAAAACTCTAAACTCACATTGAACCCCACACAATAATAGTGGGAGATTTTAAAACCCGACTCTCAGCAATGGACAGGTCATTGAAACAGAAACTAAACAGAGACACAGTGAAACTAAGAGAGGATATGAATCAAATGGATTTAACAGATATCTACAGAGTATTTCACTCTAAAAGAAAAGAATACACCTTCTTCTCAGCATCTCATGGTACCTTCTCTAAAATCGACCATATATTGGTCACAAAACAACCCTCAACAGATACAAGAATATGAAATAATACCATGCATCCTATCTGATCACCATGGCCTAAGGTTTGTCTTCAGTAACAGCAAAAACTACAGAAATACCACATACACAGGGAAACTGAACAACTCTTTACTCAGTGATAACTTGGTCAGGGAAGACATAAAGAAAGAAATTAAATACTTCCTGGAATTTAATGAAAATGTTGACACACCATACCTAAATTTATGGAACACAATGAAAGCAGTGCTAAGAGGAAAGTTCATAGCACTAAGTGCTCTGGTAAAGAAACTGGAGAGATCTTACACTAAGAAGTTAACAGCACACCTGAGAGTCCTAGAATAAAAAGAAGCCAGAAGAGTAGAAGGCAGGAAAATAGTCAAACTCAGGGCCAAAATCAACTGAATAGAAACAAAGAAAACAATACAAAGAATCAGCAAAACCAAAAGCTGGTTCTTTGAAAGAATCAGCAAGATAGATAAACCCCTAGCCAAACTAACTAAAGGGCCAAGAGGTAGTATCCAAATTAATAAAATCAGAAATGAGAAGGGAGACCTAACAATAGAAACAGAGGAAATTCAAAAATCCATTTGATCCTACTATAAAAGCCTATACTCAACAAAACTGGAAAATCCACAAAACTGGAAAATCTAGATGAAATGGATGGTTTTCTAGCCAGATGCCACATACCAAAGTTAAATCAAGAGCAGGTAAACTATCTAAACATGTCCATACCACACAAGGAAATATAAGAAGTCACTAAAACCCTCACAACCAAAAAAAAGCCCAGGGCCAGATGGATTTAGTGCAGAATTCTACTAGGCCTTCAAAGAAGACCTGATACTAATTTTCCTCAAACTATTCCATAAAATAAAAACAGAAGAAATTCTACATAACTCACTTTATGAAGCGACAATTACTCTGATACCTAAACTACACAAGGACCCAACCAAAAAGGAGAACTTCAGACCAATCTCGCTTATGAACATTGATGCAAAAATACTCAGTAAAATTCTTGCAAACCAAATCCAAGAACAAATCAAAACCATCATTCACCATGATCAAGTAGGCTTCATCCAGGGATGCAAGGTTGGTTTAATATACAAAAATCCATTAATGTAATCCACTATATAAACAAATTCAAAGAAAATAAAACACATGATCATTTCATTAGATACTGAGAAAGCATTCGACAAAATACAACACCCCTTCATGTTAAAAGTGTTTGAGAGATCAGGAATTCAAGGCCCATACCTTAACATAATAAAAGCAATTTATGGCAAACCAACAGCCAATATCAAATTAAATGGAGACAATCCCACTGAAATCAGGGACAAGACAAGGCTGCCCATTCTCCCCATATCTATTCAATATGGTACTCAAAGTGTTAGCTAGAACAATAAGACAACAAAAAGAGATCCAGGGGATAAAAACTGTTAAAGAAGTTATAAAGGTATTAGTATTTGCAGATGCTATGATAGCATACATAAGCTACCCCAAAAATTCTATCAGAGAACTTCTCCAGCTGATAAACAACTTCAGCAAAGTTGCTAGACATAAAATTAACTCAAATAAATCAGTAGCATTCCTTTATTCAAAGGATAAACAGGCTGAGAAAGAAATTAGGGAAACAATTCCCTTCATAATGGCCACAAATAGTATAAAGTATCTTGGGGTAACTCTAACCAAAAAAGTGAAAGACCTATATGACAATAACTTCAAGTCTCTCAAGAAAGAAATCAAAGAAGATCTCAGAAAATGGAGAGATCTCCCAGGCTCATGGATTGGCAGAATTAACATGGTAAAAATGGCAATCCTAAAAAAAATGGCAATCCTACCAAAGGCAATCTATACATTCAATGCAATACCCATTAAGATCCCAACACAATTCTTCAAAGACAGAAAGAACAATTCTCAAATTCATCTGGAAAGGCAAAACAAAAACCAAAAAACCAGAATAGTGAAAACAATTCTTAACAATAAACGAACAGCTGGAGTAATCACCATACCTGATCTCAAGCTTACTACAGAGCAATAGTGATAAAAACTGAATGGTGTTGGTACAGAGACAGACATGTTGATCAATGAAATAGAACTGAAGACCCAGAAATAAAACCACACAGTTACCATCACTTGATCTTTGACAAAGACGCCAAAAATATACAATGGAAAAAGGGAAGCATCTTCAATAAATGGTGCTGGTCTATCTGGCTGTCTGTATGTAGAAAAATGAAAATAAATCCATATTATTCAACTCGTACAAAGTTCAAGTCCAAGTGGATCAAGGACCTCAACATAAAGCCAGGTACACTGAATCTAATAGAAGAGAAAGTGGGAAAGAGTCTTGAACCCATTGGCACAAGGTGAAATTTAATAAACAGAACTCCAATGTCTCATGCTCTGAGATAAAGATTTGACACATGGTACCTCATAAAACTGGAAAGCTTCTGTAAAGCAAAGGACATAGTCAATAAGACAAATCAGCAACCTACTGATTGGGAAAAATTCTTCACTAACCCCACATCCGATAGAGGGCTAATATCAAAAATATATAAAGAAGTCAAGAAGTTAATCACCAAAACACAAAACAACCCAATCAAAAAAACTAAACTGAGAATTCACAACTGAGGAATCTCAAATGGCTGAGAAACACCTAAAGGAATGTTCGAAGTCCTTAGTGATCAGAGAAATGTCAATCAAACTTCTCACTAAATAATATGAAAGCCAGAAGATCCTGGGTAGATCGTCAGAAAATTGGACATGGTACTACCTGAGGACCCAGCAATACCACTTCTGGGCATATTCCAAGAAGATGCTACAACATGTAATAAGAACACGTGTTCCACTATATTCATAGCAGCCTTTTTTATAATAGCCAGAAGCTGGAAAGAGCCCAGATGCCCCTCAACAGAGGAATGGATAGAGAAAATGTGGTACATTTATACAATGCAGTCCTACTCAGCTATTAAAAACAATGAATTTATGAAATTCTTGGACAAATGGATGGATCTGTAAGATATCACTCTGAGTGATGTAACCCAATCACAAAAGAACACATGTGATATGCACTCACTGATAAGTGGATATTATCTCAGAAACTCAGAATAAAACAGATATAATTCACAATCCACATGAAACTCCAGAAGAAGAAAGACCAAAATCTGGATACTTCAATCCTTTTTAGAAGGAGGAAGAAAATATCCCCATATTTTTGTTGTTCTCCCTCTGTAAGTAGTTACAAAGACAAAGTGTGGAGCAGAGACTTAAGGAATGACCATTCAGAGACTGCCCCACCTGGGGATCTATCCCATTTACAATCACCAAACTCAAACACTATTGTGGATGCCAACAAGTGCTTGCTGACAGGAGCCTGATATAGCTGTCTCCTGAGAGGCTCTGCTAGTGCCTGACAATTACAGAAGTGTCTGCTCTCAGGGATCAATTGGACTGAGCACAGGGTCTGCAGTGGAGGAGCTAGAGAAAGGACCCAAGGAGCTGAAAGGGTTTGCAGCCCCATAGGAGGAACAACAATATGAAATAACCAGTACCTCCAGAGCTCCCAAGGACTAAACTACCAACCAAAGAGTACACGTGGTGAGACTCCCAACCCCAGCTGCATATATAGCAGATGATGGCCTAGTCAGTCATCAATGGGAGGAGAGACCCTTGGTCCTGTGAAACCACTATGACCCAGTGTAGGGGAATGCCAAGACCAGGAAGCAGGAGTGAGTGGGTTGGTGAGTGGGGGGTGGGGAGGAGGGGATAAGAGGTTTTGGGAGTGGAAACCAGGAAAGGGGATAACATTTGAAATGTAAATAAAGAAAATGTCAAATTAAAAATAGAAAATATAAAAATTAAAACCACTCAGTTGATGCCTCTGAAGGCAAGGGGAGAGAGAGAGAGAGAGAGAGAGAGAGAGAGAGAGAGAGAGAGAGAGAGAGAGAGAGAGAGAGAGAGAGAGAGAGAGAGAGAGAGAGAACTTTCACTCAGTGTCTTCCATTTTTAGCCCAATAAAAAACTCTTTCTATAATATGAATAAACTATATACAATAAGAACCATTGTAAAATTTATCAGGTAATTATAAATTTATCAGGTAACAATTACATTCACAATGTCCAGTCCATATGTATTTGGCAACTGGAGAAATTACTATCTATCCTATCTTGGTGAGTCCACAGTTCTGTACCTACATCATTTCTACCATAATTTGCACTTGTCAATGTTAAAATATGTTTTTAGACCTTAAAACATTTTCTTAAATCCTAAACAACTTAAATTTCATTGTGAGACTTTAACTCTATAGTATCCAACCCCATCAGAAATATGGGAAGTATAAATATTACCTGAGTAAATATGAATTTCTGAGCAAGCAGCTTCTAGTGCTATAGAAATATCAGGTTGGTGGATTGCTGGGTAATCACCTAGGATTTTCTGCAATGTTCCACTATATAACAGATATTCTGTGAAGCAGGAAAAATCAAGATCTTGCCTACTTTGTCCTGGTAAAGCACCACAGTTGACTTCCTTCATGTCCTGCTTATCTACAGAATATATAGCATTCTGTCAGCTGTTGAAGGAAAAGAAGTTGTTTTCCTAGTGGCTACTTTTTATATTTGAAGCAAACTTTATATGGATCTTCTTCGATGCCCATCATCTTCTAGGAAGTAATGTGAAGGTTTTGCCAAGAACAGAATGTCTCATTTTCATGAAAAGCTTTATGTTAATAAAACATCTTTAAATTCTATATTGTGTAGATCTCTGTGGTGTTTGCAGATTATCTGTTTATCTATAGTATATCTGAATAGGCAAATGTTGTTTGTTTATAGCTATGTATTATCTGATTAACTTTGAAAACACATACAGGAGGCCAAATAAATCTTTCTTATGGAAAAATAAAACCTAAACTAATATCTACCATGACCATAAGTTTGATTGAATGACTACTGTCTTGTATTTCCTTACTCCCTGCAGGTAATGTAATTTGGTTATACAAAGAAGTAGGACATTTCCTTATGATTTCTGAATCTTCAGAATTTCATAAAAAGGATTCTAGCACATTTCTTATCAGTAGCTGATAAATTTTATCATTATCTTGTCCTATAAAGCTTGTAGATCCATATGTGATCAGAGATATGTTATATACAACGGATGATTTCTGTTTCTGATTATTTGTATTTGAATCAATAGTGAAGTTAATTCTGAATCATTTTAAATAAACTCAGCAGTTTCTCTGTACAAAATAACTGCATAATAAGAGACAGTAACTATATTAAGATATTCAGGAAGATATTTAATATGATAAGAATAGCACAGAATTCTGATTTTTGAACTGAATCATAAGAATTCTGAACCATTTTTTTCAGTTCTAACTTCCTTTCTTGATTTATTTACATCAATATAGAATATAGGGCTTCCAGAATTGGTGTCCATTTTAGTATATGAGGGAGAATATATTTAGTTTATTTTAAAAACTGATATCACTTGCATTTGAGGTATTTTTTGTTAATTTCTAAAAAAAAAAATACTGCAAGTTCTTTGCCACTGTTCATGTTCTGCCCCTAATTGGACAATTTAAGCATTTGTATTACAATTTCTGCATGGTCTATTCCTGTTAATTGTTGAAGTCTAATTTTTCCCATTTTAGAGTCTATTCAAAACCCTTTTCTACATAGGTCTTTAATTTTTAATTCCTTTGTGTATTAAAAATATCCATTCTATTTTCTTCTCTCTGCATTAGAATTCATGTGCAAGAATGATTAGAAGGTAAAATTACTAAAATACAATCAATTTTTGATCCAAACAATCCATATATGCCTCCTGTAATTTCTTCTATACAAGAGCCAATGCTCTCTCACTTACAGATAATAATTTTCTTGGACTATATAAGCACTTATCATCTAATAATGTTTAAAATTCATTACTTAGCTCTTGAGTAGTTATCCTTAGTAGTTACCTTAACTAAATAATATCTCCCCAAAATTTTTGAGAATTTTTTAAGAGTTCATACCTGGCCTCTCCTGATATATCTATATATGTGTATAGATACATAAATAGATAGATATATAGATATATAGATATATAGATATATAGATATATAGATATATAGATATATAGATATATAGATATATAGATATATAGATATATAGATATATAGATATATAGATATATAGATATATAGATATATAGATATATAGATATATAGATATATAGATATATAGATATATAGATATATAGATATATAGATATATAGATATATAGATATTGTGTTTGAAATCTCTCCCTACCTATTCAACGTAGTACTCAAAGTCCTAGCCAGAGCAATTAGACAACAAAAAAAATCAAGGAGTTAGAAAGGAAGAAGTCAAAATATCACTATTTGAAGATGATATGGTAGTATATATAAGTGACCTTAAAAATTCCATCAGTGAACTCCTAAACCGATAAACAGCTTCAGTGAAGTAGTTGGATATAAAATTAACTCAAACAAATCAATGGCCTTTCTCTAAACAAAGGATTAACAGGCTGAGAAAGAAATTAGGAAAACAAGACCTTTCACAATAATCACAAATAATATAAAATACCTTGGTGTGACTCTAACTAAAAAAGTGAAAGATCTTTATGATAAGAACTTCAAGTCTCTGAAGAAAGAAATCAAAGAAGATGTCAGAAGATGGAAAGATCTCCCATGCTCATGGATTGGCAGGATTAATATAGTAAAAACGGCTATCTTGCTGAAAGCAATCTACAGATTCAATGCAATCCCCATCAAAATTCCAACTCAATTCTTCACCAAGTTAGAAAGGGCAATTTTTAAATTCATCTAGAATAACAAAAAACCTAGGAGAGCAAAAACTATTCTCATCAATAAAATTACGTCTGGTGGAATCACCATGCCTGACCTCAAGCCGTACAATAGAGCAATTGTAATAAAAACTGCATGGTACTGGTAGAGTGATATACAGGTAGATCAATGGAATAGAATTGAAGACTAAGAAATAAACCCATACACCTATGGTCACTTGATCTTTGACAAGGGAACTAAAACAATCCAGTGGGAAAAAAGACAGCATTTTTAACAAATGGTGCTGACACAACTGGTGATTATCATGTAGAGGAATGCAAATTGATCAATTCTTATCTTCTTGTACAAAGCTCCAGTCTAGGGGGGATCAAGGAATTTCACATAAAATCAGAGACACTGAAACTTATAGAGCAGAAAGTGGGGGAAAGCCTTGAAGACATGGGCACGGGGGGGGGGGGGAGGGCTGTGCCTGAGCAGAACAGCAATGGCTTTTGCTGTAAGATCAAGAAAGGACAGGTGGGACCTCATAAAATTGCAAATCTTCTTTTAGGCAAAAGATGCTGTCAATAAGCCAAAAGGCCACCAACAGATTGGGAAAGGATCTTTACCAATCCTAAATCAAATAGGGGATTAATATCTAATATATATAAAGAATTCAAGAAGCTGGATTCTAGAAAATCAAATAACCCCATTAAAAATGGGGTACAGAGCTAAACAAAGAATTCTCAAGTGAGGAATACTGAATGGCTGAGCAGCACCAAAAAAAAAAAAATGTTCAACATCCTTAGTCATCAGGGAAATGCAAATCAAAACAACCCTAAGATTTCACCTCACACCAGTCAGAATGACTAAGATCAAAAATTCAGGTGACAGCAGATGCTGAATTTATGAAATTCTTACGCAAATGGGATCTGGAGGATATCTTCCTGAGTGAGGTAACCCAGTCACAAAAGAACACACATGATATGCCCTCACTGATAAGCTGCTATTAACCCAGAAACTTAGACTACCCAAGATATAATTTGCAAAATACATGAAACTCATGAAGAAGGAAGATCAAAGTGTGGATACTTCGTTCCTTCTTAGAACGGGGAACAAAATACCCATGGAAGGGGTTACAGAGTCAAAGTTTGGAGCTAAGACGAAGACAGGAACACCCAGAGATTGCCCCATCTGAGGATCCATCCCATATACAACCACTAAACCCAGACACTATTGCATATGCCAGCAAGATTTAGCTGACAGGACCCTGATATAGCTATCTCTTGAGAGGCTATTCCAGTGTCTGGCAAATACAGAAGTGAATGCTCACAGTCATCGATAGGATGGAACACAGGGCCCCTAATGAAGGAGCTAGAGAAAGTAACCAAGGAGCTAAAAGGGTCTGCAACCCTATAGAAGGATCAACAATATGAACTAACCAGTACCCCCCTGAACTGTGTCTCTAGTTGCATATGTAGCATAGGATGGCCTAATTGGCCATCAATGGGAGGAGAGGCCCTTGGTCTTCTGAAGATCATATGCCCCAGTACAGGGGAACGCCAGGGCCAGGAAGTGGGAGTGGGTAGATTGGGCAGCAGGACGGGGGAGGGTATAAGGGACTTACAGGATAGTATTTGAAATATAAATGAAGAAAATATCTAATAAAAAAAGAAATCTTTGTGGAACTATCTTATAGCCTAGATAATAAATAGAAGCTCCACCTTGGGTTTTGTGTGTGTGTGTGTGTGTGTTGTTGTTGTTGTTGTTGTTGTTGTTTTCAGGAGCAATATATAATCCCTTGCAAGAAAAATTCTTTTTATTCTTTTTTGTTTGTTTGTTTGGTTGGTTTGGTTTTTTCGAGACAGGGTTTCTCTGTGTAGCCCTGGCTGTCCTGGCACTCACTTTGTAGACCAGGCTGGCCTCGAACTCAGAAATCTGCCTGCCTCTGCCTCCCAAGTGCTGGGATTAAAGGCGTGTGCCACCACCACCTGACCTTTTTATTCTTTTTATTTTGTCAATTTTTTACTAAGATCTTAGTGAGATATCATCCATATAATGGTAAATTGTGCACTGAGGAAACTGCTTATGAATTAATTCAAATGGCTCTTGTATAAAATATTGACATAAGGTGGGACTCTTCAACATTTCTTTTGGAAGAACTTTCCAGTGAAAGAATAATGTTTTATTAGACAACTTTATAAGTAGGTTCTGAGAAAGCAAATCATCCCTTAGCATGTGCATACAAAGGGGTTGTGAGATAGTCATGTTTTTAAATCAGTCACTTGGGTAATAAAGAAAGCAATGGGACTGCAGGCTATAAAGAGCCCATTGACTGAATGATTTTAATGATTGCTCTCAGATCTGTATGCCATTTTCCAGATTTTTAAAATGAGAAATATATGAGAATTCTGAAGGCTGGTGGACTCTTCTATATGTTGAGCCTCTAGCTACGCTTAAACTAGTTACTCTGTAACTTTCCTTTGTCATAGGCCATTTTTCGTTCCAAATAGGTTTCTCATTTTGCCATTCAGTGATAGGGGAGCTGGTGCTCTATCAGCAGCGGCTTCCCCATTATAAATTGAAAAGTCAGCCTATGCTGTATCCAGATTATGGACAACCTGAACAGTCTGTAACTGTCTTTAATCACATTTTAAAATTGCTTAATTATGAGATTCTCTTTTATAGCCTGTCTCTAAGGTTGGAAGATTGTTAACCTGGGCTTCCGATTGTTGCAGTAGATTTATGGCTATTTAAGATACATATGGCTTCAATTTTACTCTTTGACCTTCTGGACATGTGCATTTAATCCGTGTTAGACTTTTTTTTTTTAAATTAGACAATGTCCTACTTCCTAGGAGTTGTGTAAATAACTTTTGAAGTGGCCAAAGTTAATTTCAGAAATCTTGTGAATTTATTGTTATATCTGCATCTGCATCCACTAATCCTTCAATTTCAAGTCCATCTAAGTGTAATTTGTCTTTGTTTATAGTCTTGACCTTTTTTTCTTTTTTCTTTTCTTCCATTGGTTATTTTATTTATTTACTTTTTAATTTTTGCCCCCTTCCCAATCTCCCCTCCATGAGCTCCCCATACTATTCTCCCTCCTCTTTGCCTCTAAGAGGTTTCTTCCCCAACCATGCACCCACTCCTGCCTCACCCATCTAACATACCTTATGCTGGGGCATCAAGAATCCACAGGACCAAGGGCCTCCATTCCCACTGATGCCACATAAGGCAATCCTCTGCTATATATGTAGCTGGAGCCATAGATCCACCATGTATACTCTTTGGTTTGTGGTTTAGTCCTTGGGTGCTCTGGGAGATCGGGTTATTTGATGTTGCTGTCTTTCCTATGGGGTTCCAATCACCTCCAACTCCTCAGTCCTTCTCCTAACCCTTCCACTGGGGTCCTTGGGCTCTTTCTGATAGTTTGCTGTAAGTATCTGCATCTCTATTTGTCAGATGCTGACAGAGCCTCTCATGGGACAGCTATACCATGCTCTTGTCATCAAGCACTTAGTATTAGCAATAGTGTGTGGGTTTGGTGTCTTTAGATAGAATGTGTCACTATGTGGGGTCGTCTCTGGATGGTCTTCCTTCAGTTTCTGCTCCATTTTTTGTCCTTGTGTTTCCTTTGAACAGGAACAATTCTGGGTTAAAATTTTGAGATGGGTGGGTGGACCCATCCCTCTACTGGGTCCTATTCCTATCTCCTGGGGGTGGTCTCTACAGGCTCTATCTTCCCTTTGTTGAGTATTTGGCTAATGTCAACCTCTTTAGATCCTATGAACATCTCACTTCCCTGGCATCTGGGAATGTCTAGTGGCTACCCCCAGTACCCTACCACCCATTGCTAAATATTCATTTTCTTGACCCTCTGGACTTCGTTCCTATCTCTTCCCATACCTGATACTACCCACCTTTTCCTCTCCTCTTCATCTCTCTCCTCAGGAGTTCTAACTGTAATTTTTAATTGTGTTTCTTATCATTTACAGTCATTTGACTAAATATCTGTCTTTTGGGTATCTTTAGAATTTCTTGTTTTATCCAGAGGAGCTGCTCTATCTCATTTAAAATGTTTATTTGAGTTTTGAGCAGCTCTGTTTGTCCTATAAGGATTTCATTTTTCTACTGTTTTTCAGAACAGTCTTTCCTTGGAACACAGGAAATGAATTGTTCATTTTTATTGTTGGTGTTTAAGTAAGATCCCATAGTAAGTGTCCCAACATTAAGAAATGGCCTCTAACAGACAGGAGATAAAAGAGACACTGAGGGAATGGCCAACCAATAACTGGCCCAAATTGAGACCCATGCATGGACAAGCACCAATCCTAAACACTTATTGTGATCCTCCATTATACTTGCAGACAGGATCATTTTGGACTCTGAGAGGCTCCACCCAGCAGCTGACTTACACAGATACAGAGACCCACAGACAAATAGTGGATGGAGTTTGTGGACCCTTATGGATGACTGAGAGGAAGGATTGTGGGTCCTGAAGGGAATAGCAATTCCACAGGAAAAAAGAGTCAACTAACATTGACTCTTGGGGCTTTGAGAGTCTGAACCACCAGCAAAGAACATCCCCATTTGGACCTTTGCCTCCCCACTCATATGTAGCAGTGGCACAGCTTGGTCTTCATGTGGGTCTTGAAATACTTGAGTGGGTTCTATCCCAAAACTTGTTTCCTGGACATGGAATATGTTTCACTAGTTTAGCTTCTTTTGCCTCAGTGGAAGAAGTAGTGCCTATCTTCGCAGAGTCTTGAAGTGCCAAGGTGGGGAGGATATCCAGGGGGTCCCCAATCGCCCAGAGGAGAGAAGGAGATGTTCAAAGGATCTTAGAAGGAGGTGATCAGAAGGAGGCAGGGTGTGGAATATAAAGTGAATAAGTGAAAAAATAAAATAAAATTAAAAAATGGCCTCTAATATTTTGGACTACTTATATTCATCAGTCTTATGTTTGTCCTTGCACATATTCTAAATTTCACAAGCAGCTTTCTCCCTGAGTTAATATTAAAGAAAAAATAATATTTAGGAACTGTTTGTCTACAGTCGTTTATGGAATCGCCTGATCTTTCATAACCAAAGCAATGGGCATTGTGAATTTTTATATCTTCTGTAATTGTTTGCCCAACCACAATTGAGTTGTAAGCATTAGATTCTATATCAGCAGTAGCTTTAATCCATTCATAAGGAGGTACAGATCTGGCCCTTAAAGGACTAATAGCAATTTTGCATTCAGCATTATCATATTGAAAAGCTAAAAATTCAATTGCAGTTTCTTTAGCATTTGGATCTGACCTTTTTCTATTTAGAGCTATAGTTGATTTTTGTAAAAAGGTCAGTGAAACATTCATTTGAAGCCTAGATTATCTTTGTAAATGATTTAGCACATCTCTGTTGCTGAACCTTGTCCAAAGCATTTAAGTCTATTATATGACATTGTTCTAGGAGAGCGTCATCAGTGGTAATCTGTGTCCTTAATTAAGAATAAGGATCTTCACCTAATAATTGGTCATTGACAATATCAATGCTTCTAGTCCTTTTTCATTGACCCATAAGTACCTCATCTTTCCATGATGTTGGCCAGTATAGTAGAAATCCAGACTTTAAGATGGTTGTCACCTGTTCTCACCAAACTTTTGGAATTATATGATATTTTGTGGCACAGTTATTTAGTATTTGTTTTAAATATAGTTAAGGTAAGCCATAGGTTACTTCTAGTTCTTAGAATCTTTTTGAAACTTGTGCCTCTGTAGGCCACCATTCATAACTCATAACCTAATGGATCCTGTTCCATTGGTTCAAATTCCATTATGAAGTCTGGAAAAGCCATCTTTTGTTTTTGTTTTTGTTTTTGTTTTTTTTTTAACAGATACAGGCTACATTTTTACAGTTTTGCCCCAAGGTGGTGCTGCAGGCTTTTGATTGAATTCATGTAAAATTTCATTTTTAAAAGTTATTCTTATTACTTTACTCAATGTTTTGTATGTTATCTCTTCATATTTTTACTATTATTTTTCACAATTTATTTTCCTATTACATTACATCCTATTCACAGCCTACCTCCTCTGCTCCCAGTCTTGACCTTACAAATTCCTGCCCTCATTACCTCCCCTTCTTCTGAGAGAAGTGGAAGCTCCTGTTGGGTACCACACCACCCTTGAATATCTAGTACCAAAAGGACTAAGCACCACCTCTCCCACTGAGGTCTAATTAGGCAGAAAAAGTAGGTGAAGGGGGTCCTTCCTTAAGCTAAGCTTGTTGTCACTAGCTCATAATTCAGTTATCCCATTTATATTAATTTAAGTTTTGCCACTTAGCAGGTTACCTATCTTCAATTTTATACATCAGATTTCCTTCCTGTCTGTGTGGAAAATCTCCCTACACCTGACTCTTTCCAAGACATCCTCTCTATGTTCAGAAGTCCCACCTTACAAATCTCCTATTTGCTATGGGCTATAGGCATTGTCTTTTAACCAATTTATTTCAACTCTGCCTTAGACAGAAAAAGAAAGACAGATACACATCGTCACACCGTGTAAAAAATATTATCCATAAAAGCTATGATAAGCTGAAGTGGAAAGAATAAATTTTTCCTTCTCCATTGTTCAGCTTTCATGTGTATGTGTGCTTTCTGTTGTTTTTTGTTACTGAAGACCAGCCTTAGTCCATGGTGATCTGATAGGATGCATGGGATTATTTCAATCTTCTAGTATCTGTTGAGGCCTGTTTTGTTACCGATTATATGATCAATTTTGGAGAAGGTACCATGAGGTGCTGAGAAGAAGGTATATTCTTTTGTTTTAGGATGAAATATCCTATAGATATCTGCTAAATCTATTTGGTTCATAACTTCTGTTAGTTTCACTGTGTCTCTGTTTAGTTTGTTTTCATGATCAATCCATTGCTGAGAGTGGGATGTTGAAGTCTCCACTGTTATTTTCTGGGGTGTGACATGTGCTTTGAGCTTTAGTAAAGTTTCTTTTATAAATCTGGGTAACTTTGCATTTGGAGTGTAGATGTTCAGAGTTAAGAGTTCTTCTTAGTAGATTTTTCCTTTGATGAGTATGAAGTGCCCTTCCTTATCCTTTTTGATAGCTTTTGGTTGAAAGTTGATTTTATTCTATATTAGAATGGCAACTCCAGCTTGTTTCTCGAGAACATTTGCTTGGAAAATTGTTTTCCAGACCTTTACTCTGAGGTAATGTCTATCTTTGACACTGAGGTAGGTTTCCTGTATGCAGCAAAATGCTGGTTCTTGTTTATGTAACCAATCTGTTACTCTATATCTTTTCATTGGGGAGTTGAGTCCATTGATGTTAAGAGATATTAAGGAATAGTGATTGTTTCTTCCTGTTATTTTTAGGGTGGAGTTTCCCTCCTTGTTGGAGTTTTCCAGCCATTATCTTTCACAGTGTTAGATTTGTGAAAAGATATTGTGTAAATTTGGTTTTGGCACGAAATATCTTGGCTTCTCTATCTATGGTAATTGAGAGGTTTGATGGGTATAGTAGCCTGGGCTGACATTTGTGTTCTCTTAGGGTCTGAATGACATCTGCCTAGAAACTTCTAGCTTTCATAGTCTTTGGTAAGAATTCAGGTATAATTCAGATAGGACTGCCTTTACATGTTACTTGATGTTTCTCTCATACTGCTTTTAATATCCTTTCTTTGTTTTGTGCATTTTGTATTTTGACAATTATGTGACAGGAGAAAATTCTTTTCTGGTCCAATATATTTGGAGTTCTACAGGCCTCTTGTATGATTATGGGCATCTCTTTCTTTAGGTTATGGGAGTTTTCTTCTATAATGTTCTTGAAGATATTTACTGGCCCTCTAAATTGAGAATCTTCACTCTCTTCTATACCTTTTATCCTTAGGTTTGGTCTTCTCATTGTGTCCTGGATTTCCTGGATGTTTTGTGTTAGTAG
The DNA here is from genome assembly GCF_978045245.1 of Mus caroli. Classification (NCBI taxonomy): domain Eukaryota; kingdom Metazoa; phylum Chordata; class Mammalia; order Rodentia; family Muridae; genus Mus; species Mus caroli. Next base: position 123,302,173 of record NW_028227263.1, on the reverse strand, counting down.
ATTTTTACATTTTGCATTTTCTTTGACTGTTGTGTCAATGTTTTCTGTGGTATCTTCTACACCTGAGATTCTCTCTTCCATGTCTTGTATTTTGTTGATAATGTTTGCATCTATGACTCCTGATCTCTTTCCTAGGTTTTCTATCTCCAGGATTGTTTCGTTATGTCGTTTCTTTATTTTTTCTACTTCCATTTTTAGATTCTGGTTGGTTTTGTTCAATTCCTCCACTTGTTTGGCTGTGTTTTCATGTAATGCTTTAAGGAATTTTTGTGTTTTATCTTTAAGGGATTATAGCTGTTTACCTGTGTTCTCCTGTATTTCTTTAAGGGAGTTATTTATGTCCCTCTTAAAGCCCTCTATCAGCATCTTAAGATGTGATTTTAAATCAGAGTCTTGCTTTTCTTGTGTTTGGGTATCCAGAAGTTGCTATGATGGGAGAAATGGTTCCTGGTGGTGCCAAGTAGCCATGGTTTCTTTTGTTTATGTTCTTGTCCTTGTCTCTTGCCATCTAGTTATCTGTGGTATTAGCTGGTCTTGCTGTATCTGACTGTTGTTTGTCCCTCCTGCAAACAGTGTCTGTACTCCTTGGAGATGACTTCTCTTCAGAAGGAATTTGGTTATGGAGAGCTGTGGCACAGGGTCAGCTCCAGGGTACAGACCAGAACTGGAAGTATCCTGTCCCTGGCTGTTCCTTGTTTCCTGATATTGATGGCTCTGGGCAGGTCACACTTGGACCAGGAACTTGAGCAGAAATGGTGGTTTTACCTGTGCTCACAGACTTGTCAGCACACCTGGTAGACCCACTCTCTCCCAGTGGAATTTGGGTATAGAGTGCTGTGGCACAGGATCAGCTTTTAGCACTGTTGCACATGATCAGCTCCAGGCACATATGGAAACCAGTTTAGTACTAATTCTTTATGAAAGAACTTAAATGAAATATATTCCCTCAAAACTACCCAACCTGTGTTGATACAATTTTACACTACTCATCATAGTGATTAAATTCAAAAACATTTTCTGTCTTCCAGTCACCATATGAACCCATGAGCTATGGCTGTTCCATAGCCCTCTCTAAACTTGTCCCTCCAGGAGAGAGATGGTATCCCAGGAGTGCTCTTACTCATGGACTCAGAGGTGAGATCCCCACTCTCTCCTGCATAACTGTCCAAAGTCATACTGGCCAGGAGTTCACAGAGCATAGGAGTAGTAGAATAGATGGGACAGGATTTTTCTGGTCACCATCTGTACCCAGTAGCTGAGGCTGTTGCACAGTCCTCTGTACACAGGTCCTGTCAGAAAAGAGTTGATCTCCCAGGAGGGCTGACACAGGCTTCCATATCCACATGAGGGACAAGCTCTAGCCAGAGACAGTAAGACCAACTAACACTACAGATAACCAAATGGTGAAAGGCAAGATCAAGAACCTTACCAACAAAAACAAAGGCTACATGGCATCTTCAGAACCCAGTTTTCCCATCACAGCAACTCCTGGATAATCCAACACACTGGAAAAGCAAGATTTGGATTTAAAATAATATCTTGTGATGCCAATAGAGGATTTTTAAGAAGGACAAAAATAACTCCCTTAAAGAAATACAGGAGAACACAGGTAAACAGATACAATTTCTTAAAGAGGAAACACATAAATCCTTTAAAGAATTACAGGAAAACACAACCAAACAAGTGAAGGAATTGAACAAACCCATCCAGGATCTAAAAATGGAAGTAGAAACAATAAAGAAATCACAAAGGGAGACAATTCTGAAGATAGAAAACCTAGGGAAAAGATGAGTCATAGATGCAAGCATCACCACCACAAAACAAGTGATAGAAGGGAGAATCTCAGGTGCAGAAGGCTGTCCATCGAGGCTGGTGCTGAAATTTTATTCTGTCCATCAAGGCTGGTGCTGAAATTTTATTTCTGTCCATCGAGGCTAGTGCTGAAATTTTATTCTGTCCATCGAGGCTGGTGCTGAAATTTTATTCTGTCCATCGAGGCTGGTGCTGAAATTTTATTTCTGTCCATTGAGGCTGGTGCTGAAATTCTTATTTTGTCCATCGAGGCTGGTGTTGAAATTTGAGGTGTGGTCAGTCCGACATAGATAAGCGGCAGCACCAAGGTATCTTGTAAGCCTCCCGTAGATAAGGGAGCGGAGCACTGTGTTTACTTTCAGCTTTGCTTAAGGAGTACCATAAGTCGGGCGTAGATCAGCCGCAGGCACTCACTCTATCATGGGCTCCTCACAGTCAGTGATCACCATTTAACAGGCAGTGCTAAAGCAACGCGATCTGCAGGTCGCCTCCCGTACGCTGCAGAATTTTGTTAAGGAAGTGGATCACGTTGCTCCCTGGTATGCCTGTTCGGGGTCTCTAACTGTAGCCTCATGGAATAAGCTAGGAAGGGACCTTGACCGTAAGCATGAAGAGGGAGACTTACGCCTGGGCACCAAGGCAATCTGGAAGCTGATAAAAAACTGTCTAGAGGATGAAACCTGCTGACTGCCATTGTGGAGGGACAGGGAACACTAGAAGAGGTTCAGGACAGTATGTCAGAAACCGAACGGAGCTAGAGAATAGGAGCTCGAAAAAAGAAAGACATGTCTAAGAAAAAGGGACCTCCCCAGGATTCAGAAGGAAGGGGAGAGAGAAAGAAGGGCAGTGAAACTGAACCCTCTACTAAGAAAAAGCCTTATACTAATTTTTGTCCTATCCATGACTTGGAGGCCTTAGAGATTGATAGTTCAGGGTCCGAAGATCTAGACCCCAGTGAGGAGGCTGAATTAGAGGAGGAGGCAGCAAAATATAAAGAACAAAGATATAACCCTGACCGATGGTCACGATCAGGAAGTAATAAAAAGGGTAGCATACCAGCTACTGTGCCCACAGCGCCACTGCCTTATGAATTGCGGTATAGCGCTAACTCTTTTTTTCCTCAGGAAGAGTTAAAAAAGATACAGGTAGCATTTCCAGTCTTTGATACTGGGGAGGCGGGGCGTATGCACGCCCGAGTGGACTATAAACAACTTAAACAACTTGCTGAATCTGTCCGTAATTATGGGGTCAGTGCCAATTTTACTCTAGTTCAGGTCAAGAGATTCGCCAATATGGCCATGACCCCATTGGCAAATGATAGCAAAGGCTACACTCCCTAATATGGGACAATATATGGAAACAGAAAGGGGGAGTCAAAGAGGCTCTGCCCTTAACACCAAGAGTGGCCGTCTCCATGGCACTCTTTATTCTTAATTTTTTGAATCTTGATGAACAAGGCCGCACTGCAGCTGATCGTCACTCTTCAGAACCAAACAGACCTAGAGAAATGATCAAATGGAAAGATGTCTTAACTGGAAAATGGAGAGGTCTGGATCCTATTTTAATAAGATCCAGGGGAGTTATTTGTGTTTTTCCACAGGAAGAAGACAATCCTCTTTGGGTTCCAGAACGCCTCACCCGAAGGATCTCCCTTCAGAAGATGTGAACAAAAGAGGGAACACTGAAACAACAATGGATACTGACCCTTCTACTGGAGATCCTGGTTCCTAGTATATCGGGGAAATTGCGTTGGGGTATTATGTCCACCTTTCCCCTGCCCATGCCTTTCATGCACAGTACACAAGTGTTTCACGCACAGTGCACAAGTGTTTCCATGTTTCTTTACTACTGATAGGGAGCTGGAACTTGCCTTTTTTCCATTAGATGGGCAAATTCAGGCTCTGATGGAAAATAGAACTTTTCCCTCAAAGGAAGCCTGTGCTTTGTGATGATCTCTGACTTGAAAGACCAAAGCCAGTGTATATCCTTATAGAGTGTTTGGCCCCCTTTCTATGGGTGGTAAGTAATAAAAGTTTAAATAGTAATCAATTAGAATTAGATTACTTGCTTAATGAGTGTTTCTATGCCCTGTGTTAGGATGCTACTAAGTATCCCTTTGCTTTGGTTACTCACATGCCTAAATTTGTTCCAGTTCCTGTGGAAGCCCCTAGCAGTTTAAGCTTGTTTAAAGAAAAGAGAGATTTTTAGAATCTCTGCTATTATAGTTGGCTTGGTAGCAACAGCAGCAATAGCTGCCTCTATCACTGCTTTGGCCCTTGCCTTGTCTGCTACGGTTCAGACAACCCAAACCATCAATGACCTTTCGGCAAGAGTGACATCGGCCCTGGACAGGCAGGCCACGGCCAACTCTCAGCTATAGGGAGGCCTCATGTTGGTAAACCAACGGATCGATCTGGTCCAAGAGCAGGTGGATGTCCTGTGGCAAATGGCTCAGCTGGGTTGCAAACATAAGCTGCCTGGCCTCTGTATCATCTCAGTACAATTTGAGAATTTTACAAGAGCAACTAACCTGTCAAAGGCTTTGTCTCGTTATTTGTTACAGAAATGGACCATAGAATTTGAACACTCTGGGAGCTGAGGATCGCTGTCTTACAAGTCAATTCGACACGTCTTGACCTGTCATTGACAGAAGGATTTTCTACCTGGATTTCTGCAGCATTCTCCAACTTCAAGGAATGGGTGGGGGTGGGTTTGTTTGGAGTGGCTGTGTGCGGTGGAGTACTGCTCCTACTATGGATGATCTGCAAACTTAAAGCCCAAACAAGGAGGGGCAGGATGGTAGTAACCCAAACGCTTGTTGCTTTGGAGCATGGTGCCTCCCCCGATATACGATTATCGATGCTTAAGCAATAGGTCGCTGACTGCTCAGCTCTTGCACCCCACGAGGCTAGTCTCATTGCACAGGGTAGAGTGAGTGTGCTTCAGCAGCCCGGGAGAGTTGTACGGCTAAGCACTGCAGTAGAAAGGCTCTGCGGCATGAGGTGAGCCTATTCTAGGGAGACATGTCATCTTGTATGAAGGTTGAGTGTCCAAGTGTCCTTCCCCCAGGAAAAACGACATGGGAGCGGACCAAGACCCCTCCAGGTGATGAGCCTGGGAGGAGGTTTTGTGTAAAGCCCCTATGCTTGCACACTGGGATTTGACCTCTGTCTCCACTCTCAGTACTGGGTGGCCTGTTGCTTCTAAAATAAAAGAAAAGGGGGAGATGTGAAGAGCCGCCCTCACAGTCACCGTTACAAGATGGCGCTGACATCCATTGCTCGTAGTAAAGTGTGCGCAGGCGTCAGGGTATCTTTCCATTACCTGAGCCCTGCCTCTCTCTTGGCGTAAACTGACAGATAGTGGGCAGCCAATCCGGGTGGTGCACATCTCCAAACGTACTTCGCAGCCTATAAAAGGGAAGGGTTTTCTGCTCTCTGGGTCTCCTCTCCTGAAGCTGATCATCTATCTCTCGAGATGTATTAAAGCTTTACTGCAGAAGGATCCGAGTGACCTGCGTGCGTTTTGCTGGCGAGATGGTTGCGCAGGTCAAATACAGAACTCCAAATAGATTGAACCTGAATAGAAATGCCTCCCATCACATAATAATCACATCACCAAATGCACAAAACAAAGAAAGAATATTCAAAGCAGGCAGGGGGAAAATGTCTAGTAACATATAAAGGCAGAGCTATCAGAATTACACCAGACTTCTCACCAGAGACTGTGAAAGGTAGAAAATCCTGGACACATGTCATACAGACCCTAAAAGAGCACAAATGTCAGCCCAAGCTAATATATCCATCAAACTTTCAATTACCATGGACGGCAAACCCAAGATATTCTATTATAAAACCAAATTTACACAATATCGTTCCACAAATCCAGTCCTTCAAATGATAATAAATGGAAAACTGCAACACAAGGAGGAAAACTACACCCTAGAAAAATCAGGTAAATAATCTACTTTTAACAAACCAAAAAGAAGATAGCTACCTCTAACAATAAAAACAACAGAAAGCAACAATCACTTTTCCTTAATATTTCTTAATATAAATGGAATCAATTCCCCAATAAAAATTCATAGACTAATGAACTGGGTATGAAAACAGAACCCAACATTTTGCTGCATACAGAAAACCCAACTCAGTGACAAAGAAGACACTACCTCAGATAAGAAGGCTGGATAAAAAATTCCAAGCAAATGATCCCAATAAACAAGGTAGAGTAGCCATTCTAATTTCGAACAAAATCGACTTTCAACCTAAAGTTATGAAAAAAGCTAAGGAAGGGCACTTCATACACATCAAAGGAAAAAAATCTATCAAGAAGAACTCTCAATTCTGAACATCTATGGGCCTTTGAGCTGGGAATCTTTTACTTCTTCTATTCCTACAATTCTTATGTTTGGTCTTTAATAGTGTGCCAGGTTTCCCGGATGGTTTGTGTCAGGAACTTTTTAGATTTAACATTTTCATTGACTGCTGTATCAATTTATTCTTTCATATATTCTACACCTGAGATTTTTGTCTTCTATCTCTTGCATTCTGTTGCTGGTGCTTGTGTCTTCAGTTCCTGTCCACTTGCCTAGATTTTCTATGTTCAGGATCCACAAGTTTCTGTTTTCTTTTTTGCTTCACTTTCCATTTTCATGCCTTAAACATTTTTATTTCCTTCTCCTATTTGCTTGGATTTCTTTGAGAATTTATTCATTTCCTTTTTAACAGCCCCTATTGTCTACATAAGATTGTATTAAATGTCATTTTCTTGTATGTCAGCTGTGGTAAAGTATCCAGGGCATGCTGTAGTAGGATATCTGGAGCTTCAGTGGTGCTATATTGCTCTTAGTGTTGTTACTTGTGTTCTTATGCTGGCCTTTAGTTATCTAGGGTTATGGTTATTAGTTTTAGGCTTCAATATCTGAGCTTATCCTTCTTGGATTTTTAAAAATATTTTTCTCATGCTTTCTGTTTTTCTTTCCCTATGGTCTTCTGGCATGAGTAGCCTGTGTTTCTGATTACAAAGGGGTTATCAGGTCCATTAGTGTGTCTCTGCTGGGGTTTTGGCAGCATCTGGTATTTGGGGTCCTCATATTTCTTCTGGGGTTCTAGAGTTCTGGGATTCTGAGGATTGGCTCAGTCTCTGATGTTCTGGATAATAGTGAGACCTCTGGAGGTCCAGTTACCTGGGGTTCCTAATAGTAGCTTAGCCTCTGGTAAAGCAGGGACCTTTTACTGGAGTTGTGGGCTTATCTAGAGAGCCCAGGAGAGGTAGTACTGTTGATGACTCCTGGTTGGTCTCTAAGGACTGTTAGTGGGTGGTGGGTGTTATCTTACCTGGGGTTCCTCATATAGTGTGGACTCTAATATAGTGAGGGCTTTTGCCCATGAACTTTTTAATAATGTCATTTCTTCCTTTCAGTTACAATCCTTCTGCAACTCTAGTACCTCACTGATTTCAGTACTATTTACAAATAACAAATCATTACCAAGACTGTGAAGAAAATTTATTCAATAGCTAATTGAATAAATTGGAAAATTATACAATAAAGATCCCCTTGGCCAGCTCATATTCTGGAGGTAAAAAGATGAGACTGGGAGAAAAGGAGGGTGTGGGACTGATTGGGATGTTAAATAAATAAATAAATAAATAAATAAGAAAGAAAAGGTACTTTCTATCTCATTTATCTATATCCTCTATATCTATAACATCTATAAATATATCTACATATTCATATGGAGAGAGAGAGGAGGGAGAGAGAGAGAGAGAGAGATTCAGAGAGGCAAAGAGTGACAGGCAGACATGGGTTTTTAAATTGAAAATAAATTCTTCTTTCATACAATACATTCCAATCACAATTTGTGTTTCCTCCATCCTCCCAGTTCCCCCCACAATCTTTCTTCTCCAGATTTTCTTCCCTTCCATTTCTTTTCAGAAAATAGCAGGTGATGACAGACAAACCAGACAAAATGAGATACAATAAGATAAGGCAAATGTCCTCATATTGCACTGAACAAGACAACCCAATAATAGGGAGTCTCAAGCAGAGGCAAAAGTATCAGAGACACAGCAGCTCCCTCCGTTTAGAGTATCACAAGAACATCAAGCTGACACTCATAAGAGATATTGAGAGTATCTGGTAGAGACATTTACAGGCTAAATGTTTGCTGCTTCAGCATCAATGAGCCCATGGGAGGCCTGCTTAGATGACTCAGTGGACCATATTATTTGTGGTGCTCTCCATACCCTTTAACTCCTACAGTGCTTGCCTCTCCCCACCCCCCACACACACCTTGCTGGGGTAAAATGAAAAACAAATTGCCTTATATGGCATCATTGGAAGGAGAGGCCCTTGGTCCTGTGAAGGCTCAGGACAGTAATGTGGGAATGATGAGGGTAGTTGTGGAAGCACCCTCATAGAAGCAGTTGTAGGGGGTATGGGATCAGTGGTTTGCAGAATGGAAACCAGGAAAGGGGAAAACATTTAAAATGTAATTAAATAAAATATCTGAGGGGGGGGGAAGAAGAAGAAGAAGAAGAAGAAGAAGAAGAAGAAGAAGAAGAAGAAGAAGAAGAAGAAGAAGAAGAAGAAGAAGAAATCTCTTTATATAGAAAAAAATAGTACCCTGTAGATTTCTGAGTCTCCTTGTCTTGTCCTATGATTCTCATTGTCTTCTGCTGCATGTATTCTAATGGTAGTTGGTTGGGGTGGACAGCACCTAATCGAGTCCTCTTGGACATGCTGTGAACAATATATTGTGCTTTAAAACTACAATAGAAATTATAGATATCCAAGTCTCACGTTCCTATTCTGAGAGCTGTTACCCAATCCTTTGTAATTCTCTAGAATTCCAGAAGACAGTGTATACTTGATCAACATCTACCATCTTAGATTCTCTGATGATTGTGAGTATAATTTTCCCATCATTGATCTCAACAACTTTCTTCACATAAACATATATTTCAGACTCTCTCTCTACCTCATGCTTTTCAGATGTTAATATTTGTGTGTGTGTGTGTGTGTGTGTGTGTGTGTACACATAGATGTGTGTGGATGTCAGAGGACAACTTGATGGAGTCAGTTCCTACTTCAACCATTTAAATCAAAAGACCTAACTGAAGTCCTTAGATTTTACACAATATGGTAGTTCTACTTTTAGCTATTAAAAATAAAGATGGAATTCTCCTGATACCCAGTTGCTTTTAGCGGAGGTAATACTTATTCTCAAAAATAACACAGTCTTGAATTCACAAACTCGTTCCACATAGAGCACGAATTTGAATGTCCTCTGACCTGGGCAAGGAAGACCTATATTTCAAAGAAATGGGGGTGAACACTGGTACAGATTTTCTATGATGTTATCATAGTGTCTGGTTAAACATTGTACATGTATCAGGAGGAATTTGGTGATGCGTTATGAGATAGGAAAAAGGGCCCATCCTCTGTCTTCCCTGCCTATTCAAGGACACACACACACACACACACACACACACACACACACACATACACACACACACATTATATACATATATGAAGTTTCCAAAATGTAGATTTCTATTCAGCCTTTTAACAGGCCTTCAGTATTATCTCTCTAATATTCTCTTTTTGACCTTTATTCATTTCCTAACCCTAATTCTCTGTTCCATCAGGAATTCAAGGCCCATACCTAAACATAATAAAAACAATCTACAGCAAACCAGTAGCCAACATCAAAGTAAATGGTGAGAAGCTTGAAGCAATCCCTTTAAAATCAGGGACTAGACAAGGCTGTCCACTTTCTCCATACCTATTCAACATTGTATTTGAAGTCCTAGCCAGAGCAATTCGACAACAAAAGGAGATCAAAGGGATACAAATTGGAAAAGATGAAGTCAAAATAACACTTTTTGCAGATGATATGATAGTATATATAAGCGACCCTAAAATTTCCACCAGAGAACTCCTAAATCTGATAAACAGCTTCGGTGAAGTAGCTGGATATAAAATTAACTCAAACAAATCAATGGCCTTTCTCTACACAAAGAATAAACAGGCTGAGAAAGAAATTAGGGAAACAACACCCTTCTCAATAGTCACAAATAATATAAAATATCTTGGTGTGACTCTAACTAAGGAAGTGAAAGATCTGTATAGTAAAAACTTCAAGTCTCTGAAGAAAGAATTATAGAAGATCTCAGAAGATGGAAAGATCTCCCATGCTCATGGATTGGCAGGATCAACATTGTAAAAATGGCTATCTTGCCAAAAGCAATCTACAGATTCAATGCAATCCCCATCAAAATTCCAACTCAATTCTTCAACGAATTAGAAAGTGCAATCTGCAAATTCATCTGGAATAACAAAAAACCTAGGATAGCAAAAACTCTTCTCAAGGATAAAAGAACCTCTGGTGGAATCACCATGCCGGACTTAAAGCTTTACTACAGAGCAATTGTGATAAAAACTGCATGGTACTGGTATAGTGACAGACAAGTAGACCAATGGAATAGAATTGAAGACCCAGAAATGAAGCCACACACATATGGTCACTTGGTCTTCGACAAGGGAGCTAAAACCATCCAGTGGACAAAAGACAGCGTTTTCAACAAATGGTGCTGGCACAACTGGTTGTTAACATGTAGAAGAATGCGAATTGATCCATTCCTATCTCCTTGTACTAAGGTCAAATCTAAGTGGATCAAGGAACTTCACATAAAACCAGAGACCCTGAAACTTATAGAGGAGAAAGTGGGGGAAAGCCTTGAAGATATGGGCACAGGGGGAAAATTCTTGAATAGAACAGCAATGGCTTGTGCTGTAAGATTGAGAATTGACAAGTGGGACCTCATGAAACTGCAAAGCTTCTGCAAGGCAAAAGACACCATCAATAAGACAAAAAGACCACCAACAGATTGGGAAAGGATCTTTACCTATCCTAAATCAGATAAGGGACTAATATCCAATATATATAAAGAACTCAAGAAGGTGGACTCCATAAAATCAAATAACCCCATTAAAAAATGGGGCTCAGAACTGAACAAAGAATTCTCACCTGAGGAATACCGAATGGCAGAGAAGCACCTATCTATTTATCCTTAAAACTACTGTGTTCTATCTACATTTTCTTAAAAAGTCTTTATCCCTATGTCCCTTACTTAACCCCTGACTTTTATAGGTATTTCAAATGAAACACATATAAATCATGATTCACAGCTAATGTATACAAATGTGAGAAAATGAACAATGGTTATCTTAAATTGTGGGTTATCATATGCATAATTATTTCTTCTCAACCACCCATTTTCCTACAAATTTCACAATTTCATTTGGCTTAAGAGATGAATAATATCCCATGGTACAAATGTACTACATTATCATTTTCCATTCATCACATTGATAGACATTTAACCTTTCACTTTTGTGGCTATTCTAAGTAAAACAGCTATGATGATGGTTCTCTATATTTCTTAATGATTGCTCAATCCTTATCCTTGCCTGTATGTCCAAAGTTGATATTTTATTTATAAGATACTATACAAAATAGCAAATTTATTATGTTTCTAATAAGACTCCATTGTCTCAGAAAATGAGCCATGATCTCTTTCAAAACAAATGGACATTGGGATAACCCAAGAACTCATGGAGGAAATACTGGCTGCAGTTAATATATTTGTCAGACTAAAATGTCCCTGTCTGCATATGGAAAGGTAAAAGGCTCCAGATCACATGATTATCACCTTTCTGGAAGGATTGGTATCAGCACAATTTTGCAGGAGCAAAAGCATAGTGTGAAATGGACACCCTAGAAATACATCTAACAAATCTTTTGATCTGCTCTGGAGTGCACATCTCCACATCTGATGACACAAATTCATAACTTGGGTTCTCCCAAAGGAAATATTGAAAACTTTTGTAACTTATACACAGCTACTCATTAACATCTAACAAATTTATAGACATCATCATTAACTATCAGAAGGTAAAAATGGAGATTTCCTCAGGGGATATATGACATTTTTTGTCTATCAGATGTATCCCAAATTATCCTGTAAGACATTGTAATGTCTTATAATGTAATATCCACAGATGACACAGTAATGGAGTCTTTGAGGGATGTTACTCCTGATACACTGTGCTCTCATGAGGATAAATATCCTGGTCTCATTCAGTAATCTGTACACCACTCTGTGGAAAATATGGGAAATATAAGCATTTCCTTAGATCTGCTTGGGAAGTAAATGACCAGAGAAAGTCTTCAAAGGAAGACATAGTCATAGCTGTTTTTCTTCAGTAAATGCTCAGAAGAAGGCTTTCATCCCTGTGAGCCACCTTAACCTTGATGTAGTTTGGCAGGTGAGATTCCTACATTTGTAGATTTCTGCTTAAAATTCTCTTGTTTTCATGCAACTAAAGAGCATCTTTTGAAGCTAACATTAATATTGATAGTGTTTGTTGTTTTGTCTCTCTAATTTATGGAGTTATTTCATTGATTTCTTTATTGCCCAAAAGTGTATGTTTCATGGGTTATCACTCAATTGAAAATACCACTGAATATGACATCCATATTCAGGATAGATTTGTTAGTTGATTGGTGGAGACTTATTGTCCCTGTTAGGGGAAAATAAAACAAAAAACGCTCCAGATCAAAGATGAATATTAAAAAAAAGTTTCAAGTAACCTTGTCCTGAAATTTTTTTTTTTGGTATTTATTTATTATATGTAAGTACACTGGGAGTGAGGGCATCAGATCCCATTACAGATGGTTGTGAGCCACCATGTGGTTGCTGGGATTTAAACTCAGGACCTTCAGAAGGGCAGTCAGTGCTCTTAACCACTGAGCCATCTCTCCAGCCCCTGAAATGTTTTCAACTGTGATGATGTTATTGGTTTGAGCATAGTTGGGGGAAGCTTAGATGAATCAGTTATGTATCCAGCATCTGACTTCTTAGTAAAAGAGATAAACTATAGAATATTATAAATCAATGAAATGCTTTGGTCACTGTGGCTTTACTCCTCATAGGTGCTATGTATGTAAATCAAGGTTTATCTGTGGGCAGAGATAGTAGTAATTTATTTAAGTAGTATTTTGTATTCTATAACTTCAATGAATAGGGTAAAAATATATCAAAAGTGGATGGCTAATTTTTGTAACTTATTTCAGTCACATTGTATTATAAAGTATACATTGCCTTTTATACATTTGTGTTATTTTTTAAATATTACTTATTTTGTTTTATCTGCATGAGTGCTTTCCTTTCATGAATGAGTGGAAATACAAGTATGCAATACCACAAAAGCCAGTAAAGTACATTAGATTCAGGGCCATGTCTCCAGTGGTAAATCTGCATTTCTTAAAACATTACTATAACACGAGAAAAGTTCTTGAATTTAAATGAAGGAGTGATGCCCTCCTGTCTATAATTCTTTATGTGTTCATGTGTTCACATGTACACCAGAATTCGTGTTAAAATGTATGTATGTTGACTAACAGAGATAGAGTTGTTTCATTCATACACTTTTATCATGATGCAGCAGAAAGTACAATATGTAAAAAATGATATTTGGAGTTAACACCTGTGTAGAATTCTCCAGGAAATGTTCCTGTAGTTTAATACAGTGGTGTCTTCTTACCCAGGAAAATACTACAAACAATTTGCAAATCACAGACAATTAACAAGAGCTTTGAAGACAATACTGTCTCACCTGATTTTCACTCAATTTTTCACCCAAGTCTTTCTATGTCTGCTCTTAGTAAAGCCCTGAAAACCACTGAGGAAGTGGCCCTTCAAATCATCTTGCTTTGCCAGGTTGGTATTGCAGCTGTGGCCAACATTCTTCTGCTTGTCCATAATTTATCTCCTAATTTTGCTGGCCCTCAACTGAGACCAAAACATGTCATTCTTGCCCACATTGCTGTGGGCAATCTCTTGATTATCCTCCTCACTGGGTTTCCAAGCAATATGACAGTTTTTGTTCCAAGGAAGCCTCTGAATGACCTCAGCTGCAAGCTTGAGTACTTCATTCGCCTGGTGGCTCGAAGTGCAAACATGTGTACTACTTGTGTCCTGAGCACTTACCAGTTTATCATTCTTGTTCCTGGTAAATGGAGTAGAGTGATACTCAAAGTAAATGCCTCCACATTTGTGCACTATTCTTGTAATAGTTGTTGGATTATCTGTGTCTTAAATAATGTCTATATCCCTATAAAAATCAGTGGTCCATGGAACACAGACAATGACACTGACCCGAACAGCAAGTGGGTATGTTCTAACTCTGGTTTTGAGTTAGTCATGGTCTTCTTACGGTTTGTCCATGATGCCATATTCATCAGCATCATGGTATGGACCTGTGTTTCCATGATGCTTCTCTTGTATAGGCATCACCAAAGCCTGAAACACATTCACAGGTCCAATAGGAGCCTGGGACTTCAACCAGAGGCCAGAGCAGCATACACAATTCTCATGCTGGTGGTCACATTTGTATGCTTTTATCTTCTCGATTGTATTTGTATTTTCTTTCACATTTCTTTTGTGCATTTTCGTGTATGGTTGAGGCATGTCAGTGGAATTTTGGCTGCAAGTTTTCCCACCATTTCTCCCTTAATGTTGATCTTTAGGGATCCTAAAAAATATCAGCTAAAGGGATAAACACAGAAAATGCTTTTATTAACAGTCACTGATACTCAATAAACCTGGGTAGAACATCTGTATGATGGTCATGACTCACTATTGTAATCCTAGCACTAATGTGGTTGAGGTAGGAAAATTACCATGTAACCAATATGATCAACTCAGAATATAAAGTTATAACTATGTCAGATTGTCACCCAGAGACCTTGAAGGAAGGAAGGAAAAATGGAAGTAGGGAAAGGGAGGTAGATCATATAAGTTTTCCCTTGTCTTGGGAAGTCAATGTGTTATTCTTGCTGTTTCAGAGCATCAGAAAGTGAAAATAAAAAGCTCAAGAAACATTGTATAGACACAGACACACACGTTTTCACACACAGTAATCCCATAAAAGTGCAAAACTGAAAACCATAAAATGTACACAGTAGACACATGAGATTAAAAGTAAAAGGAATTCTCTGAGTAACCATTATGAGAAAATGAACCTAAGGGATGCCAGTAAGTTCGTTTTTGTACTGGCCATCTACTGATTTGCATGGAGCCTACCCATAAGAATGACTTGTTTCCCCCTGGGAGATCCCCCTTGCAAAAAAAAAAAAAGTTCTTTTTTTTTTTTAAATAACATGTGGTTATCATCTAGTTTCTGGGTCAAAGTTGAGTGCATGTGTCCATGTCTTTAAGCTCTAGGATCTCGTCATGTACAAAGCCATGAAGGTCTAGTGCATAAACTCTCATTTTCTTGGAGTGTATATGTGCATGATGTGCTTAAAGGATCTTACTTCTTTTGTGCCCTCCTTCCCCTTTGGCTCTTATACTTCCTAGGCCTCCAATCCAAAAGACTTCTATAACTCCTGAAGAAAGGGATTTGATGAAGACATCCCATCTAGGACTGAGTGTTCAAACGTATCTCACTCTATATATTTTATGGTTATATATGTCATTGTTAGTCCCTATCTGCTGCAAAAGGAATCTTCTGATGATGGCCAAACAAGGTGCTGATCTATGAGTGTAGCAGAATATGATTAGAAGTCAATTTGTTGGTGTATTTCTTTAGCAATACACTAGTATTTCATGTTGCCCTGTGGCCCTGAACTACTTTATCTCAGGTTCTTCTTCACCACCCAGTTTCAGGAATGGGTTCCATCTCATAGGATGGTCCTTCAATCAAGCCAGATATTGTTTGGTTACGTCCACAAGCTTTGTATAATTATTGTGCTCCATATCTTTTAGGCAGGTCACATTACAAATAACAAAGTTTATAGCTGGATTGATGTTTACTATTCCTTTCTTTGTTAGCATGCAGAGTACTTTACAGTATCAAGAACACTATTCGTAGGGATCAGTAATCTAAGTATGCATCAGCTCAACTTTTTTATGTCCAAGGAATTATTTAAGTGTTGGCTACAACAATAGGGTTTTACTGTCAGTTTGTAGAGTTCAGCAAGTAGCCTTCATAAAAGCCTGGATGGCTTGGAGAATTCACTTGGGATCCATTTGATCACAACCCTAATAGCCATAGCCCATTATGGGTCTGAAAAGCTTCATTTGATGGAAATAGGTGTGCACTTCTTGCTACATAATCCCTGATATTTTTGTTTTCAGTTAAATTGACTTCACACATGTATATTTCTTAGAAACTCATGCTGCATTTCCAAACACTAAAAACACTCACTTTTAGCTGTCTATACCCATATTCCCTCCATCAGCTTCTTCTTCACTGCCCCTCTTCATTTGATGCCCCATGCTCTTCCCCTCTGTCATCCATCCATTATTATCTATCCTATTTCCCCTTCCTGGATAGACACATCTTATCCTACTAGTCAATTACTCTATACTTAACTTCTATGGTTCTATGAATTGTAGCATTTTTTATCAATGACCCAACAACTAACATCCACATATAGACAAATACAATATCTTATTTGTCTTTATGAATTTGGGGCATGCAACATAGTATGATTATTTCCTAGATCCATTAGCTTAATCTACAAATTTCATTATTACAATTTTTTACATCTTAGTAATAATATTCTGTTGTATAAATGTACAACATTTTCTTTTTTCCTCATTACTTTATTTATTCACTTTACAGCTTAAACACACACCTTCCCTCCTCTCCTCCAAGTTCTACCCTCATACCCCATTCCCCATTCCCACATCCCCTTTCTACAGAGAGTAGGGTGGAGCATGGTTACCTGCCCTAGTACATGAAGTCTCAGCAGTCTTGTGCATCCTCTCCTATTGAGCCAGACAGGGCAGCCCAGCTATGGTAAAGGGATCCAAAGTTGGGCAGTAGAGTCAGAGTCAGTCCTTTCTTTAATTGTTAGGTGACCCACATGAAAAACTAGCTGATGCATATACTACATCTGCATAGGGGTCCTAGGTCTAGCCCTCACATGCTCGTTGGTTCGTGCTTCAGTGTCGGTGATCTACATTGGGCTGAGGTCAGTTGACTCTGTATGTCTTCTTGTGTACTTGACCCTCTCCTATTGCTCGTTTCTATGGCCTATGATTTTTTATTTAATTTTTTTCTTCTTTTTTATTGGATACTTTATATATTTACATTTCAAGTGTTATCCCATTTTCTGGTCTCCCCTCTGAAACCTTCATCTCCTAGCCACTCCCCCATCCACCCACCCACTCCTACCTCCCATTGATGACAGACAATGCCAGCTTCTGCTACATATGCAGCTGAAGCCATGGTTCCCTATATGTGTAATCTTCAGTTGTTGCTTTAGTCCCTGGGATCTCGGGGGGGGGGGTTATGGTCGGTTGATATTGTTGTTCTTCCTATGGGGCTGCAAACCCTTTGACTCCTTCAATCCTTTCTCTAACCCCTGCATTTCGGACCCCATGCTAAGTCCAATGGTTGGCTGCTAGAATCCACCTGTGTGTTTGTCAGGCTCTGGCACATAAGACCTCTCATAAGACAGGTATATCAGGTTCCTGTCATCAAGCACTTCTTGGTATCCACAATAGTATCTGGGTTTGGTGTCTGTATATGGGGTAGATCGTCAGGTAGTGCACTATCTGGATGGCCTTTCCTTTAGTCACTGCTCAACATTTTGTTCCCCTATTTTCTTATTTTCTTTATACAGAAGCCCTTCTGGGTTAAGAATTTGGAGATGAGTGACCCCATCCCTCAACCAGGGGCCTTGCTTAACATCTAGATATGATCTACAGGATCTCTTTCCCCTTTATTGGGCATTTCAGCTAATCTCATCCATACTGGTTCCTGGGAGCCTCTTGCTTTCCTGGAATCTGGGACTTGTTGGTGGCTACCTCCAGTTCCCCATCCCCCATGGCTACACACCTCTGTTCAAATTCCTGACCATCTGTATATCATCCCCATCTCTCCCTAACCTGATCCCGTCCCTTTTTTCCAACTCCCCATCCTCGCTTCCTCCCAAGTGTCTCCCAACCTCTACCTCCCCCAGGTGTTTTGTTCCTCCTTCTAAGGACTGAAGCATCACATTTTGGTGTTTCTTCTTGAGCTTCATAAGGTTTATAAATTTTATTTAGGTTATTCTGAGCTTTTGGGCTAATATCCATTTATCAATAAGTGGATACCATGTGTTTTCTTTTTTATCTCACTCAGGGTTTTTATCTCAGGATGATATTTTCTAGTTCCATCATTCGCCTATGAATTTCATGAATTCATTGTTTTTAGTAGCTAAGTAGTACTCCATTGTGTAAATATACCACATTTTCTGTATCCATTCTTAGTATCCACAACAGTATCTGGGTTTGGTGTCTGTATATGGGGTAGATCGTCAGGTAGTGCACTATCTGGATGGCTTTTTCTTTAGTCACCGCTCCACATTTTGTTCCCCTATTTTTTTATTTTCTTTATACAGAAGCCCTTCTGGGTTAAGAATTTGGAGATGAGTGACCCCAAGATGGAGAACATCTTGATTCTTTCCAGCTTTTGTTTTGCATTGAATCTGTAGATTGCTTTCAGCAAAATGGTCATTTTTCTTATATTAATCCTTCCAATCCATGAGCATGGGAGATCTTTCCATTTTCTGAGATCTTCAATTTCTTTCTTCAGAGACTTGAAGTTCTAGTCCTACAGATTTTTTTTATTTGCTTGGTTAGTATCACAGCAAGGTATTTTATGTTATTTGTGATTATTGTGTAGGATGTCATTTCTCTAATTTCTTTCTCAGCCTGTTTATCCTTTGAGTAGTGGAAGACTACTGATTTGTTTGAGTTAATTTTATATCCAGCCATCTTACCTAAGTTGTTTATCAGGTTTAGGAGTACTCTGGTGAAATGTTTGTAGTCACTTAAGTATACTATCATATCATATGCAAATAGTGATATTTTGACTTCTTCCTTTCCAATTTGTATCCCTTTGACCTCCTTTTCTTCTCTAATTGCTCTAGCTAGAACTTGAGTACTACATTGATTTAAATTTTGTACCTAGTATCTGTCTAGAAAATTGTCCATTTCAGCAAAGATTTTCCAGTTTTCTTGAGTGTAGAATTGTGTAGTAGGATCTAATTTTTTTTTTAATTTTCTCAGTTTCTATTGTTATTTACTCCTTTTCATTTCTGATTTTGTTAATTTGGATTCTGTCTCTTTGCCCTCTAGTTAGCTGGGCTAAGCATTTATCTATTTGTTGATTTCCTCAAAGAACCAACTCCGGGGTTTGCTGATTCTTTGTATAGTTCTATTTGCTTTTACTTGGAGGATTTCAGCCTGAGTTTATTTCCTGACATCTACTCCTCTTGGTGTATTTGCTTCTTTTTGTTCTAGAACTTTCAGATGTACTGTTAAGCTGCTAGTATATGCTCTCTTCAATTTCTTTATGAAGGCAATCAGAGCTATGAATTTTCCTCTCAGCAGTGCTTTCTCTGTGTCCCATAAGCTTGGGTATGCTGGCTCTCACTCTCATTAAATTCTAAAGTCTTTAATTTCTCCTTTTATTTCTTCCCTAACCAAATTATCATTGAGTAGAAATGTGTTCATCTTCAATGTGTATGTGTGCTTTCTGTTGTTAATGAAGACCATCCTTAGTTGTGTGTGTGCATGTGTGTACATGCATGTTACCTCTTTCCAGACTAGTAAGGCTGGCTGTGACCATCCACCGCTTAAGCAGAGCCACCTGTTGTGCTGCTCCTTTGATGTGCCACTACCTGCCCTGAGGCCCAACCTGCCTGAGGCCTCTCTTCTAAGACTTTCTGGAGTTAGCACCGAACTGCAATCTTCCCAAGTTCCCACTAAAAGGCTGACTTATCTACTTCAAAGTAACTTTGTTTGGCCAGGGACGGGCCTCCCCTTTTCTTTATAAAGCGTGTTTGCTGACATTAAAATTGAACCTTGAGCAGAACCTTGTCTTGGGTCCGTCCTTAACTCGCGCAGCCTAGCCCCCCTTCTCTTCCAGGTTTCCAAAATGCCTTTCCAGGCTAGAACCCAGACCTGCGATCTGCTGGCCGGACACAACACATGCATGTGCAAATTCATTTGTATGTGTTTGCCTACTTTCCATGGAGCAAGGGGCAAGTGGTTAATTCTTAGGTGCTTGTGTCCATTCTGTTATCAATGAACTCCACTTGAAGTCTGCCTTCCAGCATACACCAGAGTTCCCTCTATAGTTATTTGGTCCTCAGCAAGAAGACATCATTTGAATCCTCCCTTTCTAAAAGGTTATTACATTTTTAGTCATGTTTCATATAATACACGCCCAGTCCTATTTATATCCCCAACTTTTCATACATGCCCTTTCCCCTTGTAACATTCCCCCACAATTTAGAAATTAACAAATAAACAAAACATAAAAAGCATTTCATTGTCCCACAGTATACCCTTTTATCCATACAGTTTTACTTGCAAATATTCAGGCCTATGACTTCTGCCACACCATCAATATTGGATTCTTTCTGGGTTTTCTCTCAGATATCCTTTGTTGTAGAAATCCTGCTGCTTTTGATCTGAAAGACTAGCATCTTCATATGCTCTAACAGTCATAGATTAGGTAGATGTTGGGATGGGCCAATTTAGTGCTCTAAATCTGTGCCTGGGTTATAGATACATTGGTCAGTTCAACAGCTCTTCCCCATGCAGAATGAGCTCTGCAGCACTGCCACAGCTAGCTCTGCAAATGCTTCAACTGGTAAGAGGAAGGGCCAGCTCTCCCCTTCTCATGGCCTTGGGGCAAGCTCTCCCAACTGCTACAGGGGATATAATAACTGCTCTAGTAGATATAAGCATTTGCTTTCTTATTGAAGTCCTAAATACTGATCCCAGCACCTGTATAGCACCACATAGCTATCTGTGACTCCAGTTACATAAGATCCAGAAACCTCTTCTGATTGTTCCTGGAACCCACCTTACACATCATAAACACATACATTGTTTGAACAATCATTTCTAAACATAGAATAAAAATAATCCTTTACAAATCATACTGATATAAGTGACTTCCTGGGCTCTAAATATAGACACTTGAAAGTCTATACTGGTATAAACAGATGAAATAAATGGGGTGATCTTCCAAGGTCAATGAGGTCCTATTGGAATGAAGATCATTTCACAAAATGCACTGTATTATTGAAAATCACCTATCCTCTAATTCTGGGAGGTCATGTAGACCCAATAGGATAACCGGTTATCAGTGTTTAATCTAAAAAGATGACATTCAAGATAGAGGAAACTTTTCTTCCATGTTAATCAATAATGCCAGGGACCAACATAGTCTTTGACCTATTCTCACATAGATGGATAATATGGTAGATGAAAAGATAAAGGATGCAGTGGTTCCTGCCATTCCAAGTAACCTTGAGTACAAGATCTTAAAGTGGCTTTGGCCTTAAACAAGTAAAGATTTAAGTTTGTCCACCGTGTGCCTTAATTGCCCAAGAGAAGGGTTGATCGAAAGTCTATCATAGTTGTCTTCTTAACACTAACAAGATTGTTCTGGAGCTTCCACTTGAGTACATTGTTAAATCACATTATTAACAAAACAAAAGACTCCAAAGGGGGAACCCAATTGAAATCTGATAACTATGAACAAACCCAAAGTC
Organism: Mus caroli; assembly: GCF_978045245.1. Taxonomy (NCBI): domain Eukaryota; kingdom Metazoa; phylum Chordata; class Mammalia; order Rodentia; family Muridae; genus Mus; species Mus caroli. The sequence continues at coordinate 123,280,727 of NW_028227263.1, read as the reverse complement.
AGTCTGGTATAAATGTAACATGTGTTTATACACACAAATACACATCCACACAAACACAACTATATAGGTAAAAATAGTATTTTCAATCTGACAATCAGACAGAGTATACTGAAGACCTCTGAGCTTTGTCCTAAGCTTTGTTCTCACTAACAGATAGTGTTGGACACTGACACTCTGTCATGATAGTGAGTGACAGAGTTTGCTAAACAAGGAATATGGGAAAAAACAAAAAACATAACAACAACAACAAAACTGCTACAGACATCACATTTTGCTTAACATCTTTCCCTGTTATTCTTTGCTAGTTTAATTGTAGATATTAAGACATAACACATGTATTCAGAGAGCTGCTATCTAGTGGTCCCCTGTTTATTTGCTGTGTATTCTAGAAAACTGTGAATGCCTGGAATCTACCACTATAGAACGTCTTGTAATTGTGCCTTGAGTCAAATTTTCCCATCATTAATCTCAAGAACTCTCTCTGAGTGCAGTTTCTTGGCAGACTCTTATCTCTAATGATGTGGCATTTTGTATAAAATGTCTGTAAATAAGTATCAGACACTTAAACTCATGCTTACCAGGTGTGGTTGCTTGAAAGGATTAAGAATTATGGCTTTCACAAGTGAGATGGCTTGATTCTCACGTAGAAGAGAGAATAAAATAGTCATAAAAAGGAAGATGGATGGATTGAATTGAGTGAAAGAGGGGATGGGGAAAGAAATGGGAAGGTTAAGGATCAGATGTTGGGAAGGACAGCAGGATGGTCAAATGGCCATGAGAATGAATAAAAAAAATCTGCAACTAATGGAGATAGGAAGGCAGAGGCATCTCCAAGACAAGACAGACGTCTGGGATAAAGAATGTACTCAAGAATCAGTGGGGAGGACGTCCACTGTGAAACACAGCATTGGTGATATGGATCCTGAATAGACTACCACCTGTGTCTAGGCAGGAACAACAGTGAAGCAAAATGGACACCAACCCAGTCACAAAATATTTCACACAAAATTTATCATGTCTAAATAAGATTCAGAGACTGTGGATGGAACAGAACTAGGAGAATGGCCAAACAACAAGAGGCCCAACTTGACACCCATTCCATGGTGAATCACCAATCCCTGGTAAAATTAATGATACTCTCTTTTTCTTGCAGACAGATGTCCAGCATGGCTGTTCTCTGAGAACCTCCACCAAGCAGCTGACTCAAATGGATGCAGACATCCAGAGCCAAACTGTGGATGGAGCTTGGGGCCTCTTAGGGAAGAGTAGGGGGAACGATTTTGTACCCCAAAGGAGACAGGAACACCACAGGAAGACCAACAGAGACAACTAACCTGTACCTCTTGGCTTTAAGAATCTGAACCACCAACTAAAGAGCATACATGAACAGGACCTAGGCCTCACTACCCATATGCAACAGATATACAGCTTGGATTTGATGTGGGTCCCCAACAAATGGAATGGAGACTATCCCAAAAGATGCTGCAGGTATGAGGGGTATGTTTTTCTCAATGGGCTGCCTTGTCTGGCCTCAGTGAGAGAGGATGAGCTTATTCCCATAGAGACTTCATGTGCCAGAATGGGAGGATACCCAAGCATGGCTACACCCTCTCAGAGGAGAAGGCGAATGGTGCAGTAGGAAAATTGTGGGAGGGGTTGACCAGGAGGATGGCAGTTATTGGGATGTAAAATGATAGAAGAAAAGAAAGATTTATGGCCTTGTTGCTGGAAATGAATCTTTAAACCGAGGGTTAAAATTTAAATGCCTTCCACTATCTCTAGTTCTCCTGTTTCTGCTTGGGGATAAAGATGTGAGCTCTAAACTCATTCTGTCACCATGTTTTCACTCCACCATCATGGACGCAAATCTTCTGAAATCTTAAGGCCAATTAGCAGCTTTCATATACTATTTATCATGGTCATAGAATTTTGTCACACAAAGACACATGTTTTTCATAGTAAAATCTCATAATTTTTAATTACACTGAATATGTGGGCATACTCATGTGCACTTATGCAATGTTGTGTGCATGTGAATTCAGAAGACAACAATATGAGACAAAATGTATAATATGTGTTCTCAAGTTTTAGACCATCTGAGTTCTATTTTCAGTTTTTAAAGAAATTCCTTCTATGTGTTTCCCGGATTCTGATTATGCTGTCAAAGGAAAATCCTACTTGGCTAGGGAAAGCACACCCTTTGACCTCATAAACAAGGTATACATAGTCATTGATGCTTGGAGACTTGATTCACATGGCCTCTGACTTGGGAAAATGGGAGAAGTAGTGATGTGGTAGAAGATTATGTTATCTATAATGTCACATGAACTGGTTAGAATTCCCACATATCACAACAGAAGTGATGACATACTGAATGTGTCATGGATCTTTGACCTACTGGATCAGGCAGACTCCCTGTCAGTTTGGCAGGACTTGGAGAAAATAATTGGAAATATTGCACTGATCTTTGTCTTCAGACTTTATCAGTTACAGTCCCTGTATGTCTTAGCAAGTGTATGATGATGGCATGATTCGTGCCAAGTGATTGATACTGTCATCTATAATTTGAACATACCAGGCAATATGTAGCTACCAACGCAATAATAGCAAGACTATCAAAGAGGATGACCTAGCACTCTTTTGAATACATTAAACAGATGATCCACAGGAAAGAGATTATGGCCAGTACTTTAAACACTGTCAAAATCCATTGTTGAAAAACATAAGGCTGAGAGTATAATATTTTGATGTTGATTTAGAAAACTTTAGTAGTGTTGAAGCGCCTCCTAAATATTGTTTTCATCAATCTGTGCTACTCTCCATCTTTTCAGAGACTCTTGTATTACAGCACGTGGTGTGGTTAACGCAGAGATCTGTAAGTGCTCAAATCCTGAGTAAGTTACTGTGAATGTTAACCTTTAAATGGGACATTTACACCAAGCCCTCAACCCAAGGCTTGAAATATAGTAATGAAGAGAAAGTTCTTCATGACTTTCTAAGCCTGCTTTCTTGTGCTACCCAGACCACAAGCCTTAGTGGCCTGGGAACTCCCACATCAATTATTACTAAGGAAATGGCATACCTATTTAGCTAAAGTCAATCTTATGGAGATATTTTATCAATTAAGATTCCTTTTCACAGATGAGCCTAGCTTCATTCAAGTTGGTAAAACATTAGGAGATTTGTATTAGAGCTTACACAGGTCTTCTGCTTTCTGTCACAAATACTGTCAGTTCGTATGTGCACCCCCCCCCCGTTTCCTTTTTTTTTTTTTTTTTTAGATTTTTAGATTTACAAATAGAATGTGTTACAGGTTGTCACATTCGTTTTTTTTTAATCATTTCCAAATTTTTAATTAGGCATTTTCTTCATTTACATTTCAAATGCTATCCCAAAAGTCCCCCATACCCTCCCCCCACTCCCACTTCTTGACCCTGGCATTCCTCTGTACTGAGGCATATAAAGTTTGCAAGACCAAGGGTCTCTCTTCCCAGTGATGACTGACTAGGCCATCTTCTGATACATATGCAGCTAGAGACACGAGCTCCAGGGGTACTGGTTAGTTCATATTGTTGTTCCACCTATAGGGTTGCAGACCCCTTCAGCTCCTTGGATACTTTCTCTAGCTCCTCCACTGGGGGCCCTGTGTTTCATCCAATAGCTGACTGTGAGCACCCACTTCTGTGTTTGCCAGGCACTGGCATAGCCTCACAAGAGACAACAGAGGAATGGAAACAGAAAATATGGTACATTTTCACAATGGAGTACTACTCATCTATTTAAAAGAATGAATTTATGAAATTCCTAGGCAAATGGATGGACCTGGAGGGTATCATCCTGAGTGAGGTGACCCAGTCACAAAAGAACTCACATGATATGTACTCACTGATAAGTGGATATTAGCCCGTAAACTTAGAATACCCAAGGTACAAGATACAAGTTGCAAAACACATGAGACTCAAGAAGAACAAAAACCAAAGTGTGGACACTTTGACCCTTCTTAGAATTGGGAACAAAACACCCATGGAAGGAGTTACAGAGACAAAATTTGGAGCTGAGATGAAAGGATGGACCATCTAGAGACTGCCACACCTGGGGTTCCATCCCATAATCTGCCTCCAAATGCTGACACCATTGCATACTCTATCTCTGCTTCTTAAAGGTCTACCCAACCCATATTCCTTGGTGGAAGAGGTATGATATGTACTCAAAATTCCAGTATTTAATTATCTGCTGTGTCCCCTTGAGAATTTCTCTATTAATTGACACTTGGTTCAAGAAGTTTCTCTCGTGAGGACTAAGGCATGCAGAGATTTACAGGTATGTCAATAGATCAATAAAAATGTTTTAGTAATATGATTACTTAGCAATATTTAACTATTGAACTTTCCCTGAGTGCCTTTTAGCAATTCCAGGTATGAGTTCTATTACATGTACTTGGACATAGATAAAATCAGAAGGTGATTGACTTCCTAAAATGTTCATGCCACTAAGGAACCAATGGGCATATTTCATCATGCCAGTCACTGTTATTGCCTGTAGGATTCAGAATTACGTAGTAAGTTGATCTGATGCTCCTTGTATTCTAATGCTAATATTAGAGACCAAGATTTGTTACCCCAAAAATGAGAGAATCCACATGTAGTGACACTGTCCCCAAGTTGTTTCTGATTGGTAAATTTAAAAATCATCACTAGTCAATACCTGGAAAAAAGAGACATTGTTCTGGTCTAGGTTTCATGAGCTTTGGATTAAAATGAGGAGAATAGGTGTAGAAGCATGAAGGAGAAGATGCCCTGAGTTAGGTAAGCAATAAAATTATGACCACGAGGACTAGCCCATTGGAGTAAAGAGAAGTCCAGATTAAATATACTAAATATTAAGTAATAATGTGGGATAATCGACAGGAAAGTAGATACTGATAGCATGGAGGGTAGGTATTCACTCAGTTCTTGTAATGTTTAAAGCTTATTGTAAACATAAAGACTGTGTTTGTCTATTATATGGGAACTAATGCATCAGAGGCAGGGTAGAAACCTTAGGCAAGGATTATATAATTTCTTCAACAGAAGTGGGTGACATTTGGAACTACATTCTGCATCTAGTACTATACATAGCACCTTTTACCACCAGGACACTTTGCTTATCCCACATGACTTGTTCAGTCTGCTTTCTTATACCACACATACACACCTAGATGGCATAAGAATATTCATATAACAGTATGATTTCTCCGTATTATATGAGTTCTGTTTGTGGTGTTTTCAACCAAGAGAATTTACAGCTCTATTTGCAATAGTTTGTAATGTTCAGGGATCTATAGAATTGCTTAAAAAGAAACTTAAAAAGAAGTAACCCATTCTGGGAATTGGAGGATTTCTTTTGATAGCCAGAGGTCAAACCTTCCCTGTAATGTAGTTTAACTCCATTAGAACTATTTTAGCATGTTATTAACATATAGTGAGAAGCTCCTCTTCTATGGTGTTTTTGTATGTTTTTTCAAAAGACATTTAGTGATAATGACCCCTCTTTATATTCCCTTCTCTACTTTTCAATCATATACCCACCCATATTTGACCCCCATGTGTCATTATTTTCCTATAATTTTATAACACTATTCAATTCCCTCTCTCTTGAACCCCCATTACTCTTAATAAATTCTTGACTACTAAAGTAATTAAACATAAATAACAAGTATCTAAATATTCAAATCTAATATCAAACATGAGAGAAAATGTGAAAATTCTCTTTTTACTTCTCCATATCTCACACAGCATAATTATTTCTAGTTCTATCCATTTACTTGTGGATTTTACATTTTTTCTTGACATCAGAAGAATTTTCCATTATGTGAATATACCATATATTTATTATACATTCATTAGTTTCTCAGTGTCTCAGGGTTTCATTGCTACATATAGACGCCATGACCACAGCAACTCTTAGAAAATAAAACATTTAATTGGAGCTGGCTCAAAGTTTCAGAGGTTTTATCCAACATCATCATGGCACAGAGCATGGCAAAGTGCAGGCAGGCATTTTGTTGTAGAAGGATCTGGAAGTTATACATCTGGGTCTGAAGATAGCAAAAGGAAACTCTATTGCTTGATGTAGCTTGAGCACTGGAGACCTCAAAGCCCACACTCATAATCACATACTTCCTCCAAGAGGTCCATAGCTATTCCAACAAGACCACACCTACTAATAGTGCTACTCCCTGTGGCAAAGCATTCAAACACATGAGTCTATAGGGCCATACCTATTCAATCCACCACATTGGACATCTGGTATATTTGTATTTCTTGTTTATTGTGACTAGAGCAGTAACAAATGTGGATAGTTCTATTCATTTCTTTCTTAATAAGGCAACATTTTATTTCAATTATGATAACAAGAAATAAGAGGTAGGTATTAGGTGGTCCTTAGTATTAACTTCTGATGACAGACTTTAATTGTCTCATAATTTTTTAAAAAATGCAAAAATACATATTTATTTTCTAGATAATATCTGTAATTTTTTCCTAATGTAAAAAGTAAAGAAAAAAACTGGCAAGAATTGGACATTTTATTATTTAAGAGTTAATGGAATGTTATTACAAAAAGCAAACAGAACCAAAGTTTAGCTAGAACTGCACTTATTTATAAGTGACAGAGATTAAGTTTGGTATTCAAGCCTTCTTGGATATAGTGGGGTCATGAGAAGTCTCCTTTGTAAAAAGTCTTTTTAAAAATGACATTTACATCAATGTAAATGTACCAAATCTTGTAATTCCATTTTTATGGACCAGATACATTAATCAAGTGAGAGAACTTGTAAAAGAGCCTCTTGCCAGATCAGGCACAAGGCAGTGATGCCTCATGATCTAACAATGAAAATAGGGCACAGGTGCACAGTCATGTGGAGGCAGAAATACAGTGTGTCTATATCCTGGCTTTTACCTTGGAACAGTGTTTGTGAATGGATAAACTACAGTTGCTCTTTCTTGTGACCTGAACTGCTGATATCCTGACAATGAAGATAGGTATTGCCCCAAATAACTATTTCTATACAGGTCTACGTGCCACTTTTGCCCTATTAATCTTTTTGTTGCACTATCTCTGGTGGATGATAGGTTAGAAGGGATGTTAAAGCATCTGAGAACCCTTATTAAAGTAGGTTGAGAAAAATCTAAGCCTGTATTTGCCTCCCAAAACCATGATGCCTTTTTATAGCTGAATAATATTCCATTGTATAGATGAACGATATTTTCTCAATCCATCTTAAGCTAAAGGACATCTTGGTTGTTTCCAGTTAATGGCTATTTTGAATAAAGCTTCTGTGAACATAGAGGAGCATATGTACTTGTGGTATGGTGGGCCAAAAACAAGTATAGTTGGGTTGTCAGGTAGAACTATTCCAAATATTCTGAGAAACTGTTAGATACATTTCCAGACTGACCATACAATGTGTACAACCCTGTCATTAATAGAGGAGTGTTCCCCCTCCTGTAAGCCCTCACCAGCATCTGTTGTCACTTGAGTTTTTTTTATCTTAGCTATTCTTATTGGTAGAATCTTAAGATCATTTTAATAACCTTGTGTAATTGTCAATTAGCAGATATAAAATTTACCGGTGAAAAAATATATGTGCTTGTGATAGACCAGCATATGGTACCTGGACAATAAATGATTTGTTATCCTCCTTTTTATATCTCACTTTCATATAAGTTTTGCCTAAATGCTAGCATGTTAACTTTGAAAAATACTCTTCATAGATAGATTGCTTCTTATATATCCAGGGAATTTTCCTTTCACTTCGCCTAAGTTAATTTTGATATAGGTTCAGATATCAGTAAAACTGTAGCCTTTTCATTTTATGCATGTATCACATAAGTTTTTACTTTTCATCATTTAAAATTAAAACTACTTCTCTAGTTTTTATTGGACCTATTTGTCTTTCACTGTTGAATCTGCCTTTCTCCTAGTGGTATTTTATAATCTTAATATTTTGGCACATATTAGTATTTTTAATATTATAGCATTTAATTGATGTGGATTTTTCCCCTTGGGTGCTTACTATGAACCACAAAATAGCAATGTTCTAGTTAGAATGACTAGAACACTTCATGGAATTTTAAGAATGAGAGGATAACTCCATATGACCTGCAGCATGCCATGCCTTGTTGTTTGATCCTCTCAACAGCAGGAACTGTGAACAGATAAAGAAAAGTATGTCTTCATACCTAAATCTGAGCACAGTGTGCACTGTGTGCTGAGGGTAAATGTCTGATTTGTTTGGAGATTCAGTTGTGTTATGTGATGTTTTGCTGGAAGATGTCTTATGAGAGGATGTTTTGCTGATGCAGAGATCTGAGAGGGTGTTTTGGTGAAGCAGAAAAGTGAGCGAGTTTTTACCGAGGCAGACATGATAGGATGTTTTTCTGACTCAGACACTTGAGAGGATACTTGAAATATGTAAAGAGTATAATACAACAGACAGTAAATGACACTCTTACATTTGTTTGCCTTTGAACAGTTTCTTGGTCTTCTCTGATCTTCACCTATCATGACTTCATAGAAAGAAAAACATCAAAGAATTCCTCATGGTATTCTACCTGCTTCCTGCCACTTTCGTGGACTCATGCCAACTCAGCATTGCTTTGTTGTTTCTTCACAATGGATTCACTACTAGTGATTCATGTTTGGTGTTTGCCAATTGGACTGGACTGCTTCTACTGATTTGTGTTTGATGTTTTGGAATGGATTTCTGATATTCTGACAACACATATTGGAATAGCCCCATAGAACTACTTCTAAACAGGACCACATCCTCTGTTCCTATTAACCATCTTTCTCTCCTACCCTTGGTCAGTGGGCTAGAAAGGAGATTGAAGTGTTTAAGAACCCTTATTAAAGGAGGTTTTGAAAAATCTAAGCCTATAATATGGTGTCAGTTTTTCTCTTAGCTACATAATGATTATTCATACATACATACATACATACATATATACCCTCTTTATGTGTATATGAGTGTGCATACATATGTACATGTATGCATATATGCATATAATATATAAACCTAATTTTGATAAACCTTGAAGAAATTAGGTAATTCTCTGGTGCTTGGTTCCAGCCTGTAAATACTAGATTCAGCATTGCTTCCCAACATACACAAGTAGCTTCCTTCTATAATCTCTGATAATCTTGGAAAATTCATCATTTACAGTTGACATTTCACAGAGAAGCTATCTAAAGCGTTTTCTGATGAACAGCTAAGGGTTAGGTAAATGTTTCCAAACTCTGTAATAGAAAATGCTTCTGGAATAATGGGTCCATTATTTTAAAATCTTCACCCATTACTTTAAGATTAGGATTTTGTGAGTGCTTTTCTTTTATCTTTTTTTTTAATTAGGTATTTTCCTCAATTACATTTCCAATGCTATCCAAAAAGTCCCCAATACACTCCCACCCCAGTCCCTCACCCACCTACCCCCACCCGTTGGCCCTAGCAATCCCCTGTACTGGGCATATAAAGTTGGCAAGTCCAATGGGCCGCTCTTTCCAGTGATGGCCGACTAGGCCATCTTTTGCTACAAATGCAGCTAGAGTCAAGAGCTCTGGGGTACTGGTTAGTTCATAATAATGATCCACCTATGGGGTTGCAGTTCCCTTTAGCTCCTTGGGTACTTTCTTTAGCTCCTCCATTGGGGGTCCTGTGATCCATCCAATAGCTGACTGTGAGCATCCACTTCTGTGTTTGCAAGGCTCCGGCATTGTCTCACAAGAGACAGCTATATCTGGGTCCTTTCAGCAAAATCTTGCTAGTGTATGCAATGGTGTCAGCGTTTGGAAGCTGATTGTGGGATGGATCCCTGGATATGGCAGTCTTTAGATGGTCCATCCTTTCTACACAGCTCCAAACTTTATCTCTGTAACTCTTTCCATGGGTGTTTTGTTCCCAATTCCAAGAAGGGGCACAGTGTCCACACTTTGGTCTTCGTTCTTCTTGAGTTTCATGCGTTTAACAAATTGTATCTTATATCTTGGGTATCCTAAGTTTTTGGGCTAATATCCACTTATCAGTGAGTATATATTGTGTGAGTTCCTTTGTGAATATGTTACCTCATTCAGGATAATGCCCTCCAGATCCATCCATTTGCCTAGGAATTTCATAAATTCATTCCTTTTAATAGCTAGTAGTACTCCATTGTGTAAATGTACCACATTTTCTGTATCCATTCCTCTGTTGAGGGGCATCTGGGTTCTTTCCAGCTTCTGGCTATTATAAATAAGGCTGCTATGAACATAGTGGAGCATGTGTCTTTCTTACCGGTTGGGACATCTTCTGGATATATGCCCAGGAGAGGTATTGCTGGATCCTCCGGTAGTACTATGTCCAATTTTCTGAGGATCCGCCAGACTGATTTCCAGAGTGGTTGTACAAGCTTGCAATCCCACCAACAATGGAGGAGTGTTCCTCTTTCTCCACATCCTCGCCAGCATCTGCTGTCACCTGAATTTTTGATCTTAGCCATTCTGACTGGTGTGAGGTGGAATCTCAGGGTTGTTTTGATTTGCATTTCCCTGATGATTAAGGATGTTGAACATTTTTTCAGGTGCTTCTCTGCCATTCGGTATTCCTCAGGTGAGAATTCTTTGTTCACTTCTGAGCCCCATTTTTTTAACGGGGTTATTTGATTTTCTAGAGTCCACCTTCTTGAGTTCCTTATATATATTGGATATTAGTCCCCTATCTGATTTAGGATAGGTAAAGATCCTTTCCCAATCTGTTGGTGGTCTTTTTGTCTTATTGACGGTGTCTTTTGCCTTGCAGAAGCTTTGCAACTTTATGAGGTCCCATTTGTTGATTCTCGATCTTAAAGCACAAGCCTTTGCTGTTCTATTCAGGAATTTTTTCCCTATACCCATATTTTCGAGGCTTTTCCCTACTTTGTCCTCTATAACTTTCATTGTCTCTGGTTTTATGTGGAGTTCCTTAATCCACTTAGATTTGACCTTGATACAAGGATATAGGAATGGATCAATTCGCATTCTTCTACATGATAACCGCCAGTTGTGCCAGCATCATTTGTTGAAAATGCTGTCTTTTTTCCACTGGATGGTTTTTGCTCCCTTGTCAAAGATCAAGTGACCATAGGTATGTGGGTTGATCTCAGGGTCTTCAATTCTGTTCCATTGGTCTACTTGTCTGTCGTTATACCAGTACCATGCAGTTTTTATCACAATTGCTCTGTAGTACAGCTTTAGGTCAGGCATGGTGATTCCACCAGAGGTTCTTTTATCCTTGAGAAGAGTTTTTGCTATCCTAGGTTTTTTGTTGTTCCAGATGAATTTGCAGATTGCCCTTTTTAATTCGTTGAAGAATTGAGTTGGAATTTTGATGGGGATTGCATTGAATCTGTAGATTGCTTTTGGTAAGATAGCCATTTTTACAATGTTGATCCTGCCAATCCATGAGCATGGGAGGTTTTTCCATCTTCTGAGATCTTCTTTAATTTCTTTCTTCAGGGACTTGAAGTTCTTGTCATACAGATCTTTCACTTCCTTAGAGTCACACCAAGGTATTTTATATTGTTTGTGACTATTGAGAAGGGTGTTGTTTCCCTAATTTCCTTCTCTGCCTGTTTATCCTTTGTGTACAGAAAGGCCATTGACTTGCTTGAGTTAATTTTATATCCAGCTACTTCACCGAAGCTATTTATCAGGCTTAGGAGTTCTCTGGTGGAATTTTTAGGGTCACTTATGTATACTATCATATCATCTGCAAAAAGCGATATTTTGACTTCTTCTTTTCCGATTTGTATCCCCTTGATCTCCTTTTGTTGTCTAATTGCTCTGGCTAGGACTTCAAGTACAATGTTGAATAGGTAGGGAGAGAGTGGGCACCTTGTCTAGTCCCTGATTTTAGTGGGATTGCTTCCAGCTTCTCACCATTTACTTTGATGTTGGCTACTGGTTTGCTGTAGATTGCTTTTATCATGGTTAGGTATGGGCCTTGAATTCCTGATCTTTCCAAGACTTTTATCATGAATGGGTGTTGGATTTTGTCAAATGTTTTTTCAGCATCTAACGAGATGATCATGTGGTTTTTGTCTTTGAGTTTGTTTATATAATGGGTTACATTGATGGATTTTCGTATATTGAACCATCCTTGCATCCCTGGGAAGAAACCTACTTGGTCAGATGGATGATTGTTTTGATGTGTTCTTGAATTCGGTTAGCGAGAACTTTATTGAGGATTTTTGCATCAATATTCATAAGGGAAATTGGTCTGAAGTTCTCTACCTTCGTTGGGTCTTTATGTGGTTTAGGTATCATAGTAATTGTGGCTTCATAGAATGAGTTGGGTAGAGTACCTTCTGATTCCATTTTGTGGAAGTTTGTGAAGTACTGGGATTAGTTCTTCTTTGAAGGTTTGATAGTACTCTGCACTAAACCCATCTGGTCCTGGGCTTTTCTTGGTTGGGAGACTATTAATGACTACTTCTATTTCTTTAGGGGATATGGGACTGTTTAGATCATTAACCTGATCTTGATTTAACTTTGGTACCTGGTATCTGTCTAGAAACTTGTCCATTTCATCCAGGTTCTCCAGTTTTGTTGAGTATAGCCTTTTGTAGAAGGATCTGATGGTGTTTTGGATTGCTTCAGGGTCTGTTGTTATGTCTCCCTTTTCATTTCTGATTTTGTTAATTAGAATACTTTCCCTATGCCCTCTAGTGAGTCTGGCTAAGGGTTTATTGATCTTGTTGATTTTCTCAAAGAACCATCTCCTCTATTGGTTGATTCTTTGAATTGTTCTTCTTGTTTCCACTTGGTTGATTTCACCCCTGAGTTTGATTATTTCTTGCCGTGTACTCCTCTTGGGTGAATTTGCTTCCTTTCGTTCTAGAGCTTTTAGGTGTGTTGTCAATCTGCTAATGTGTGCTCTCTCTTGTTTCTTTTTTGAGGCACTCAGAGCTATGAGTTTTCCTCTTAGAAATGCTTTCAATGTGTCCCATAAGTTTGGGTATGTTATGTCTTCATTTTCATTAAACTCCAGAAAGTGCTTAATTTCTTTCTTTATTCCTTCCTTGACAAAAATATCATTGAGAAGAGTGTTGTTTAGTTTCCACATGTGTGTTGGCTTTCTATTATTTATTTTGTTATTGAAGATCAGTCTTAGTCCATGGTGATCTGATAGGGTGCATGGGACAATTTCAATATTTTTGTTTATGTTGAGGCTTGTTTTGTGACCAATTATGTGGTCAATTTTGGAGAAGGTACCGTGAGGTGCTGAGAAGAAGGTATATCCTTTTGTTTTAGGATAAAATGTTCTGTAGATATCTGTCAGATCCATTTGTTTCATAACCTCTGTTATTTTCACTGTATCCCTGTTTAGTTTCTGCTTCCATGATCTGTCCATTGGTGAAAGTGGTGTGTTGAAGTCTCCCACTATTATTGTATGAGGTGCAATGTGTGCTTTGAGCTTTACTAAAGTATCTTTAATGAATGTGGCTGCCCTTGTATTTGGAGCATAGATATTCAGAATTGAGAGTTCCTCTTGGAGGATTTTACCTTTGATGAGAATGAAGTGCCATTCCTTTTCTTTTTTGATGACTTTTGGTTGGAAGTCAATCTTATCAGATATTATAATGGCTACTCCAGCTTGTTTCTTCCTACCATTTGCTTGGAAAATTGTTTTCCAGCCTTTCATTCTGAGGTAGTGTCTATCTTTTTCTCTGAGATGAGTTTCCTGTAAGCAGCAAAATGTTGGGTCCTGTTTCTGTAGCCAGCCTGTTAGTCTATGTCTTTTTATTGGGGAGTTGAGTCCATTGATATTAAGAGATATTAGGGAGAAGTAATTGTTGCTTCCTTTTATTTTTGTTGTTAGAGTTGGTGTTCTGTTTTTGTGGCTGTCTTCTTTTAGGTTTGTTGAGGGATTACCTTCTTGCTTTTTCTAGGACGTGGTTTCCGTCCTTGTATTGTTTTTTTTTCCTGTTATTATCCTTTGAAGTGCTGGATTCGTGGAAAGATAATGTGTGAATTTGGTTTTATCGTGGAATACTTTGGTTTCTCCATCTATGGTAATTGAGAGTTTGGCTGGGTATAGTAGCCTGGGCTGGAAATTGTGTTCTCTTAGTTTCTGTATAATATCTGTCCATCTGGCTTTCATAGTCTCTGGTGAAAAATCCGGTGTAATTCTGATAGGCTTGCCTTTATATGTTACTTGACCTTTTTCCCTTACTGCTTTTAGTATTCTATCTTTATTTAGTGCATTTGTTGTTCTGATTATTATGTGTCGGAACGAATTTCTTTTCTGGTCCAGTCTATTTGGAGTTCTGTAAGCTTCTTGTATGTTCATGGGCATCTCTTTCTTTAGGTTTGGAAAGTTTTCTTCTATAATTTTGTTGAAGATATTTGCTGGTACTTTGAGTTGAAAATCTTCATTCTCATCTACTCCTATTATCCGTAGGTTTGGTCTTCTCATTTTGTCCTGGATTTCCTGGATGTTTTGAGTTAGGATCTTTTTGGATTTTGTATTTTGTTTGATTGTCGTGCCGATGTTCTCTATGGAGTCTTCTGCACCTGAGATTCTCTCTTCCATCTCTTGTATTCTGTTGCTGATGCTCACATCTATATTTCCAGATATCTTTCCTAGGGTTTCTATCTCCAGCGTTGCCTCAATTTGGGTTTTCGTCATTGTCTCTATTTCCCTTTTTAGGTCTTGGATGGTTTTATTCAATTCCATCACCTGTTTGGTCTGGTTTTCCTGCAATTCCTTTAGGGATTTTTGTGCTTCCTCTTTAATGTCTTCTACCTGTTTAGCCCCGTTCTCCTGTATTTCTTTAAGTGTGTTATTAAAGTCCTTCTCGATGTCCTCTACCATCATAATGAGATATGCTTTTAGATCCCGGTCTAGCTTCTCCAGTGTGTTGGGGTACACTGGACTGGGCAAAGTGGGAGTGCTGGGTTCTGATGATGGTGAGTGGTCTTGGTTTCTGTTAGTAAGATTATTATGTTTACCTTTCGCCATCTGGTAATCTCTGGGGTTAGTTGTTATCGTTGTCACTGTTTAAAGATTGGAGCACACGCTGTGTTCCACTCACCAGAAGTCCGAAGATCCTGTGGCGGGTGTCGTGGGCAGCTGGTGAGTGTCAGCCGACCCTGCACCCTAGCTACCCCATTGCTAGTCAGACCGGAAGAGACTTGTGGCCCTACTCAGGCCGGTTTTCTGCTTCCCTAACTAATGCAGTCTCAGGTCTAGCGCGCAATTGGATTGGAGCAGAAGCTGTGTTCCACTCACCAGAAGTCTCAAGATCCTGTGGTGGGTGTCGTGGGTAGCTGGCGGGTGTCAGCCAACCCTGCGCCCCAGCCACCCTGGTGCTGGTCAGGCAGGAAGAGCTGTTTTTTTGTCTTATTGATGGTGTCTTTTGCCTTGCAGAAGCTTTGCAGTTTCATGAGGTCCCACTTGTCAATTCTCAATCTTACAGCACAAGCCATTGCTGTTCTATTCAAGAATTTTTCCCCTGTGCCCATATCTTCTAGGCTTTTCCCCACTTTCTCCTCTATAAGTTTCAGTGTCTCTGGTTTTATGTTAAGTTCCTTGATCCACTTAGACTTGACCTTCGTACAAGGAGATAGGAATGGATCGATTCACATTCTTCTACATGTTAACAACCAGTTGTGCCAGCACCATTTGTTGAAAATGCTGTCTTTCTTCCACTGGATGGTTTTAGCTCCCTTGTCGAAGATCAAGTGACCGTAGGTGTGTGGGTTCATTTCTGGGTCTTCAATTCTATTCCATTGGTCTATTTGTCTGTCACTATACCAGTACCACGCAGTTTTTATCACAATTGCTCTGTAGTAAAGCTTTAGGTCCGGCATGGTGATTCCACCAAAGGTACATTTATCCTTGAAAAGAGTTTTTGCTATCCTAGGTTTTTTGTTATTCCAGATGAATTTGCAGATTGCTCTTTCTAATTCCTTGAAGAATTGAGTTGGAATTTTGATGGGGATTACATTGAATCTGTAGATTGCTTTTGGCAAGATAGCCATTTTTACAATGTTGATCCTGCCAATCCATGAGCATGGAAGATCTTTCCATCTTCTGAGATCTTCTATAATTTCTTTCTTCAGAGACTTGAAGTTTTTATTATACAGATCTTTCACTTCCTTAGTTAGAGTCACGCCAAGATATTTTATATTATTTGTGACTATTGAGAAGGGTGTTGTTTCCCTAATTTCTTTCTCAGCCTGTTTATTCTTTGTGTAGAGAGAGGCCATTGATTTGTTTGAGTTAATTTTATATCCAGCTACTTCACTGAAGCTGTTTATCTGGTTTAGGAGTTCTCTGGTAGAATATTTAGGGTCACTTATATATACTATCATATCATCTGCAAAAAGTGATATTTTGACTTCATCTTTTCCAATTTGTATCCCTTTGATCTCCTTTTGTTGTCGAATTAGTCTGGCTAGGACTTCAAGTACATTGTTGAATAGGTATGGAGAAAGTGGATAGCCTTGTCTAGTCCCGGATTTTAGAGGGATTGCTTCAAGCTTCTCACCATTTACTTTGATGTTGGCTACTGGTTTGCTGTAGATTGTTTTTATCATGTTTAGGTATGGGACTTGAATTCCTGATCTTTCCAAGACTTTTATCATGAATGGGTGTTGGAACTTGTAAAATGCTTTTTCCGCATCTAACGTGATGATCATGTGGTTTTTGTCTTTGACTTTGTTTATATACTGGATTACGTTGATGGATTTTCATATATTGAACCATCCCTGCATCCCTGGAATGAAACCTACTTGGTCAGGATGGATGATTGTTTTGATGTGTTCTTGGATTCGGTTAGCAAGAACTTTATTGAGGATTTTTGCATCAATATTCATAAGGGAAATTGGTCTGAAGTTCTCTATCTTCGTTGGGTCTTTTTGTGGTTTAGGTATCAGAGTAATTGTGGCTTCATAGAATGAGTTCGGTAGAGTACTTTCTGTTTCTATTTTGTGGAATAGTTTGTGAAGAACTGGGATTAGATCTTCTTTGAAGGTTTGATAGAACTGTGCACTAAACCCATCTGATCCTGGGCTTTTTTTGGTTGGGAAACTATTAATGACTGCTTCTATTTCTTTGGGGGATATAAGGCTGTTTAGATCATTAACCTGATCTTGATTCAACTTTGGTACTTGGTATCTGTCTAGGAACTTCTAGATTTTTCCAGGTTCTCCAGTTTTGTTGAGTATAGCCTTTGTAGAAGGATCTGATGGTGTTTTGGATGTCTTCAGGCTCTGTTGTTATGTCTCCTTTTTCATTTCTGATTTTGCTAATTAGAATGCTTTCCCTGTGCCCTCTAGTGAGTCTGGCTAAGGGTTTATTGATTTTCTCAAAGAACCAGCTCCTTGATTGGTTGATTCTTTGAATAGTTCTTCTTGTTTCCACTTGGTTGATTTCACCCCTGAGTTTTATTATTTCCTGCCATCTACTCCTCTTTTGTGAATTTGCTTCCTTTTGTTCTAGTGCTTTTAGGTGTGTTGTCAAGCTGCTAATGTGTGCTCTCTCTAGTTTCCTTTTGGAGACACTCAGAGCTATGAGTTTTCCTCTTAGAAATGCTTTCATTGCATCGCATAAGTTTGGGTATGTTGTGGCTTCATTTTCATTGAACTCTAAAATGTCCTTAATTTCTTTCTTTATTCCTTCCTTGACCAAGGTATCATTGAGAAGAGTGTTGTTCAGTTTCCATGTGAATGTTGGCTTTCTATTATTTATTTTGTTATTGAAGATCAGCCTTAGTCCATGGTGATCTGATAGGTTGCATGGGACAATTTCAATATTTTTGTATCTGTTGAGGCCTGTTTTGTGACCAATTATGTAGTCAATTTTGGATAAGGTACCATGAGGTGCTGAGAAGAAGGTATATCCTTTTGTTTTAGGATAAAATGTTCTGTAGATATCTGCCAGATCCATTTGATTCATAACTTCTGTTAGTTTCACTGTGTCCCTGTTTAATTTCTGTTTCCAAGATCTGTCCATTGGTGAAAGTGGTGTGTTGAAGTCTCCCACTATTATTGTATGAGGTGCAATGTGTGCTTTGAGATTTACTAAAGTTTTTTTAATGAATGTGGCTGCCTTTGTATTTGGAGCATAGATATTCAGAATTGAGAGTTCCTCTTGGAGGATTTTACCTTTGATGAGAATGAAGTGCCCCTCCCTGTCTTTTTTGATGACTTTGGGTTGGAAGTCAATCTTATCAGATATTATAATGGCTACTCCAGCTTGTTTCTTCCTACCATTTGCTTGGAAAATTGTTTTCCAGCCTTTCATTCTGAGGTAGTGTCTATCTTTATCTCTGAGATGAGTTTCCTGTAAGCAGCAAAATGTTGGGTCTTGTTTGTGTAGCCAGTTTGTTAGTCTATGTCTTTTTATTGGGGAGTTGAGTCCATTGATATTAACAGATATTAAGGAAAAGCAATTGTTGCTTCCTGTTATTTTTGTTGTTAAAGTTGGCATTCTGTTCTTGTGGCTGTCTTCTTTTAGGTTTGTTGAGAGATTACCTTCCTGTTTTTTCTAGAGCTTGGTTCCCGTCCTTGTATTTTTTTTTTCTGTTATTTTCCTTTGAAGGGCTGGATTCGTGGAGAGATAATGTGTGAATTTGGTTTTGTCATGGAATACTTTGGTTTCTCCATCTATGTTAATTGAGAGTTTGGCTGGGTATAGTAGCCTGGGCTGGAATTTGTGTTCTTTTAGTGTCTGTATAACATCTGTCCAGGATCTTCTGGCTTTCATTGTCTCTGGTGAAAAATCTAGTGTAATTCTGATAGGCTTGCCTTTATATGTTACTTGGCCTTTTTCTCTTACTGCTTTTAGTATTCTATCTTTATTTAGTGCATTTGTTGTTCTGATTATTATGTGTCAGGAGGTATTTCTTTTCTGGTCCAGTCTATTTGGAGTTCTGTAGGCTTCTTGTATGTTCATGGGCATCTCTTTCTTTAGATTTGGGAAGTTTTCTTCTATAATTTTGTTGAAGATATTTGCTGGCCCTTTGAGTTGAAAATCTTCATTCTCATCCACTCCTATCATCCATAGGTTTGGTCTTCTCATTGTGTCCTGGATTTCCTGGATGTTTTGAGTTAGGATCTCTTTGTATTTTCCATTTTCCTTGATTGTTGTGCCGATGTTCTCTATGGAATCTTCTGCACCTGAGATTCTCTCTTCCATCTCTTGTATTCTGTTGCTGATGCTCGCATCTATGTTTCCAGATTTCTTTCCTAGGGTTTCTATCTCCAGTGTTGCCTCATTTTGGGTTTTCTTTATTGTGTCTACTTCCCTTTTTTAAGTCTAGTATGGTTTTGTTCATTTCCATCATCTGTTTGGATGTGTTTTCCTGTTTTTCTTTAAGGACTTCTACCTGTTTGATTGTGTTATCCTGTTTTTCTTCAAGGACTTGTAACTCTTTAGCAATGTTCTCCTGTAATTCTTTTAGTGAGTTATTAAAGTCCTTCTTGATGTCCTCTACCATCATCATGAGATATGCTTTTAAATCCAGGTCTAGCTTTTCAGGTGTGTTGGGGTGCCCTGGACTGGGCGAAGTGGGAGTGCTGGGTTCTGATGATGGTGAGTGGTCTTGGTTTCTGTTAGTAAGATTCTTACATTTATCTTTCACCATCTGGTAATCTCTGGAGTTGTTATAGTTGTCTCTGTTTAGAGATTGTTCTTCTGGTGATTCTGATTACCGTCTATCAGCAGACCTGGGAGACAGGCTCTCTCCTCTGAGTTTCAGTGGTTAGAGCACTCTCTGCTGACAAGTTCTCCTCTTACAGGGAAGGTGCACAGATATCTGGTGTTTGGACCTCCTCCTGGCCGAAGAAGAAGGCCCAAAACAGGACCTTTCCCAGATGCTGTGTTGCTTTGGCAGGTCACAGAAGCTGTCAGCTTCTGTGGTGCACACTCTCACCTGTGAGGACTAAGTTCCTAAGTTTGTCGGAGTCCTGGATCCAAGATCGCGCTCCCTGCTCCTGAGGCAGAGGGTTCCCGTTCAGGGCGGGACCATCGTCCTCCAGTTGAGAGGGGGTGGATGTCTGCGGCCCGAAAAGGGTGCTGCCTCAGCGACTCTGTGGCTCCCGCCTGTCCCAGAAGCTGTCTGCCTCTGTGTTGCACACTCTCACCTGTGCAGACTAAGTTCCTAAGTTCGGCGGAGCCCCGGAACCAAGATGCTGCTCCTCTGTAGGCTTCTTGTATGTTCATGGCCATGTCTTTCTTTAGGTTTGGGAAGTTTTCTTCTATAATTTTGTTGAAGATATTTGCTGGCCCTTTAATTTGAAAATCTTCATTCTCATCTACTCCTATTATCCGTAGTTTTGGTCTTCTCATTGTGTCCTGGAATTCCTGGATGTTTTGAGTTAGGATCTTTTTGTGTTTTGTATTTCCTTTGATTGTTGTGCTGATGTTCTCTATGGAATCTTCTGCACCTGAGATTCTCTCTCCCATCTCTTTCTATCTCCAGTGTTGCCTCACTTTGGGTTTTCTTTATTGTGTCTACTTCCCTTTTTAGGTCTAGTATGGTTTTGTTCATTTCCATCACCTGTTTGGTTGTGTTTTCCTGTTTTTCTTTAAGGACTTGTAACTCGTTAGCAGTGTTCTCCTGTATTTCTTTAAGTGAGTTATTAAAGTCCTTCTTGATGTCCTCTACCATCATCATGAGATATGCTTTTAAATCCGGGTCTAGCTTTTCGGTTGTGTTGGGGTGCCCAGGACTAGGTGGGGTGGGAGTGCTGTTTTCTGATGATGATGAGTGGTCTTGATTTCTGTTAGTAGGATTCTTTGGTTTGCCTTTCGCCATCTGGTAATCTCTGGAGCTGTGCAGAATACACTCGGCAGGGTCCCAGAACCGGAACCATGATGTCTGCTGCTGATGCTCAGGCAAAGCGCCCCCGTGCCGGGCAGACCCCTTTCCTCTAGCCAGGAAAGTGGCCGGATGTCTGGGGCCTGTGCAGAATACTCTTGTCTGGGTCCCGGAACCAAAATGTCTGCTGCAGATGCTCAGGCAAAGCACTCCCGGGCCAGGCAGATCCCCCTCCCCTAGCCAGGAAAGTGGCGGGATGTCTGGGGCCTGTGCAGAATACACAGGGGTCCTGGAACCAAGATGCCTGATGCCAATGCTCAGGCAAAGTGCTCCCAGGCTGTACAGCTTTTTTAAAAGATACTTAGTTTTAGTTATTCTTCTCCAAATTTTTACTTCCCTCCTACACTCACACCAATTTAAAGTTCCATTATCACCCTTTAATCCTTTATAACACTATATTCCATCTCCTACATTTCAACATGCCATGACTCTTACAAATTCCTGACTCATAAGGTCATTCCACATTATTAATATATATATTAATATATATATATATCTAATAACCCATATGTAATTGTCAATTGGTCAAGATAAATTTCACAGGTGAAATCATGGATTTGGGCTTGTTCTAGACAAATATAAGGTAACTGAGCAATTTAAGCCAAGTTATTCTTTCTTTTTGTCTTATTTCCACATGAGTCATTTCTTTTTTTGTTTTTGTTTGTTTGTTTTTTGTTTGTTTTGTTTTTCGAGACAGGGATTCTCTGTATAGTCCTGGCTATCCTGGAACTCACTCTGTAGACCAGGCTGGTTTCAAACTTAGAAATTCACCTGCCTCTGCCTCCCAAAATGCTGGGATTAAAGGCATGTGCAACCATGCCCGGCTCATGAGTCATTTCTAAATGCTGGTATTTTCTTTAATAAAAATATTGTGCAATAATAGTTAGTTTCTCACACATCCAAGTATATGTTCTCTGAATTGCCAAAGACAATCTTGTTGCAGGTTTGAATATCAATAAAGGATTAGAACATACAATTCTTACATTTATAACCTGAGTTTTTACTTTTCATCATTGAAAAGCAAAACTAAGTCCTTAGTTTTCTATTATACCTAGAGCAGAAATAAGAGTGATTGGATATATTTATTTCTTAATGATTGCTCAATCCAAATCTTTGCTTGCATGTTCAGAATTCCTTCTTTACAAAGCATATTCTCTTGATACTAGCAACGTATATTAGGCCTCTGATAAGGATTCATGAGTATTTCAGAAAACAAGTCACAATCTACCCAAAAAAAAGTGGATATGGGGAAAACTCCAGGATTCAGATGGGAAAGATCAACATCAGTGAATAATTTTGTCAGAAGTCTGTGTCCTGGGACAAACATGGGAAAGTTGGAATGAACCATCTTCCTGGGCAATTACAGAATCAGAATGACATGTTGCCTCTTTTCTGGAAGGAGTTCGTGTCAGCATAATTTTGCAAGAGTAAAATACTAGGGAGGAACATAATCCACAGAAATGTTCATAATGAGCCCCTTGTTCTACTCTTGAGTGCCCCAATTCACATCTGATTACAAGATCAATTCAGAACTTAGATTTCCCCAGAGGAAACATGAAAACTGTTTCATAACTTCTGCTCAGGTATTCATTAAAATCTCACAATCTCCTAGACATTATCATTAAGCATCAGAAAATAAAAGTGGAGATATTTCTCTGGGGATAAATGATTTTTCCTTTATAGGAAGTATCCCAAAGACACCATGCAGACAAATGTACTGGCACCACAAATAACACAATAATAAACTCTCTGGAAGATGTCATGTCCCTATTATTTTATGAGAGTTGAAACCTGAACTCTTTTGGGTTACCTTCACAGAACTGCATGGAGAATAAGAAGCCATTCATAATTTTCTTACTTTCTTTCTCAGGCTAAGAGCGACAAAGAGAAGTTCCTCAATGGAACAGACACTGTGATATATGCTTCTATAAGAGCCATTGTCTTCTTCTTCAGCCTGTGAGCATCCTCGCCCTAAATAAGGATCAGAAGGTGGGAATCTTCCAATCATAGACTTATGCTTAAAATTCTCTTCTCCCTTCTTCAGTGTAAATTGTCTTCTGAAGCCAACATGAATCATTAGTTCTTTTTGAAGCCTGCAGTTTAATTCAAATAGGTTAATATTTTGCTTTCATATCAAAAAGTTATCTGATTTTTGGACTTTCACTTAGTAGAAAACAATATTCAGTGTGACATCTGGATGTTAGATGTTGAATTTTATCTGGTGGATGGAGGCCCTCCTGCTCCTACAGAAAACATATAAACAAGTAAAGTGCAGACTAAGCATCAGCTTTCAAAGGGTATAACAGTGATTGTGTTAGTAATTTTGGAGGGAATCTGGAGACGGTGAGGTAAGACTCTGGCACCTGACGTTTTAAAAGAAAAATAAAGATGGGGAAAACTATGAATAAATGAAACTTGTTAGCAAGTGGGGTTTTTCACATGGAGAATACATTTAATAGTATAAAATTTTTCTCAAAGTCAACAACTTAATTTTCTAAACCTGAATTCAGTTACTCAACCTGATTGATTATTATGTATAATCTTACATGTTATTAACATACACATTATTTAAACATGTTACTATAAGATAATGAAATTGTATTAATTCCTTTTATATTACATTTTATTTTCTTTTCCTTTTATTAAGTTCTTTTATTGACTAAGTTACCTCCAATTGGCAGCCTCCCCTCCCTCATGATTATATTGAATTCTGATGATAGAATTACATACTCATACTAGTTACTTTCCTGTCTGTATTCATATGCAAAGCCCATGGTGTGCTCAAACATGTGTTATTGTGTTCTTGACCTACTTGACCAATGAAGATGTAGTTGCAATACAAAATTCATCTCAAGGCAGGAGTAATTCAATAAGAATAATTTTTTTTTTTCTGAGACAGGGTTTCTTTGTGTAGCCCTGGCTGTCCTGGAACTCACTCTGCAGACCAGGCTGGCCTCAAACTCAGAAATCTTCCTGCCTCCCAAATGCTGGGATTAAAGGCGTGTGCCACCACTGCCCAGCAATTTTATTTTGAGTTACTATACATGAATTGTTTTTCAGGCAAAGCTCCTGTACTATAATAGAATAGTGTCTCACTTATCAAGAGAAGAAATTGTCCCAAATCAATTGATAAGTGTGGACAATAGAACACAGTCATGAGGACATCGGTGTCCTATATAATCATCACTCCAGGGTAGGTTAAAACCCTCTCCATGTCTGCTCATGATAAATCTCTGAAAACCACCGATGACATGGCTCTTCAGATCCTCTTGCTTTGCCAGTTTGGGATTGGGACTGTGGCCAATGTCTTTCTGTTTGTCCATAATATCTCTCCAGTCTTGACTGGTTCTAAACAGAGGCCCAGGCAGGTGATTTTAAGCCACATGGCTGTGGCCAATGCCTTGATTCTCTTCCTCACTTCATTTCCAGACATGATGGCTTTTGCTCCAAGAAATTCTCCAACTCACCTCAAATGTAAATTAGAATACTTTAGTCACCTGGTGGCAAGAAGCACAAACATGTGTTCCACCTGTGTCCTGAGTATCCATCAGTTTGTCACTCTTGTTCCTGTTAATAGAGGTAAAGCTATACTCAGAGCAAGTGTCCCAAACTTGACGAGTTATTCTTGTTATAGTTGTTGGTTCTTCAGTGTCTTAAGTAATATCTACATTGCAATTAAGGTCACTGGTCCACAGATAACAGACAATAACACTGACTCTAAAAGCAAGTTGTTCTGTTTCATTTCTGGATTCAGTGTAGGCATTTTCTTCTTGCGGATTTTCCATGATGGTACATTCATGAGCATCATGGTCTGGACCAGTGTCTCCATGGTACTTCTCCTCCATAGACATCACCAGCAAATGCAGCATATCTTTACTACCAATCAGGATGCCAGAGGCCAAGCTGAGACCAGAGCAACCCATACTATCCTGATGCTGGTGATCACATTTGTTAGCTTTTATCTTCTAAATTTTATTTGTATCATCTTTTACACCTTTTCTATAGATTCTCGTCTCTTCATGAGTCATTTCAGTAAAGTTTTTGCTGCAGGCTTCCCCACTATCCCTCCCTTACTGTTGGTCTTCAGAGATCCTAAGGATCCTTGTTCTGTGCTCTTCAACTGTTGAAAACCAGAGTTGCTAAAACACCAAACACAGAAGACTGCTATACTAATACCATTAAATGCTTCATTCCATAAATGTGTGTTCAACATCTTTTGCATCAATAAGGCATGGTTCTCAATGCTGTAATTTTTAAAATGTAAGTTCATAATCATTTGTTGGTGTGAAAGACCTCTGGTTAGTGTCTTACTGACACAGTAAGTGAGTTATTTACCAACCTGATTCTCTTATATATAACTCTATAGCTTCACTCTGCTGTGGGATATTCTAAAACAAATTAAAACCATTTCCCCTAAAGAGCTTAATTTGTTATACTGCCCTGATCAAACTGTTACTCTATGCTTTTTCTAACTTAACACTTTAACCTCTGATAAAAACAGAATCTTTATATAAATATTTCCCCATCTGAACAAACAAGAATGTATTGTTATGACTAAATGTTCTCTAAGTTGAAATGTTTATTAATTTTTCATATATTGTATGTCATTCCATTTTACATAGGAGATATATGCTTTGAAATCTTTGACTCTACTCTGGTGAGGGTTAAGCATTGAACAATATAACTTTATGCTCACTTGAACAGTGCAAACTGCACACTACATCAAAAGTAAAGAGGAAAAGAGGCAAAGCGGCTCATGCCCAGGAGCCTTAAGAGGGTTAAAGTCTCAGGACCAGGGAGGATACCAGGATCCAAACTGGACATGTTCCCCTGAAAGACCTTGACGAAGTCTTCACTCTGGGTCATGGTAGCATTGCTTTTCCAATCATCAGTAACTCCTGACAATCAGAGAGAAGACAAGAGATGTCAGTACAATGAGGAGGCAAAGTTGTCACTCTTTATGTAGGTGGCTTCCCCAATCACAATAATATTTTCTCAGAAGATTAAAATCAAGCATGTAAACTTTTCAGCTGCCTAAAACTGATCACAGACAGTAGGGCCCACAAGATAAAAATCTGGAATGGTTAGAGCTGTTAGTGTGATGAAACTCAAAATCTGAGTTGTGGTATTTACTCCTATGAACAAGGAAATATCTTAGCATTTTTTTTGAGTCATAACATACATTTATTACCTAAGGCTCAAACACAATGAAAGGCACCTGTCTACAATATGTATCATGGATAAAAAAGAATATTTCATTTTGAAACCATCAATAAATTGTTGTCTTGTTCCTTAGGGACAAATTTCTATTTTCTCTGTCTGTTTTCTTGTGAACTGAGAAACGAAAAATTTTTTTAATTTTTTATTAGATATTTTCTTCATTTAAATTTCAAATGATATCCCAAAAGTAACTTATACCCTCCCCCACCCTGCTCTCCTACCCACCCACTCCCACTTCATGGCCCTGGCGTTCCCCTGTACTGGGGCTTATAAACTTTGAAAGACCAAGGGGCCTCTCTTCCCAATGATGGCCAACTAGGCCATTTTCTGCTACATACACAACTAGAAACACGAGCTCTGGGGGTACTGGTTAGTTCATATTGTTGTTCCACCTATAGGGTTGCAGACCCCTTCAGCTACTTGGGTAGTTTCTCTAGCTCCTCCATTAAGGGCCCTGTGTTTCATCCAATAGCTGATTGTGAGCATCCACTTCTGTATTTGTCAGGCACTGGCATAACCTCACAAGGGACAGCTATATCAGGGTCCTTTCAGCAAAATCTTGATGGTGTATGCAATAGTGTCTGGGTTTGGTGGCTGATTATGGGATGGATCCCCAGGTGCAGCAGTCTCTGGAAAAAACCATGAATAATAATAAGGTTGCTGCATGCTGAGAAAGAATTGTCATTCACAGTATAGATCAATCTAGTAGATAATTTATCTACTGATAAATTATCT
The DNA here is from genome assembly GCF_978045245.1 of Mus caroli. Classification (NCBI taxonomy): domain Eukaryota; kingdom Metazoa; phylum Chordata; class Mammalia; order Rodentia; family Muridae; genus Mus; species Mus caroli. Next base: position 123,253,890 of record NW_028227263.1, on the reverse strand, counting down.
ACTGATATGAGATATACAATGAATACTAGTGATAACAATAAGTGGTCATTTCCCTGATTCTTAACATTAAAACACTAGATATCATTTAACTAAAATGTATTATGAAGGAGCAAAAGCCACTTGGACAATATGGAAAGAGGAGGAAGGTGTGAATAACATTCCACACACAGGTAACAGCTTTTGGGATTTGGTATAGCCTCCATGACAGTTGTTCAGGACCCACATGAAGACCAAGCTTCACCTTGCTACATATGTGCAGGGTGATCTAAGTATGGCCTCTGTATGTTCTTTGCATGGTGATTAAGACTCTTAGAGCCCCAAGGGTACAGGCTAGTTGATTCTTTTCATCTTTCTGTTGAGTTACTCTCCCTTTTGGAGCCAGCAAACATTCCTATTCTTCTATTAGAATGCCTGAGCTCTATCCACTGTTTGTGGGTGTCTGTCTTTTCCTAGAGATGCAGCCTACCTCCTCACCCTGATAACTGCATATTTCCATTTATTTTTGTGGTCCTCTAGACATCTCTTATGGCCTTCCCTACACCTGATCCTGAACCCACAATCCCTTTTTTCACCCAGTTCCCTCCCACAATTGCTTCTTATGACTATTTTATTCCCACTTCTAAGTGTGATTCAAGCGTTCTAAGTTTTGCCTTCCATCTGTTTTAGCTCTTTGGACCTGTGGAATGTAGCAGCAATACCCTGTATTTTATAACTAATATCCATTTATAAGTACGTACATACCTGCATTGCTGGTGGAAGTGCAAATGTGTACAACCACCTTGGAAATCAATTTGGCAGTTTCTCAGAAAACTGGGAATAGTTTATCTCAAGACCTAGCTATAAAACTCCTCAACATATACTCAAAAGATGCTCTAAGTTCCAATAAAGATACTTGGTCAACAATATTTATAGCAGCTTTATTCATAATAGCTAGAAACTGGAAAAAACCTAGTTGTTCATCAACTGAAGAATGGGTAAAGAAAATGCAGTACATCTACACAAAGGAAAATTATTTAGCTAATAAAAACCAAGGCATCATGAGTTTTGCAGACAAATGGATGGAACTTGAGAATGTCATCCTGAGGGTGGTAACCCAGAAACAAAAGGACAGTCATGAATTTTTTTTTTGAGACAGGATACACAGTGTTCTTCTGTTGTCATTGAACTGACTCTGTAGGCCAAGATGGCTGACTCAAGAGCCAACTGCCTCTGCCTCCCTAGTGCTGGGAATAAATAAAGTCATGCACAGATGTGGACCTGTTTACCAGAGGATTTCCATGGAGATCTCTGGCCTGGCCTGGTGCGAAAGTTTCGATGAATGGAAGTGACTGTGGGCAGGGGAAGTCGCTTCTGCCTATTCTGCTGCTGCAGTTGGCTCCACCTCTGTCTCTGCCATGCCTTCCCGGTTACTTGGTTACTCCATGTCACCCTTCACTGAGTTGGATCAGGCTGGGTCGACAAGAGACGTACTAGCCAGTGAGGAGTGTAGCAGAGCTTCAGGCGGCACTTCGGGAGGGACCTCTTCCCATGTTACAGCTCTAAATACTGAATGCTGGGATGATGGAGTAGTTCTCTAACCTTTTAATTCTTCTGGATAGGATTCTTCTATACAGTTTTCGGGTGGGTAAGGGTCTGACAACAGGTGCTTCTCATTGGTTTGGTCTTAGAGCTTTGGGGAAACCTTATTTGCATGTGGGAGGGCTTGGTGCTGCTCCTACAGATGGCCACATACCTCTCTGTTGGAGAGCTGTGGAGGCTGTAGCTATGTGACAGGATACAGGGACCCATGAGGCATGGCTGAACACCTGCAGTCCCATGCACATAAAAGCCACCACCCATCAGGTCACTGGGGTTCCCGACCTTTGCTCAACTTGGGACCAGGCTGTCTGTGCACAGCCCAATGCCCCCTGAACAGCAACTACCTAGCTCCAACTGATGTAGATGTACAAACTCAACATGCCTCAGTTATACTCAGCAATGATATACTCACTTTTTCTCAGCAGTGGTATACTGGCAGTTGTGCTATTCATCTCTCTCTCTCTCTCTCTCTCTCTCTCTCTCTCTCTCTCTCTCTCTCCTCTCTCTTGCTAAATTGGCTGAATATTCATCTGTCCTTCATGACTGAAAAGGAACTGTTTTTCACTGTGGATGAATTCAACTCAGATTCTTTTCTGTCTTTAATTGTTTGCTGACACATCTTTTGCACATTTTACCTTGAGTCCTGGGGGATAATGATAAAAAAAAATAATAACACTGAGTGCTTATTAAAAAAAAAGTATTGAAGGATATAAAAGCTTCCTTTCTGATCAGGTTCCAATGTGTCTTGCCTTTTAGATCTTTGTCAGATTCAAAGACTTACAACCAAACCCCAGTGTTCACAGATAAAATGGATGTGATAAAATACCTAATTCATAAATCTGTTTTCTTTGTCTTAAGATTGTTATTTTTGAATGTACAAGTGAGTTTCTGACCACAGATCTTTACACATGAATGCAGTGGTTAAGAAGGCCAAAAGAATGAGTTGAATCTCTTGGAGCTAGCATCACAGACAGCTGTGTGTTAGCTGACACTGGTGCTAGAAACCAAACTCAGGTCCTCTGGAGGAGTAATACAGACTCTTAGCAGTTTTGCTATCTACCATCCACCAAGAAGTTGTTTTACAAGATTTTCTAGAGAGAGTTTTGTAAGATGATAGGAAAGGAAACCTTCCTTATGTTACTGCCATTTACATTGTCTGTGTTTATTCACACACAGGCTGATGGGGATGTTGCTATTCATGTACACTTTAATGTATTTTGCCCTTTTGTAGCTGCATCATTGATCATGTGTGCTCACATTGCTCTCTTCTATTATATATATGAAGAAAAATCAGAAGAGAAATGCCATTGTTTGTGTACTGAAATGCTTCTCAAACTATCTAATATTTATTAATCAGTATTATGAATTGCAAAATGAGACAGAGCAGTCAAAGATCTGTCAGAGTTTCCCAGCCATTATGAAAAATACATAAATTCATGGATATTAAATAATGCATTAATGAAAGATAAAGTGCTCATTAAAGAACTTGAGGATGAAATCAGAAAGTTCCAAGAACTCAATGAAAAATTTTAAAATACAAACCACTTTGGTATACAATGAAGATAGTTCTAAAAGTGAAGCTGAAAACTCTAAAAGCAAACAAACACAACCCAGAGATATAACAAATAAATCTTAATAACACACATAAAGCTTTAGAGAATTATAGTTCGGTAACAATCCTTTTGAAAGGGTTTGATATAATTTGCTATCGTGGAAATGTCAATTAAAACAACTTTGCAATTCCATATCTTCCTAGTAAGAATAGCTATACAAACTATGAATTGATTTCAGTAATAGATAAGGAGTCAAGATGGGGACAAGATATGATCTATATTAGACTCATGGGTATGTAGGTTGATTCATATCTCTGTATCACCTGAGTGAGAAACAGTCCTGAAATGTAGTGAGACCTATGGAAACTTGGGGAGTTCTATATTCACAGGGGCTATGGGAGAAGCTGTGGACCAAGGAATGTAACTAGATCTGACCCTTAGAAAGGCCCACAGACATGAAGAGAGTTCTAGAACTCATAGTGAAAGTTTCAGCCACAGCAGAAAGCCTGGGATGACAAAGGACAGTGTCTGACCGTCCTAGACAAGCTCATTTAAATTGGTGTGCCTATAGAATGAGAAACTGGAAAGTGAGTGTGGAGTAAAGAGTTTCCAAGGAAACAAAGACAGAACATGTATGGTATCAAGGATTAAGGGAGTGTAGTGTAACAGGAATGAAGAAATGGGGTGGAGGGTAAGAGGGCACAGTAAAGAAGGATTTATGAGAAAATATAACACTAAAGAACTTTGAAGATACCATACTAAAACAGGTTTCTAATATAGATAGATAGACAGACAGACAGAGATATAGAGATAGATATAGAGATAGATATAGAGATAGAGAGAATCCTGGCTTGGCTTGCTCGTTAAGAACACTTGACAATCTTGCTCAAATTCATTTCTCAGAACCTCCATAGGTGACATAGTTTCAAGTGAGGCAGATCTCCAGTTCTAGGAGATCTAATTCTCTCTTCTGGCCTCCACTGGCATAGCAATACCCACAGGCCCACACATATGCATATAAAATAATTTTTTTACATATCATATAATTTTTACATAGCATATAGTTGTGTAAAAAGAATTTAAATTAAGTTACCTCACAATGGAATGGAGCACAATAGCTTATCCACATACTATAGGCCACTGGCGAGTATGAGTTATCTCTTTTTGTGGTGTTGATCAAGGGGATCTCATAAATCTACCCAAATGTGATGGGCTATTGTCATTGTTCTTCATTGCCCTCTAGAACTTTAAATAAGAACTTATCTCCTGAGGTATAGGACAGAGAAATCAAGTACTGATCTGGAACCATCTTCACTTCTGGAGAAAGTTTACAAAGCCAGAAGATTCTACTTACACTCTAGGGAGAGAAAAGGCATTCATCAATCTTACCCAGCTGGGATAACTATAAGCTACAATAATGCCTGGGCTGGCAAGATATGGCCACTCGTGCAACAGTTGCTTGAAACTTATTTGAGTAATCAACCACTTTTTGTTTGTAGTTAAAACCCACAACACAAGTTAGGATATTGGGAAAAAGAGGAACATCTATTCAGTGTAATTAGTAATAATTAGAACTAGTACACCCACTATGAAAATAAGTTTATAGATTTTCAAAAGCTAAAAATGAAAGTACTACATGGCCTAGAATGTGCCCCAAAGACCGGATATTCTAGATGTTTACATTTTTATAATATCTAGATATGGGTTCAGGGGGAAAATTCCTGAATAGAACAGCAATGGCTTGTGCTGGAAGATTGAGAATTGACAAATGGGACCTCATGAAACTTCAAAGCTTCTGTAAGGCAAAAGTCACCATCAATAAGACAAAAAGGCCACCAACAGATTGGGAAAGGATCTTTACCTATCCTAAATCAGATAGGGGACTAATTTTCAATATATATATAAAGAACTCAAGAAGGTGGACTCCAGAAAATCAAATGACCCCATTAAAAAACGGGGCTCAGAGCTAAACAAAGAATTCTCACCTGAGGAATACTAAATGGCTGAGAAACACCGGAAAAAATGTTCAGCATCCTTAATCATCAGGGAAATACAAATCAAAACAACCCTGAGATTCCATCTCACACCAGTCAGAATGGCTAAGATCAAAAATTCAGGTGACAGCAGATGCTGGCGAGGATGTGGAGAAAGAGGAACACTCTTCCATTGTTGGTAGGATTGCAAGCTTGTACAACCACTCTGGAAATCAGTCTGGCAGCTCCTCAGAAAATTGGACATAGTACTACCGGAGGATCCTGCAATACCTCTCCTGGGCATATATCCAGAAGATGTTCCAACTAGTAAGAAAGACACATGCTCCACTATGTTCATAGTATCCTTATTTATAATAACCAGAAGCTGGAAAGAACCCAGATGTCCCTCAACAGAGGAATGGATACAGAAATTATGGTACATTTACACAATGGAGTACTACTCAGCTATTAAAAAGAATGAATTTATGAAATTCCTAGCCAAATGAATGGACATGGAGGGCATCATCCTGAGTGAGGTAACCTAATCACAAAAGAACTCAAATGATATGTACTCACTGATTAGTGGATATTAGCCCAGATACTTAGAATACCCAAGATATAAGATACAATTTGCAAAATACATGAAACTGAAGAAGAACAAAAACCAAAGTGTGGACACTGTGCCCCTTCTTAGAATTAGGAACAAGCCGGGCGTGGTGGCGCACGCCTTTAATCCCAGCACTCGGGAGGCAGAGGCAGGCGGATTTCTGAGTTCGAGGCCAGCCTGGTCTACAAAGTGAGTTCCAGGACAGCCAGGGCTACACAGAGAAACCCTGTCTCGAAAAACAAAACAAAAAAAAAAAAAAACAAAACAAAAAAAAAGAATTAGGAACAAAACACCCATGGAAGGAGTTACAGAGACAAAGTTTGGAGCTGAGACAAAAGGATGGACTCTCTAGAGACTGCCATATCCAGGGATCCATCCCATAATCACCCTTCAAACGCTGACACCATTGCATACACTAGCAAGATTTTGCTGAAAGGACCCAGATATAGCTGTCTCTTGTGAGACTATGCCAGGGCCTAGAAAACACAGAAGTGGATGCTCACAGTCAGCTATTGGATGGATCACAGGGCTCCCAATGGAGGAGCTAGAGAAAGTACCCAAGGAACTAATGGGATCTGCAACCCTATAGGTGGAACAACATTATGAACTAACCAGTACCCCGGAGCTCTTGGCTCTAGCTGCAAATGTATCAAAAGATGGCCTAGTCGGCCATCACTGGAAAGAGAGGACCATTGGACATGCAAACTTTATAGGCCCCAGTACAGGGGAATGCCAGGGCCAAAAAATTGGGAGTGGGGGGGGTAGGGGAGTGGGGGGAGGGTATGGGGGACTTTTGGGATAGGATTCAAAATGTAAATGAAGAAAATACCTAATAATATATATAAAGATTATTCATATATATACATTTATGAATATGTAATTGTCAATTCACCAACTGAAATTTTTCAGTTGAAACCATGGCTGTATGCTTGTTCCAGGCAAACATATGGTATGTTAGCAATAAAAGACAAGTTATTTCCAAATATATCCCTTCTAAATGCTGTAGTTTTCACTAGTAAAAGTATCGTGCGGTAATATCTTTTTCTCATACATCCCAATATATGTACATTGACTGCACCTGAGACAATCTTGCTGCAGATATGAATATTGATCGATAAATGATTACAACATACAATTATTATATTTATAACCTGAGTTTTTACTTTTCATCATTGATAATCAAAAATAAGTCCCTATTTTCTATTATACATAGAACAGTAATAAGTGTGGTTGGATCTATTAATCTCTTAATGATTGCTCAATCCATAACTTTGTATGTCCGGGATTCCTTTTTTACAAAGCAAAGTCTCTTGATAGTAGCAAATTATATTAGGATTCTGATGCAGATTCATGAGTATATCAGAAATCAAGTAACAATCTACCTGAAAACAAGTGGATATGGGAATAAACCCAGGATCCACGTGGGAAAGACCAGCTTCACTTAATATATTCATCATAAATATGAGCCCTGGAACAAACATGGGAAAAGTTGGAATGAAGCAACTTTCTGGGCAATTACAGAATCTGAAGGACATGTTGCCAGTTTTCTTGAAGGATTTGGTGTCAGTATAATTTTGCAAGGATAAAATAGTAGGAGGGAAGTATTCCATAGAAATGAAGATAATGTGCCGTTTGTTTTACCCTTGTGTGTTCGAATTCACATATGACTACAAAATTAATTCAGAACTTAGATCCCCCCAAAGGAAACATGAAAACTCTTTCCTAACTTCTGCTAAGGTACTCATTAATATCTAAGGAACTACTAGACATCATCACTAAACATCAGAAAGTAAACATGGAGACTTGCTCTGGGGATCAATGATTTTTCCTTTATAGGAAATATCCTTAAGAGACAAATGCACTGACATCACAAATAACAAAACAATTAACTCTCTGAAAGATGTCATGTCCAGGTACCTTGTTATTTTATGAGAGTGGTAACCTGAACTCTTTTGGGTTACCTTCACAGTATTGCATGAAGAATAAGAAGCCATTCATAATTTTCTTTCTTTCTTTCTCAGACTAAGAGTGACAAAGAAAAGTTCCTCAGTGGAATAGGCACTATGACATATGCTTCTATAGGAGCTGTTGTCTGGAACTGGTCTTCAGACTGTGAGCACCATCATCCTGAATATGGATCAGAAGGTGGGAATCTTCCAACCAGAGACTTATGCTTAAAATTATCTTCTCCCTTCTTCAGTGTAAATTGGCTTCTGAAGCCAACATGAATCACTACTTCTTTTTGAAGACAGAAGTTTAAATCAAATAGGTTAATATTTTTCTTTCATCTCAAAGGAATGAGTATTTTCTAGATTAGCACTCAGCAAAAAACAGCATTCAGTGTAAAAATCTGTATATGAGATGTTGAATTTTATCTGGTGGATGGAGGCCCTCGTGTTCCTTTTGAAACATATAAAAAAGTAAAATGCAGACTAAGCAGCAGCTTGTGAAGAGAATAATAGTAATTTTGTTAATAATTTTTGAGGAAATGTAGAGATGATGCAGGTAAGACTCTGGAACCTGACTTTTTAGAACAAATATTAACATCAGGAAAACTATGAATAAATTAAACTTTTTAGCAAGTGGTTGTTATTCAAATGGAAGATGCATATGTTAACCTATGTTCAACTGTGTGACTGGTACACAGGTGACTTTATCAGAAATATTTGGGTTTTTCTGTTGTTGTTGTTGTTGTTGTGTGGATAAGTAGTATAAAAATTTTCTCAAATCCAACAACTTAATTTTCTATAACTGAATTCAGATACACAACCTTCTTGGTTACTATGTTGTAACCCTACATGTTATTAATATACACATCGTTTTAATATGTTATTGAAACATACGGTAATTGTATTCTTTTCATGTGGCATTTGTATTTTCTTTTAGTTTTTATTTATTAAGTGATTTTATTAAGTTACATCCCATTTGCAGCCTTCCCTCCCTCCAAATTATTTTGAATTCTGTTGACAGAATCACATACTCATACTAGTCACTTTTATGTCTTTATTAATATGCAAAGGCCATGGTGTGTTAAAATGTGTGTTATTATGTACGTTATTGACCAATGTGACCATAAAGATGGAGTTGCAATGCAAATTTTATCTTCAGGAAAGAGTAATTCAGTAAGTATCAAATTTTATTCTGAGTTAGTTCATGCATTGTTCTCCAGGCAAAGTTCCTGTATTGTGATAGAATAATTATTCACTGATCAATAGAAGAAATTATTCCAAATCAATTGTTAAGCTTGGCCAGTATTGGAGTCCTGAGAACAGCAATGTCCTATCTAATCATCACTCCAGTGTCTGTGAAAGTCCTCCCTATGTGTACACTTGATAAGTACCTGAAAACCACTGAGGAAGTGGCTCTTCAGATCTTCTTGCTTTGCCAGTTTGGGGCTGGAACTGTTGCCAATGTCTTTCTGTTTGTCCATAATTTCTATCCAGTCTTGACTGGTTCTCAACAGAGTCCCAGACAGGTGATTTTAAGCCACATGGCTGTGGCTAATGTCTTGATTCTCTTCATCACTATATTTCCAACAAATGTGATGACTTTTGCTCCAAGAAATCCTCCAACTGACCTCAAATGTAAATTAGAATTCTTCATTCGCCTAGTGGCAAGAAGCACAAACTTGTGTTCCACCTGTGTCCTGAGTATTTATCAGTTTGTCACTCTTGTTCCTGTTCATAGAGGTAAACTCATACTCAGAGCAAGTGTCCCAAGTTTGGCAAGGTATTCTTGTTACAGTTGTTGGTTCTTCAGTGTCTTAAATAACATCTACATTCCAATTAAGGTCACTGGTCCACAGATAGCAGACAATATCACTGACTGTAGAAGCAAGTTGTTCTGCTTCACTTCTGGATACAGTAGAGTCATTTTCTTCTTGAGGACTGCCTATGATGCCACATTCATGAGCATCATGGTCTGGACTAGTGTCTCCATGGTACTTCTCCTCCATAGACATCACCAGAAAATGCAGCATATCTTTACTACCAATCGACACTACAGAGGCCAAGCTGAGACCAGAGCAACCTGTACTATCCTGATGCTGGTGGTCACATTTGTTAGCTTTTATCTTCTAAATTTTACTTGTATCATCCTTCAAGCCCTTGTTTCAGATTCTCATGCATTTGTGAGGCATTGGAGTGAAGCTTTGGTCACAGGCTTTCCCACTATCTCTCCCTTACTGTTGATCTTCAGAAAATCTAAGGATCCTTGTTCTGTGTTCTTCCAATTGTTGAAATCCTGAGTCTCTAAAAATGCCAAACACAGAAGATAGCTTTACTAATACTATTAAATACTTTATTCCATAAATATGTTTTCAACGTCTTGGATTAACAAGGCATGGTGCTCACTTCTGTAATTTTAAAAGAATAAGGTTATAATCATTTGTTGATGTGAAAACATTTCTGGTTGGAATCTAACTGACACAGTGAGTTGTTCACCACTTTCTGTTCTGTTATATATAACTGCACTCTGCTCCAGGCAGATCAAAAACAGATGAATCCCATTTTCCCCTAAACAGGTTAATATGTTATACAATCCTGACAAAACTTACTCTCTGCTCCTTCTAACTTAATTCTTTAAACATTGCATAAGAACAGAATGCCTATATATTTCCCTATCTGAATAAATGAGAAAGTGTTGTGATAATTAATGTTTTCAAAGATGAAATTTTTATTAATAGTACATATATTGCATGCCATTCAATTTTAATTAGTAAATGTATGCTTTGCTATCTTGGACTCTACCCAGGTGAGAGTTGATCATTGAAAAACATCACTTCCTACTCTCTGGAGCAGTGCCAACAGCTCATTACATCAAAAGTAAAGAGTAAAATAGGCAAAAGCAACTTATACTCAGGAGTCTTAAGAATTTGAATGTCTCAGGACCAGGGAGGATACCAGGATCCACACTGTACATCTTCTCCTGAAAGACCTTGGTAAAGTCTTCACTCTGGGCCTTGGTGAAATTGTCTTTCCAATCATCACAAACACCTGCCAATCATACAGGAGACAAGAGGTTTCATGTGGAGGCAAAGTTGTCACTCTGGCTGTCAGTAGCTTCCTCAGTCACAAACTTATTTTCTTAAAAGATTAAAATCAACCATCTAACCTGTTTTGTTGCCAGAGAATGCACAAAGGCAGCAGAGCCACAAGATAAGTATCTAGAATGGTTATAGTAGTTGGTGTGATGAAACTCAAAATCTGACTTTTGCTAATTACATCTGTGAACAAAGAAATATTTTAGCACTTATTTTTTATGCATATTGAATGTGTATGTATTTATGGGGATTCCCTCCCCTTATGGAGAATAGATGTCACAGATTGGGAAAAATCTTCACTAACCCCACATCTGATAGAGAGCTAATATGCAAAATATATAAAGAACTCAAGAAGCTAACTTCCAAAACCCAAGCAATCCAATTAAAAAAAAAAAAAAAAACATGGTATAGGACTAAACAGAATTTGCAACAGATGAATCTCAAAAGTCTGAGAAGGACTTAAAGAAATTCTCAAAGTCCTTAGTGATCAGAGAAAGGCATATCAAAATCCCCAAGATTCTGCCTTACATCAAACAGGGAGGTTAAGATCAAAATCCCAGGAGACAGCACATAATAGCAAGGATGTGGAGAAATAAAAACACTTCTCCATTGCTGGTGGGATTGCAAACTGGTGCAACCATTCTAGAAATCAATCTGGAGATGATTCCGAGCATTGGAAATAGGTCTACCTGAAGACCCAGCAATACTACTCTTGGGCATATACCCTAAAGATTCTCCACCAAGCCCCATGGGCATGTGCTCCACTATGTTCATAGCAGTCTTGTCTGTAATAGCCAGAAGCTGTAAACAACCCAGATGTCCCACAACAGAAGAATGAACACAGAAAACATGGTTCATTTACACAATGGAATAGTATTCAGCTATTAAGAATGAGTAAATCATGATTTTTGAAGGCAAATGGATGGACCTAAAATTATCATCCTGAGTGCGGTAACTCAGACCCAAAAGGACTTACATAGTAATTGTATGTACTCATTAATAAGTGGATATTAGCCAAAAATATATAGTATACACAAGAGACAATTAGCCAAAAATATACTGTATACACAGAATACAATACACCAAACACAAAATGTTTAATAAGATGAAGATCACAAATGAGGATGCTTCACCCCACTTGTGAGAGAGAAAGAAGCAATCACTGGAGGCAGAGGGAGGGAGGGACGTGGAAGGGAGATGGGGAATGGAAAAGGGGAACATGATCAGGTATTTAAGGATGAGGGGACAGTAGAGAAGTCCTGAGGGCCTGCAAAAATGAATGAAAATATGCAACCTTAGTGAATGGGAGGTGGCTGGACCCTCTAGAAGGTACCAGAGACTTGGAGTTGAGAGACATTCTGGACTAAAAGGGAGGGACCATAGATGAAATTCCAAAGAGTGGAGATAGCCATCTTCTAGAGTCCAACTCCAGTACAAAGAAAAGGCATCAAGTGGAGTGATGGGGTTGCAAAATCACAGGAAAAAAAAAACCTCGCACCCAAATTTGTTCCTGTCAAGTAGATCTGCAGGGGAAAATGTGGATAAAAGACTGAAGGAAAGGAGGTACAGTGGCCTGCCCAACTTGGGATCCATCTCAAAGCGAGGCTCCAAGGCCTGACAATATTATTGATGCTATGGTGTACTTACAGACAGAAGCCTAGCATTGCTGTCCTCTGAAAGGCTCAAAAAGTAGTTGACTGAGACTCATGCAGATGACTATATTCAACCAATGGACTGAAATCAAGGACCCCTGTTGTTGAATTAGGGAAAGACTTGAAGAAGCTGAGAAGGAGGGTGATTCCATAGGAAGACAAGCAGTCTCAACTAAAACAGACCCCTGATATCTCTCAGACACTGAGCCACAAACCAGGCAGCATACCCCAGCTGGACTGTTCCTGTCTTTAAAAAAAAAACTGCACAGACAAAACTGGGAAGAGACTGAAGACAGGAGTCTATCATGGCTGTCCTCTGAGAGGCTCTAGCAGCACCTGACTGATACTGATGCAGATACTTACACCCAATCATTGCACTAAAGTCATTGACTCCTGTGGTTAAATTTGGGGAAGGGATAAAGAAGATGAAGTAGAAGGTGATCTTGTAGAAAAACCAGGAGTCTCAACGAACCTGGAGCCCAGGGAATTCCCTGAGACTACCCATCATTCAGGCAGCACTCAGAGGCTGATTAGACAGCCCCAGCATACATATAACAGAGGTCTACTTGTTCTGAACTGAGTGGGAGATGTGCCTAATCCTTGAGATATTTGTGGCCCCAGGTAAGGAGGACGCCTGTTGTGGGGAGCACCCTCTAGGAGTGGGGTGAGGAACAGTGACATAGGGGATTGGGAAGTGAGGCAATGGCTTGAATGTACATAAATAAAAAATAATAATAAAGAAGAAGAATGGAAGTCATATCCATAAAGCTGGAGTTAAAAACACAGGTAAGCCTACAAGTACAGAAATTCAGTATGAAATTAGAAAGTTCCAAGAACTGAAAACTCTCAAAACAAACAAAGAAAACCAGACAAATGCCAAATAAATACCTTAATAACACCAATAAAGCTTTAGAGAGTTATGGAATGCTAGTAATCATTTTTAAAGTGTTTTATATAATTTACTATTACAGAAATGCCAATTAAAACTACTTTGCTGTTCCATATCTTCATAGTAAGAATAGATATCTAAACCATGAATTGGCTTCAGTAATAACTAGGAAGTTAAAATGGGAACAAGGTTTGATCTGTGTTAGGCTTATGGGTATTCAGGTTGATCAATATTTCTATAGCACCAGGGTGAGAAACAGTCCTAAAATGTGGTAAGACCTATGGGAACTTGGGGAGTTCTACATTCACAGGGGCTTTGGGAGAAGCTGTGGAACAGGGATGGGGAACATAACTGACTCTTGGAAAGTTCCACAGGCATGTAGCAAGTTCTAGAACTCATAGTGAAAGTTTCAGACACAACAGGAAGCCTGGGCTGAAATAGGACAGTGTCTGACCCACCGAAAATGACTTATTTAAATAGGAGTTCCCATAGAACAAGAAGCTTAAAGTAATTGTGGAATTGAAAGATTCTAAGGAAACAGAGATGGACCATGGATGGTATCAAGGAGTAAAGGGGAATAATGAAACAGGAATGAAGAAATGGGATGGAGGGTGAGAGAGCACAGTAGAGAAGGAATTATAAGAAATAATAGTAAAGGACTTTGAAAATGCCATATGGAATCCTACTACTACAAAAGGTTTCTAAGGTGTGTGTGTGTGTGTGTGTGTGTGTGTGTGTGTGTGTGTGTGTGTGTGTGTGTAATAAATAATGGGTGAATATGAGATATAAACAAGGATGGGGTTGAGACATGGAGTAAAGGTAGGGTTTGTGGTGGTGTCAATGAAACCTAAAATTGTATTAAAGGCTATTGAAGTGGAAATTTCTGGTTTTGTTGGACACCCAGCTTTATAATTTCATGTTTTTCTTGAAACTATCTTGAGGGATAATGTTTTGCTGTTGCAGACACCTGAGAGCATGTTTTGCTGAAAACACATGGTGATTTTTGGAAAGCTGCCTGGTTAAGGGGCATTTGAGCTTTTCTGGAGCAGATGCATGAGTGGACACATAAAGTTTGCAAACATTATAACTATTACCCAATAGTGAATGATGCATTGGGATTAGTTCCCCTTGCTTCTCCTTGTTGGACTTCTCCTTGCTGGTCCATGCTGATGAGGCTCTGGCATTGATGCACCTTGCTGGTCTTCATGGGGCTTTGGTAATGCTTGTCTTCACTAATGATAGTCTGACATTGTTTCACCTGGTGTTTTTCTCTGATCTTCACATGTTGTAACCTTGTACAGAGAAATGCAACAAAGAACTTCTGGTGATGTTCTGGCTGCTTTTTGGCACTTTGGTGGACTCATACCAATCAGTGAAGCTTCATTGTTTCTTTGGGATTGAGCTGTTATTAGTGATTCAACTTGGTATTTTGCTAGTGGATCGCTCTGTAAACAATGAAGATTGGAATTGCCTACAGGAAACTACTTCTAAACAGACCTTCTTCTCCCTGTCTGTTAGCCATCTTCCTCCAACACCTTTAGTTGCTGGGTTGTAAGAATGTTGAAGCATTTAAGAAACCTTCTTAAAGTTTGTTTTTAAAAATATAAGCCAACAGATTATATTACAACCCATTATTGTATAAGCTAAATTTTAAAGGGTTTGGCAAAATTGTAAATGTTTTAAAACATAAGTGGATATTGCTTATCTAAGAAGCCATATATGACTACATAAAAATCTCAATGCCAACCTCCATATGAAATGTTGGACTGGGTACCCTCAGGAACTTCCAGTGCAAACACTATTACCAGAGGTCTTTGTCACCAACTGAAGAAAATGATAAACACTTACTGCTGAAGACACCATATACTGTGGTTGGTTGACAGGCAGTCAAACCATCAAAAGGTCAAACACTACGTGGAGATGACTAATGAAAGTGGCATTTATACAGTTTCCTGTTTATTGTGCAAGCAGATCAACCAGCATACATCTTTCCCATTAAAATGTTTACTCTGTCCATAAACTTGGGAAAGAACATTTGTAAGTTTTTTCAAAGCTCTAGGGCTCTAAAGTTTCATAAGCTTCCAGAGTTTTGAAAGTCCCATTACTTTCCCATGTCTTAGGAGAACCTGTTACCCCTCCATTGATAAATATTACAATCTGATGAATATAATTACACAAATGACATACAAAGTCAATGAACAAAGACATTTCTATATGCATGGATTAACTGTGTTGGGGATGAAGTAAAGAAAAATCCCCTTTCATAATATCTTCCAAACTTCACAGAGGAACTAAAAAGGTGGTTTGATGGTTAAGACTGCTTACTACTCTATCAGAGAACTTATATTCAGATCCAAGCACTTACATCATGCAGGTTACAAACATCTGTTACTTCAGCTTCAATGGATCCACTGAGTGCTTCAGGCCACATGTGCTTCTGCATGTATATGGATATAGATATTCCTGTGAACAGACACAAATAAAAAGAAATCTTTTTCAATGTCTATAAATACATAAAAAGGGAGATTAAATAATTCTAAAATAAAAAATTTTTTAAAATATTGGCAAAGTAAATTGAGAAGGACCCTAGAATATAGGAAGATAAACTATAGTATTGTGTAGACATAATCTTTTTTTAAAGATTTATTTATTTATTTTATTTGTATGAGTACACTGTCACTCCCTTCAGACACACAAGAAGAGGGCATAGGATCACGTTACAGATGGTTGTGAGCCATCAAGTGGTTACAGGGAATTGAACTCAGGACTTCTGGAAGACCAGTCAGTACTCTTAACCACTGAGCCATCTCTCTAGCCTAAGTGGGCATAATTAAAGTTATGAAAGTCAGTAAAATTTCAAAGAAGACTCCCTCAAACTCCAATGAAATGTCACATAAATAATTTTAAAATTTCATATTTCTTCAAGTCAGAAGTAAAAAATATGCCCAATTTCAATTCAAGACAGGAGGCAAAGAAACCACATTAGAAATTATGCAATACCTAATTTCAAAAAAAACCTACAGCATGATACTCTCACCAAAAATTCAGACACGGAGGTTGAAGAAGGAGAACCCAGTAACTATAAATATAGCTAGATGTAACCATCTAGCTCATTCCTAAATGTATGTATTAACTTTTATGTATGTATTTTCTCTATATGTTTGTATGTGTAACACGTGGAGGCATGGTGCCTATAGATAAAAGAAGAAGGTATCTGATGCACTGTAATGAGAGTTATATATGTTTGTGGATCACTATGTAGGTACTTGTTAAACCTGGACCCTCTTCAAGAACAATAAATACTCTTAAGCATAGAGCTATTTGTCTACCTCCTTGTTGTCTGCCTTTTGACAATGATTACCGAAACCATTTGTTTAAAGAAAGGGAGAATCTTCAACAAAAATGACAAGGAAACTGGAAATCCATGAGTAGGAGACTGAAACTAGATTCCCATTTCTCATTCTGTGCAAAAATCAATTCAAAACCGAACTAATTACTCACTGCAACTTCTAAATTGTAGAAATTAGTAACCCTAAGCCATAGAGCCACAGAAAGAAATACACAGGGCATTTGTGTACTCAGAATGTAAATTTAGTGCCCTAATGGACCCAACAGCACCCAGTACACTACTTCAATAAAACCACACTGAGTGTACATCCATTGAGGGAGACAAAAACACAGAAGGTAGCCCACTCCACTTTAACACTACTACATACGCCAAAGCCCTGGTTTCATTGTATTGGAAACTCTGAGAGATGCATAACTTCAGGAAACCTACTCACAACTGAAGGCAGAGTTTTATAACATTGCTGACACTAATACATATCCCCAGCCTCTGCAAAACCATATGGAAAACTCAAACATGAATCAGGTCAGGACCTAGCACCTATGATGACCCTAGTACATACCAACACATCACAATCCACAAATAATATTTCTATGACCTAAGGTAAGAGGCAATACTCTAGTAAACCTCAGAACCTAATCTTCCAACAGCTGTATATCCAGGACAAGTATCTACATACTATTGAGGTAAAAGGCTATCAACTCCTTGAAATCAACAAACCTTCTAGTGCCAAAAACTACAGAGTACCCACTCCACAGATCACAGTATTGTGATTCTAATGAGGCATCCCTCTTTTGTTGCAAAAAGATGCAAAGCATACGCACAGTTCTGAGATCTTGAGTCTAGCATGTGTGTGTGTGTGTGTGTGTGTGTGTGTGTGTGTGTGTAACACAAAACACTGAGTACCACAAAAACAAATAAGTGAAATAAAAACTGGGGCATGACCTAAACACAGGGTTCTGAAATAATGAAATATAAATTTTTTCAATGTTCAATACTCTTCCTTTTCAAAAAAATAAAAGAAAAAGTAACTTTGAACATGCATTGTCCCAAAGTCAGAGTTTTGAAGAGTATTAAAATGAATGGCAGTAAATACTAGTACAAATTGGTACTGCCACTATGGAAAGCAGAATGGAGATATATCTCAAAAACCTGAAAATAGATCTACCATAAGATCTAGCTATAGCATATGGACACTTACCCAAAAAACTAAATCGTACTACAGAGACACTTGCTACCCATTGCAGATCTACAAATCTAGAAATTGGAAACAGCCTAGATATCTATTTATAGATGAGTAGACAATGAAAATATGATACATTTACACACTATATTGTTATTCAACTGCTGAGAAAAATGAAATTTAGAGGCATATGGATAGATCTAGAAAAACTTATCCTGAGTTTGGCAACCCAGAAGAATCAAGAAGAAAAATATTGCATGTTTTCTCTTAATATGAATGTTTTTTATGCTTTATGTCTGTGTGTTTCATTTTGAATACTGAAATAAGATAGGTAGAAGGGAACATGGGAAGAGAGTGATCATCTAAGGAAGGATAAACTAAAAATCACGTTACAAAGGGATAAATAGGATAGGAGGATTAAATGGAAAGAGTGAAAGGAGGACAGGATAACTGAGAGAATGTGGGGAGAGACAAGTAACACTGAAGGTCTTCTGTAAATTTATGTGGAAGCCTATTTCTCTTGAAGCTTCTTACAACATATATGTTTACAAAAGGAATTTAAGTAACATTGCCAAATTGAGGGATTGCAAAACCCCAATGAGACATCATAGGCTACCACATAAAACCATAGCACCAACAAATGGCTTACATCTTTTGGGTTGTTTGCCAGCAGGGTTTTGAGTACACACACACACACACACACAAATACTATAGCCAATACATGGGATAACCTACACAATGTGATAGCAAGATCTTATTGCTAAAGATACCTGTGGTGGTTTGAATGAGAATGGCCCCTGTGTTGTGGTAAACTTGAATGCTTAAGAAGTGGCACTATTTGCAAGAATTAGGAGGTGTGGAATTGTTGGAGTAGATGCAGCCTTGTTGGTGGAAGTTTATAACTTAGAATAGGCTTTGGGATTTCTAAATCCCATCCCAAGATTAGTGTTTCACACTTCCTCCTGCCTGCGGATCTATATGTAGAACAGGACTCTCAGCTACTCCTCTAGCACCATATCTCCCTGTATGCTGCCATGCCCAATGCCATGATGACAATGGACTAAATACTGAAACCGTAATCATCCATCAATTAAATGTATTCTTTTACAGGATTTACCATGATCATGTGTCCCTTCCTCAAAATGGAATAGTGACCAAGACAGTAGCACATAATTATATCATAAAACATGAAGATATATAGTTGGTACTCCATCAGAAGTTTCACCTCACTGTCTAGCTTTCTTAGTAGTGGAATGTCCTATACATACTAGCAGAGGAAGAAATTAATCATCAGTCTTACCCAGATACAAAGCTTGTGAGCTATAGTAAGACATGCCCAATGATGCAATAGTGGCATGGGTGTTATGGGAGCACCTTGTATTATTAGATTTAAGCCCTTCTCCACAAGATAGCATAGACAAGTCTGGCATGTCTAATGAGACTAAAAATCTGAGGATAAATATTTCATGGCCCCAGAAGAGAAACTCCTAGTACTATTCTGCCAATAAAAAAAAAACATTAAAATTACTTCTAAGGATTTATTTCCACACAAATAGATTACAGTATCAGTCACCTCTTGCCAAAGAATGTTCACTTCATACTCAATAGAACTTAAGACATAAATCAACAACTGGACAGTGTGCATGAATTAAGAGACTTTGAAATCCTCAAACTTAAATGGGATACCTACATCACTCCTCTCCCCTTAAAGGCTCATGTATATATGCAGAAGGAAATTGGAACTATTGTAAAAAAATAAAGGTAATTGAAGACTTCAAGGAAATAGCATTTTCCAAATACAATAGATGAGCTGCTCATGAGAACTCACAAAGATGATGGCAAGCAAAAGGCCTTCACACATGCAAATCAGACAAAAATTTCAGCCTGGAGGAGAGAAGTAAGCATGAAGTCCCATCCTCAAGCAAGAAGTTGTATATAACTGAAAGCTGCTGGGTGAGAATAATTCAATTTTCTTCATGAAGTTATGCTTGTCATATCAACCAAATTGCGGGGGACTGGTTGGCTAAGTGCTTGCTGCAAAAGTATTAGGACCTGAGTTCAAAAATAGATAGATGGCTTCCTATTAAGTGTTTTAGCTATTTTTGTAGAGAACTGGGGTTTGATTCCCAGTACCAACCTAGCAGCTGATAATCATTTGTGATGCCAGTTACAGGGCATATGATGCCAATTTAGACATTTAGAGAAACTTCCAACACACACACACACACATAGACCCTGTCACTTTTTAACAAGCTTTGTCACATTTCCTTGCATGTCTGGAAAATTCCTCCTGCTTGATCATGGAATTGTGAAGCCTTCCAAATTTTAATGGTTTTTAGGTCAGCAAAATCATGGAACTCAAGGACTGGAAGAACACTTGGTAATATTTGAATATCCTCTAGCCTTACTCCTCTCCCTCAAATTTGATCTCTCTTGTGCTTTGAGACAGTCTCTTGTAGCACAAGCTGGCCTATGACTTGCTCTTTAGCCAGAACAGACTTTGATGTCCTGCTCCCAACTATCAAGTGCTCTAACATGCCCAGTTTTAGCTCCTTGAGCATCTCTGTGGAGAGGTTTGCTATCTTTCCAAACAGACTTTTCTACTTTTGAAAACCTGCTTGAACATACTTCTGGAGAATGAAATGAAAACTAGACTGCCCCCTGCTTGTCTTCAGGCTCTGGGGTGCAGGTGGCTTCTCACTTTATCCTTGATATCTGAGGCAGCTTCCAGAGAGTTAACATAGCTCTGGGCCCTTCTTGAACTGGCTCCCCTCCTGGTAGTAGTTTACACCTGATCACTGCTATTTGAAGGAGCCCAGGCAGAGATCACAGCAGGTGACTTACATGGTAGAACAAGAAATATCATGGATGTGTCTATAAGGCAGGTAGTAGATAATATGTAAGCTTTTCTAAGAATAAGAGACACAATTTGTAAATTGCCTCTCAAATTTACTAGGAAGGACCTTGCTGTGCAAATGTGCCTGGAATCAGGACACTCACTTAGAAGGGGCTAGCTTCAAATGAGATGACCTTTCACCATTCCATTCACATACTAGGAATACAGGCATATGGTAGTGCATGATTTTCTATACTTCTTGTTAACTTGGTGAATTTCATTCAACTTTTGGGTAATATTCAAGTCATTTATCAAACTCTTTTCTCATCTACTCTTTCAGCACTACCCACCCAACTTTGTATTGTCTTCTGTTTCCATCAAATCCATTCCTCTTCAGAGTATCACCTTCTCCACAATGTGGGTAACCTGCCAGTTATCAAATCATTTATTAACTGAATCTCTCTATCCTCAATTATCACTTAAAATAGCACCCCAGTGAGTAGTCTGTTTGTGTCTGCCTTAGTCTCAACATGTTTGGATATTGTTAGTGTCTTAGTTCATTTCATTTGTTGCAAAAAGCACCATAAATAAAGCAACCAAGGAAGAAAGGGTTCACTTTTTTTACAGGTTACATCAATCATCAGTGGACACCAAGGCAGGAACCCAGGACAGGAACCTGAACTCAGCAACTGAAACAGGAGGAGAAGCTCGGTTTACTGGATTGTTCCATGACTTCCTCAGCCTATTTTCAAAAGCTACCAAGACAATCTTCCAGGCAGAGCACTTCCCCATTGACATAGTGTCTACCATATCAACTATTATGAAAAAAAAATGCATGAGAGACCAGTCTGCCCAGTAGAGCACACAGGCTGCAGAAGCAACAGAGCTTCTTGGACAGAATCCCGTCGGGCCTTCATCCTCAGCAAGGAGGTGGAGCTGATCCTCAGACCTCTGTGCACCTTCCCTGCCAGAGGAGAGTTGGCCTACAGAGAGGGCTGTGACCCTGGGACTCAGGCGAGATCGCCATCTTCTATCCCAGGTCTCTCAGAGACCATTCTGCACAGGAGAGCATTCAGAATGCAGAAGCAACAGAGTTTCTTGGACAGGGTCCCTTCTGGACTTCATTGTGACAAAGGAGGCAGAGCTGATCTGCATTCATCTGTGCACCTTCCCTGCCAGAGGAGAGCTTGCATGCAGCGAGTGCTCTGGTCCCTGGGACACAGGAGAGAGTTGGACTCACAGAAGTGCTGAGAGAGGGTAACAAAATCACAGGAGGAAAAAGCTCCAGCCAGAGACATCTAGAACATCTAACACCAGAGATTACCAGATGGTGAAAGGCAAACGAAAGAATCTTACTAACAGAAACCAAGACCACTCGGCATCATCAGAACCTAGTACTCCCAACACAGTGAGTCCTGGATACCCCAACACACCCAAAAATCAAGATTAAGATTTAAAATTATATCTCCTGATGCTAGTAGAGGATTTTAGGAAGGACATTAATAACTCACTTAAAGGAATATAGGAAAACATTGCTAAAGAGGTAGAAGTCCTTAAAGAGGAAACAAAAATATCCTTTAAGAGTTACAGGAAAACACTGATAAACATGTAGAAGTCCTTAAAGAGGAACACAAAAATCCCTCAGAAAATTACAGAAAAACACAAGCAAACAGGTGAAGGAATTAAACAAAACCATTCAAGATCTAAAACTGTAAGTAGAAACAATAAAGAAAACCAAAAAGGAGACAACTCTGGAGACAGAAATCCTAGGAAAGAAAACAGGAGCCATAGATGGGAGTATCACCAACAAAATACAAAAGATGGAATAGAGAATCTCAGGTGCAGAAGATTCCATAGAAAATATGGACACAACAATCAAGGAAATTAAAAATGAAAAAGATCCTAAATCAACACATCCAGGAAATCCAGGACACAATGAGAAGACCAAACCTAAGAATTATAGGTGTAGATGAGAATGGTTTTCAGCTTAAAGGGTCAGTAAATATCTTCAAAAATATTATAGAAGAAAACTTCCCTAACCTAAAGAAAGAGATGCCCATGAACATACAAGAAGCCTGAAAAACTGCAAATAGACAGGACCAGAAAAGAAATTCCTCCCGACACAAAATAATCAGAACAACAAATGCACTAATAAAGATAGAATATTAAAGGCAGTAAGGGAATAAGGTCAAGTAGCATATAAAGGCAGACCTATTAAAATTATACCAGACTTCTCACCAGAGACTATGAAAGCCAGAAGATCCTGGATAGAGGTTATACAGCCCCTAAAAGAACACAAATGCCTGCCCAGGATAGTATACCCAGCAAAACTCTCAATTACCATAGATCGAGAAACCAAAGTATTCCATGACAAAATCAAATTCACACAATATCTTCCCATTAATCCAGCCCTTCAAAGGATAATAAATGGAAAACTTCAACACAAGGAGGGAAACTATGCCCTAGAAATAGCAAGAAAGTAATCCTTCAACTAACCTAAAAAAAAGATTGCCACAAGAACAGAAACCCAACTCTAACAACAAAAATAACAGGAAGCAACAATTACTTTTCCTTAATATCTCTTAAAATCAATGGAATCAATTTCCCAATAAAAAGACATAGACTAACAGACTGGCTACATAAACAGGAGCCAACATTTTGCTGCATACAGGAAGCCCACCTCAGGGATAAAGACAGACACTACCTCAGACTAAAAGGCTTGAAAGTAATTTTCCAACAAAATGGTCCCAAGAAACAATCTGCAATATCCATTCTAGTATGGAATAAAATCAGCTTTCAACCCAAAGTAATCATAAAAGACAAAGAGGAGCACTTCATACTCATAAAAGGTAAAATCTACCAAGTTGAACTCTCAATTCTGAACATCTATGCTCCAAATGCAAGGGCAGCCACATTCACTAAAGAAACTTTAGTAAAGCTCAAAGTACACATTGCACCTCACACAATAATAGTGGAAGACTTCAACACACCACTCTCATTAATGAACAGGACCTGGAAAAAGAACCTAAACAGAGACACAGTTAAACTAACAGAATTTATGAATCAAATGGATTTAACAGATATCTACAAAACATTTTATCCTTAAAAAAAGGATATACCTTCTTCTCAGAAGCTTATGGAAACTTCTCCAAAATTGACTATATAATTGGTCACAAAACAGGCCTCAAAAGATACAAAAATAGATCTTTCAGGTTTGTTGAAGGATTACTTTCTTGCTTTTTCTAGGCAGTAGTTTCCGTTCTTGTGTTGGAGTTTTCCCTTTATTATCCTTAAAAGGGCTGGATTCATGAAAAGATATTGTGTGAATTTGATTTTGTCATGGAATACATGCATCCTATCAAATCACTTTGGACTTATGCTGATCATCAATAACAATATAAATACTAGAAAGTCAACATTCATGTGTAAGCTGAACAACACTCTACTCACTGATAACTTAGTCAAGGAAGAAATGAAGAAAGAAATTAAAGACTTTTTAGAGTTTATTGAAAATTAAGCCACAACATACCGAAACTTATGGGACACAATGAAAGCATTTCTAAGAGGAAAACTCATAGCTCTGAGTGCCTCCAAAAAAAAAAAAAATGGAGAGAGCATACAATAGCAGCTTGACAACACACCTAAAAGATCTAGAACAAAAGGAAGCAAATTCACCCAAGAGGAGTAGACAGCAGGAAATAATCAAACTCGGGGCTGAAATGAACCAAGTGAAAACAAAAAGAACTATACAAAGAATCAACCAAACCAGGAGCTGGTTTTTTGAGAAAATCAACAAGATAGATAAACCCTTAGCCAGACTCACTAGAGGGCACAGGGACAGTATCCTAATTAAGAAAATCAGAAATCAAAAGGGAGACATAACAAAAGAACCTGAGGAAATCCAAAACATCATCAGATCCTACTAAAAAAGGCTATATTCAACAAAGCTGGAAAACCTGGATGAAACGGACAAATTTCTAGACAGATACCAGGTACCAAAGTTAAATCAGGATCAGATTAATGACTGAAACAGTCTCATATCCCCTAAAGAAATAGAAGCAGTCATTAATAGTCTCCCAACCAAAAAAAGCCCAGGACCAGATGGGTTTAGTGCAGAGTTCTATCAGACCTTCAAAGAAGATCTAATCCCAGTTCTTTTCAAACTATTCCACAAAATAGAAACAGAAGATACTCTACCCAATTCAATCTATGAAGCCACAGTTACTCTGATACCTAAATGACATAAAGACCCAACAAAGATAGAGAACTTCAGACCGTTTCCCTTATTAATATTGATGCAAAAAATAGTCAATAAAATTCTCTCTGACCAAATCCAAGAACACATCAAAACAATCATCTATCATGATCAAGTAGGCTTTATGCCAGGGATGCAGGGATGGTTTAGTATAATAGAAATCCTTCAAAGTAATCCACTGTATAAACAAACTCAAAGACAAAAACCACATGATCATCTCATTAGATGCTGAGAAAGCATTTGACAAAATCCAACACTTAGAAAGATCAGGAATCCAAGACCCATACCTAAACATAATAAAAGCAATATAAAGCAAACAGGTAGCCAAACAAACTAAATGGAGAGAAGCTGGAAGCAATCCACTAAAATCAGGGACTAGACAAGGCTGCCCACTTTCTCCCTACATATTCAATATAATACTTGAAGTCCTAGCCAGATCAATTACACAACAAAAGGAGATCAAAGTGGATACAAATTGGAAAGGAAGAAGTCAAAATATCATTATCTGCAGATAATATGACAGTATATATAGGTGATCCTAAAAATTCCACAAGAGAACCCCTAAACCTGATAAACAGCTTCAGTGAAGTAGCTGGATATAAAATTAACTCAAACAAGTCAATGGCCTTTCTGTACCCAAAGGATAAACAGGCTGAGAAAGAAATTAGGGAAACAACACCCTTCACAATAGTCAAAAATAATATAAAATACCTTGGTGTGACTCTAACTAAGGAAGTGAAAGATCTGTATGATAAAAACTTCAAGTCTTTGAAGAAAGAAATTAAAGATCTCAGAAGATGGAAAGATCTCCCATGCTCATGGATTGGCAGGATCAATATAGTAAAATGGCTATCTTGCCATAAGCAATCTTCAGATTCAACACAATCCCCATCAAAATTCCAACTCAATTCTTCAACAAATTAGATAGGGAAATTTGCAAATTCATCTGGAATAACAAAAAACCTAGGATAGCAAAAACTCTTTTCAATGATAAAAGAACCTCTGGTGTAATCACCATGCCTGACCTAAAGCTTTACTACAGAGCAATTGTAATAAAATTGTAATAAAAACTGCATGGTACTGGTATAGCGACAGACAGGTAGACCAATGGAATAGAATTGAAGACCCAGAAATGAACCCACACACCTATGGTCACTTGATCTTTGACAAGAAAGCTAAAACCATCCAGTGGGAGAAAGGACAGCATTTTTAACAACTGGTGCTGACACGACTGGCAGTTATCATGTAGAAGAATGTGAATTCATCCATTCTTATCTCTTTGTACTAAGGTCACGTCTAAGTGGATCAAGGAACTCTGCATAAAACCAGAGACACTGAAACTTTTAGAGGAGAAACTGGGGGAAAGCCTCGAAGATATGGTCAAAGGGGGAAAATTCCTGAACAGCAATGGCTTGTGCTGTAAGATCGAGAATTAACAAATGGAACCTCATAAAAATGAAAAACTTATGTAAGGCAAATGACACTGTCATTAAGACAAAAAGGCCACCAAGAAAGGATCGTTACCAATCCTAAATCAGATAAGGAACAATATCCAATATATATAAATAACTCAAGAAGATGAATTCCGAAAAATCAAATAACCCTATTTAAAATGGGGTACAGAGATAAACAAAGAATTCTCAACTGAGGAATACCGAAGAGCTGAGAAGCACCTGAAAAAATGCTCAACATCCTTAATCATCAGGGAAATGCAAATCAATCAACCCTGAGATTCCATCTTACACCAGTCAGAATGGCCAAGATCAAAAGTTCAGGTGACAGCAGATGCTGGTGAGGATGTGGAGAAAGAGGAACACTCCTCCATTTTTGGTGGGATTGCAGACTATTTCAACCACTCTGGAAATCAGTTTGGTGGTTCCTCAGAAAATTACACAGTACTACTGGAAGATCCAGCAATTCCTCTCTTGGGCATATACCCAGAAGATGTTCCAACTCATAATAAGGACACATGCTCCACTATGTTCATAGCAGCCTTATTTATAATAGCCAGAAGGTGGAAAGAACCCAGATGTCCCTCAAAAGAGGAATGGATACTGAAAATGTGGTACATTTACACAATGGACTACTACTCAGCTATTAAAAACAATGAATTCATGAAATTCTTAGGCAAATGGATGTATCTGGAGGATATCATCCTGAGTGAGGTAACCCAATCACAAAAGAACACACCTGACATGCACTCACTGATAAGCGGATATTATCCCAGAAACTTAGACTACGCAAGATACAATTTGCAAAACACATAAAACTCAAGAAGACGGAAGACCAAAGTGCGGATTCTTCAGTCCTTCTTATAATGGGGAGCAAAATACCCATGGAAGGTGTTACAGAGACAAATTTCAGAGCTGAGATGAAAGGAAATACCATACAGAGACTGCTCCACTTGGGGATCCATATCATAATCAGCCACCAAATGTAGACACTATTGCATATGCCAAAAAGATTTTTCTGACAGGACCCTGATATAGCTCTCTCTTGTGAGGCCATGCCAATGCATTGCAAATACAGAAGTGGATGCTCACAGTCATCTATTGAATGGGCCCCTAATGAAGGAGCTAGAGAAAGTACCCAAGGAGCTAAAGGGGTCTGCAACTCTATAGGAGGAACAACAATATGAACTAACCAGTACCCTCCAGAGCTCGTGTCTCTAGCTGCATGTGTAGCAGAGGATGGCCTAGTCGGCCATCAATGGGAGGAGAGGCCCTTGGTCTTGCGAAGATTATACGCCCCAGTACAGGGGAATGCCAGGGCCAGGAAACGGGAGTGGGTAGGTTGGGGAGCAGTGTCAGGGAGGGTATAGGGGACTTTCAGAGAGGAAACTAGGAAAGGGGATAGCATTTGAAATGCAAATGAAGAAAATATCTAATAAAAAAAAAAGAAATGCACTACAGACTTGACTACAGGTAAATTGAGGAAAGCATTTTCCCAATTCAGGTTAGTCTTCCCAGAAATGTCTATCTTCTATCCTTTTGACAAAGAATTAACAATAATAGTTGGGCTTAATCTTGCACAGGTCATGTGAATTTGGCTGCAATCCCTGTGGGTTCATATTTCTGTTCCTCCCCTATTGATCCAGAAAACATTGTTTCATTGACATTATCAGCTACCTCTGGCTCTAAAATTCTGCTCTCCACAAATTCTATGGAGAATTAAGCTGTGCTGGGAGAGGTATGATATGCACATTCTAGTGCTTAGTGGGCATACAAAACACATATCACTGCACAGTGACCAGCTGAGAGTTCCTGTGTTAATGAACATACAAGAAGCTTCTCTGATGAGGGGTAAGAGATGCACTGATCTACAGGTGTAGGAATAACTCATCAAGAAATGTTTCAATTCTCTGTCCATTAAGAAGAGTGTTAGTATTGGATTAGTATTGGATTCCCTGCTAGGAGCTGTCTGCCCAAAAACAATATAAACAGTGCCATTTATGAGTTCGAGCTCAATGGCAGAACCTTAGGATGAATAAGAAAGTAGCTGGTTTTCCCCCATAACATTCATGTCACTCTTGAATCCATGGACCAGTAATTGCTGTACCTTGCAAGTTTCACAGGAGCATGGTATCATGGTATCGCTGACTACTTTTCTCCTCCAGTACTGTATGTGTCACCTTTTAAGAAAGTTTTCCATGTGACTTTTTCAACCTCCTTTCTTATGTCACATGTGAACACATGGGTAGCATACACATCTTCAAAGTAAGTTCCACTTTGATTTCTGCATGTTCTGTGTGTCTAGTACATGACATGGTGTCTTCATCCACCTAGGTTTAGAGAATTACCAGCACTATTGGTAAAAGCCTGTGATGTTTGGGGGTGGGGTTGATAGTGCTTTGGGAGTTGATTGCCAAGCAGCTATAAAAAGAAGTCACCTAGCCGGGCGTGGTGGCGCATGCCTTTAATCCCAGCACTCGGGAGGCAGAGGCAGGTGGATTTCTGAGTTCGAGGCCAGCCTGGTCTACAAAGTGAGTGCCAGGACAGCCAGGGCTACACAGAGAAACCCTGTCTCGAGTAACCAAAAAAAAAAAAAAAAAAAAGTCACCTAAACCTGGAATAGAGTTTTACATTATCCAACATGAGATATCTACTTGGAGAATTGTCCAACTAGTATAGTGCTGGTTTATTAAAGCTCCTTTGAAATATGCAAGTGAATGTATTACAGGATGCCTCAATATCAGTATGTTTCTGTACAGTTTTTCAAAATACACTTAGTGTTAGTTATTCCTCTTCATATTTTCTCATCTACTTTCCATCCTGCACATACACATAAATTTAATTCTTGATTTTCCCTTATCACATTTTAATCCTTTATAACACTGTATTGTCTCCTATTTTTTCAACATGCCATGACTCTTACAAATTCCTGACTTTTAAGGCTATTCATACATATATATATATATATATTGACTAATAACCCATATTTACTTGTCAATTGGACAACATAAATTTCACTGTAGAAATCATGGATGTATGCTTGTCCCAGACAAACATATGGTATCTGAGCAATAAATGACAAGTTATTTCCACATATATCCCTTCTAAATGTGGATATTTTCATTGGTAAAAATGTTGTGTAATGATATCTTGTTCTCATACATTCTAGTATATGTACATTGACTGTGCCTAAGACGATCTTGCTGCAGGTGTAGATATCAATAAAGAAAGAGAACATACAATTCTTATATTTATAACCTCAGTTTTTACTTTTCATCATTGACAATCAAAATTAAGTCCCTATTTCCTATTATGCCTAGAGCATAAATGAGTGTGGTTGAATCTTTTTATTTCTTAAGGATTGCTCAATCCATATCTTGCTTGTTTATCCATGATTCCTTCCTTACAAAGCAGATTCTCTTGATACTAGCAAAGTATATTAGGTTTCTAATAGGGATTCATGAGTATATCAGAAAACAAGTCATGATCTACCTGCAAACAAGTGGATATGGGAATAAACACAGGATTCAGGTGGGAAAGACCAGGTTCAGTTAATAAATTTGTCAGAACTATGTGTCCTGGGACAAATTAGGAAAAGTTGGAATGAAGCAACTTCCTGAGAAATTACAGAATCTGACTGACACATTGCCAGTTTTCTGGAAGGACTTGGTGTCAGCATAATTTTCCAAGGGAGAAATAGTAAGGAAGAAAGTACTCTATAGAAACTCACATAATGAGTCCCTTGTTCTACCTTGGAGTGCCCCAATTCACATCTGACTACAGGATAACTTCGGAACTTAAATTCTCCCAAAGGAAACATGAAAACTCATTTATAACTTCTGTTCAGGTACACATTAACATCTAACAAACTCCTATACATCATCAGTAAGTATTAGAGAGTAAAAGTAGAGACTTGCTCTGGGGATAAATTATTTTCCTTCATTGGAGGTGTCCCAAAGTCTCCAGAGAGAAAAATGCACTGACACCACAGATAATGAAATAATAAACTCTCTGAAGGATGTCATGTCCAAGTACCCTACTATTTTATAAGATTAGAAATCTGAACTTTGTTGGGTTATCGTCACAGCATCAAATGGAGAATAAGAAATCATTCAGATTTTCTTTGCATTCTTTCTCAAGCAAGGTGTCACACAGAGAACTTCCTCAATGTAACAGGTACTACAATATATGCTTCTATAGGAGTTGTGTTCCTAAGCTGGCCTTCAGATGAGCATCTTCATCCTGACTCTGGCTCAGAGGTGGGATTTTTGCAACCATAGACTTCTTCTTAAAATTCTCCTCTCCCTTCTTCAGTGTACATTGTATTCTAAAGCTAAAATGAATCATTATTTCCATTTGAAGACTGCAGCTTAACTCAAATGGGTTGATACTTTGCTTTCATCTCACAGATATGTCTGTTTTCTGAATTTGTACTCAGCAGAAAACAGCATTCAACATAACATCTGTATGTGGCACTTTGAATTTTATATGGTAGATGGACATCCCATGTTCTTTTAGAAACATATAAATATTGTTGATTCCCTTATAGGGTTGCAGACCCCTTTAGCTCCTTGGTTACTTTCTCTAGCTCCTTCATTAGAGGCCCTGTGTTCCATATAATAGGTACCCCCAGAACCATGTCTCTAGTTGCATATGTAGAGAGGATGGCCTAGTTGTCCATCAATGGGAGGAGAGGCCCTTGGTCTTGCAAAGATCATATATCCCAGTACAGGGGAATTCTGGGGCCAGAAAGCAGGAGTGGGTGGGTTGGGGAGCAGGGCAGGGGGAGGGTATAGGAGACTTTCAGGATAGCATTTGAAATGTAAATGAAGACAATATCTAATAAAGAAAAGAAACCTATAAATAAGTAAAAGGCAGACTAAGCAGTGGCTTGCAAATGGAATAATAGTGATTGTGTTAATAATTTTTGAGGGAAGGTAGAGATGATGCAGCTAAGACTCTGGAACCTGACTTTGTAAAAGAAAACTTAAGATTGGGAAAATATGAATAAATGAATCTTGTTAGCAAGTGGGTTTTTTATATGGGAGATGTATATGTTAACCTATATTCACCTGCCTGATCAAAACATAGGTGGATATATTAAAAATATTTGGTATTTTATTGTGTGGATGAGTAGTATAAAAATTCCTCAAAAGCCAACAACTTAATTTTCTACATCTGAATTAAGCTACAAACGTTATTGATTATTATATATAATCATATGTCTTATTAACATATTCATTGTTTTTAAAATGTTACTATAACATGAGGAAAGTGTATTCTTTTTATGGTGTATTGCTCTTTTCTTTTCTTTTTATTGATTAAGTTATTTTATTGATTAAGATGCATTCCATTTGAAGCATCTTCTCCCTCCTAACTATATTGAATTCTGATGACAAAACCTAATGATGGAATCTCTAGCTTGTTACTGATTAAGTGATTTTATTGATTAAGATGCCTTTGCAGTCTTCCCTCCCTCCCAATTGTATTGAATTCTGATGATGGAATCACATAATTATACTAGCCTCTTTTCTGTCTGTATTCATTTGCAAAGTCTGTGCTGAGTTAAAATGTGTGTTATTGTGTAGGTTATTGACCAGTGTGACCATGAAGATGTAGCATCACTACAATATCTATCTCAAGGCAGGAGTAATTCAATAAATATAACATTTTATTCTGCTTTACTGTCCATGCATTGTATTCCAGACAATTCCCCTATAGTGTGATAGAGTAGTGTCTCACTGATCAAGAAAAGAAATTGTCACAAATTAATTAGTAAGCTTGGACAATAGAACAGAATCGTGAAGATTCCGTTCAACCTTATCATTACTCCAGGGTCAGGTAAAGCTCTCTCAATGTCTGCTCATGAAAAATTCCTGAAAAACACTGAAGAAGTGGCTCTTCAGATCCTCTTGCTCTGTCAGTTTGGTGTTGGGACTGTGGCCAATGTCTTTCTGTTTGTCCATAATTTCTATCCAGTCTTGACTGGTTCTCAAAAGAGTCCCAGACAGGTGATATTAAGCCACATAGCTGTGGCCAATGTCCTGATTCTCTTCATCACTACATTTCAAAACAACATGATGGCTTTTGCTCCAAAAAATCCTCCAACTGACCTCAAATGTAAATTGGAATTCTTTATTCGCCTAGTTGCAAGAAGCACAAACTTGTGTTCCACCTGTGTCCTGAGTATCCATCAGTTTGTCACTCTTGTTCCTGTTAATAGAGGTAAACTCATACTCAGAGCAAGTGTCCCAAATTTGGCAAGGTATTCTTGTTACAGTTGTTGGCTCTTCAGTGTCTTATATAATATCTACATTCCAATTAAGCTCACTGGTCCACAGATAACAGACAATAATAATGACTCTAAAAGCAAGTTGTTCTGTTCCACTTCTGGATTCAGTGTAGGCATAATCTTCTTGAGATTTGCCCATGATGCCACGTTCATGAGCATCATGGTCTGCACCAGTGTCTCCATGGTACTTCTCCTCCATAGACATCACCAGCGAATGCAGCACATCCTCACTCCCAATCAGGACCCCAGAGGCCAAGCTGAGACCAAAGCAACCCATACTATCCTGATGCTGGTGATCACATTTGTTAGCTTTTATCTTCTAAATTTTATTTGTACCATCTTTCACATGTTTTTTGTAGATTCTTATCTCTTTGTGAGGCATTGCAGTGAAGTTTTTGTTGCAGGCTTCCCCACAATATCTCCTTTACTGTTGATCTTCAGAGACCCTAAGAATCCTTGTTCTGTGCTCTTCAACTGTTAAAAGCCAGAGTTGCTAAAAATTCCAAACTCAAAAGACAGCTTTACTAATACCATTAATTACTTCATTTAATAAATATGTATTTAACATCTTTTATGAATCAGGTGTGGTTCTCACTGTTGTAATTTTTAAAAAGTAAGGTTATAATCATTTGTTGATGTGAAATTATTTCTGGTTGGAATATGACTGACAGTAAGTGAGTTATTTGCCACCCTCTGTTCTGTTGTACATAACTGCACTCTGCTGCAGGCTGCTCTAAAACAGATGAAACCCACTTTCCCTGAACAGGTTAATGTGTTATAAAGACCTAATCAAAGTGTTAATCTCTGTTTCTTCTAATGTAACACTTTAAGCCTCAGCTAAGAACAGAATCCCTCTCTCTATTTCTCTATCTAAACAAATGAGAATGTATTGTTAGGACTAAATGTTTTCAAAGAAGAAATGTTTGTTAATTTTTCACATATTGCACGTCATTCCATTTTAGTTAGGAAACATGTGCTTTGCTATCTTGGACTCCACTCAGATGATAGTCAATCATTGAACATCACTTCATGCTCTCTCAAGAAGTGTGAGCTGCTCACTACATCAAGAATAAAGAGGAAAAAGCAGCTCACGCTCAGGAGCCTTAGGAGGTTTAAAGTCTCAGGACCACGGAGGATACCAGGATCCATACTGGACATCTTCTCCTGAAAGGTCTTGACAATGTCTTCACTCTAGGAAGTGGTAAAATTGTGTTTACCGTCATCAGAAACACCTGCCAGTAAGACAGGAGACAAGAGGTATCAGAACAATGTGGAGGCAAAGTTGTCACTCTGGCTGTCAGTGGCTTCCTCAGTCACAAAACTATTTTCTGAGAAGATAAAAGTCAAGCATTTAACACTTTTTGCTGCCAGAAAATTCCAAAGGCAGCAGAGCACACAGATAAGTATCTGGAGAGGTTATACCTGTCAGTGTGATGAAACTCAAAATCACACTTGTGCTAATTACTTCTGTGAACAACGAAATATTTTAGAATTTTTTTATGTGTATTGTCTGTGTATGTATTTATGGGGATTTCCTCCCCCTTTTTTTAAAATTAGATGTTTTCTTCATTTACATTTCAAAGAATTCTCAACTGAGGAAAACTGAATGGCTGAGAAGCACCTGAAAAAATGTTCAACATTTTTAATCATCAGGGAATTGCAAATCAAAACAACCCTGAGATTCCACCTCACACCAGTCAGAATGGCAAAAAAAAAAAAAAAAAAAAAAAAAAAAACCCTCAGGTAGCAGCAAATGCAGAAGACTGGATACAGAAAATGTGGTACATTCACACAATGGAGTACTACTCAGATATTAAAATCAATGAAGTTGGGAAAAGATTAGGCAAATGGATGGAACTATAAAATATCCTCCTGAGTGAGGTAACCCAATCACGAAAGAACATACATGGTATGCACTCACTGATAAGTGGATATTAGCCCAGAAGCTTGCAGTACCCAAGATACAATCCACAAACCACATGAAGTGAAACTCAAGAAGAAAGAAAGAAGACCAACGTGTGGATTCTTGGATCTTTCTTAGAAGGGGGAACAAAATACCCATGGAAGGAGTTACAGAGACAAAGTGTGGAGCAGAGACTGAAGGAATGACCATCCAGAGACTGCCCCACCTGAAGACCCATTACATATGCAGTCACCAAACTCAGAACTTTTGTGGATGCCAACAAGTACTTGCTGACAGAATCCTGTTTTAGCTGTCTCCAAAGAGACTCCACCAGTGCCTGACAAATGCAGAGGTGGATCCTCATAGCCTACCATTGGACTGAGCACAGGGTCCCCAATGAAAGATTTAGAGACCTGAACGGGTTTGCATCCCCATAGGAGGAACAACAATATGAACTAATCAGTATTCCCAGAGCTCCCAGGAACTACATCACCAATCAAAGAGTACACATGGAGGGACTCATAACTCCAGCCACTTATGTAGCAGAGGATGGCCTAGTTGGTTATCAATGGGACGAGAGGCCCTTGGTCCTGTAAAGGCTCTATGCCCCAGGGTAAGGGAACACCAGGGCCAGGAAGTGGTTGTGGGTAGAATGGTGAGCAGGGGGAGAGGGGAAGGGAGGCTTGAGAGGGAAACAAGGAAAGGGGATAATATTTAAATGTAAATAAATATCTAATAAGAAAAAGACAAAAAAGAGTTTTGTCATGTTAGTTGTATGGAATTCTGGGGCTTTGATATAAATCTTACCTTGTATTGTGAATTCCATTTAGATGAATTATACTGAAACTGGTTAAATAAATTTTCCTTTTAAAAACTGGAAAAAATAAAGACATACCTTCATACCTGTATTAATTGTGTTGAATTTGAAGTCAAGAGAAAAAAATCCTTTTCAAAATACTTTCCAAAATGCCCAGAGGAAGTAAAAAGATGGTTTGGCCCTCAGAGATTACTCTGCGTAGCTGGATCATCCGGTAGTACAATTTGTCCAATTTTCTGAGGAACTGCCAGACTGATTTCCAGAGTGGTTGTACAAGCTTGCAATCCAACGAACAATGGAGGATTGTTCCTCTTTCTCCACATCCTTGCCAGCATCTGCTGTCACCTGAATTTTTCATCTTAGCCATTCTGAGTGGTGTGAGGTGGAATCTAAGGGTTGTTTTGATTTGTATTTCCCTGATAATTAAGGATGTTGAACATTTTTTCAGGTGATTCTCTGCCATTTGGTATTCCTCAGGTGAGAATTCTTTGTTCAGTTTTTGTCTTTGAGTTTGTTTATATAATGGATTACGTTGATGGATTTCCGTATATTAAACCATCCCTGCATCCCTGGAATAAAACCTACTTGGTCAGGATGGATGATTGCTTTAATGTGTTCTTGGATTCGGTTGGCGAGAATTTTATTGAGGATTTTTGCATCTAAATTCATAAGGGAAATTGGTCTGAAGTTCTCTATCTTTGTTGGATCTTTCTGTGGTTTAGGTATCAGAGTAATTGTGGCTTCATAGAATGAGTTGGGTAGAGTTCTTTCTACTTCTATTTTGTGGAATAGTTTGTGCAGAACTGGAATTAAATCTTCTTTGAAGGTCTGGTAGAACTCTGCACTAAACCTGAGATGGGTTTTCTTTCAGCAGCAAAATGTTGGGTTCTGTTTGTGTAGCCAGTCTGTTAGTCTATGTCTTTTTATTGGGGAATTGAGTCCATTGCTATTAAGAAATATCAAGGAAAAGTAGTTGTTGCTTCCTATTTTTTTGTTGTTGTTAGAGTTGGCATTCTGATCTTGTGGCTGTCTTCTTCTAGGTTTGTTGAAGGATTACTTTCTTGATTTTTCTAGGGCGTTGTTTCCGTCCTTGTATTGGATTTTTTCTGTTACTATCCTTTGAAGGGGTGGATTCGCGGAAAGATAATGTGTGAATTTGGTTTTGTCATGGAATAATTTGGTTTCTCCATCTATGGTAATTGAGAGTTTTCCTGGGTTTAGTCGCCTGGGCTGTCATTTGTCTTCTCTTAGTGTCTTTATTACCTCTGTCCAGGATCTTCTGGCTTTCATATTCTCTGGTGAGAAGTCTGGAGTAATTCTAATAGGCCTGCCTTTATATGTTACTTGATCTTTTTCCCTTACTGCTTTTAATATTCTACTTTTATTTAGTGCATTTGTTGTTCTGATTATTTTGTTTTGGGAGGAATTTCTTTTCTGGTCCTGTCTATTTGGAGTTTTGGAGGCTTCTTGTATGTTCATGGGCATGTCTTTCTCTAGGTTTGGAAAGTTTTCTTCTATAATTTTGATTGTTGAAGATATTTGCTGGCCCTTTAAGTTGAAAATCTTCATTCTCGGGTTCCGGGACTCTGCCGAAAAGTAGTCTGCACAGGTGAGAGTGTGCACACAGAAGCTGACAGCTTCTGGGACAGGCAGGAGCCACAGAGCTTCTGAGGCAGCGCCCTTTTTGTGGCTCCAGACATCCGCCCACCTCTCCGGCCAGAGGAGAGGTGTCCACCCGGCCCAGAAGTCTTTTGCCTCAGGAACGGCGGGAGCCATCTTGGTCCTGGGACTCTGCCAATCTAGTCTGCACAGGTGAGAGTGTGCACACAGAAGCTGATAGCTTCTGGGACAGGTGGGAGCCACAGAGCTTCTGAGGCAGTGCCCTTTTCAGGCTCCAGACATCTGACCACCTTCCAGTCCACTGCAGCTCGTTTTCATGGCCCATGGAGTCTCCGGACACCCGCAAGGACCCACACAGGATCCCCCATGGGATCCTAAGACCTCTGGTGAGTGGAACACAGCGTCTGCTCCAATCCAATTGTTCGGGACCTGAGACTGCATTAACTAGGGAAGCAGATAACCAGGCCTGATTTGGGGCACAAGTCCCTTCTGGTCCACTCCAGCACCAGGCTTCCTTGTGCGCTGAGTTTCTGGACACCCCCAAGTTCCTCACAGGACCCTCCACGGGATCTGAACACCTCTGGTGAGGGGAACACAACTTCTGCCAGGAGGCAGGTTCGAACACCAGATATTTGGGCACCTTCCCTGCAAGAGGAGAGCTTGCCTGCAGAGAGTACCTCTGGTGGAATCACCATGCCTGACCTAAAGCTTTCCTACAGAACAATTGTGATAAAAACTGCAGGGTACTGGTATAGTGACAGACAAGTAGACCAATGGAATAGAATTGAAGACCCAGAAATGAACCCACACACCTACGGTCACTTGATCTTCGACAAGGAGCTAAAACCATTCAGTCGAAGAAAGACAGAATTTTCAACAAATGGTGCTGGCACAACTGGTTGTTATCATGTAGAAGAATGCAAATCGATCCATTCCTATCTCCTTGTACTAAGGTCAAATCTAAGTGGATCAAGGAACTTCACATAAAACCAGAGACACTGAAACTTATAGAGGAGAAAGTGGGGAAAAGCCTCGAAGATATGGGCACAGGGGAAAAATTCCTGAATAGAACAAAAATGGCTTGTGCTGTGAGATCGAGGATTGACAAATGGGACCTCATGAAACTTGAAAGCTTCTGCATGGCAAAAGACACCATCAATAAGACAAAAAGGCCACCAACAGATTGGGAAAGGATCTTTACCTATCTTAAATCATATAGGGGACTAATATCCAATATATATAAAGAACTCAAGAAGGTGGACTCCAGAAAATCAAATAACACCATTAAAAATGGGGCTCAGATCTAAACAAAGAATTCTCACCTGAGGAATACCAAATGGCTGAGAAACACCTGAAAAAATGTTCAACATCCTTAATCATTAGAGAAATGCAAATCAAAACAACCCTGAGCTTCCATCTCACACCAGTCAGAATGGCTAAGATCAAAAATTCAGGTGACAGCAGATGCTGGCAACGATGTGGAGAAAGAGGAACACTGCTCCATTGTTGGTGGGATTGCAAGCTTGTACAACCACTCTGGAAATTAGTCTGGCAGTTCCTCAGAAAATTGGACAAATCGTACTACCGGAGGATCCAGCAATACCTCTCCTGGGCATATATCCAGAAGATGTCCCAACCGGTAAGAAGGACACATGCTCCACTATGTTCATAGCAGCCTCATTTATAATAGCCCGAAGTTGGAAAGAACCCAGATGCCCCTCAACAGAGGAACGGATACAAATATGTAGTACATTTACACAATGGAGTACTACTCAGCTATTAAAAAAATGAATTTATGAAATTTCTAGGAAAATGGTTGGGCCTGGAGAGCATCATCCTGTGTGAGGTAACACAATCACAAAGAATTCAAATGATATGTACTCACTAATAAGTGGATATTAGCCCAGAAACTTAGTATACCCAAGATATAAGAGACAATTTGTAAAACACATGAAACTGAAGAAGAACAAAGACCAAAGTGTGGACACTTTGCCCTTTCTTAGAACTGGAAACAATCACCCATGGAAGGAGTTACAGAGACAAAGTTGGGAGCTTAGACAAAAGGATGGACCATCTAGAGACTGCCATATCCAGGGATCCATCCCATAATTAGCCTCCAAACGATGACACCATTGCATAAACTAGCAAACGTTTGCTGAAAGGACCCTGATATAGCTGTCTCTTGTGAGACTAGGCTGGGGCCTAGCAAACACAGAAGTGGATGCTCACAGTCAGCTATTGGATGGATCACAGGGCCCCCAATGGAGGAGCTAGAGAAAGTATCCAAGGAGCTAAAGAGATCTGCAACCCTGTAGTTGCAGCAACATTATGAACTAACCAGTACCCCGGAGCTCTTGACTCTAGCTGCATATGTATCAAAAGATGGCCTAGTCAACCATCACTAGAAAGAGAGGCCCATTGGATATGCAAAGTTTATATGCCCCAGTACAGGGGAACGCCAGGGCCTTAAAATGGGAATGGGTGGGTAGGGAAGTAGTGGGGAGGTTATGGGGGACTTTTGGGATAGCATTGGATATGTAATTGAGGAAAATCCATAATAAAAAATATTTAGAAAAAAAAGAAAATCTTCATTCTCATCTACTCCTATTATCCTTAGCTTTGGTCTTCTTATTGTGTCCTGGATATCCTGGATGTTTTGACTTAGGATCTTTTTACATTTTGCATTTTCTTTGGTTGTTGTGCCCATGTTCTCAATGGAATCTTCTGCACCTGAGATTCTCTCTTCCATCTCTTGTATTCTGTTGCTGATGCTCACATCTATATTTCCAGATTTCTTTCCTAGGGTTTCTATCTTCAGCATTGTCTCACTTTGGGTTTTCTTTTTTGTTTCTTCTTCCCTTTTTAGGTCTTGTATGGTTTTGTTCAATTCTGCAACCCTATAGATGGAACAACATTATGAACATTATGAACTAACAGTACCCCAGAGCTCTTGACTCTAGCTGCATATGTATCAAAAGATAGCCTAGTCGGCCATCACTGGAAAGAGAGGCCCATTGGACACACAAACTTTATATGCCCCAGTACAGGGGAATTCCAGGGCCAAAAAAAATGGGAATGGGTGGTTAGGGAAGTGGGAGGGAGAGTATGAGGGACTTTTGGGATAGCATTGGAAATGTATTTGAGGATAATAAAAAATATTAAAAATTTGTTAAAAAGAAAAAAGAAAACCCATCTCAGGGAAAAAGACAGACACTACCTCAGAGTGAAAGGCTGGAAAACAATTTTCCAAGCAAATGGTCTTATGAAACAAGCTGGAGTAACCAGTCTAATATCGAATAAAATAGACTTCCAACCCAAAGTTATTCAAAAAGACAAGGAGGGGCACTTCATACTCATCAAAGGTAAAATCTTCCAAGAGGAACTCTCAATTCTGAATATCTATGCTCCAAATGCAAGGGCAGCCACATTCATTAAAGAAACTTTAGTAAAGCTCAAAGAACACATTGCATCTCACACAATAATAGTGGGAGACTTCAACACACCACTTTCATCAATGGACAGATCCTGGAAACAGAAACTAAACAGGAACACAGTGAAACTAGCAGAAATTATTAAACAAATGGATTTAACAGATATGTGCAGAACATTTTATCCTAAACAAAAGGATATAACCTCTTCTCAGCACCTCATGGTACCTTCTCCAAAATTGACCATATAATTGGTCGCAAAAGAGGCCTCAACAGATACAAAAATATTGAAATTGTCCCATGCATCCTATCAGATCACCATGGACTAAGGCTGATCTTCAATAAGAACATGAATAATAGAAAGCCAACATTCACGTGGAAACTGCACAACACTCTTCTCAATGATACCTTGGTCAAGGAAGAATTAAAGAAAGAAATTAAAGACTTTTTAGAGTTTAATGAAAATGAAGCCACAACATACCCAAACTTATGGGACACAATGAAAGCATTTCTATGAGGAAAACTCATAGCTCCAAGTGCCTCCAAAAAGAAACTAGAGAGTGCACACACTAGCAGATTGACAACACACCTAAAAGCTCTAGAACAAAAGGAAGCAAATTGACCCAAGAGGAGTACACAGCAGGAAATAATCAAACTCAGGGCTGAAATCAACCAAGTGGAAAGAGAAGAACTATTCAAAGAATCAACCAAATGCTGGTTCTTTGAGAAAATCAAGAAGATAAACTCTTAGCCAGACTCACTAGAGGGCACAGGGACAGTGATAGAACCTAGTGGTGAGATGGCTCAGCGGTTAAGAGCACTGACTGCTCTTCCAATGGTCCCGAGTTCAAATCCCAGCAACCACATGGTGGCTCACAACCATTCGTAACGAGATCTGAAGCCCTCTTCTGGTGTGTCTGAAGACAACTACATTGTACTTACATATAATAAATAAATAAATTTAAAAAAAAGAACCTAGTGGGGAAATCCCCACTCAATTTCCTATTCAGCGTGCACCCAAAAAAAAAAATCACGAAGGACCATCTTGATGTAATTACATGAGGTCGTTTAATGATGGAGCTCCGGACCCACATGCATCCCACACAGGAGATAACAGATGTCAGCCACAAGGCTCAAAAGCTAGGGGTTTTATGGGGTAAGGGGCTTAGGGGTGTGGAATTCAGCATAGCGACACACTATTGGCTTATTCAAACATCAGCAGAA
The DNA here is from genome assembly GCF_978045245.1 of Mus caroli. Classification (NCBI taxonomy): domain Eukaryota; kingdom Metazoa; phylum Chordata; class Mammalia; order Rodentia; family Muridae; genus Mus; species Mus caroli. The sequence goes on along the minus strand of NW_028227263.1, from coordinate 123,212,242 downwards.
AAATTACATGGACGTGCAGGGTGTCAGAGTTCTGTGAGTTGTTGACTCAGTTCAGGTAGCCCTGTTATGTCCTCACATTCCTCTTTATCTTTAAGGTTAAGCTGTTCCCAGGAATGTTTTAACTATGGGGCATACCCAGGTTTGTTTTTCTTTTTTCTCAGCCCCAGGCAGCCTCTAGGCTCACAAACAACCAGCAATTTCTGAGTACATTATATGACTTACAGGTCTTGAAATTTCATCTTTCTTTCAACAGCATCCTAATTTTACAAAACCAGAAATGAAAAGGGAGACATAACAACAGATCCTGAAGAAATCCAAAACACCATCAGATCCTTCTACAAAAGCCTCTACTCAACAAAACAGGAAAACCTGGATGAAATGGACAAATTTCTAGTCAAATGCCAGGTCCCGAAGTTAAATCAGGATCAGATTAATGACCTAAACAGTCCTATATCCCCTAAAGAAATAGAAGCAGTCATTAATAGTCTCCCAACCAAAAAAAGCCCAGGAACAGATGGGTTTGGTGCAGAGTTCTATCAGTCCTTCAAAAAGATCTAATTCCAGTTCTGCACAAACTATTACACAAAATAGAAACAGAAGGTACTCTACCCAATTCATTCTATGAAACAACACTTACTCTGATACCTAAACCACATAAAGACCCAATAATGATAGAGAACTTCAGACCATTTTCCCATATGAAAATCGATGCAAAAATCCTCAATAAAATTCTCGCCAACCGAATCCAAGCACACATCAAAACAATCATCCATCCTGACCAAGTAGGTTTCATTCCAGGGATGGTTTAAGATACGGAAATCCATCAACGTAATCCACTATATAAACAAACTCAAAGACAAAAACCACATGATCATCTCCTTAGATGCGGAAAAATCATTGGACAAGATCCAACACCCATTCATGATAAAAGTCTTGGAAAGATCAGGAATTCAAGGCCCATACCTAAACGTGATAAAAGCAATCTACAGCAAACCAGTAGCCAACATCAAAGTAAATGGTGAGAAGCTGGAAGCAATCCCACTAAAATCGGGGACTAGATAAGGCTGCCCACTTTCTCCCTACCTATTCCACATTGTACTTGAAGTCCCAGCCAGAGCAATTCGACAACAAAAGGAGATCAAGGTGATATTATCTCCACTGCCCACTGAGCAACATTAAGCTCTCATAGGAGAGAATTTTTCCCCAGCCCCAATCTGAGAAGAGAGGGATGTCTTATTCCACTCTGAGACAGGAAGAGCATCATAGGACCCTATGTTCCTCAAGCCACAATGCACAAACTCTTTGAAAGTTCATTTCACGAGTTCTGTGCTGGCCTTAGCTACTGGAACAGGCTGAGCTACTCAGACAAAACCAAAGAGGACATCTCAGAGACTCTGGCCAGAATGGCTTGGAGAGCTGGAATCACATCATCTTTCCTTGGCATCAATTCACTGGAATGTGGAACCCCTGGTGAGTCTGTGTCTCTGTCTCTGCTTCTGTCTCTTCTTGTACATGAACAACTTCCAGGCAGACAGGTCTCAATCTGCTTTCAAAAACTGGACACCAAGGTAATCATATAAAACTGAAGATGGTCTTAAGAGGCAAACACACACACACACACACACATACACACACACACACAATAACATAACATTTAAAATCACACTTGATGGAAAGTGACACACAAAATTAAAAACCAACAAACAGCCGAGTGTGGTGGCGCATGCCTTTAATCCCAGCACTCGAGAGGCAGAGGCAGGCGGATTTCTGAGTTTGAGGCCAGCCTGGTCTACAGAGTGAGTTCCAGGACAGCCAGGGCTATACAGAGAAACCCTGTCTCGAAAAACCAAGAAAAAAAGAAAGAGAGAGAGAGAGAGAGAGAGAGAGAGAGAGAGAGAGAGAGAGAAGGAAGGAAGGAAGGAAGGAAAAAAGGAAGGAAGGAAGGAAGGAAGGAAGGAAGGAAGGAAGGAAGGAAGGAAGAAAGAAAGAAAGAAAGAAAGAAAGAAAGAAAGAAAGAAAGAAAGAAAGAAAGAAAGAAAGAAAGAAAGAAAGAAAGACCAACAAACGACCCTAACAAGAACAACAAAAATCCTTGAATGTGTTGCTTTTAGTAACAGACTCACAGAAGTATGCAAAGGGAACATACTCCACCTACGACAAGACAGAAATTGGTTTTTATTCCCTGAAATATGTACTCCGATGTCTGAAGCACACTTCCATTTTTATTCAGATTCGTGGTTCTTTCTACTTTTGTTGGTAGGAATAATATTGCTATGGTGGTTTTAGAGGTTTTTTTTTTTTTTTAAACTTTAGAATTTAATGAAAACGCAAATAATTAAACATCATTATCTAGGAAAATGAAAAGACAAACGATAGAAGTACTAATTGCTAACCCTATATTCATCACGATAAGGATAGTAATCAATGAAATAAAAAATATCACCACACAAATAGTCAACGAACCAGAGTTGGATTTTTGAAATAAAAAATATATGATTAAAACACCCTTAGACAAATAAAACAAAAGAATAGCAATCAAATTAACAAATTTAGAGATGAAACTGTAGACCTTAGAACAAACAGCATGGAAATACAGAAAAATCACAAAGTCACACCTTAAAACAGTGCATTCTTCACAATTTGAAAATCTAAGAGGGTATGAAGTTCTACATGCATAATGTATAATAAAATTAAACCACAATATTATATGTTTCAACTGGTTCAATGCCTAGCCACAACACAATATTTTTTTTAAATTTTTAATATTTTTATTACATATTTTCCTCAATTACATTTCCAATGCTATCCCAAAAGTCCCCCATAGCGCCCCCCACTTCCCTACCCACCCATTCCCATTCTATTGGCCCTGGCATTCCCCTATATTGGGGCATATAAAGTTTGCAAGTCCAATGGGCCTCTCTTTCCATTGATGGCCGACTAGGCCATCTTTCCATACATATGCCGCTAGAGACAAGAGCTCCGGGGTTCTGGTTAGTACATCATGTTGTTCCAACAATAGGGTTGCAGATCCCTTTAGCTCCTTGGTTACTTTCTCTAGCTTCTCCATTGGGAGCCCTGTGATCCATCCAATAGCTGACTGTGAACATCCACTCCTGTGTTTGCTAGGCCCCGGCATCGTCTCACAAGAGACAGCTATATTTGGGTCCTTTCAGCAAAATCTTGCTAGTGTATGCAATGGTGTCAGCGTTTAGAAGCTGATTATGGGATGGATCCCTGGATACAGCAGTCTCTAAATGGTCCATCCTTTCATCACAGCTACGAACTTTGTCTCTGTAACTCCTTCCCTGGGTGTTTTGTTCCCAATTCTAAGAAGGTGCACAGTGTCCACACTTTGGTCTTCATTCTTCTTGAGTTTCATGCGTTTAGCAAATTGTATCTTATATCTTGGGTATCCTAAGTTTTGGGCTAATATCCACTTATCAGTGAATACATATTGTGTGAGTTCTTTTGTGATTGTGTTACTTCACTCAAGATGATGCCCTCCAGGTCCATCCATTTGGCTAGGAATTTCATAAATTCATTCTTTTTAATAGCTGAGTAGTACTCCATTGTGTAAATATACCATAATTTCTGTATCCATTCCTCTGTTGAGGGACATCTGGGTTCTTTCCAGCTTCTGGCTATTATAAATAGGGCTGCTATGAACATAGTGGAGCATGTGTCCTTTTTACCGGTTGGGACATCTTCTGGATATATGCCCAAGAGAGGTATTGCTGGATCCTCCCGTAGTACTATGTCCAATTTTCTGAGGAACCGCCAGACTGATTTCCAGAGTGATTGTACAAGCTTGCAATCCCACCAACAATGGAGAAGTGTTCCTCTTTCTCCACATCGTTGCCAGCATCTGCTGTCACCTGAATTTTTGATCTTAGCCATTCTGACTGGTGTGATGTGGAATCTCAGGATTGTTTTGATTTGCATTTCCCTGATGATTAAGAATGTTGAACATTTTTTCAGGTGCTTCTCTGCCATTCGGTATTCCTCAGGTGAGAATTCTTTGTTCAGTTCTGAGCCCCATTTTTTAATGGGGTTATTTGACTTTCTGGAGTCCACCTTCTTGAGTTCTTTATATATATTGGATATTAGTCCCTTATCTGATTTAGGATAGGTGAAGATCCTTTCCCAATCTGTTGGTGGTTTTTTTTGTCTTATTGATGGTGTCTTTAGCCTTGCAGAAGCTTTGTAGTTTCATGAGGTCCCACTTGTCAATTCTCGATCTTACAGCACAAGCCATTACTGTTCTATTCAGGAATTTTTCCCCTGTGCCCATATCTTCAAGGCTTTTCCCCACTTTCTCCTCTATAGGTTTCAGTGTCTCTGGTTTTATGTGAAGTTCCTTGATCCACGTAGACTTGACCTTAGTACAAGGAGATAGGAATGGATCGATTCGCATTCTTCTACATGTTAACAACCAGTTGTGCCAGCACCATTTGTTGAAAATGCTGTCTTTCTTCCACTGGATGTTTTTAGCTCCCTTGTCGAAGACCAAGTGACCATATGTGTGTGGCTTCATTTCTGGGTCTTCAATTCTATTCCATTGGTCTACTTGTCTGTCACTATACCAGTACCATGCAGTTTTTATCACAATTGCTCTGTAGTAAAGCTTTAAGTCCGGCATGGTGATTCCACCAGAGGTTCTTTTATCCTTGAGAAGAGTTTTTGCTATCCTAGGTTTTTTGTTATTCCAGATGAATTTGCAGATTGCACTTTCTAATTCGTTGAAGAATTGAGTTGGAATTTTGATGGGGATTGCATTGAATCTGTAGATTGCTTTTGGCAAGATAGCCATTTTTACAATGTTGATCCTGCCAATCCATGAGCATGGGAGATCTTTCCATCTTCTGAGATCTTCTATAATTCTTTCTTCAGAGACTTGAAGTTTTTATCATACAGATCTTTCACTTCCTTAGTTAGAGTCACGCCAAGATATTTTATATTATTTGTGACTATTGAGAAGGGTGTTGTTTCCCTAATTTCTTTCTCAGCCTGTTTATTCTTTGTGTAGAGAAAGGCCATTGATTTGTTTGAGTTAATTTTATATCCAGCTACTTCACCGAAGCTGTTTATCAGGCTTAGGAGTTCTCTGGTGGAATTTTTAGGGTCACTTATATATACTATCATATCATCTGCAGAGTGATATTTTGACTTCATCTTTTCCAATTTGTATCCCTTTGATCTCCTTTTGTTGTCGAATTGCTCTGGCTAGGACTTCAAGTACAATGTTGAATAGGTATGGAGAAAGTGGACCGCCTTCTCTAGTCCCTGATTTTAGAGGGATTGATTCAAGCTCCTCACCATTTACTTTGATGTTGGCTACTGGTTTGCTGTAGATTGCTTTTATCATGTTTAGGTATGGGCCTTGAATTCCTGATCTTTCCAAGACTTTTATCATGAATGGGTGTTGGATCTTGTCAAATGCTTTTTCCGCATCTAACGAGATGACCATGTGGTTTTTGTCTTTGAGTTTGTTTATATACTGGATTACGTTGATGGATTTCCGTATATTGAACCATCCCTGCATCCCTGGGATGAAACCTACTTGGTCAGGATGGATGATTGTTTTGATGTGTTCTTGGATTCGGTTAGCAAGAACTTTATTGAGGATTTTTGCATCAATATTCATAAGGGATATTGGTCTGAAGTTTTCTATCTTTGTTGGGTCTTTTTGTGGTTTAGGTATCAGAGTAATTGTGGCTTCATAGAATAGTTGGGTAAAGTACCTTCTGTTTCTATTTTGTGGAATAGTTTGTGAAGAACTGGGATTAGATCTTCTTTGAAGGTCTGATAGAACTCTGCACTAAACCCATCTGGTCCTGGGCTTTTTTTAGTTGGGAGACTATTAATGACTGCTTCTATTTCTTTGGGGGATATAGGGCTGTTTAGATCATTAACCTGATCTTGATTCAACTTTGGTACCTGGTATCTGTCTAGGAACTTCTCCATTTCATCCAGGTTCTCCAGTTTTGTTGAGTATAGCCTTTGGTAGAAGGATCTGATGGTGTTTTGGATGTTCAGGATCTGTTGTTATGTCTCCTTTTTCATTTCTGATTTTGTTAATTAGGATGCTTTCCATGTGCCCTCTAGTGAGTCTGGCTAAGGGTTTATCTATCTTGTTGATTTTCTCAAAGAACCAGCTCCTTGATTGGTTGATTCTTTGAATAGTTTTTCTTGTTTCCACTTGGTTGATTTCGCCCCTGAGTTTGATTATTTCCTGCCGTCTACTCCTCTTGGGCGAATTTGCTTCCTTTTGTTCTAGTGCTTTTAGGTATGTTGTCAAGCTGCTAATGTGTGCTCTCTCTAGTTTCCTTTTGGAGGCACTCAGAGCTATGAGTTTTCCTCTTAGAAATGCTTTCATTGCGTCCCATAAGTTTGGGTATGTTGTGGCTTCATTTTCATTGAACTCTAAAAAGTCCTTAATTTCTTTCTTTATTCCTTCCTTGACCAAGGTATCATTGAGAAGAGTGTTGTTCAGTTTCCACGTGAAGGTTGGCTTTCTATTATTTATTTTGTTATTGAAGATCAGCCTTAGTCCATGGTGATCTGATAGGATGCATGGGACAATTTCAATATTTTTGTATCTGTTGAGGACTGTTTTGTGACCAATTATGTGGTCAATTTTGGAGAAGGTACCATGAGGTGCTGAGAAGAAGGTATATCCTTTTGTTTTAGGATAGAATGTTCTGTAGATATCTGCCAGATGCATTTGATTCATAATTTCTGTTAGTTTCACTGTGTCCCTGTTTAGTTTCTGTTTCCATGATCTGTCCATTGGTGAAAGTGGTGTGTTGAAGTCTCCCACTATTATTGTATGAGGTGCAACGTGTGCTTTGAGATTTACTAAAGTTTCTTTAATGAATGTGGCTGCCTTTGTATTTGGAGCATAGATATTCAGGATTGATAGTTCCTCTTGGAGGATTTTACCTTTGATGAGTATGAAGTGTCCCTCCCTGTCTTTTTTGATGACTTTGGGTTGGAAGTCAATCTTATCAGATATTAGAATGGCTACTCCAGCTTGTTTCTTCATACCATTTGCTTGGAAAATTGTTTTCCAGCCTTTCATTCTGAGGTAGTGTCTATCTTTTTCTCTGAGATGAGTTTCCTGTAAGCAGCAAAATGTTGGGTCTTGTTTGTGTAGCCGGTTTGATAGTCTATGTCTTTTTATCGGGGAGTTGAGTCCATTGATATTAAGAGATATTAAGGAAAAGTAATTGTTGTTTCCTTTTATTTTTGTTGTTAAAGTTGGCATTCTGTTCTTGTGGCTGTCTTCTTTTAGGTTTGTTGAGGGATTACCATCTTGTTGTTTCTAGGGCGTGGTTCCCGTCCTTGTATTGGTTTTTTTCTGTTATTATCCTTTGAAGGGCTGGATTCGTGGAGAGATAATGTGTGAATTTGGTTTTGTCCTGGAATACTTTGGTTTCTCCATCTATGTTAATTGAGAGTTTGGCTGGGTATAGTAGCCTGGGCTGGAATTTGTGTTCTTTTAGTGTCTGTATAACATCCGTCCAGGATCTTCTGGCTTTCATAGTCTCTGGTGAAAAATCTGGTGTAATTCTGATAGGCTTGCCTTTATATGTTACTTGGCCTTTTTCTCTTACTGCTTTTAGTATTCTATCTTTATTTAGTGCATTTGTTGTTCTGATTATTATGTGTCGGGAGGTATTTCTTTTCTGGTCCAGTCTATTTGGAGTTCTGTAGGCTTCTTGTATGTTCATGGGCATCTCTTTCTTTAGATTTGGGAAGTTTTCTTCTATAATTTTGTTGAAGATGTTTGCTGGTCCTTTGAGTTGAAAATCTTCATTCTCATCCACTCCTATTATCCGTAGGTTTGGTCTTCTCATTGTGTCCTGTATTTCTTGGATGTTTTGAGTTAGGATCTTTTTGCATTTTACATTTTCCTTGATTGTTGTGCCGATGTTCTCTATGGAATCTTCTGCACCTGAGATTCTCTCTTCCATCTCTTGTATTCTGTTGCTGATGCTGGTATCTATGGTTCCAGATTTCTTTCCTACGGTTTCTATCTCCAGTGTTGCCTCATTTTGGGTTTTCTTTATTGTGTCTACTTCCCTTTTTAGGTCTAGTATGGTTTTGTTCATTTCCATCATCTGTTTGGATGTGTTTTCCTGTTTTTCATTAAGGACTTCTACCTGTTTGATTATGTTATCCTGTTTTTCTTTAAGGATTTGTAACTCTTTAGCAGTGTTCTCCTGCAATTCTTTAAGGGATTTTTGTGCTTCCTCTTTATTGTCTTCTGCCTGTTTAGCAGTGTTCTCCTGCATTTCTTTAAGTGTGTTATTAAAGTCCTTCTTGAAGTCCTCTATCATCATCAGGAGATATGCTTTTAGATCCGTGTCTAGCTTTTCCGGTGTGTTGGGGTGCCCTGGACTGGGCGAAGTGGGAGTGCTGGGTTCTGATGATGGTGAGTGGTCTTGGTTTCTGTTAGTAAGATTATTACGTTTACCTTTCGCCATCTGGTAATCTCTGGGGTTAGTTGTTGTCGTTGTCACTGTTTAAAGTTTGGAGCAGAAGCTGTGTTCCACTTACCAGCAGTCTCAAAATCCTGTGGCTGGGGTCGTGGGTAGCTGGCGGTACCCCGGTGCTGGTCCAGCAGGAAGAGGCCTGTGGTCCTACTCAGGCTGGTTTTCTGCTTCCCTAACTAATGCAGTCTCAGGTCCCGCGTGCAATTGGATTGGAGCAGAAGCTGTGTTCCACTCTCCAGAAGTCTTAAGATCCTGTGGCGGGTGTTGTGTGTAGCTGGCGAGTGTCAGCCGACCCTGCGCCCTAGCTACCCAGGTGCTTTTCTGACCGGAAGACGCTTGTGGCCCTATGTAGGCCGGATTTCTCTCTCCCCAACCAGAGCAGTCTCAGGTCCCGCGTGATTGGACTGGAGCAGAAGCTGTGTTCCACTCACCAGCAGTCTCAAAATCCTGTGGCGGGAGTCGTGGGTAGCTTGCGTGTGTCAGCCAACCCTGCACTCTAGCTCCCCTGGTGCTGATCCGGCCGGATGAGGCCTGTGGCCCTACTCAGGCCTGTTTCTGCTTCCCTAACTAATGCAGTCTCAGGTCCTGCGCGCAATTGGATTGGAGCAGAAGCTGTGTTCCACTCACCAGAAGTCTTAAGATCCTGTGGCGGGTGTTGTGGGTAGCTGGCGAGTGTTTGCCGACCCTGCGCCCTAGCTTCCCAGGTTCTTTTCTGACCGGAAGAGGCTTGTGGCCTTATGTAGGCCGGATTTCTGCCTCCCCAACCAGAGCAGTCTCGGGTCCCGCGTCGGTTTTAGAGTTTACATTGTCTTGTGTGTAAATCAGATGGAATGGAACTCAGAGCAGAACCCATACTGTCTTTTACTTCCTGTAGATCGTGCTGCCTCAGTTCATCCTTAGGTGCACTTTAATGCTGTTAGCATTTGTGGTTTACTCTGGGTCTCATATGTCTCAACAGGACACCTTTTACCAAAGATGACCTTGAGCAAGTTCCTCACCTTCCTGTCTTGACATCAACAATGCAGAAATATCATTTTAGAGCCACTCTGCCCTGTCAAGTATCAAAAGTTCAAGTCCACTGTAGGGAAGAGTAAGTTCCATGCTGAGTGGTATCCTATATTTAAAAAGACATGCACATTTTAAATATATGCATGGAATTTCAGATTTATGGCCTGTGTCTGGGGAGGTATGTGTTGGGTACAGCGTCACAGTCCAACAAAAGGACTCTGTGAAAACAAGAAAAGGCAGTGTTTTTGTGTCCCCTTAGGCCTGGTAGTCAAAAGAGGCAGATGTGGGAGTTTGCTGGTCTGAGATCACTTACATAACCTGCCTCAAATATTAAGGTGGAAAAGCATTTGAATAATATTCCTGGTCTACATATTTGAGGACAAACAGACACATACAAGAAGAAATACACATATATACCTCACACTGTGGTCATGTATGTATGCATCATGAACAAATGAAGTCCTTATTTATAGCAGTATCTATAGTTTTCCAACTTGGTTATTATATTTTCCTCCTCAGTACAGACTAGCTAAACTTCATATTCATGTCATTTTTTTCTTTGCCAGTGATCATGGATTTTATTTCCCTGGTGACACAATATCAGGTCTTTCGTTTTATGAAGAAATATTTATTTATTTTATTTATATTAGGACACTCATATAAATTTTCTTCATAAAATGAAAGACCTGATATTTTGTCACCATAGGAATTGAATCCATAGGATGTGAGTCACCATGTGGATGCTAGGTATTGAACTCAGGACCTCTGGAAGAGCAGTCAGTGCTCTAAGCTGCTGAGCCATCTCTTGAGGACCCTATCAGGTCCTTCTACTGAGGAACCCTTTCTTTTTTTTCTCTCCCCTTGTTTTTACCCCAGGTTTCTGTATGTAGTCCAGGTAGCCAAGGACTGGTGATCCTCCTGCCCTCTGCCAGCTGAGGTAGGAGATGGGGCTTTGCATGTCTTAACTGTTAGTTTGTTTGTTTGTTTGTTTATGTATGGAACTGCAAATGGCCTTGAGTTTTGAATTCTGTGTCTCCCCTAACAAATGTAGGGATTACAGAATTTCCTTCAAATCCTAGTTTATCTGGTTCTGGGGAAGAAACCCAAGGCTTCCTGCATGCTGGGCAAGTGCAGTTTGATGTGAGGAGTCACTCTGTAGATCAGGCTAACCTGGGACTCACTATGTAGCTGGGGAGGTCCTCGAATTCTTAATCCTCCTTCCTCCACAGTCCTTTTGCTGATTTACATGCCTATACCAATGACACTGTTTTCTTGTTCTCTCTCTCTCTCTCTCTCTCTCTCTCTCTCTCTCTCTCTCTCTCTCTCTCTCTCTCTCTCTCTCCTCCCCTCCCCTCCCCTCTCCTCTCCTCTCCTCTCCCTTTCTTTTTCCCTTCCTTCCTTCCTTCCTTCCTTCCTTCCTTCCTTCCTTCCTTCCTTCTTTCCTGGATGACTTCTTTTTCCTACTGAGAATATTTGCAAGTACTACCAACATGAGCTCTACCTGGACTTCCCTCCTCTGAAGCTGGTAAGCTGTAAGATGGTTGGGGGGGTGGGGAAGGAGGCTGTCCCAGTCCCATGACATCTTAACCAAGCTCAGATCAGCATGCAGCAGTTTTCAATCTCTGTGTAGCCAGTTGGCTTTGCACATGTCTCTGACTAGCAGCCCTTGAGCTGGCCTCATTTAACTTCTCTGTGTATCAGGGTGGACAGAACAGGAGGTACAGGCCACTAGAAGCCTGAGCCAAAACATGCAGCTGAGGAAAATTGTCAGATGGAGCTTCATGCCCACTATTTAAAGGTTTAATCCCCTCACCCCTTGGGCAATAACACCTGACTCACATTTAGCCAGTTCTAAGGAGTTTGTTGATTTTAATTAAGATCAGATATCAGAGCTAGAGTGATGGAGTATGCATGTCATTTTAAGACTCTGGAGGCTTAGTAGACAAGAGATTAGCCTTAAATTAAAAGCTAGCCCAGGATGTATCGTTAGCAATAATCTAGCTTTTGTGACCATGTGAATCTTTAAAAACAACAACAACCAGATTAGTGCTATAACTCAGTGTGCCTAGCATGCAGGAGTTTCTGCATTTTTGGCCAGCATCAAATCAAATGAGGTGGTTTATGGCCAGGAACACAGGATTAAGGGGTAGAAACATGTAAACCAAGCACTCAAGGTCATCCTCCACACAGAGAGTTTGAGGTCAGTCTAGAAGTCATGACACTCTATTTAAAAATAAACATCATCCCACCCATCCCTCCCCCAAATCTTAATGCCCAAATCTGAGAAAAGTGAATTGGTAGCAAAAACAACCACATATTCCCTGTGAATCAGAATTCTCTTCTGTTACAGATAAGAAAACTGGGCATCCACACGCGCAGTAATTGTTTCCTGTAACTTATATCTGGAATTGTCAAAGGAATCAGTACTGTCCCCTGTGCACAGTACTGCAGAGCTGTGAAGTACTTCTGGCTGTCCCTGTGGGAGGCATTGAAGATCAGTGAGTCCAGTGCTCCAGACTCGCTCCTCTCTGTGTAGCTGAGTCGTCAGTGATCCCTGATAGTTCCTTGGCAGGAAATCAGGAGGACATGGGACCCCAACATTTGCCAATAATTACGGCAGGAAGGCTGCTACCTTTGCAAAACTCACAAACACATGTTTTGCTGCCCATTTGTGGTGACTGTATTCTGGCACCATGTCAGTGCTCCTGATTTGCCGGGGTCCCCGCTTCAAATCATATTGTCAAGCAAGGTGTGTGTGGGGGGGGAGCTTGAATTGGTACACCGATCTAACATGATTTTGTCCTTCCTTTTTCTCATGCATAACAAAATAAAGGATCAAATTAGCTTTCTTCTGTGGGCTGCCCAAGGAATGTCACCTGAAGAAGTTGCATAGACACACTGCTGTTCCGGGCCCTCCAGTCTATTATGAGAGTTGGCTGTGCTGAAAGCCAAGTATGTGACATCTACAGCCTCCATGAGATTCAGCAGCATAAGACATCAGCTGAGTTGATGATTCTGTCCATACAGGTGACTGCTTCCCATGGGAGATCCAAGTTTATTTTCCAGAATGCAAGGGGAATAGCCATCATGCTAGCTGCAGTGTGCCACCATGCACATTGAGGTGGAGACAGATAAACTTCCTTTTTTTGAGGCAGGATTTCTCTATTTATCCCTGACTATTCTAGAAATCACTTTGCAGATCCAGCCTTCCTAGAACTCACTGGGCTCCCTCTCTTACTCCTGCTGATTAAAGGCATGTGCAACCATCATCTAGTTAGAGAGGTACATTTATTTAAATCTCCTTGATGGCCCTAGAAAGCCTGTGCCCAAATGTCAAGTTGTTCAGCATGTGTGAATTGACATTTCAGACTGAATTCCCTAGGTATATATACACCATACACATAATGTTGAGCATACAATTTTATGTACACAGAACACACATGTAAATATATACAAGTTAAACATACCATGGGTGTATGTATGTGCACACACTCTAAATATCATGATAAAGAAGTCCACAGTCAACTTTAGCTCCACAAAGCACTTCAGAAGGCCTGACCTCCTTTATTCAGGTGTATACTCATTGGAAAGATGGAGAAGAACCATGCATGGTGATAATGGTTAAAACTCCTGGGTGAATATAGGGGAATGCCAGGGCCAAAAGAATGGGAATGGGTGGGTAGGGAAGTGGGGGGGCAGTATGGGGGACTTTTGGGATAGCATTGGAAATGTAATTGAGGAAAACATGTAATAAAAAATATTAAAAATAAAAAAAAAACTCCTGGGTGTTCTTCAATGGATGCTGGATGGCTGGCAGACCCAAGAAGGCCATGTTTTGGGGGAATTTTATGACTCCTGAGTACATTTCAATTGATTGGCTGACAAAGTGATCCCAGCTTTGTTAGCACTGTGTGTCACCTGGATGCCTCACTTCCATACAGCATAGTCAAAGGCACCTCTCAGAAGTTGAGGCAGATAAATGCCCCCTGCCCCCGCACTGGGAGAAATGAAGGCCACCTGGATCAGTTTTAACATTAACCTCCCTCATCACTTAATCCTTGCAATATGTCTTCTATATTGGAAATAAAATAACATTGTTGAATGGGCTTTTTGCTATATTGTTGTGGAACTTAGTCATATCATGCACCCAATCCTACTCATCTCCTCCTCCCCTAAGGCAGTCTCTTCACCCTGGAAACCTTCCTCTGCAAAAGAGAAATAAAATCCCATGGGAGATGGAGCTCATCAAAATGTGTCTATTTTGTTCACACTTCTTGGCTTTTAAGTGTTCAGTGACATGACTTGTTAGTCTGGTATAAAGCCTTGGACTTCTGCTTCGGGAATCCCACTGAAACTCCTCTTGAATATGCTGCTGTTGCCCTGAGTCATGGAGATCCTGTAGTTTTGTATTTATAGAACCAGCCCCTTCATGCATTCCCATATTTCATTGATGGGGTAGATTTTGGGCTACTTTGAAAATCCTGGATCAGAGACTGAGAGATATAAGAAAGGGTCAGCCTGTGGGCTCCAATGCTCTCATGCCCTTGGGGCCAGCTCACCTGCATCCCACACAAGCAGTGCCAGCTCTACCCTGCAGCCCAGGGAATGTACAGGAACTGCTTTCTCAAGTCCTACATCCAGGTAGGGACATGGCCACATCTCCTGCTCATGAACTTGGGGCCAAATAAGATCATACTTATCTCCATAGATCATAAGGTTGTTAGGAGGGTGTCTCTAATACAAGCCTGTGCTCAGTAGACAAGAAACAGGTCTGACTCACCTACAACCCCTATATCCAGGGCAACTGCCACAGTGGTCAGAGGCAATCTGAATGCTGATGCAGCATCAAAGGTCACCATACCTAACCCTATGCTAACACTGGCCCTTAGACTGACAGATCCAGGCAAACCTCTCTACCAGAAGAACCTAAATATTCTAGTGAAGATATTGCTTACATAAAAGCAAACTGGAGATGCCTCACACATCTTGTCATAAGAGACTCACTGAAGATAGTAAATTGATCCTGCCTGAGGAGTTTGCTAAGAAATTGCTCCAACATTTCCACCAGACTATCCATCTGGGAACCAAAAAAAAAAAAATCATATTCTCATGCAGATTTAAAGATTATACACAGAAATCCTTTAGTAAAATAAATTGCCTCAAATAGCTTTTTCTGCCAATTTACTAATGGGGGTCACCAATACAAAGAGGCTTCAAACAGAGAGGTACCAGACCAGATGCCCATTTTGAAATAAACTTCATTTTGCTGAATCCAGGCACATATGATATAGATATTTATTGGTATTTGTAGATACTTTTTCAGTGCTTTCCCCGTGAAACATGAGAAGGCACAAACTGGTCAAAAAGATAATAGAAGGTTAGTAACCCTTCAGGTACCCAACTCCACCTACAGCCAATCAGGTTCCAGATCAGACCTTCAGTAGCTTCAATCCTGACAAGCAGGTACAAGTCACAACCTTGCTTTGCTCCTTATTTCAAGGACACTCTTAAGCTGCTGATAAATTCATCTTGTGACAATATGTTGGGATTACAAGGTTTCTCAAAACCCTTGCATGGTGGGGGTTAGGGGTTAGTTGATTAAGTTTCTGCTATAAAAGCATTAGGACCTGAGTTCAGATCAATTGTAAAGAGTTGAGGGTGGGGGTTGGAGAGATAGATAGTTTCCTGATAAGTACTTTAGCTTTTTTGCAGAGAACTGAAGTTTGATTCCTGGTACCAACATGGCAGCTGACAACCATTTATGACACCAAGTAAAGGGCATATGTTGCCATTTTCTTGTCTCTACAGGTACTACATATATGTGATAGACATTAAGGCAAACTGTCCAACAGAGAGAGAGAGAGAGAGAGAGAGAGAGAGAGAGAGAGAGAGAGAGAGAGAGAGAGAGAGAGAGAAAGAGAGAGAGAGAGAGCTGTCACTTTTTAACAAGATTTGTCATTTTACTTGCATTTCTGGAAAATGCCTCCTGCCTTCTAGTGAAATTGTGAAATCTCCCAAATTTTAATGGTGTTTAGGGTCAGCAAAATCATGGAACTCAAGGACTAGAAGATAACATTTGAGTTGCTAAATTTGGATATGCTCTAGCTTGACTCCTCCCCTGCTCTTTTGCTCTGTCTTGTGCTTTGAGACAGTTTCTTGTAGCCCATGCTGGACTCTGGCTTGCTGTATAGCCAGGGCAGACTTTGATTTCCTGCTCCCAACTCTCAAGTTCTCTACCATGCCCAGTTTTATCTCCTTGACAACCTCTGGGGAGAGCTTGCTATCTTTCCAAACAGACGTTTTACGTTTGTAAACCTGCTTGAACATTCTTCTGGAGAATGAAATTAAAACTAGGATGGCCCCTGCTTGTCTTCAGGCTCAGGGTTCAAGGGGTGGGGAGAGGTCTCACTTCCTTCTTGTTAACTGAGGCAGCTTCCAGAGAGCTAACTTTGCACGGGGCCCTTCTGGAACTTGCTCCCCTCCTGGCTGTCCTTTGCATGTGATCACTGCTATGGGAAGGAGCCTAGGCTGAGATCAGAGCAGGTGACCTGTATGGTGAAACAAGAAATATCATGAATATCTCTATAGGGCAAATGGTAGATAATATGAGGAGACACTGCGTTGATGGATAATTTAGAAGACACTTAAATCCTATTATCCTGCAAAACTGATTATTCAGTGTGTTCTTGTTGTGGGACTCCTAACAATATTAATGGGAGTGTCTCTGACTCTTGCCTTTGGGGAACATTTTCCTCCTACTGGTTTGCATCACCCAACCTTAATCTTAAGGGAGATGCATAACCTTATTGAAAAAATACATGCCATGTTTGGTTGTGGGCCTCCCTATTTTTAAATAGAAAATGACAAGTGGACCTGGGAAGGGCAAAGGTTGTAGGGTGGGACTAAGAGGAAACTAGAGAGGAAAATATGGTCATAATGTAAGATATGAGAGGAGAATATTCGAAAAATGAAGAGAGGTGAATATTGCTCTATAATTGGAAATAAAACATACAAGCATACTCTTTCCAAGTTATGAAAATCTGAGTGAGTTATAAAAGGAATGTAAACGGTGAGATGAGGATATGATGTCTGTGATCTTTAAGTCTGTAAGATCAAATGTCAATATATTAAAACCAATGGAGTTCTATCAAAAGATTGATCTGCCCTTGACAATATCAGGAAGTGGCATGAAATAACACAATGTTTGTCTGATCAGTGTTTATTGAAACCTATTTGGCTCACCACAGTCAAAAAATACCAGAGTTGGCTATAGAGACGGCTCAGCAGTCAGAAACTTTGCTTTAGGGTTGGAGCAATGGGTCAATTGAAAAAAGTACTGTCTACTCTTCCATAGAACCTAGGTTCAATTTCCAGCACCCACATGACTGCACACTGGAACTCCAGTTCAAGAGGATCTGAAAACACACATGCAGACAAAATTCCAATGCATAGAAAATAAAAACACATACATCATTTCAAATAAGAAATTGAAAGAAAATCTAAAATTTCCTTTTTCAAAAAGGCACTTGATGCTCAGAAACATAGGTTTTTTTATTCCCTTCAGTTCCAGAGAATCCAATGCCATCCTCTGACCTCTGAGGGTAGCAGACATGTTTTAGTTCACATAGTTACATTCATGGAAATCTTCATACATGGAATCATAGATTTATTGTTATTAAGAGAAATCCTACATATGATTAAACAATATAAAATACCATAATGAACAAGAGAGGGATGAAGGATGACCTGACATTAGCTGAGGATGGAGAAAGGGAGGGGAGGTTACTTTTCTTTCTGTTATGAGTGACTCTCTGCCCATGGTCTGGTGCATGACAAGGCACCCATAACTCTATAGAAAGCACTCATGGAGTCACAGGGTAATTTTTCAAAAGAAGACATGAAGTTAGAAACAGAGCCTGAGGGAAAAAACACAGGACCTGCACATGTCTACATCAGACCCTCTGTATCTATATTATAGCTTAGAATTTAGTGTTTAGGGGATTTGTGAATATCTGAACAAGTGGATCTCTCACTCTAGCCCCTTATCTTGGACCCTTTTCTTTTGTTTGTCAGTCTTGTACAATTTTGATGTGTTAGTTTTTATTTTATCTTATTATATTTTGTTTTATGATTTTTACTGGCTTTGTTAATGTTTTGAGTTTTACTATTATCCCTTAGAAGCCTGTTTGTTTCCTAATGAAAGGGAGAAAGGGAATAGATCTGGTTAGGAGGTAAAATGTTTAGAAACTAAGAGGAAATGAAGTAGAAGAAATTATAGACGGCATATACTGTATGTGGAAAAATCTATTTTTAATAAAAATAGAGGATGTGAAGCATAATGAGAGATATATTAAAGAGAGTAGAGAAATGGCAGAAAATGAGTGGTGTATGTACAATTTATATTCATTGTTATATATGAAAGCTTTTTTAAGTATAGGAAACAAAACTTGTATATTACTCCTCAACTTTATGAGGAAGAACCTTGCTGTGCAGCAGTGCCTGGAATCATAACATTTACTAAGAACAAGTTTCAAGTTTCAAACATGAGATGACCTTTCACCATACATTTCAAATGCTTGGATTTCAGGCATGTGGTATTGCATGATTTTCTATACTTCTACTCTCTCAGCCCTAACCACACAATGTTTGGTTTTCTTTTGTTCCATCAAATCCATTCCTCTTCAGAATATGACCTTCTCCACAATGTGGCTAACCTGTCAGGCATTAAATCATTTTAAAACTGTATCTCTTTATCATCAATTATCACTAACAATCCTGCTCCAAATAGTGATGTGATTATGCCCACCTTCATCACTCCATGCTGGAATTCTGTTAGTGTCTTACTTCATTTCACTTTCCCCCAAAATCACCATGAATAAAACAACCAAGGAAGAAAGAGTTTACTTGGTTTGCAGGTAACATCAATCACCAGGAGACACCAAGGTATGAAGTCAGGGCAGGAACCTGAATTCAGCAACTGAAGCAGGAAAAGAAGATCAGCTTATTGGTTTTTTCCCCAGGATTTGCTCAGCCTATTATCATAAAAAACACAGAACACCTTTCCAGGCTGAGCACTTCCCCATGGGCATAGGAACTATCATATCAAGTATTATAAAGAAATGCACTACAGACTTGATGACAGGTAAATTGAAGAAACCATTTCCCCAATTGAGGTTAGTCTACCCAGAAAACTCTATCTTCTATTCTATTGACAAAGAACTAACAATATTGGTTGGGCTTATTTTGTACAAGTCTTCTGAATTCTTTTGCAATCCTCATTGGTGAGTATCTCTGTTCCTCCCCTGTTGTGTCCAGAAAACATTGTTTCATTGATATTATCAACTACTCCTGGCTCTAAAATTTTGCTCACCCCAAATTCTATGAAGATCCTTAAGGCTTGGTGGGAGAGCTATGACATATCCATTCTAGGTCTGAGAGCATACCAAACTCATGTCACTCACAATGACACCCTGAGAGTTCCTGTGTTAATGAACATCCTAGAAGCTTCTCTGATGAGGGCTGAGAGATGCATTGATCAACAGGTGTAGCAATAAGTCATCAAGAAATGTTTCCATTCTCTGTCCTTTAAGGAAAGCTTTAGGATTTGATTCCCTGCTAGGACTTATCTGTCCACAGACAATAAAAACAGTGCTGTTTATGAGTTCTAGCTCACAGAAAGGGACTTAGTTTAAATAAGAAAGTAGATTGTTTCCCCCATAACATTTATATCACTCTTGAATCAATGGGTATGACTTGATGATTCACATCAGTAATTGCTGTACCTGGCAGAGTTCACAAAATGATGGAAATTCTGACCACTTTCCTTCTCCAGTACTGTGTGTCACGCCTTTTTATTTTCAATTTTTTTATTAGATATTTTCTTCATTTACATTTCAAATGTTATGCCGAAAGTCCCCTATACCCTCCCCGTGCCCTGCTCCCCTACCCAAGAACTCCCACTTCTTGGCCCTAGCATTCCCTGTACTGGGGCATTTAAAGTTTGCAATACCAAGGGGCATCTCTTCCCATTGATGGCACGCCTTTTAAGAAAGGTTTCCCCATAACTTTTTCAGCCTCCTTTGTTATATCACTTGTAGACACATAGGTGGCATAAAAATCTTCAAAGTAAGTTCCAATTTTATTTCTGCATGTTCTGTGTGTCTACTATATGGTGTCTTCAGCCACCTAGTTTTGGAGAATTTTCAGCACTATTAGTAATAGCCTGTGATGTTTAGGGGTTGGGTAGATAGTGCTTTGGGAATTTATTGGCAAGCACCTAGTAAAGGAAGTCACATAAACCTAGAATTGAAGTTTGTTTACATTATTCATCATAAGATGTCTACCTGGGAGACTATTCACCTAATATAGTACAGGTTTATTAAAACTTCTCTGAAATATGCAATTACAGGATGACTCAAAAGCACTATTTTTCTCCAGTTTTTCAAAATATACTTAGAGTTAGTTATTCCTTTCCTTATTTCCTCATCTACCTTCCATCCTACACACCCAAATTCATTTTATTTTATTTTTAATATTTTATTTTATTTTGGTTTTTCAAGACAGGGTTTCTCTGTAATAGCCCTGGCTGTCCTGGAACTCACTTTGTAGACCAGGATGGCCTCGAACTCAGAAGTCCGCTTACCTCTGCCTCCGGAGTGCTGGGATCAAAGGTGTGCGCTACCACGCCCGGCATTTATTTTTTTATTTTTTTTATTTTTTTTTAAGATTTATTTATTTATTATATGTAAGTACACTGTAGCTGCCTTCAGACACTCCAGAAGAGGGCGCCAGATCTCATTGCGGATGGTTGTGAGCCACCATGTGGTTGCTGGGATTTGAACTCTGTACCTTCGGAAGAGCAGTCTGGTGCTCTTACCCACTGAGCCATCTCACCATCCCCCACACCCAAATTTAACAATTCATGTTCTATTACCATCCTTTAATCCTTTATAACACTGTATTCTAAAGTCTATTTTTCAACATGCTATGACTCTTACAAATTCCTGACATTTAGATTATTCCATTATATATACATTCATGTATGAGGGTAATAACCTGTATGTAATTGTAAATTAGCCAACATATATTTCACAGTTGAAATCATGGATGTTTGCTTGAGCCAGACAAACATATGGTATCTGAGAGATAAATGACAAGTTATTTCCACATATATCCCTTCTACATTCTGTAATTTTCATTAGTAAAAATGTTGTGCAATGATATCTTGTTCTCAAACATCCTAATATATGTACTTAAACTGTGCCTACAACAATCTTGCTGCAGGTGTGAATATCAATAAACATTTAGAATGTACACTTCTTACATTTACAACCTGAGGTTTTACTTTTCATCACTGATATTCAAAGCTAAGTCCCTAGTTTCTATAATACCTAGAGCATAAATGAGTGTGGTTGTTTCTATTAATTTCTAAATAATTGCTCCATCCATATATCACTTGTTTGTCCAGGATTCCCGCTTTACAAAGCAGATTCTCTTGATACTAGCAAAGTATATTAGGCTTCTAACAGGGATTCATGAGTATATCAGAAAACAAGTAACAATCTACCTGAAAACAAGTGGTTATGGAATAACCCCAGGATTCAGGAGGGAAAGGCCAGCTTCAGTTAATAAATTTGTCATAAATATGTGTCCTGGGACAAATTAGGAAAAGTTGGAATGAAGCAACTTCCTGGGAAATTACAGAATCTGACTGACACATTGCCAGTTTTCTGGGAGGACTTGGTGTCAGCATAATTTTGCAAGACTGAAATAGTGGTGATAAAGCACTCCATAGAAATGTGCATAATGAGTTCCTTGTTCTACTCTTGAGTGCCCAAATTCACATCTGATTTCAAGATCAATTCAGAACTTATGTTTTCCCAAAAGAAGCATGAAAACTCTTCCCTAACTTCTGCTCAGGTGCTCATTGACATCTCACAAACTAGACATCATCGTTAAGCATCAGAAAGTAAAAGTGGAAATTTGCTCTGGGGATAAATGATTTTTCCTTCGTTGGAGGTATCCCAAAGACACCATGCAGACAAATACACTTACACCACAGATGACACAATAATAAACTCATGGAAGGATGTCATATCCAGGAACCCTACTATTTTATGAGAGTGGAAACCTGGACTTCGTTGGGTTACCTTCACAGCATTGAATAGAGATTAAAACTCATTCTGAATTTACTCTCATTCTTTCTCAGGCAAAGAATCACACAGAGAACTTCTTCAATGTAAAAGGTACTACAAGATATACTTCTATACAAGCTTACGTTCCTGAGCTGGATGTCAGATGAGCATCTTCATCCTGTGTCTCAGAAGGTGGGATTCTTGCAACCATAGGCTTCTTAGAATTCTCTTCTCCCTTCTTCAGTGTACATTGTCTTCTAAAGTCAATATGAATCATTAATTCCTTTTGAAGACTGAAGTTTAACTGAAATAGGTTAATATTTTGCTTGCATCAAAGAAATGTCTGTTTTCTGGATTTGCTCTTAGCAGAAAACAGCATTCAATGTAACATCTGTATGTGAGATGTTGATTT
Organism: Mus caroli; assembly: GCF_978045245.1. NCBI lineage: Eukaryota > Metazoa > Chordata > Mammalia > Rodentia > Muridae > Mus > Mus caroli. The sequence goes on along the minus strand of NW_028227263.1, from coordinate 123,190,190 downwards.
TATTTGGTAGATGAAGGCCTCTGTGCTCCTTTAGAAAAACATACAAACATGTAAAAAGAAGAGACTAAGCATCAGCTTGCAAAGGGAAAATAATGATTGTCTTAATAACTTTGGAGGGAAGATGGAGATGATGCAGGTAAGACTCTGTCACCTGAGTCTTTTTAAAACAAAAATTAAAACTGGGAAAAATATGAATAAATTAAACTCCTTAGCGAGTGGAGTTTTTCACATGGAGGCTAAATAGGTAAATATATGTTCCTCTGTGTAATAGAAACACAGGTGGATTTGTCAGAAATATTTTCTATTTTATAATGTGGATAAGGAGTATGAAAATTCCTCAAAAGCCAACAACTTAATTTTCTACATCTGAGTTCAGTTACAAAACCTTATTGATTATGTAATCACATATTTATTAACATACTCTTTGTTTTTAACATGTTATGATAATATGAGGAAATTGTATTAATTATTTTCAGGTGCATTTTCTTTTTATCATTAAGTTGTTTCATTGATTAAGATACATTCCATTTGCAGCCTCCTCTCTCTCCCAATTATATTGAATTCTGATGAAAAAATCTGATGGACTCTTTAATTTATCATTGATTAAGTGATTTTATTGATTAAGTTACATCCCATTTGCAGCATCCCCTCCTTCCTTGTATTGAACTCTGATGATGGAATCACATACACGAACGAGCCTCTTTCCTGTCTTTATCCATATGCAAAGCCCATGGTGTGTCAAAATCTGTATTATTGTGAAGGTTATTCACCTACTTGATCATAAAGATGTAGGTGCAATACAAAATGTATCTTGATGCAGGAGTTATTCAATAAGTAAAAAATATTATTCTGAGTTACTGCCCATGCATTGTTCTCCAGGCAAAGTTCCTGTATTGTGATAGAATAGTGTCTCACTTATCAAGAGAAGAAATTATCCCAAATCAATTGATGAGCTTGGACAATAGAACAGACTCCTGAGGATAGCAGTGTCCTGCCTAATCATCACTCCAGGGTTGAATAAAGCCCTCTCCATGTCTGCTCATGGTAAATCCCTGAAAACCACTGAGGAAGTGGCTCTTCAGATTCTCTTGCTTTGCCAGTTTGGGGTTGGGATTGTTGCCAATGTATTTCTCTTTGTCCATAATTTCTTTCCAATCCTGACTGGTTCTAAACAGAGGCCCAGACAGGTGATTTTAAGCCACATAGCTGTGGCCAATGCCTTGATTCTCTTCATCACTACATTTCCAAACAACATGATGGCTTTTGCTCCAAGAAGTCCTCAAAATGACCTCAAATGTAAATTGGAATTCTTCATCCGCATGGTGGCAAGAAGCACAGGCTTATGTTCCACCTGTGTCCTGAGTATCCATCAGTTTCTCACTCTTGTTCCTGTTAATAGAGGTAAACTTATACTCAGAGCAAGTGTCCCAAATTTGGTGAGTTATTCTTGTTACAGTTGTTGGCTCTTCAGTGTCTTAAATAACATCTACATTCCAATTAAGGTCACTGGTCCACAGATAACAGACAATAAAAATGACTCCAAAAGCAAGTTGTTCTGTTCCACTTCTGGATTCAGTGTAGGCATTATCTTCTTGCTGTATACCCATGATGCCACATTCATGAGCATCATGGTCTGGACCAGTGTCTCCATGGTACTTCTCCTCCATAGGCATCGCCAGCGAATGCAGCACATCCTCACTCCCAATCAGAACCCCAGAGGCCAAGCTGAGACCAGAGCAACCCATACTATCCTGATGCTGGTGGTCACATTTGTTAGCTTTTATCTTCTAAATTTTATTTGTATCATCTTTTACACCTTTTTTATATATTCTCACCAATTCCTGAGGCATTGCAGTGAAGTTCTGGCTGTAGGTTTCCCTACAATTTCTCCCTTACTGTTGATCTTCAGAGACTCTAAGGGTCCTTGTTCTGTGTTCTTCAACTGTTGAAAGCCAGAGTCACTAAAAATGCTGAGCACAGAAGACAGCTTTACTAACACCATTAAATACTTTATTTCATAAATATGTTTTGAAAATCTTGTGTGAACAAGGTATGGTGCTTACTGCTATAATTGTAACAGAGTAAGGTTACAATAATTTCTTGATGTGAAAATATTTCTGGTTGGAAAATGACTGAAACAGTGAATTATTCACCACCCTCCATTCTCTTGTATATAACTGCACTTTGCTGCAAGCTGCTCTAAAACAAGTGAAACCCATTTTTCCTAAAAAGTTTAATGTGTTTTAAGGTCCTGATCAAAATATTACTCTCTTCTCCTTTTAACTTAACACATTAACTTTAGATAACAACAGAATCCCTCCATAGTTCTACATCTGAACAAATAAGGATGTATTGTTATAACTAAATTTTTCAAAGATGAAATGTTTGTTAATATTTCATATATTACATTTAATTTCATTTTAGTTAGGAGAAATATGCTTTGCTATCTTGGACTACACTCTGGTGAAAGTCAACCATTGAACAGCATCACTTCATGCTCTCTCGAGAAGTGCAAGCTGCTCACTACATCAAGAGTAAAGAGAAAAGTAGGCAAAAGCAGCTCACGCTCAGGAGCCTTAAGAGGTTTAAAGTCTCAGGACCACGGAGGATACCAGGATCCACACTGGACATCTTCTCCTGAAAGGTCTTGGCAATGTCTTCACTCTGGGTCACGGTGAAATTGTTTTTCCAATCAGAAACACCTACACATATGATAGGAGAAAAGAGGTATCAGAACAATGTGGAGGCAAAGTTGTCACTCTGTCTGTCAGTGGCTTACTCAGTCAGAAAATTATTTTCTTAGATTAGAATCAAGCAGTAAACCTTATTTTTGCTACCAGAGAATGTCCAAAGGTGGCAGAGCTCACAGGATAAGTATCTGGAGTGGTTATAGCAGTCAGTATAATGAAACCCAAAATCTGACATGCTAATTACATCTGTGAGTAAAGTATTTTAGCATTTTTATGTGTTTTGGATGTGTATGTATTTATGGGGATTTCCCTCCCCTTAAGAAAAATAGGTGTACTTTTTGGATAGCATTGAAAATGTAATTGAGGAAAATACCTAATAAAAAAAAGAAAAAAAAAGAAAAATAGGTGTCACAGATTGGAAAAAAATCTTCACTAACCCCACATGCAATAGAAGGCTAATATGCTAAATATATAAAGAATTCAAGAAGCTAACCTCCAAAAACCCAAACACAACAATCAAAAATGGGGTATAGAACTAAAAAGAGAATTCACAAAAGGGAAATCTCAAATGACTGAGAAACACTTAAAGAAATGTTGAAAAGCCCTACTGGTCAGAGAAATGCTTAACAAAGGACAATGAGATTCCACCTTATACAAATCAGTGTGGCTAAGATCAAAACTCAGGAGACAAAACATGTTTGCAAAATGTGGAGAAAGAGAAACACTTCCCTATTGCTGGTGGGATTGCAAACTGGTACAACCACTCTAGAAATCAGTCTGGAGATTCCTCAGAAAACTGGAAATAGTCTGCCTGAAGACCCTGCTGTAATATTCTTTGGCTTATACCCAAAAGATGCTCTACCAATCCACATGGGCATGTGCCCAGTATGTTTATAGCAGAATTATCTGTGATAGCCAGAAGCTGGAAACAACCCAGATGTCTCACAACAGAAGAATGAATACAGAAAATGTGGTCCATTTACATAATGAAATATTATTCATCTATTAAGAATGAGGAAAACATGAGTTTAACATGCAAATGGATGAAGTTACAAAATATCATCCTGAGTGAGGTAACCCAGACCCAAAAGGACATGCATGGTTTGCAGTCACTAATAAGTGTATATTAGCCAAAAAAGTACAGTATATCCTGGATATAATCCATAGAACTCAGTAAGTTTAACAATTAGAAGGGCACAAATTAGAATGTTTCAATCCCACTTGGGAGGGAGAAGAAAGAAATCACTGGAGGCAGAGTGAGGGAAGGACCTGTATGGCACGTGAGGGAGGGGAAAGGGGATCATGATCAGGTATTCAGGTGTGGGGAACAGGAGAGACCTGAGGGCCAGCAAAATGAATGCAATTATGCAACTTCAGGGAGTGGGGGTTGGCTGGACCCTCTAGAAGGAACCAGAGATCTGAGAGGTGAGAGACTCTCTGGACTCAAAGGGAAGGACTATAGATGAAATGCCCAACAGTGGGGAGAGGGAACTTGTATATTCCCCCTCCAGTACAAAGAAAGGGCATCAAGTGGAGGGATGGGTTTGCCAAATGATAAAAAAAAAATAAATAAATAACAACTCTGACCTAGAATTGTTCCTGTCTAGAAGAACTTCAGGGACAATAATGGAAAAGAGACTGAGGGAAAGGAGGTACAGTGACCTGCCCAACTTGGGATCCATCTCAAGGGGTGTCTCCAAGGCTTGGCACTAGTATTGATGCTATTGTGTGCTTACAGACAGGAGCCTAGCATTGCTGTCCTCTGAGAGGCTCAACAAGCAGCTGAGACTGGTGCAGATAATTATACACAACCAATGGACTGAAGTCAAGGACCCCAGTGGTTGAATTAGGGAAAGGTTAGAAGAAGCTGAGGAGGAGGACAACCCCATAGGAAAACAATCAGTCTCAACTAACACAGACCCCTGGCATCTCTCAGACACTGAGCCACCAACCAGGCAACAGATGCCAGCTGGATTGATCCTGTCTAAAAGAAATACACAGACAAAAATGGGAAGATATTGAAGAAAGGCATCTATCATGGCTGTGCTCTGAGAGGCTTTACCAGCAGCTGACTGAAACATACAAAGATACTTATACCTAACCATTGGACTGAAGTCATTGATCCCTATGGTTGAATTAGGGGAAGGATTAAAGATGAAGGACTGGGTGACCCCATAGGAAAACCAGCAGTGTCAACCAACCTGAACCCCAGGGAGTTCCTAGAGCCTTCCCACTAATCAAGAATCATACATAGGCTGGTTAGTGGCCCACAGCACATATATAGCAAAGGTCTGCTTCTTCTGGCCTCAGTGGGAGATATGCCTAATTCTTGAGAGGCCCCAGGAAAGGTGGAAGCATGTTGATGGGAGGACCCTCCAGGAGTTGAGAGGGAGAAGGAGTAGGATGAGCAGCAGTGGTAAAGGGGACTGGGAAGTGTGGCAATGGCTATAATGTAAATAAAAAAAGTAATTTAAAAATAATACTTAAAAATAATAGACGTCATACCCCTAGATCTGGAGTTACAAACAGAGGTAAGCCTACAAATACAGTTTCTACGAATTAAGTTCTGATCCTCTGTAAAAGTGGTTAAGGCTCTGACCTGCTGAGCCATACCAGCCCCAAACTGAGAAATTTATCTGACCCACTTGACACTCCATTTCCAATTTGAAGGAAAAAATCACTAGAAACAGGTATAGTGAAAGAGCTTGAAATAATTGAACAGGAAACGACAGTTTGCACATTCTATATTGAGGAATAGATTCACACTGAGTTAGAAAGTTATACTGAGGCTTCAAGTACCTTTTCACAGAATTGTACTAACATTAAAACTGACAAAACTAAAAAAAAATAAAAAATAAAAAATAAAACTGACAAAACTATAGCACCATATCTTGATGATAACATTGGCAATAATAAGAGACAGCAAGATAGCTCGACAGCTAAAGCACACATCACTTAGAATTAATTACCTGAGTTCTCACCCCAGGTTCTATACTCTGAAAAACAGTCTGGCAGTTCCTCAGAAAATTGGAAATACTTTTACCTGAGGGCCCAGAAATATCACTCTTGGGAATATACTCAAAAGATACCCCAACATATAGCAAGGACACATGCTCTACTATGTTCATAGCAGCCTTATTCATAAAGGCCAGAAGCTGGAAACAACCCAGATGTGGATACAGAAAATGTGCTACATTTAAACAATGGAGTACTATTCAGGTATTAAAAACAATAACTTCATGAAATTCACAGGCAAATGCATGGAACTAAAAAAATATCATCCTGTGAGAGGTAACGCAAAAGAACACTCATGGTATGTATTCACTGATATGTGGATTTTAGGCCAAAAGATTAGAATAGCCACAATATAACCCACAACCATATGCAGCTTAAGAAGAAGGAAGACCAAATTATAGATTCTTCAATCCTACATAGAACAGGGAACAAAATAATCACAGGAGCTAGAGGGACCTGGGAGGAAGAGAGGAGGGGTAGGGTAAAAGTGGGCAAGAACAGATCTTGGAAGGGACAGGAGAGAAGTGCAGAGGGTCAGAAAATGGAATAGAAGTGTATATCAGTGAGGGGTGAGAAAAGGGCTTAGATACTACAAAGGCCCAAAATCTAGGGAAAAGAGAGGATCCTGGGAACCTATGACTATGACGTTAGCTGAATTACCCAACAAAGGAGAGGTACAACCTATAGAGTCCAAGTCTGGCAGATAGACACAACACCCAGTTGAGAGATGGGGCCCACCCATCTCAAAAATTTTAACCCAGAAATGTTGCTGTCCAAAGAAAAGACAGGGACAAAAAATAAAACAGAGACTAAAGATAAGGCCATCCAGAGACTGTCCCATATAGGTACATCTCACCTGCAGAAACCAAACCACCACACTCTTGCTGCTGCCAAGAAGTGCTTGCTGACAGGAACATGATATGGCTGTTCCCTGAGAGGTTCTACCAGCACCTGACTAATACAGATGTAGATACTCATATCCAAATATTGGACTGATATTGGGGACCCAAATGGAAGAGGTAGGGGAAGCACTGAAGGAGCTGAAAGGGATTGCAACCCCATAAGAAGAATAATCTCAACTAACTGGACCATCCACAGCTCCCAAGGACTAAACCTCAACCAAAGAGTATACATGGAGGGTGCCAGGACTCCAGACACATATGTAGCAGAGGATGGCCTTATCTGACATCAATGGGAAGGGACAGAGACTTGATGACCTAGAGTAGAGGTCATTAACATGCTAGAGCAGTGAGGCAGGAGGAGGTGAGTGAGTGAAAGATCAACTTCATAGAAGCAAATATGAGGGAGGAGTGAGGACGTAGAATGGGGGTTTGCCGAGAGGTAACTAGGAAAGGGAATATCATTTGAAATATAGATGAATGGAATGATTAATAAAAATGTTTTTTAATTTAAAAAAATTTGGTACATCTACACAATGGAATACTATTCAGCTATTTAAAACCAAGAATTTTTCAGGCAAATGGATAGAACTTGAGAATATCATCTTGAGTTAGGTAACCCGGGCTAAAAGGACATTCAAGTTTTTCTTCCTTACTTTTTTTTCATACGGGGTTCTCAGTGTACATCTAGTTGTCATTGAACTGACTCTGTAGGCCAGGCTATCTGAATCAAAATCTACCTGCCTCTGCCTCCCTAGTGCTGGGACTAAATAAAGGCATGCAGAACCACAGCCCTGTGCCAAGTGATGTATATGTACAAACTCGACCTGTTTCAGTTTAACTCAGCAACGGTATATTCACAATTTCTCAGCCGTGGTACACTGAGAGGTGTGCATTCATATTCTCTCTGTCTCTCTCTCTGTCTCTCTCTCTGTCTCTCTCTCTCTCTCTTTCCCTCTCTGTCTCTCTCTCTGTCTCTCTCTCTCATTCTCTCTCTCTGTCTCTCTCTCTCTGTCTCTCTCTCTCTCTGTCTCTCTGTGTCTCTCTTTCCCTCTCTTTCCCTCTCTGTCTCTCTCTCCCTCTCTCTCCCTCTCTCTCTCTCTCTCTCTCTCTCTCTCTCTCTCTCTCTCTCTCTCTGAGTTGAATATTTACCTGAAAAGGAACTGTTTTTCACTATGGATGAATCCAATTCAGACTCTTTTCTGGATTCAAATGTTTGCCAGAAACAATACTTTGTGATTAACCCCTTTTGAGATCGTGTTTGGAAGACCTATACCTCCTAACTTAAGAGCTTTTCTGCTTAATGAAATCACTTCCAAATATGTTATCGATTCTGTGGAGAATTTTGTCCATGGGCAAATGAAGCTTGGACATGGCTAAAGCCAATCTAAGAGGGTTCTGTTTAACCTATTCTTCATACTTGCCAGCCTGGGTACTGGGTGTGCATTAAAAGACATCAAAAGCAATTGTTGAAGTCACACCACATAGGACCATACAAAATTTCTCTGACTACTCTCACTGCTCTCAAACTTGACAGGATCAGTTATGTGGATTCATCATAGATGCTCCTCTGGTTGAACCACACCCAGACTCAGATACATCTTACTCAAATGTCAGGTACTCAAGAAAAAAGACAATCGTATAAAACTCAACTTACAATGCCTATATTTTTATGGGCAAATATTTAACTACTGGCTCTTCCTCCAAAAACAACTTTTACCAGCCTTGGAATTTGACCTGGGTCCTTAGTGATGCTTCCAATAGAGATGAGCTCAAATACCTGCACAAAGTTGAACCCAAAGGGACCTCGTTCCTCAATATAAATTTTTGACCCATAGTCACTCAGTTGATCTTGCAAACTTATAAAACATTGCCTAGGGCCCAAACATTAGGCCAAAACCTAGAGTAAAATATGTGTGTACTGACTACTGTTTCTATGGTGCATGGGATTGTGTGCACTAGAGATATTTTGGTGGGTAGCACCTATGAAGGACAACTTCACTCATGTAAACCAAGCTGAAAAATCAGGAGACCAAAAAGGATCTTTCTGTGGGCAAGAGCAATAAAAGCCTTGTAATGCTTTACTCAATCAGTTCACCCACAGAGAGAAGGCCACTTCAGGAAGGGAAATAGGATACTTGGGGTCTTAAGGTATATTACATTTGGATAGTACTATATCCAAGGACACTTTTACAATCCAACTCGTCAAAGAACCATGGATTCCTACTGTTAAAAGGGGGCAAATCTAGTTGGTGGCTTCATTTAGAACCCAACAAATCCATGTTCCAAAGCCTGCCATTTCTATAAGGCTTACCCTAAGCTGAATGACAGTATGCTCTCTGAAGTACAGACAGAAAACGATTTCCAGATTGATGAAGACCCAATGCTCATTGGCTTATTAAAATCCACCTATGTAGTCACAAATGTGACTGACAATGACGTTATTTCTGAATGTTAGTATGTCTAAATGTTAGTCCACTTTACTTTGATGACATTTCTTATAAAGCCTCAGTAACTGAATCTGCAGAAGCAATTGTAGACTACAACAAACAGGTCCTATTCAAATTACTTTGAACCCAGTTAAAGGACAAAGATAATGTGGAGGCTAAAAAGTACTCCAAGAATATTCCTGCCTTTTATACAGACTATTTCTTATGATTATCCAATATGTACTACTCAATCCATCCAGAAAACGCAGGGTCTACTGGCCTAACCCCATGCATCCAGATGGAAACACTTAAAGCTTCCCCTGATTTCTGTGTTGTGGTTCATCTGGTTTACATGGTGAGTTACCAATAGGGAAAAAAGTTCTCAACCACCTTGTTCTGGGCTATCATAAGATGCTTAAAAGAGAACCCATTACAAACATTGTTTTTGTCTACCCTCTTATGTTTCAGTATAATAGAGGTCAGAAAAACAGGGATCAAAGCCTTATTATTACAGTTTTCCCAGTACTGAAACTTACAAGAAGTCATTGATAGAGACTTGCCAAAGACTAGAAAAATCTGTTTCCTCCCTATCAAAATAGTTTTACAAAATGGAAGGGGCTTGAATCTACTCTTCCTGAAGCAAGGAGGGCTATATGTGGGACTTCCAGATAATGTTGTATGTATTCAGACTATATAGGGATTGTTAAAAATAAAAAAAAAAAAACATGGCCAAATTAAGGAAAAGATTATAAACAGCTATAGAAGTCTTGAGGACAGTGTTAAAGTCTATTCAATGGGTGCCCCTAATTAACCAGCCTGTTAACCTCTTTAGCTGGCCCACTCATTATACTGCCTCTGTCACACATATTGGAATTACAGGATTACAGGTAAGGACACCATTCAGTGCCACCACTGAGTTTGGGACTCAAAAATAGTCTGTAAATCATGGATTTAAATCTAGATCATCATCTCTTGACCACCTAACACTTCTTCCTTACTTTCCCATTATATTAAAAGATTAGTAACCCTGCAGGTACCCAACTCCACCGACAGCCAATCAGGGTTCAGGTCAGTCCTTCAGTACCTTCAATCCTAACAAGCAGATACATGTCACAAACTTACTTTTTCCTTTATTTCAATGCCCCTCTTAGGCTGACAATAAATTCATCTTGTGGCAATTTGCTGTGATTAAAAGGCTTGTTGAGTATTTGCTGTAAAAGCACTGGAACCTGAGTTCAAATGCCCTGTAAAAGGGGGATAGTGGAGTATTTGAGAAATAAATAGCTTCCTGTTATGTGCTTTAGCATTTTGAAGAGAACTGGGGTTTGATTCCTGGTAACATCATGGCAGCAGATAACCATTTATGAGACCAGTTAAAGAGCATAAGAGCATATGATGCCATTTTCTTGTCTCTACAGGTACAACACACACACACACACACACACACACACACACACACACACACACACACACACACAAAGACCTGTCACATTTTAACAAGCTTTGTCATATTACTTGCATTTCTGGAAAATGCCTCCTGCCTTCTAGTGGAATTGTAAAGTCTCCTAAATTTGAGTGGTGTTTAAGGTCAGCAAAATCATAGAACTCAAGGACTAGAAAAAATTTGAGTAGCTACATTTTAATATCCTCTAGCCTGACTCCTCCCCTGCTCCTCTGTTCTGTCTTGTATTTTAGAGAGTCTCTTGTAGCCCATGCTGGCCTCTGGGTTGCTATGTAGCCAGGACTGACTTTGGTCTCCTGCTCCCAACTCTCAAGTGCTCTACTATGCCTTGTTTTATCTCCTTGATAACCTCTGAGGATAGGCTAGCTATCTTTCCAAACAGACTTTTTTACTTTTGGAAACCTGCTTAAACACTCTTCTAGTGAATGAAATTAAAACTAGGCTTGTTCACACAGTCCTTGATGCTGGGGAAGACTCCTAATTGGCCTGCTCACATGAAGACACCATATCCTGATTCATCCTAGAGGACCTGCTGCACTCAGATCAGTTGAGGACCTGCTGCACTCAGAGCAGTTGAGCAGTTGAGGATCTTATCTGCACACAGAGCAGTTAAGGATCAGCTGCATTAAGGGCAGTTGTACAACAGCTTGAAGGCTCCACTGAAGATCCAACAGTCTGAAAGCCTCCAAGGAGATCTACTGCAGCCAGGGAAACATATCAGCAGATTCTATACCACTATGAAGTGCCCCCCGTTGGAAGACCCCACAGGGGGTCTGATACAGCCATGGCCACAGGCCTACCCAGAAGATCTGAAGCAACACAGGGACAAAACAGACAGATTTAAGACAGTCACACAGAACAACAAACAACGGGGATATCCAGATGTCAATAGGCAAGCACAAGACCATAAACAACAGAAGCCAAAAATATGTGGGAATCATAAGAACACAGTTCTTCCACCACAGCAAGCCCTGAATACCCCAACAAACCTGAAAATCAGGAATCTGTCCTAAAATCCTATCTGATGAAGATAATAGAGTCCTTTAAGGAGGATATTGAAAACTCATCGAAGGAAATACAGGAAAACACAGGTAAGCAGTGGAAGAAATTGAATAAAGCGATCCAAGACCTAAAAGTGGAAGTAGAATATATAAAGAAAACTGGAAATAGATCTACCTGAAGACTCAGCTATACCACTTGTGAGCATATACCCAAAAGATACCACACCGTGCCACCGGAGCATGTGTTTCACTATGATCATATCAGCTTTATTTGTCATAGCCAGAAGCTGGAAACAAAACAGATGTCCCAGGACAGAAGAATGGATACAGAAAATGTGGTTCATTTACACAATGGAATATTACTCAGCTATTAAGAAAGAGGATATCCTGAGTTTTGCAAGCAAATGTATGTAACTAGGAAATATCTTCCTGAGTGAAGTAACTCAGACCCAAAAAGACATGCATTGTGTGTACTCACTAATGAGTGGATAATAGCCAAGGGGAAATAAAAGTACAGAATACACAAGATACAGTCCACAGAACTCAAAAGTTCAACAAGCTGAAGTGTCCAAATGAGTAAGCTTCAGTCCCATTTGGGAGAGAGAAGAAACCTATCACAATCAGGGAGGAGGGGGGAGTCTGGGGGGGAGAGTGGATGCAGTGGAGGGGAGTGGTGGAGGAGAGGGGAACATGATCTGGTATTGGGTAAAGGAAAAGGACTGAAGCCCTGAGGACCAGCAGAAATAATATGAACAGGCAACCTCCAGAAATAGGAGGTTGAGGGACTCTCCAGAATGCAACAAAGATCTTGGAGGTGAGACACTCTCATGACCTTAGATGAAATGGCCAACAGTAGGGAGAGGGAAATTATAGAGCCCACTTCCATCAGTAACACAAAATATCAAATGAGGGATGGGGTTGCCATCCTACTGTCACAACTCTGACCCATAATTGTTCCTGTCTGAAAGAATTACAGGGATGGAAATGGAGAGGAGCCTGAGGAATAGAATGTCCAGCAACAGACCCAAAGTGGGGTCCAGCTCAAGGGGAGGTCCCAAGGCCTGACACTATTACTGAGGCTATGGAGTAGTCACAAAAAGGGACCTAGCATGACTGCCCTATGAAAGACCCAACAAGCTGCTGAAAAAATCAGATGCAGAGATTTGCACCCAAACAATGGACAGAAACAGCTGACCCCTCTTGTTGAATTAGGGAAGGCTGAAAGAAGATGAGGAGAAGGAAGACCAGCAGTCTCAATTATTCTGGACCTCTGAAATCTCTCAAACATTGGACCACCAAACAGGGAGCATACACTAACTGATAGGAGGTCCCAAACACACATACAGTAGAGGACTGCGTGGTCTGTGTCATTCAGAGATGATGCACCTAACCCTCGAGAGACTGGAGTCCCCAGGGAGCTTAGAGTCCAGGTGGGTTGTGGGTGGGGATATCCACATGGAGACAGGTGGGTGGGGAGGAGGTATGGGATATGGAACAATTAGAGGGTGGATGGGGGACAAAATATGGAACATAAAAACATGAATTAGTTAATAAAAAATACTAGGCTGGCCACTGCTTGTCTTCAGGCTCAGGGTTCGATGAGTGGGGAGGGGTCTCACTTCTTCCTTGTTACCTGAGACAGTTTCCCAAAAGTTAGCTTTGCACTGGGCCCTTCTGGAACTGGCTGCCCTCCTGGCTGTCGTTTGCATGTGATCACTGCTATGGGAAGGAGCCTAAGCTGAGATCAGAGCAGGTGACCTGTATGGTGAAACAAGAAATATCATGGATATCTGTATGGGGCAGATGGTAGATAATATGAGAAGACACAGCATAGATGGATAACTCAGATGCAAATTGAGTCCTATTATCCTGCAAAGTACTGGCGTAGGCCCTTTGAAGATGTATTATGATTATGCAGTGTGGTCTTCTTGTGGGACTCCTAACAATATTAATGGGAGTGTCTGACTCTTGCCCGACTTGGGGACCATTTTCCTCCTACTGGGTTGCATCCTCCAACCTTAATATTAAGTGAAGTGCATAACCTTATTGCAAAAGTGGATGCCATGTTTGGCTGAGTGCCTGCCTGTTTTTAAATGAAAAATGAGGAGTGGATCTGGGAAAAGGGGAGGTTGTAGGGTGGGGTTGAGATGGAAATCAGGAAGAGGCATGAAATAACACAACATTTGTCTGATCAGGGTTTATTTAAACCTGTTTGGCTCATCACAGTTAAAAAATACCAGAGTTGGCTATAGAGACGGCTCAGAAGTCAGAAACATTGCTTTTAGGTTGGAGAGATGGCTCAGTTGTAAAGAGTACTGTCTACTCTTCCATAGAACCTAGGTTCAATTTCCAGCACCCACATGACTGCACACTGGAACACCAGTTCAAGAGGATCTGACAACACACATGCAGACAAAATGCCAATGCATAGAAAATAAAAACACATATATCATTTCAAATAAGAAATCGAAAGAAAATCTAAAATTTCCTTTTTCAAAAAGGCACTTGATGCTCAGAACCATAGGTTTTTTATTCCCTTCAGTTCCAGAGAATCCAATGCCATCCTCTGACCTCTGAGGGTAGCAGACATGCTTTTAGTTCACATACTTACATTCATGGAAATCTTCATACATGAAATCATGGATTTATTGTTATTAAGAGAAAGCCTGCATATGATTGAACAATATAAAATACCAGGATGAACAAGGGAGTGATGAAGAATGACCTGACATTAGCTGAACACAAAGAGAGGGAGGGTAATTTTCTTCATGTTATGTGTGTCATACTACCCATGACCTAGTGTCTGATCATGCAGTCATAACCCTATGGCAGCTCTTCTTCAGTCACAGGGTAATTTTTCAAAAGGGACATGAAGTTAGAAACAGAGACTGAAGGACGAGACACATGACCTGCACATGTCTATATCAGACCCTCTGCATCTATGTAACATCTTAGAGTTCAGGTTTTAGGGGATTTGTGAATATTTAAACAAGTGGATCTCTCACACTAGTCTCTTATCTTGGGCCCTTTTCTTTTGTTTGTCAGTCTTGTCCAATTGTGATGTGTTAGTATTGTTTATCTTATTATATTTTTATGATTTTTACTGGTTTTGTTAATATTTTGACTTTTACTATTATTGCTTGGAAGCCTGTCTGTTTCCTAATGAAAGGGAGAAAGGGAATAGATCTGGTTGGGAGCTAAAATGTTTAGAAACTAAGAGGAAAAGAAGTAGAAGAAATTGTAGACAAAATATACTGTATGAGGAAAAATGCATTTTTAATAAAAAATAGAGGATGTGAAGCACAACTTGAGATATACTGAAGAAAGTAGAGAAATTGCAGAAAATGAGTAGCGTGTGTATGATTTAGATTCATTGTTTATACCTGGAAGCTTTTCTAAGAATAGGAAACAAAACTTGTATACTACTCCTCAACTTTATGAGGAAGAACCTTGCTGTGCAGCAGTGCCTGGAATCATAACACTTACTAAGAACATGCAAGTTTCAAACATGAGATGACCTTTCACCATACCTTTCACATGCTAGGATGACAGGCATGATTTTCTATACTTCTTAATAACTTGGTGAATTTCATTCAAGTTTTGGGTCATCCTCGGCTCACTCATCAAACTCTTGTACATCTACTCACTTTCTCAACCCTAACCACACAACTTTTGATTTTTCTTTTGTTTCCATCAAATCCACTCCTCTTCAGAGTATGGCAGTCTCCACAATGTGGCTAACCTGCCGGGGATCAAATCATTTAAAATTGCAGTCTATTTATCATCAATTATCACTGACAATCGCACCCCAAGTAATGGTGTGATTGTGCTTGCTATAATCACTCCATGGTGGAATTCTCTTAGTGTCTTTGTTCATTTCACTTGCTGCAAAAAGCACCAAGAATAAAACAACCAAGATTTACTTGGTTTGCAGGTTACATCAATCACCAGGAGACACCAAGGTAGGAAGTAAGTACAGGAACCTGAACTCAGCAACTGAATCAGGAAAAGAAGCTCAGTTTACTGGCTTGTTACAGGACTTGCTCAGCCTATTTTCATAAACAACACAGAAAACCTTCCCAGGCTGAACACTTCCCCATGGACATAGGAACTATCATATCAACTATTATGAAGAAATGCACTACAGACTTGACTACAGGTAAATTGAAGAAAACATTTTCCCAACTGAGGTTAATCTACCCAGAAAATACTTTCTTCTCACCTATTGACAAAGAACAACAATATCGATTGGGCTTAATCTTGTACAAGTCTTCTGAATTCTTTTACAATCCTCATGGGTCAATATATCTGTTCCTCCCCTGATGTGTCCAGAAAACATTGTTTCATTGATGTTATCAACTAACTCTGGCTCTAAAATTCTGCTAACCCATGTTCTATGAAGACTGTTAAGGCATGGTGGGAGAGGTATGACATATCCATTCTAAGTCGGAGAGCATACCAAACTAATATCACTGCACAATGACCAGTTGAGAGTTCCTGTGTTAATTAGTATGCAAGAAGGTTCTCTGATGAGGGCTGAGAGATGCACTGATATACAGGTGTAGCACTTAGTCATCAAGGAATGTTTGAATTCTCTGTCCATTAAAGAAAACATTACTATTGGATTCCCTACTAGGACCTATCTGCACACAAACAATAAAAACAGTGCTGTTTATGAGTTCTAGCTCACGGAAAGGGACTTAGTTTGAATAAGAAACTAGATGGTTTCCCCCATAACATTTATGTCACTCTTGAATCAATGGGCATATCTCATCAAGCCAGTAACTGCAGTCCCTGGCAGAGTTCACAGAAGGATGGACTTTCTGACCACTTTTTTTTTTCTCCAGTACTGTTTGTCACACCTTGTAAGAAAGCTTTCAAAACTTTTTCAGTATGCTTTGTTATACCCCCTGTGGACACAGAGGTGGCATACAAATCTTCAAAGTAAGTTTCACTTTGATTTCTGCATGTTCTGTGTGTCTAGTATATGGCGTCTTCAGCCACCTAGGTTTGGAGAGTTTCCAGCAGTATTGGTAAAAGCCTGTGATGTTTTGGGGGGGGGTGTGCATAGTTGCTCTGGGAGTTGATTGTCAAGCAGCTACAAAAGAATTACCTAAACCTGGAAGAGAATTTAGTTTACATTATTCAACATGAGATGTCTGAAGACTTCCTGCTGAATAGAGTCATTTGGTTGCTTTTGGTAAGTCCAAAATCTATCATCATGATATCTCCAACCAGCAGTCAAACAAGACAGCCAAACAGCAATCCATCAATAGAGAAATCAGGAGCAGGTACAGCAGCAAAGGGGAATGACAATATCAGGCTCAGCAAGAGTCACCACAGGCCCTCTTGGGGGTCTCTCATAAATACCTTTTCAAGGGTCCCCAGAATTCCAAATAAAACTGTCTGCAGGTGGAAAAAAATCATACCCCTCCTAAAGCATGAGACACTCATAATTATTTGTTGTGGACAATTGGAAGCAGCCCCATATCCCATATCAGGGATTAAAACAAAAACATATTCATATAATATAAGTGGGTTTTTGACAAAATGAAAATTGTCAATCAGTGAAAATAAAGAACAAATACCGAAATGTTAATAAAATTCAAAGAAGGCATGAATTACAATGAGCTAGGAAATGAGATAGGAAAAGAGACAGAAATAGCTCATGCTCAGAAAACTTAAGAGGACCAGGGAGGTATCTAGGATCCACACTGGAGATCTTCTCCTGAAAGACCTTGGTAAAATCTTCACTCTGGGCCATGGTGAAATTGTTTTTTCAATCATCACAAACACCTACCAATCAGACAGGAGACAAGACATATCAGAACAATGAGGAGTGAAAGTTTTAAAGGGCAGAAATTAGCAGGTAAAATTTCAAGAAAAAATGCACAAAGAAAGAAAGAAAGAAAAAGAAAGAAATGGCCTTTCTATGTTCCATATAAAGTTCCACACCTGAGACTGCAATCTCTGATCTATACTCCTCTCCCTGGCCCATAGTTCTGCCTGCCTTCCAAGATGCTGTGTCTTGCATGGTCATGAGGGTGATGGAATGACATGATCCCAACTCTGGGACAGAGCCAGCAGGACATGGGACTCCACAAGTGTTTTGAGTTATCAGGAAATATGATCGTTGACATGTTTATTGTGGAATGTCCTTTCTGGGAGGTTAATACCTCTTAGGATGGGACGGTATGTTTATGTCTTAGCAAAAAGGATAAATGCTGTGACCTTCAGGGTAGCCCTTAAGGCTATAGGAAAGAACACTGAATATATGAATATAAAAATATTTAGACAGGATTTCTCAACTATTCAAAATATAAGGATGTAGTATGAGTTATATGAGAGGCTTCATGCACCAAAAAGTACTGAAGCAGCTGCACTATGATCCAGCTTGTCAGAAAGATACAAAGGCAGGCAGATATAAAAGCAGGCAGGTTTCTGAGTTCAAGGACATCCTGGGACAGAGGTAATTTAGACCCAGCATGTGGGAGCAGTGATCTCAGTGCTGGATCCTACCCTGATAGCTTATTGTATGTTCTTACAAAGCAAGCAGATTTCTGAGTTTGTTTGCCATGTTAAGAAAAATGTGCTTGCTATCTTTTCTTAGAAGTTAAGGGGATAAGTTCAAAATTTGTGATATAATCAAAAGAGTATATGGGGGTGCAAATTTCATTGACATGAAAATAAAAGCATGAGCTATTGTCTGTTAGAGGTTATCTCTCTGGTCATCTTCAGAAACCTGTCTTAGCAGAACACCAGGCTATCAGCTTGTACCCCACAACTGACTTCAAGCCATTCTTTTTGTTGCACCCAAATACCAGTTCCTCAGAACCCCTCTCTAAGCCAAAGCTGGTCGTTGGCACCAGGAGGCCTATTGACATCCAGAACAACTCACTCTCCAATTTCCTGCCTGTTGAACTCCATTACTCCCAGAAGCTGTGAGGTCTGCCCAATTCTCTCCATTCTTTCTGTGCCCTATCTTCCTGTCCACACCTCTATATACAATTGAGAACCTGCACTCCACACCCTGGTCCAAAGCTCTGCATGCTTCATGGGAGACCTGTTACTAACTGGGACAATCAGTCCCAGAGGCCTTCTATGACCTTGTATGACCAGGACAGCTAATACCAGAGACAACAAGATGGCTAAAGACATGAGCTAAACTATGGTAAGGAAAAGCCAGTGCAATATGGCACCATCGGTAACCAGCTATCCTACTCTAGCAAGCAGTGGGTACCCTGACACACCTGAAGAGCAAGAAAATGAAGAATTATCTTATGAACAATACAGAGGCCTTTAATGAGGAAATAAGTAAATATCTTTTTAAAATACAGGAAAATACGCTCAAACCGACCTTTAAAAAGGAAACAAATAAATATGAAGGAATACAGGAAAATGCACACAAACAGGTGAAGGAAATAAATAAAACTGTTCAGGACCAGGAAATGGAAATAGGAGAAATAAAGAAAACAAAAAAGGAGCCAACCCTGGAGAAAGAAAGCTTAGAAAAGAGAATTACAAGCCACAAGCATCACCAACAGAATACAGGAGAAAGAAGAGAGAAGCTCAGCCATCAGAGATACAAAAGAAAAATTGCTGTATGGGTCAAAGAAAATGTCAAATGGATAGATTCTAATACAATACACTCAGAAAATTTGGGACACTATGAAAAGACAAAAACTAAGAATAATAGAAATGAAGGGAGAAGAATCCCAACTCAAAGGCACAGAAAATATACTCAACAAAAATCATAGAACAAAACATCCCTAACCTAAAGAAAGAGATGACTATAAAACTACAAGAACCAAAATAGATTTGATGAGAAAGAAAGTCCTGCCAGCATATAATAAAACACTAAATGTACATAACAAAGAAAGAAATTTAAAAGATGAGGGGGAGAAAAGGACAAGTAATATATAGGGTAGACCTGTTAGAATTACAGCTGACTTCACATCAGAGGCTCTAAAAGCCAGAAGGGCATGGATATGAGTTTTGCAAACCTTAAGAGACCACAATATCAACCCAGGAAAATGTTCAATCACCATAGATAGAAAAGTAAACATATTCCATGACAAAAACAATTTTAAGCAATATATATTTAATAATAGAACCATTCAAAGGTTACAAGAAAGAAAACTTCAACTCAAGGAGCTTAAATATACCCAAAAAACCATAAGAACTTAATCATTAAACAGCAAAAACAAAAGAATAGAATTACATCCACACTATAACACCTCCAACAACAAAACACCAAGAAGTAACAATCATTGGGTATTAATATCTCCCAACAGCAATGGATTCAAGTCACTAATAAAAACAGAGTAGATAGGCAAAGAGAATCCATGATTGTACTATATACAAGAAATACAGCTCAGCAACAACAATAAACACTGCCTCAGAGTAAAGGACTGGAAATAGGTTTTCCAAGCAAACGGATCCAGGAAACAAGCTTGCCTAGCCATTATAATATCTAATAAAACAGACTTTCAACCAGAAGTTATGAAAAGAGATGGAGAAGGACACCTTATATACATCAAAGGAAAAATCCAGCAATATGATGCCTCAGGTCACACACACACACACACACACACACACACACACACACACACATGCGCGTGTACACACACACAAGCACACACACGCACACACTCACACACATACTGCATGGCTGTAATAAAGTAGTCCAATAACTCATACATATACATACATACATAAAAACATACATACATACATACATACATACATACATACATACATACATACATTCATACAAACTTACATGCACACAGAGCTACAGATAGACATACACATTAATACACAGAATGGTTAGAGCAAGCTCCAAGCCTTTCACATACACTTACATATATAAAAACATTGGTGGATGGAGGAAGCTCCAACACACACCCAGACAAGCTTTATATATATGCATACATACAGATACTTCTGCTCAAGGAACTTTGTTCCAAACTTCCACTCAAACAAACTTTACACTTATACACACATACACTTAGTTCTTGGATGAAAGGAAAAAATTTCAGCTCTCCACTCTTTATTCCTTCTTCCATAGCTTATATATCCCAGCAAAAATTTTCAAGCAGTATAAAACTACAATGTGATTATGTTTTAGTTTTCTTCTAGTAAATGATTATGAAAAACAGTGTGTTCTCCAATACTGTTACAAGAAATAACATTATATAGTAAAGGCAAAGAAAACAAATTATCCCCAAACACCTAGGTACATTTGTTTATTTATTTTATTTATTTTTTATTAGATATTTTCTTTATATATATTTCAAATTTCAAATGCTATCCCGAAAGTTCCCTATAACGCCGCTCCCCCCCCCCCTGCACTGCTCCCCTAACCACTCACTCCCAGTTCTTGGCCTTGGCATTCCCCTGTACTGAGACATATAAAGTTTGCAAGACCAAGGGGCCTCCCTTCCCAGTGATGGCTGACTAGACCATCTTCTGATACATATGCAGCTAGAGAAATGAGCTCTGGGGGTACTGGTTAGTTCATATTGTTCCAACTATAGGGTTGCAGACCCCTTCAACTCCTTGGGTGCTTTCTCTAGCTTCTCCATTGGGGGCACTGTGTTCCATCTTACAGATGATTGTGAGCATCCACATCTGTATTTGCCAGGCACTGGCATAGCCTCATACGAGACAGATATACCAGGGTTCCTTCATCAAAATCTTGCTGGCATATAACCTAGGTACATTTATAACTAAGCAACTTATTATAAATTTACAAAGTGTACACAATAAAGGTAGTTTTTTCATCAAGTTTCTCTTCCTGGCAGGCAGAAATTACAAAGAAAGGAACAAGTATTTTATTATTTATCTTGAAAATAATCTGGAAAAAGTTTAAAGGAATCACAAATCTAAACTTTTATATAAAAATCAATCATGTCGATTTTGAATCCTCAGGATGCATATCTATCCATCAGCAACTCTTAATAAGGCATATCAGAAGGCTGAGGACAAAAATGGGTATAAGAAATCTATCACCACCTGTCCAACCTCAGTGAGAGTCACATCAGCCATTGCTGCCATTGTTCTTGTTCCCTGACCATAAAAGGTTCTAGCTTAGCAAGTAAGAGTGTGCCTTTATGAACTTCTAATTGTTTCCTAAGATTTTTGATATCACAGCCAGTAGTGGAAACATCTCAACATAGTTTCTCTAACGATTTTATTTCAAGTGATTTCTAGGAGAGGTGGTCACGGCTCACAATCTACTTCTGTAAGTTATTCTCTAGTGTAGTGATTGAATCATTGATCAGCTCCAGCAGCAATGCCTGTAATAGATCAAGCATTATTATTTTGAATGCCAGAAATACTGATCATTGACATTCTGAAACCCCCCTAAGAGATTTCATAGAATTCTTAATCTAAGAGGGATGTGAGGGCAGCAAGCAGAGCAGAACTCCATAATAGCATGAAGTCCTCATGACATATTGTCCTTGGTGGTGTGCCACACCAAGACTCACCCATGTGGCTGTGATAATCAGTGGGATGGCCATATTCCCTGAGTTGTAAAGCCATTGGTCATTCCTTGGCAATATTTGGACATCAGAAAAAAGGAAATGAAAACTACATTCAGATTCTATCTAAAACCTATTAGAATGGCCAAGATCAATAACACAGGTGTCTGCTCATGCTGGCAAGGATGTGCAATAAGGGAATTGCTCATCCATTGCTGGCGAAAGTAAGAACTTGTACAGTCACTATGGGAATAAGAATAGAGGCTCCACAGAAAGTAGGCAATAGATCTATCTCACCACTCTTGGATATATACCTGAAGGGCACTTCATTCCTACTAAAAGGACGTGTGTTCAACCATGATTGTTACTGTTCTATTTATTCATAATAGCCAGAACCTGGAAACAACCAAGAATTCACAATAAAAGAAGGGATAAAAATTATGGCACATTAGCACAATGGAGCATTACTCAGCTGTTTAAGGACAGGCATCATGATGTTTATAGGAAAATGATTGATCCTGAGTGAGGTACCCCACATCCAGAAATATAAATATGGTATGTATTCAGTTATATGCTGGAAGCAGGTGTGGTCGCATGGGCCTAGATGGTGCCCTGGACCATTGCCAGGCTCCGTAAATCCCACATGTTTACTGCCTTGCTCGAGCATGCACAGTGAGGCTGCATGCCTGGGCTGCCTGCCAGGTCAGCCTATTGGTGACTGACCTGAGCTCATGCCTGGAGCGTTTGTGAATTCTGATTGGATGAGGTGGGGTGGAGCTAGATGAGATCATTGGGCGTTAGTATAGGCGGTTTGTTGTTGTTGCCCTTGCCTAAGTGGAGAGAGGTTGTAAGAAAAGCTTCAAGAAGAAGTAAAAGAAGAAGCTCTTGTGTGAACCTCAGTTGGTGTCCGTGTAGTTCCTGTCTCCCCGGGAAGAAAGGACACCACCAAGTGGTGGCCTGTATGGGGAACTCATCGCGTTGGTTGGCAACAGTAAGTAAAGAAAGTATAGGCCTGAGAAAACTTTAGTAAACAGTGGTAAGGAAACTTTACCAAACAGTGTTAAGGAAACTTTAGTAAGCAGCAGTAAGGAAATTTTAGCAAGAGCAGTGGTAAGGAAATTTTCTTAAGCAGCGGTAAGGAACTTGTAATAAGTAGTGTTAAGGAAAGTTTAGTAAGCAGCGGTAAGGAAAGTTTTGTAAACAGTGGTAAGGAAACTTTAGTAAACAGCAGTAAGGAAACTTTAGTAAGCAGTGGTAAGGAAATTTAGGTAAGTGGACAGTTTAGAACCTCTTTAGTTAAACTGTAAGAGTCTGTGGCTACCTCTAAATTCTGTGTTATTATCTAAACAATACTGAGAACATATCACTGCCTAAAGACTTTTTTATTATTTGGAATTTTAACTTACAAAAATTATTCCACTCTGTCAGAGGCACATGCCAATCTTAAATGTTCCCTGTTAATTAATTTTCTCTTAAGTTTTTTGTTGTGTTTAGTTCTGTTTGATACTTGAAAATGAGAGATCAGAGTGATGCTATCTTGTAAAGGGCAAAGGAAAATGCAGTTTCCAAATGGATGGCATTCAGATTTCAGTAGACAAGTCAAATAGATAGGGTGGGTGTATGAAGGTCAGACAGGAGAGGCAGAGCAGAGAGAGCAGAGGCAAATGTCCAAAGTGATCTAAATATAGACCAGGCAGCTTTACATTTTAAAAATGGGACTTGGATAGATAGTCCGGACAGGTAACCACAGAGACTTGAGACAGGACTACTATAGACTGAGACCATTAAGTCAGTAGCAAAATACTTGCAAAAGACAGGAGTACAGTTGGGAACCAATGCAGAACAGCCATTTCACAGTGACCACTGAACCTGTGCTTCAGTTATTTAAAAGTATCTGTAAGGAGGGAGCTACAGTGCCTGGCAGACATATGGCCTGTGGAAATGGCTAAAGGATGTAGGTAGACAAATCACCAAACCCAGCAAGGAATTATAATTAAATCACCAGAAGGTGGTTGAAAAAGTAAACTTATTCTGCTAGAGAGCGCAACACCTTGGTGGAAGGTTGGTGTATCTAAGCTCAGTTTCTTTTTGGAGAGGTTTGAAGTGATTGTCTCTCTTCATGAAGGAGAAAATCAGAAAGGTTCCCGGGAAAAAAGGGATGAAACATTAACGTTCTTAGGTATAGAGATGAAGGTAAGGTTCCCGGGGAAAAAAGGGACGAAGCATTAAGGTTCTCAGGAATAGAGATGAAGGAATTTCAGCAAGAATTTAAGAAAGCATAGGCCTGATAGGTTCCCCGGAGAAAAGGGGACAGAGCACTAAGGATATAGATATAGAGATGGATGAAATTTAAATGATATTGGTTCAACTGTGACTAAAATGAAAGTAAAAATGTTAGCCATCTGGAACTTGGTCAGGGCATGCTTGAGGGATGCCAGTGGAAAGTACAATGTTGAAATAGAGGAAGGAGCAGCGGCGCTTGAGGAGGCGAAGGAGATTGCTTCTCAGGCTAGCCGACAAAAACCCAAACAGCTTAGACAACAAACCAAAGATAAGAAAGAGAAGAAGGAACCTAGCTCTGAAGGGTCTACTAGTGACAGCGACGGGACTGATAGTGACAGTGACGCCTGTAGTCAGATGTCCCACTTGAGGTTGAGATGAAGTAGGCCACCCGAACCATCAGCCCCTCTGTTGCCTTCTCCTTTCCCTTATAAAGATGAGGGAGACAAAAGGGGAAAGTGTAGTCTTCAAGCATATGTCTGGAAAAATGTGCCCACCGTTGTGGGGGCCTTCCCAGTATTTCAGGACCAACAGGGGCAACAGTATCATGAACCCCTGGAGTGGAAGGTTGTACAAAGATTGAAGGAGTCAGTTTCGACTTATGGGGTCCAGGCTGCCTTTATAAAATCTCAAACACGCATTTAAACTATGATAAACGCAGTAAGAGTTAAG
The DNA here is from genome assembly GCF_978045245.1 of Mus caroli. Taxonomy (NCBI): domain Eukaryota; kingdom Metazoa; phylum Chordata; class Mammalia; order Rodentia; family Muridae; genus Mus; species Mus caroli. Next base: position 123,165,255 of record NW_028227263.1, on the reverse strand, counting down.
GTTAGGTACCTTTTGAGCAATTTCCTCAAAGATAAAACATTGCAACCTGCAGGAAAGCTCCTGAAGACTCAGTAGTAGAAACTTGAGCCATTAAAGGAGAATGCTTTAAATGAAAGAAAAAGAGAAAAGGTGGTTTATATAGTGGATGGGAGGACTAGCCAATAGTTTTAGAAGGAAAACAACACTATGAAAGGGACCATTATTTTGTGTAATATAAAAACACTTAAAGTTCTTAGGTATACATATGTATGCTCTATGTAAATATGTTACAAATTTATGTCTATAAAATCTGTATTTCAGTAAGCATTGAAAAGATATGGAAAAGACATTTAGGGAACAGGCAGGGAACAGAAGGTCGTGTGGTATGGGGGTATAGAACAGAATATAGCCAAGTTTGAATAAAATGTTTTTCTTTATGTTCTTCTGTGTTTTGAAAGTAATAAGGTGTTCACAGAAATAAGATCATGGTTTCCTCCCCCAGAGGGGTGTCTGCCATTTCCCCTAGAGATAGAATTGCTCAAATTTTGCTTTTGCCTAGTCACCATGCTAGCTTCCCTTCAAGGGGACTGAAAAAAATGAAATTGGGGCTTTGGCTCCACTGGAATACAAATTTGAAAACTGGTATCCTTATGGTTAACCAAAGAGTGGATTGGTTGCGGGAACAGATGAATATTTTGGAGCAGTTAGTATTTGCTTCATGCATTACTCATATGGCAGGAATGTGTGTAACCTCTGTTCAGTATCAGAATTTTTCCAGAGCTGCAGATCTGTCGTGTGCAATTTATCTGATGTGGCTAGGAAATTGGAACCATGATCTCGACACAAAGATGAAGGAATTGCGAGCATTGATTGTTGCCGTGAACAACACCCATGTGGAGATTACAACTGCAAAGCAATGGCTGGAGATCATCCAAGGAACTGTGGAATTCTTAAAAAAATGGGGAGGGATGGACTTTTGAGTGCTCCTGCTGACTGTTGTGTGTAGAGGAATGCTTTGGTGGATGGCATGTATGTGAAGGCAGCACAGGGCTGATAAATGAGCCTTAGTGCAGGCTATGGCAGCCTTGGAAGCAAGAACATCCCCCCCCCCATGTTGGCTCAGCATGCTGGATCAGTAATCAATGACAGGTAAGACCCTCGCGTGCACAAACCGACCTAAGACAGGATGGCAAAGTGAGTTTGTCACTCCCATGATGGGTAAGGATGTGGCAGGGATGGGGGCAACCTAAGACAGATGTTGATCCCAGAGCTACTAATAAAACAAAAGGAGGGAGATGCAGAAAGCGTGTGCGGCCCTATGGGCCTACATGGTTCCCTGGCCCATTGCCAGACTCCGTGAAACTCACATGTTTACTGCCTTGACCCAGCATGCGCAGTGAGGCTGCATGCGTGGGCTACCTGTCAGGCTGGACTGTTTCTCATGATCCAGACCTGTCAGCCTATTGGTAACCCCCTGAGCTCGTGCCTGGAGCGTTTGTGAATTCCGATTGGATGAGGTGGGGTGGAGCTAGATGAGGTAAGTCGGAGTGATTATAGGTGGTTTGTTGTTGTTGCCCTTGCCTAAGTGGAGAGAGATTGTAAGAAAAGCTGCAAGAAGCAGTAAAAGAAGAAGGTGTTGCGTGAACCCGACTTGGTGTCTGTGTCATTCTTTTCTCCACGGGAAGAAAGGACTGTGGACAATTATACATACAGACATAGCTATTAAATAAATGATAATGAAGGTACAAAGGAGATTGATACATAGAAATGTTCTAGTGAGTGACACATGGATTTCATAGAAGGGGAAAAGAGATTAGCTATGCTGAATGGATTAGGGGGTGGGTTGGAAGAGGACATAAGGTTGAAAGAGGGGATGTGGCGAAATAAGGCATATGAGAGATGTTATGAAAACCTATGGCAGTGGAAATTTCTAACATATATGAAAGTGATCCTACTGAAATTTTCTAATAACTGAGGGTACAGACTGACCACCTCTTTTCAACTAAGGGGTCTTCAAGTAGAGGGACTGTAGTGCATTCAACTGAGTTTTTGGCCAAAGATGTCCCATGGAAATGCCTACCAAACCCAGGCTGGGGCTGGAGAGATGGCTTAATGGTTAAGAGCACTGGCTGCTTGCTCTTCCAGAGGTCCTGAGTTCAATTACCTGCAACCACCTGGTGCCTCACAACCATATGTAATGGGATCTGATGTTCTCTTCTGGTGTGTATGAAGACAGCTACAGAGTACACATATAAATTAAATTAATAAATCTTTTTTTTTAAAAAAAAACTAGGCTGATGTTAAGACAATGGTTTGATCTCCACAAACTGACAGTAGGATACCCTTACCTAGGACAACGCCCATACACTCCTTCAGCATGGAGAAGTTGACCTGATACCTACATCAAGCCTACACTCCTATATCTAGTGTCTTTGGTCGGGAAAAGTAGTCTGCAGGCTACCAAAAGAGACACATAAACACCAAGCCAGCAACAAATCTTTTGTCCTACAATCTGCCCCGCACACAAGTTATGTTAATGCAAAGGTGGCATGGAACTTGTGGGAGTATCCCACCAATGTCTAATTTGTCATATACAGAACACATACACAGCACTGTCAGGTGACCAAGAACCAGAAATTAGTCAACATACCTACAGTAAGACCAAATACTACCTCTCTAAAATAAATAAATAAGTAAACAAACAAACAAACAAAAAATAAAACATTGATAAAATGACTTCTATTGGTATTTTGTCATATTCATAGTTCAGTGTGTTATTTGCTGTTGTGTTAATCATCAGAGAAGATTCCTCCTTTGGCAGACAGAAACAGATTCAGAGACTCACAGCCTGGCATCATGTGGAAAGAGATTCCACAGAACACACAGCTCTAAATGGGATGTCTCCATCAAATCTCATCTCTCATAGCTCAGGGAAATTTCAAGAAGTGGCGTCAAGAAAGAGTGTAAGAGCCATGGGGATGAAGGACACCAGGAGAACTGGACTCACTAAATCAACAGAGCAAAGTACATACGCCCCCCAAATTATATGCCCCAATACAAGGGAATGCCAGGGCCATTATGCAGGAGTGGATAGGTTGGGGAGCAGGGCAGAGGGAGGGTATAAGGGACTTTCAGGATAGCATTTGAATTGTAAGTGAAAAAAATATCTAATACAAAATTGTTTGAAAAATGAATCCTGAGAGAAGGCTTAGCAATCAGTGACCCATTCATTCTCACACTTAGGTGTTAGATAAAAATACTAAGCTGAAAGCTTTTATATATGCAGGTAATCTGATGCAAACTCTTGTAGGCCCATGCTTGATGTTTCAGTCTCTGTGTATTCATATTCACTTTTCTCAGTTGATTTAGTGCGTCTAGTTCTCCTGGTGTCCTTCATTCCCATGGCTCTTACACTCTTTCTGGACTCCTCTTCTTCAGAGTTCCCTGAGCTCTGAGAGGTAAGATTTGCTAGAGACATCCCATTTAGAGCTGTGTGTTCTGAGGACTCTCTTTCCACATGATGCCAGGCTGTGAGTCTCTGAATCTGTTTCTGTCTGCCGTAGGAGGAACCTTCTCTGATGATAACTGAATAGGACACTGATCTATGAATATAGCAAAATACCATTACAAATCATTCTGTCAATGATTTTATTTTATTTCTTAGACAGGTAATATTTGGTCTTACGATAGGTATGTTGACTATCTAACTCCTGGTACTTGGTCTCCTGACAGTGCTGTGTATGGGCTCTGTCTATAACAAATCAGAAATCGGTTGGCTTTTCCCACAAGTTCCATGCCACCATTGCATTAACATATCTTGTGTGCAGGGAGGAATTTAGGCCAAAAGTTTTGTGGCTGAGTTTTTGTTTATGTGTCTCTTTTGGAAGCCTGAAGAGTACTTTTCTATACCAAAGACACTAGCTATAGGAGTGAAGGTTCCATGTAGGTATTAGCTCAACTTCTCCATATTGAGGGGGGTTTATGGGTGTTGTCCTAGGTAAGGGTATACCACTGTCAGTTTGTGGAGAGCAAACAACTAACGTTAGCCCGGGTGGTTTTTAAATAAAGATTTATTAATGTAATTTATATGTGTACACTGTAGCTGTCTTCAGACACACCAGAAGAGAGCATCAGATCCCATTACAGATGCTTCTGAGCCACCATATGGTTGCTGGGAATAGAACTTATATCCTCTGGAAGAGCAAGCAGCCTAGGTTTGGTAGGCATTTCCATGGGACATCTTTGGCCAACAACTCAGTTGAATGCACTACAGTCCCTGTACTTGAAGACCCCTTAGTTGAAAAGAGGTGGTCAGTTGGGACTCCATACCCTCCGTTTTTAGAAAATTTCAGTAGGATCACTTTCATATATGTTAGCAAATTTCCACTGCCATAGGTTTTCATAACATCTCTCATATCCCCCCCAATTCCAGCTCTTTCTCTTAATTCCATCTCTCAACCTTATGATTCCCTGCACTTCTGGTCCCTTTCCAACTCATCCCCCTAGTCCACTCAGAAGAGTCAATCTCTTTCCCCCTTTCATGAAATCCTTGTGTCCCTCACTAGAACATTTCTATGTATCAATCTCCTTTTAACTTATCATTAATGTAATGGCTAGTAACTATGTATAAGTGATGGTGATTGATAATAACGATGCCTGTGATGGTGATGATGCTGAAAAATGTGATACTGGTGGTGATGGCAATGGTGGTTATGGTAATGGTGATCAGGATGGCAATATGGGAATGGTGAGATGCTGCTGCTGGTGGTGATCATGATATCGATGCTGGTGGTTGTGATGAGAGTGATTATCTCAGGTTTTCTCTGTATAGCTTCGGCTGTCTTGGAACTCACTCTGTAGACCAGGCTGGCCTCAAGCTCAGAAATCTGCCTGTCCCTTCCTCCCAAGTGCTGGGATTAAAGGCGTGCACCACCACTGCCCGGGTTACATTTTGTTAAATAAAAACATTTTATTTTCATCATAATACCACTATAATACATTTACTTTGTTATGAGCAAGTTTGTGTGTGTGTGTGTTTGTGAGTGTGTGTAATTTATCTTTACACTCTAGTAAGAAAATAATGTTCCTTTGATTTGGAAACCATCTTCACATAAAGTCTTTTTTAAGTACAGTGTGGTGGTCCTTGGCTATCATTCTGGCTACTCTGAAAGCTAAGTAAAAACTCTCAAGTTCAAAGCCACATCACTCCAATCTCTGCCTCTGTGGTTATATGGCTGTCTTCCCTCTGCATGCATTTGCTGCTTCTTATAAGGACACAGTCTCTCCTAAAGTTTTTATTCTACTTGTGGCTTTCATTTGCAAAGGTTCTATTTCCAAATAGGTCATTCACATGCATCACGGACCAGGACTTTAAATAGCAGAATTACAGGTCAACCCATAGCAGGCAATGATACCTTTCCCTTCATTCCCCCTCTCTGACCAGATGCCCTTCATAGGCCCGTAACATGGCCCTTGTGTCTGTTGATTATCGAATTGCAGAGCTTCTCACAGAGCTCCATCAGCTGATCAAGCAAACCCAGGTTAGAGCAAAGTTTGTATAAGTGAATTCATACCATATTTATCTTTCTGGGTCTGGGTTAAAATTTCACTCAGGATGAAATTTTTTTCTATCTACAGCGATTCTCCTACAAGCATCATGATGCCTGTTCTTAAACAGCTGTGTAATGCTCCATTGTGCTAATGTGCCATAATTTTTATCCTTTCTTTTGTTGACACTTCTTGGTTGATAACAGATTCATTCATATTGTGAATGAATAGAGCAGCAAAAATCATGGTTGAGCACATGTCCTTGTGGTAGGATGAAGTGCCCTTCAGGTATATATCCAAGAGTGGTGAGATAGAACTATTGCCTACTTTTTGTTGAATCTCAATTCTTATTCCCAAGGTGACTGTACAAGTTCTTACTTTCACCAGCAATGGATGAGCAATTCCCTTATTGCACATCCTTGCCAGCATGAGCAGTCACATGTGTTGTTGATCTTGGACATTTTAATAGGTGTTAGAATCCCAATGTAGTTTTCATTTCCTTTTTCCTGATGTCCAAATACTGCCAAGGGTCATGAAGTAGGAATGACCAATGGCTTTAGAACTCAGGGAATGTGGTCACCCAACTGATTAACACAGTCACATGGGTGAGTCTTGGTGTGGCATGGCCCCAAGAACTTCATGCTGTTATGGAGTTCTGCTCTGCTTGCAGTCCTCACATCCCACTTAATCTAAGAAAGATGTAGCATTAAGAGGTCTAGACACATTTTCCTCTCTAACTTTTTTCTATACTACTTGGTGTTAATGGTTGGAAGGTATTGGATTGAAAAAAAGGGTTGGGCGGGTGGTAGATAATAGAACTCAAAAAAGTGTCCCAAAATAATGCTTAGAAGTAAGGGGATACACAGATTAACAGGCAGAGATCAGTGTTATAGGATACACTGAACTGATTAAACTGAACTTAGAAAATACACTCTTTTTTCTTTTCGGTGTGGGGGCATATTCAAGTACAGATTTGAGGAAGGCAGAGTACAATTGTAGGAGTTTGTTCTCTCCACTATGTAGGACTTGGGATAATCATTTCTAAGCGGTGAGTGCTTTAGCTGCTGAGCTGTCTTGCTGATTCTTATTATGGCCAGTGTTAGGATCAAGACTTGGTGCTGTGGGATTGTCAGTTGTATTGTAGGTACAGGTCTGTGAAAGGGTACATGAAGAGTCTGAGTATTAATTTTGTAAGTCAGTGTGAATCTATTCCTCAATATAGAACATACAAACTGTTGATGCCTATTCTATTATTTCAAGCTCTTTCAATATAGATGATATTAAGATTTCCTACTCCCCCACATTGGAAGTGAAGAGTTAAGTGTGTTGGATAAATTTCTCAGTGTGGGCCTCGAGTGATGGCACAGCAGGTTAAAACCCTGGCCACGTTTACATTGGATCAGAGCTCGATTCTGAGAAACTATAGTTGTAGGCTTACATCAGTTTGTAACTCCAGCTCTAGGGGTATGACACCTATTCTCCTTAAGAGGAAGGAATCCGCACAAATACATACACACCCAACACACATCTAAAGTTTTCTTTGTTCACAGGTGTAAGTACCACAAGTCAGATTATAAGTTTCATCACACTGACAGCTATAACCACTCCTGGTATTTATCTTGTGGTCTTCACTGCCTTGGTCATTCTCACGCAGCTGAAATGGTTAAATTCTTGAATTTAATCTTCTGAGAAAATAATTTTGTGACTGGCAAGCCACTGACAAACAGAGTGATAACACTGCCACCTCATTTTTCAATGTGTCTTGTCTCCTGTCTGATTGGCAGGTGTTTGTGATGATTGGAAAAACAATTTCACCATAGCCCAGAGTGAAGTCTTTACCAAGGTCTTTCAGGAGAAGATCTCCAGTGTGGATTCTGGATTCCTCCCTTGTCCTCTTAAGGCTTCTGAGCGTGATCTGTTTTCGCCTCTTTTCTTATTTACTCTTGATATGATCAGCAGATTGTACTGCTCTAGAGAGCACAAAGGTATGATGTTCAGTGCTTGACTCTCACCTGAGTAGGGCTCAAATAGCAAAGCATAGATCTCCTAACTAAAATGGAATGACATGCAATATATTTACTATTTATATAAATTTCATCCTTGAAAATACTTAGTCATAACAATGTATCCTCATTTGTTCAGATAGAGAAATATAGAGAGGGGTTCTGTCCTTATCTAAAATGTAAAGTATTAGCTAAGAAGAAGGGAGAGTGTCAGTTTGATCAAGACCATTTACACATTAAACTGTTTATTGAAAATTGATTGCATCAGTTTCAGTCCAGCCTGCAGCAGAATGCAGTTATATACAGGAGAACAGATGATGGTGCATAACTCACTTACCATGTCAGTCAGGTTCCAACCAGAAATCATTTCACATCAACAAATGAGTATAGCCTTATTCTTTTAAAATTATAGCAGTGAGCACCACATCTTGTTCATACAAAATGTTGGAAACATATTTATGGAATAAAGTACTTAATGGTGTTAGTAAAGCTGTCTCCTGTATTAGGCATTTTTCAGTGACTCTGGTTTTCAACATTTGAAGAGCACAGAACAGGGATCTTTAGGATCTCTGAAGATCAACAGTAAGGGAGAGATACTGGGGAAGACTGCAGTTAAAATCTCACTGACAAGCCTTATGAAGAGACGAGAATGCATATAAAAGGCATGAAAGATGACACAAATACAATTTAGAAGATAAAAGCTAACAAATGTGACCACCAGCATCAGGATAGTATGGGTTGCTCTGGTCTCAGCTTGGCCTCTGGGGTCCTGATTGGGAGTGAGGATGTGCTGCATTCGCTGGCGATGTCTATGAAGGAGAAGTATCATGGAGACACTGGTCCAGATCATGATGCTCATGAATGTGGCATCATGGGCAAACTGCAAGACAATACCTACAGTGAATCCAGAAGTGGAACAGAACAACTTGCTTTTAGAGTCAGTGTTATTGTCTGTTATCTGTGGACCAGTGAAATTAATTGGAATGTGGATGTTAGTTAAGACACTGAAAAACCAACAACTGTAACAAGAATAACTCGCCAAATTTTGGACACTTGCTCTGAGTACAAGTTTACCTTTACCTCTATTAACAGGAACAAGAGTGACAAACTGATGGACACTCAGGACACAGGTGGAACACAAGTTTGTGCTTCTTGCCACCATGTGACTGAAGGATTCTAATTTACATTTGAGTTCAGTTGGAGAAGTTTTAGGAGCAAAAGCCATCATGTTGTTTGGAAATATAGTGAGGAATAGAGTCAAGGCATTGGCCACAGCAATGTGGCTTAAAATCACCTGTCTGGGTCTCTGTTTAGAACCAGTCAAAACTGGAGAGAAATTATGGACAAACAGAAAGACATTGGCCACAGTTCCAACCCCAAACTGGCAAAGCAAGAGGATCTGAAGAACTACTTCCTCAGTGGTTTCCAGGGATTTACCATGATCAGACATGGAGAGGGCTTTACAGGACCCTGGAGTGATGATTAGGTAGGACACTACTCTCTTCAGGTCTCTGTTTTATTCTCCACACTTACCAATTGATTTGAGTCAATTTCTTCACTTGATAAGTGAGACACTATTCTATCATACTACAAGTAAATTGCCTGGAAATCAATGTATATATAATAACTCAAATAAAATTTTATCCTGATTTTATTACTCCAGCCTCGAGATAAATTTTGTATTGCAACTACATCTTTATTGGTCCTGTAGCTCAAGAACACAATAACACACATTTTAACACACAATGGTCTTTGCTTATGAATACTGACAGGAAAGAGTGTAGTTTGAACATGTGATTCCATCATCAGAATTCAATACAATTAGGAGGGAGGGGAGACTTCAATTGGGATGTAACTAAATCATTAAAATAAAACAATATATAAATGTAGCATAAAAATAATTAACTGAATTTCCTTATGTTATAGTAACATGTTAAAAATAATGTGTATCAGAATAACATGTAAGATGGCACATAATAATAAAATTGTGTAATTGAATTCAGGTGTAGAAAATTAAGTTGTTGGCTTTTGAGAAAAATTTATACTACACACACACACACACACACACACACACACACACACAAACCCACCACATATTTCTAATAAAGCCAGCTGTCTTCTGATCACACTGATGAACATAGACTTACATATGTGTCCTCCATGAAAAAAAAAATCCAACTTGCTAAGACATTTCATCTACTCATATTTTTCTTGATCTTAATTTTTGTCCTAAAATGTCAGGTGCCAGAGCCTTAGCTGTGTCACCTGCAGCTTCCCTCCAAAATTATTAACACAATCCTTATTACTAATAATTAATCCAAATTACACCCTTTGCAAGCTGATGCTTAGTCTGCATTTTACTGTTTATATATTTTCTGTAGGAACATGAGGGCCCCCATCCACCAGAGAAAATTCAACATCTCACATACATGTTCCACTGAATGCTGTTTTCTCCTGAGTACTAATCTAGGACAGAGACATTTCTTTGAGATAAAAGCAAAATATTAACCTATTTAAGTTTACTTGCTGACTCCCAATAGAAATAATGTTTCATGTTGACTTCAGAAGACAGTTTTCACTGAAGAAAGGAGAAGAGAATTTTAAGCAGAAGTCTATGGTTGGAAGAATCCCACCTTCTGAGCCTCAGTTAGGATGAAGATGCTCATCTGAAGGCCAGCTGCAGAGCACAGCTCCTAGTGCCTGGGTTGAGGAACTTCTCCGTGTCACTCTTAGTCTTAGAAAGAAAGCAATGAAATACAGAATGGTTTCTTATTCTCCATGCAATGCTGTGAAGGTAACCTAACAAAGCCCAAGTTTCCAGTCTCATAAAATAATAGGGCACCAGGACATGACATCCTTCAGAGAGTATATTATTGTGTCATCTGTGGCGTCCGCACATTTGTCTGCATGGTGTCTTTGGGATACCTCCCATGAAGGAAAAATCATTTATCCCCAGAGCAAACCTCCATTCCTTTCTGATGCTTACTGATGATGTTTAGGAGTTTGTTAGGTGTTAATGAGTACCTGGGCAGAAGTTAGGGAAGGGTTTTCATGTTTCCTTTGGGAGAATCTAAGTTCTGCATTGATCTCATAGTCAGATGTGAATTGGGGCGCTCCAGGTTAGAACAAGGGACTCATTATGTGAGTTTCTACAGAGTACTCTCCTCCCTACTATTTCACTTCTGCAAAATTATTCTGAGACCAAGTCCTTCTAGAAAACTGGCAATGTGTCAGTCAGAAACTGTAATTTCCCTGGAAGTGGCTTCATTCCAACTTTTCCCATGTTTGACCCAGGACACTTATAAATGGCAAATTTATTGAAGCTGGTCTTTCCCACCTGAATCCTGGAGTTATTCCAATATCCACTTGTTTTCAGGTCATCATGTCTTTTTTTCTGATATACTCATGAATTCTTATCACAGTTCTAATATACTTTGGTAGTACCTAGAGAATCTCATTTGTAATTAAGTAATCCTGGACATACAAGCAAAGATATGGATTGAGCAATCATTAAGAAATAGATAGCTCCAAGTCATTTATGCTCTAGGTATAATAAAAAACTAGGGACTTAGTTTTGATTTTCAATGACGAAAAGTAAGAATTCAGGTTATAAATCTAAGAATTGTATGTTCTAAACATTTATTGATACTTAAGCCTGCAGCAATATCATCTCTGGCACAATGAACTTATACTTTCCTGTGTGAGAATTAAGATATCACTGTACAATATTTTTACAAATGAAAATACCAGCATTTAGAATGGGATATATGTGGAAATAGGACCAAAAGAAAGTAACTTATCTTTAATTGCTCAGATACCTTATGTTTGTCTAGTACAAGCACATGTTCTTGATTTCATCTGTAAAATTTATATCGGCTAATTGACATTTACACATGGCTTATTAGCCTGATACATAACTATATTGGAATAACCTTCCAAGCCAAGAATTTGTTAGAGTCATAGCATGTTGAAAAAATGAGGAGGTAAAATACAGTCTTCTAAAGAATGAAAAGGTGATAATGGAAGATGAAGAGGTAGATTTGGGTGTGTAGGAGGAAAAGTAGATGAGGAAATATGGAGAGGAATAACTAACACTAAGTTTCTTTTGCAAATATGTACAGAAACATTGTACTGTGAGGCTTCCTGTAATATGTTCACACGCATATTTCAAAAGAGTTTTAAAAACCAGCACTATATTAGTTGGACAGTTTCTCACATAGATGTCTCATGTTGGATAATGTAAAGTTCTTTTCTTTTCTTTTTTTGTAATTTCTTTTTTTCAGGTATTAATAAATTCTTATTGGATATTTTCTTCATTTTCATTTCAAATGTTATGCCCCCGGAAACCCTCTATACCATCCCCTCTCCCCCTGCTTCTATGAGGGTGTTCCTCCACACACCCACCCACTACCACCTCTCTGTCCTCAGTTCCTTCCCCTACACTGGGGCATGTATTGAGCCTTCATGGGACCAAGAACCACTCCTCCCACTGATGCATGACAAGGCCACCCTCTGCAAGTTATGCAGCTGGAGCTTTGTGTACTCCTTAGTTGATGGCTTAGTCCCTGGGGGTTCTTGGGAGACTGGTTGATGGATATTGTTCTTCCTGTGGGGTTGAAATCCCCTTCACTTCCTTTGGTCCTTTCTCTAACTCCTCTATTGTGGACCCCATGCTCAGTTCAATGATTGGTTTGAGCATCTGTCCCTGTATTTGTAAGGCTCTGGCAGGGTCACTCAGGAGACAGCCATACCAGCCTCTTTTTGGATGCACTTCTTGGCATCCACAAAGGTATCTGGGTTTGGTAACTGTATATGGGATGAATCTTCAGTTGGAACAGTCTCTGGATGGCCTTTCCTTCAGTCTCTGCTCTACTCTTTATCTCCATTTTTGCTCCTGTGAGTATTTTGTTCTCCTTCTAAGAAGGACTGAAGCACCCACACTTTTGTCTCCCTTCTTCTTGAGCTTCCTATGGTTTGTGAATTCTATCTTGTTTATATATAGCTTTTGGGCTAATATCCACTAATCAGTGAGTGCATACCCTGCGTGCTATTTTGCCATTGGGTTACCTCACTCAGGATGATATTTTCTAGTTCTATACATTTGGCGAAGAAGTTCATGAATTCATCACTTTTATTTATTTATTTTATTAGATATTTTCTCTATTTACACTTCAAATGGTATCCCTTTTCCTAGTTTCTCCCCTGAAAATCCCCTATCCTCTACCCCCTCCTTGGGCTCACCAATCCACCCTCTTCTGATTCCTGGCCTAGGCATTTTCCTATACTGGGGCTTAAAACCTTCCCAGTCAAAGGGCCTCGCCTCCCATTGATGACCGACTAGGCCATCCACTGCTACTTATGCAGCTAGAGCCACGATTTCCATAATGTGTTTTCTTTGATTAGTGGTTTAGTCCCAGGTAGCTCTGGGGTTACTGGTTAGTTCATATTGTTGTTCCTCCTATGGGGCTGCAAACCCCTGCAGCTGAAAGGGTACTTTCTCTAGCTTCTTCAATGGGGGCTTTGTGCTGTATCTAATGGATGACTGTGATCATCCACTTCTCTATCAGTCAGGTACTGACAGAGCCTCTCAGTAGATAATTATACCAGAACAAGGCCACACCTAATCCAACAAGGCCACACCTCCAAATATGTGCAAGAATATACAAACCATCACAGTTGGCTTTCTCTTATTTATGTTGTTATTGAAGATTAGCCTTAGTCCCTGGAGATCTGATAGAATGCATGGGATAAGTTCAATATTTTTGTATCTGTTGAGGTCTGTTTTGTGACCAATTATATAGTCAGTTTTGGACAAGGTACCATGAGGTGCTGAGAAGAAGGTATATCCTTTTGTTTTAAAATAAAATGTTCTGTAGATATCTGTTAAATCCATTTGGTTCATAACTTCTGTTAGTTTCAATGTGTCTCCGTATTCTGCTGTTGATGCTTGCATCTATGGTTTCTGATTTCTTTCCTAGGATTTCTATCTCCAGAGTTGTCTTCTTTTGGGCTTTCTTCATTGTTTCTACTTCCATTTTTAGATCTTGGATGGTTTTGTTCAATTCTATCACCTGTTTGGTTGTGTTTTCCTATAATTCTTTAAGGGATTTTTGTGTTTCCTTTTTAAGGTCTTCTACCTGTTTTGCAGTGTTCTCTTTGATTTCTTTAAGTGAGCTATTAATGCCCTTCTTAAAATCCTCTACCAGCATCATGAGATGTGATTTTAGATCCTAATCTTGCTTTTCGGGTGTGTTGGGGTATCTAGGTGGTGTGCATACTGTGGTTCTGATGATGCCCAGTGTTCTTGGTTTCTGTTAGCAAGATTCTTTTGTTTGCCTTTTGCCATCTGGTAATCTCTGGTGTTAGATGTTCTAGCTGTCTCTGGCTGGAGCTTGTTCCTCCTGTGATTCTTTAGCCTCTGTTAGCACTCCTGGGAAACCAACTCTCTCCTGCATCCCAGTGGTCAGAATACTCTCTGCAGGTAAGCTCTCCTCTTGCAGGGAAGGTTCACAAAAGTCTGGAGCTCAGATCCACCTCCTGATTCCTGGGGTCAGAGCCCCCCCTCCTGAGGCAGACTCTCCTCTGGCAGGGAAGGTGTCCAGGGTTCTGGGTCTCAGCTCTGTCTCCTGACTGAGGATGAAGGCAGAAAGGACCCTGTCCAAGAAGTTCTATTACTTATGGTGCCAAAATGGTCTCCTGCATAAAATGGTCTCAGTGATCCCAAGATTCTGGGTGTGCTAGGGCCTCCCTTTGTCCTTTGATGCTGGTCCTGCTAGGTCAAGACCCTCTAGGATTTTTGGAACTGATGTTGCGTTTAACTCACCAGTGATCTCAAGGTCCTGGGTATGCTAGGGTGCCTGAAGCATGGAGAGTCTTCTGGGGACCTTGGGGCCTTCCACCGATATCACTCTGAAGATAGTGTGAGAATGGTATCGACCAGAACGAACCCAGCCACTGGTCGGGCATGTGTCCTTTGTCCCTGTTCCTGCTAGCACAAGACTCTTTGAGATTATCACTTTTATCTCTTGTATTTTGTTTGTTATGCTTGCATCAATGTCACCTGACATCTTTCCTAGGTGTTCTTTTTTTTTAATTTATTTTTTAATTAGGTATTTTGTTTTCTTTTTTATATAAATATTTTTATTAGGTATTTTCTTCATTTACATTTCCAATGCTATCCAAAAAGTCCCCCATACCCTACTCCGGACACTCCCCTACCCACTCACTCCCATTTCTTGGCCCTGGCATTCCCCTGTACTGAGGCATATAAAGTTCACACGACCAATGGGCCTCTCTTTCCACTGATGGTTTTGTATTTTCTTTGATTGTTGTGCCGATGTTCTCAATGGAAACAGGGACACAGTGAAACTAACAGAAGTGATGAAACAAATGGACTTAACAGATATCTACAGAACATTTTATCCTAAAACAAAAGGATATACCTTCTTCTCAGCACCTCACGGGACCTTCTCCAAAATTGACCATATGATTGGTCACAAAACAGGCCTCAACAGATACAAAAATATTGAAATTGTCCCATGCATCCTATCAGACCACCATGGACTAAGGCTGATCTTCAAATAACAACATAAATAATGGAAAGCCAACATTCACGTGGAAACTGAACAGCACATTTCTCAATGATACCTTGGTCAAGGAAGGAATAAAGAAAGAAATTAAAGACGTTTTAGAGTTTAATGAAAATGAAGCCACAACATACCCAAACTTATGGGACACAATGAAAGCATTTCTAAGAGGGAAACTCATAGCTCTGAGTGCCTCCAAAAAGAAACTAGAGAAAGCACACATTAGCAGCTTGACAACACACCTAAAAGCTCTAGAACAAAAGGAAGCAAATTCACCCAAGAGGAGTAGATGGCAGGAAATAATCAAACTTGGGGTGAAATCAACCAAGTGGAAACAAGAAGAACTATTCAAAGAATCAACCAAATGAGGAGTTGGTTTTTGAGAAAATCAACATGATAGATAAACCCTTAGCTAGACTCACTAGAGGGCACAGGGACAGCATCCTAATTAACAAAATCAGAAATGAAAAGGGAGACATAACAACAGATCCTGAAGATATCCAAAACACCATCAGATCCTTCTACAAAAGGCTCTACTCAACAAAACTGGACAATCTGGATGAAATGGACAAATTTCTAGACTGATACCAGGAACCAAAGTTAAATCAGGATTAGGTTAACGATCTAAATAGTCCCATATCCCCCAAAGAAATAGAAGCAGTCATTAATAGTCTCGCAACCAAAAAAAGCCCAGGACCAGATGGGTTTAGTGCAGAGTTCCTTCAGACCTTCAAAGATAATCTAATTCCAGTTCTGCACAAACTATTCCACAAAATAGATGTAGAAGGTACTCTACCCAACTCATTCTATGAAGCCACAATTACTCTGATACCTAAACCACAGAAAGATTCCACAAAGATAGAGAACTTCAAACCAATTTCCCTTATGAATATCGATACAAAAATACTCAATAAAATTCTCGCTAACTGAATCCAAGAACACATGAAAACAATCATCCATCCTGAGCAATTAGGCTTTATTCCAGGGATGCATGGATGGTTTAATATATGGAAATCCATCAACGTAATCCATTATATAAACAAACTCAAAGACAAAAACCACATGATCATCTTGTTAGACGCAGAGAAAGCATTCGATAAGATCCAACACACATTCATAATAAAAGTCTTGGCCAGATCAGGAATTCAAGGCCCATACCTAAACATGATAAAAACAATCTACAGCAAACCAGTAGCCAACGTCAAAGTAAATGGTGAGAAGCTGGAAGCAATCCCACTAAAATCAGGGACTAGACAAGGCTGCCCACTTTCTCCCTACCTATTCAACATTGTACCGGAAGTCGTAGCCAGAACAATTCGACAACAAAAGGACATCAAGGGGATACAAATTGGAAAAGAAGAAGTCAAAATATCACTTTTTGCAGATGATATGATAGTATAAATAAGGGACCCTAAAAATTTCACCAGAGAACTCCTAAACTTGATAAACAGCATCAATGAAGTACCTGGATATAATATTAATTCAAACAAGTCAATGGCCTTTCTCTACACAAAGAATAAACAGACTGAGAAAGAAATTAGGGAAACAACACCCTTCTCAATAGTCACAAATAATATAAAATACCTTGGCGTGACTCTAACTAAGGAAGTGAAAAATCTGTATGATAAGAACTTCAAGTGTCTGAAGAAAGAAATTAAGGAAGATCTCAGAAGATGGAAAGATCTCCCATGCTCATGGATTGGCAGGATCAACATTGTAAAAATAGCCATCTTGCCAAAAGTAATCTACAGATTCAATGCAATCCCCATCATAATTCCAACTCAATTCTTCAACGAATTAGAAAGAGCAATCTGCAATTTCATCTGGAATAACAAAAACCTAGGATAGCAAAAACTCTTCTAAAGGATAAAAGAACCTCTGGTGGAATCACCATGCCTGACCTAAAGCTTTACTACAGAGAAGTTGTGATAAAAACTGCATGGTGCTGGTATAGTGACAGAACTATGGTCACTTGATCTTTGAAAAGGGAGCTAAAACCACCTATTGGAAAAAAGACAGCATTTTCAACAAATGGTGCTGGCACAACTGGTGGTTATCATGTAGAAAAATGTGAATTGATCCATTCCTATCTCCTTGTACTAAGGTCAAATCTAAGTGGATCAAGGAACTCCACATAAAACCAGAGACACCTAAACTTATATAGGAGAAAGTGGGGAGAAGCCTCGAATATATTGGAACAGGGGGAAAATTCCTGAATAGAACAGCAATGGCTTGTGCTGTAAGATCGAGAATTGAAAAATAGGATGTCATGAAACTGCAAAGCTTCTGTAAAGTAAAAGACACCATCAATAATACAAAAAGGCCACCAAAAGGTTGGGAAAGGATCTTTACCTATCCTAAATCAGATAAGGGACTAATATCCAATATATATATGGAACTCAAGAAGGTGGACTCCAGAAAATCAAATAACCCCATTAAAAAATGGGGCTCAGAACTGAACAAAGAATTCTCACCTGAGGAATACCAAATGGCAGAGAAGCACCTGAAAAAAATGATCCTTAATCATCAGGGAAATGCAAATCAAAACAACCCTGAGATTCCATCTCACATCAGTCAGAATGACTAAGATCAAAAATTCAGGTGACAGCAGATGCTGGTGAGGATGCTGGTGAGGTGCTGGTGAGGAAAGAGGAACACTCCTCCATTATTGGTGGGATTGCAAGCTTGTATAAACACTCTGGAAATCAGTCTGGTGGTTCCTCAGAAAATTGGACATAGTACTACTGGAGGACCCTGCAATACCTCTCCTGTGCATATATACAGAAGATGTTTCAACTGGTAAGAAGGACACATGCATGCTCCACTATGTTCATAGCAGCCTTATTTATAATAGCCAGAAGCTGGAAAGAACCCAGATGCCCCTCAACAGAGGAATGGATACCAAAAAAAGTGGTACATTTACACAATGGAGTACTACTCAGCTATTAAAAAGAATGAATTCATGAAATTCGTAGGCAAATGTTTGGACCTGGAGGGCATCATCCTGAGTGAGGTAACACATTCAGAAAAGAACTCAAACGATATGTACTCACTGATAAGTGGATATTAGCCCAGAAACTTAGTATGCCGGAGATATAAAATACAATTTGCATAACACATGAAACTGAAGAAGAATGAAGATGAAAGTGTGGACACTTTGCTCCTTCTTAGAATTGGGAATAAAACACCCATAGAAGGAGTTACAGAGACAAAGTTTGGAGCTGAGACAAAAGGATGGACCATCTAGAGACTGCCATATCCAGGGATCTATCCCATAATCAGCCTCCAAATGATGTCACCATTGCATACACTAGCAAGAGTTTGCTGAAAGGACTCTGATATAGCTGTCTCTTGTGAGGCTATGCCTGGGCCTAGCAAACACATAAATGGATGCTCACAGCCAGATATTTGATGGATCACAGGCCCCCCAATGGAGGAGCTAGAGAAAGTATCCAAGGAGCTAAAGGCATCTGCAATTCTATAGGTGCAACAACATTATGAACTAACCAGTACCCCAGAACTCTTGACTCTAGCTGCATATGTATCAAAAGATGGCCTAATCGGCCATCACTGGTAAGAGAGGCCCATTGGACATGCAAACTTTATATGCCCCAGTACAGGGAAATGCCAGGGCCAAAAAGGGGGAGTGGGTGTGTAAGGGAGTGGGGCCGCAGAGGTTATGGGGGACTTTTGGAATAGCATTGGAAATGTAATTGAGGAAAATACCTAATAAAAATATTTTTAAAATACAAAAAAAAAAAAAAAGACATTGAAGAAGATCTCATAAGATGGTAAGATCTCCCATGGTCATGGATTGGCAGGATTAATATAGTAAAAATGGCTATCCTGCCGAAAGCAATCTACAGATTCAATGCAATCCCCATCAAAATTCCAACTCAATTCTTCACTGAGTTAGAAAGGGCAATTTGCAAATTCATCTGGAATAACAAAAAACCTAGGATAGCAAAAAATATTCTCAACAATAAAAGAATCTCTGGGGGAATCACCATGCCTGACCTCAAGCTGTACTACCAAGCAATTGTGTTGAAAACTGCATGGTACTGGTACAGCGACAGACAAGTAGATCAATGAAATAGAAGTGAAGATCCAGAAATGAATCTACACTCCTATGGTCACTTGATTTTTGACAAGGGAGCCAAAACCATCCAGTGGAAAAAAGACAGCATTTTCAACAAATGGTGCTGGCACAACTGTACGTTATCATATAGAAGAATGCAAATTGATCCATTCTTATCGCCTTGTATAAAGCTCAAGTCTAATTGGATCAAAGACCTCCACACAAAGCAGAGACACTGAAACTTATAGAAGAGGAAGTGGAGAAAAGCCTTGAAGGTATGGGTACATGGGAAAAATTCCTGAGCCGAACAGCAATGGCTTGTGCTGTAAGATCAACAATAGACAGATGGGACCTCATAAAATTGTAAAGCTTCTGAAAGGTAAAATATACTGTCAATAAGAGAAAAAGGCCACCAACAGATTGGGAAAGGATCTTTACCTATCCTAAATCAGATAGGTAAATCCTAATATCCCCTATGCAAAGATCTCAAGAAGCTGGACTCCAGAAATTCAAATAACCCTCACCAGTCAGAATAGGTAGGGTAAAAATTCAGATGACAGCAGATGCTGGCGAGGATGTGGAGAAAGAGGAACACTCCTCCATTGTTGGTGGGATTGCAAGCTTGTATAACCACTCTGGAAATCAGTCAGGCGGTTCCTCAGAAAATTGAACATAGTATTACAGCAAGATCCAGAAATACCTCTCCTTGGCATATACCCAGAAAATGTCCCAACTTGTAATAATGACACATGCTCCACTATGTTCATAGCAGCCTTATTTATAATAGCCAGAAGCTGGAAAGAACCCAGATGTCACTCAACTGAGGAATGGATACAGAAAATGTCATACATTTACACAATGGAGTACTACTCAGCAATTAAAAACAAGGAATTTATGAAATTCTTGGGCAAGTGGATGTACCTGGAAGATATCATCCTGAGTGAGGCAACCCAATCACAAAAGTAGTCACTTGCTATGCACTCACTGATAAGTGGATATTATCCCAGAAACTTAAAATTCCCAAGTTACAACTAGCAAAACACAAAAATATCAAGAAGAAGGAAGACCAATGTTTGGATACTTCATTCCTCCTTAGTAGAGGGAATAAAATACCCATGGAAAGAGTTACAGAGACAAAGTTTCGAGCTAAGCCAAAATGATGGTCCAGAGACCACCCCACCGGGGATTTATCCCACAGTCAGCCACCAAACGCAGACACTATTTCATATGCCAGCAAGGTTTTGCTGAAAGGACCCTGATATAGCTGTCTCTTGTGAGGCTATGCCACTGCCTGGCAAATACAGAAGTGGATGCTCACAGTCATTTATTGGATGGAACACAGGGCCCCCAATGGAGAAGCTAGAGAAAGTACCCAAGGAGCTGAAGGGGTCTACAACCCTATAGGTGGAACAATATTATGAACTAACCAGTACCCCCCAGAGTTTGTGTCTCTAGCTGCATATGTAGCAGAAGATGGCCTAGTCGGCCATCACTGGGAAGTGAGGCACCTTGGTCTTGCAAACTTTATATGCCCCAGTACAGGGGAATGCCAAGGCCAAGAAGTGGGAGTGGGTGAGTAGAGGAGCAGGGCGTGGGGGGGGGGCATAGGGGACTTTGTGGATAGCAATTGAAATGCAAATGAAGAAAATACCTAATAAAAATTGAAAAAAAAAAGAAAAAAATTATTGGCCGATCTTGTAGAGGACCCAAGTTCAATTATCAGCATCCACATGACAACTCATGACTATCTGCAACTTCTAGGCAATAAGAGCTGTTTACTTCCCTCCGTAGAAACCAGGCACATGTGGCAAATATATCACACACACACACACACACACACACACACACACACACACACACAGATAGAAGACTCACACACATAAAAATAAGTTTATACTTTTAAAATAAAATTTAATTTAATTTCACATTTTCATTAATTTTATGTGAATGATTGGTCACCCGCATGCATCTTTGTGATGCTAGAGGTCAGAAAATTTCGTGGAATCCCCTGGGACTGCAGTTCCAGCTACTGCTGGGAGCTGGGAACATAATCTGCAGCACAGTCAGGTCTCTTAAAGGCTGAGCCATCTCTGCAGCTCAGAAGAATAAATGTTAAGAAACGCTGCTTTCAGCCATATGGTGGTAGTGGTGCATGCCTTTAATCCCAGCACTCCAGGGCCTGAAGTAGGAAACCCTCCAAGGTTGACAGTGGCATGGTCTACAGAGTGAGTTCCAGGCTAGTCAGCCTACACAGAGAAACCCTGACTCAAAACAAAACAAAACAAAACAAAACAACAGAAGAAAAAAGAAAAAGAAAAAGAAGTAAATACCTCCTACATCCTGTAGGTCTAGATTAACAGCCCTATATAGGATTGTGAGGGATTTAATTTGAGGAGAGGGTGATACAGCTCAGGCTGTCCTGGAATTTAATATGTAGCTGAGGCTGGCTCCACGATCTCATAGTGAAGCTGATTCTCCTGCCTCAGCTTCCTAACTACTGGAATTTCAAGCAGCAATACTAAGATCTACCGTTTTTGTTACATTATTCAAAATTTGAATTCAGGGGGCCAGAAAGACACGGGGGCAGTGAAGAGCAACTGGCTGCTCTTCCAGGGGACTGGGATTCAAGACCTACTCCCTACATAGTGGCTCACAACTGTCTGTATCTCTATCCCCGGAGAAGTTAAGGCCATCTTCTGGTCTCCACTATGAATCACACACATGTAGTGCAGAGACATATGCACGTAAACACCCATACACATAAATATGTAAGTAGGTAAGTAAGTAAGTAAATAAATAAATAAATGAAATATTCAAAGAGCCTTAAAAAGGGAGATATAGAGGCTGGAAAGGTAGTTCAGTGGTTAAGAGCACTGGCTGCTCTTCCAGTGGTCCTCAGTTCAATTACCAGCAACCACATGGTGGTTCACAACCATGTGTAATGGGATCACATTTTCTCTTCTGCTGCTCCTGAAAAGAACCACAGTGTACTCACATATGTGCAATAATTTTTTCTTAAAGATTCAAACAAGATTCTCTATGCCTATTTTTGTTTAAGAAACTTTCCTTTTCCTGGTTTTCTTCCTCAGTATGTTAATGTGTGTGCTTATTCCTGTGTGACTGGGTGTGTTTGGAGGTTTTAGTGGGTGGAGGCCAGAGGACAATGTTAATTGTTATTCATTTCATGCATGGCTTCCTTTTAAAAAGTGTTTTGCTTTTTTTTTTTTTTTTTTTTTTGTTTTTTGAAAGTAGGTTTCCCTTTGTGTAGCCCTGGGTGTCCTGGAACTCACTCTGTAGACCTGACTGGCCACAAACTCAGAGGGTTACCTGCCTCTACATCCTGAGTGCTGAAATTAAAGGTGTCACTGCTGTCTGGCTAAGACAGGGTTTCCCTGTGGAGACCTGGATGTCATAGAACTAGCTTTGTAAACCAGGCTGGCCTGGAACTCAGAAATCGACCTGCTTCTGCCTCTGGAGTTCTAGGATTAAAAGCAAGCACCACACTGCCTAGCCACCTAGCATTATCTTTTCTTTTCCTTTTTATTAATTTTTAAATTTATTTCCATTTTAAACAATATTTCCTTTCTTAGATTCCCCTTTGCAAACCACCCTTTCCGTTCCCCACTTTTTGGCTGTATGAGAATGCTCCTCCAACCACTTACGCATTCCTGCCTCACCAATCTAGCATCCCCCTACATTGAGGCACCAAGCTTCTGTAGGACCATCTCCTACAATTGATGCCAGATAAGGCCATTCTCTGCTACATATGTAGCTGGAACCATGGATTCCTCCATGTGTACTCTTTTGTTGCACACCTAGCATTTTCAATGTGTGTTCTGGGGTTCAAACTCAGCAAGGCAAGCCTGTCACTGACTGTCCACCTCCATCTTCTTTTCTTTCCTGCATTACTTTTGTCTTGAGACAGGGTCTCATATAGAGCAGCTGACCTTGAGCTTGCTTTATCTGTTGAAGGTCCTTTTGGAAATAAGGTAACAAATTCAAGAGACTAGTGATAACTAAGTAGCTTTAAATATACAACTCTGCAGAAAGGGAACTTTGGCATACAGAAAAGGCATGAATGGCTAAGGGGCTGATTTGGTAACATTTGAGAGTGCTTTTTTAAAACGTAGAGAGAAAAAGTCCAGTTCTCTTCTCCTGTAGGCCTATAGAGCTTGCATCTTGATCCCTATCTCATTGGCCTAGGATAAAAGCCTCAGGCAGTAAAAAAAATTGGGACTGGAGAGTGGCCCCCTCCGATTGCTGGCTTCCCTATATGACCCAGATAAGGGACTAGGCCTAACACTTACAACTTTCTAATACAAAGAGGGGCTAGCCCCTAGCCTGCGTGCCTGTAATTTGGATGGACTCTAGCTGACCTCATGCAACAAAGCAATCCATGCCTTACACTCCTTATTCTCCTCCAAGAGCTCCAGAGTTCTGAGAAGTCTTGTTTGAGATTATGAAGTGGTTTCTGAGGTGCATGAGACAGGTTACAGGATAAGGTTGCTGTCCACAGTTCCCAGCACGTCAAGGTGTCTTTTTACTTAAGATGGGTCTTGTTCATGAGATTGTTGTGATTTTCAGCCTTTCTTTTTTTTTTTTTTTTCAACTTTTATTTTTTTTTTAATATTTTTATTACATATTTTCCTCAATTACATTTCCAATACTATCCCAAAAGTCCCCTATAGCGCCCCCCACTTCCCTACCCACCCATTCCCATTCTTTTGGCCCTGGCATTCCCCTATATTGGGGCATATAAAGTTTGCAAGTCCAATGGGCCTCTCTTTCCATTGATGGCCGACTAGGCCATCTTTCGATACATATGCAGCTAGAGACAAGAGCTCCAGGGTTCTGGTTAGTACATCATGTTGTTCCAACAATAGGGTTGCAGATCCCTTTAGCTCCTTGGGTACTTTCTCTAGCTTCTCCATTGGGAGCCCTGTGATACATCCAATAGCTGACTGTGAACATCCACTCCTGTGTTTGCTAGGCCCCGGCATCGTCTCACATGAGACAGCTATATTTGGGTCCTTTCAGCAAAATCTTGCTAGTGTATGCAATGGTGTCAGCGTTTAGAAGCTGATTATGGGATGGATCCCTGGATACGGCAGTCTCTAAATGGTCCATCCTTTCATCACAGCTACGAACTTTGTCTCTGTAACTCCTTCCCTGGGTGTTTTGTTCCCAATTCTAAGAAGGGGCACAGTGTCCACACTTTGGTCTTCATTCTTCTTGAGTTTCATGCGTTTAGCAAATGGTATCTTATATCTTGGGTATACTAAGTTTTGGGCTAATATCCACTTATCAGTGAATACATATTGTGTGAGTTCTTTTGTGATTGTGTTACTTCACTCAAGATGATGCCCTCCAGGTCCATCCATTTGCCTAGGAATTTCATAAATTCATTCTTTTTAATAGCTGAGTAGTACTCCATTGTGTAAATGTACCATAATTTCTGTATCCATTCCTCTGTTGAGGGACATCTGGGTTCTTTCCAGCTTCTGGCTATTATAAATAAGGCTGCTATGAACATAGTGGAGCATGTGTCCTTCTTACCGGTTGGGACATCTTCTGGATATATGCCCAGGAGAGGTATTGCTGGATCCTCCGGTAGTACTATGTCCAATTTTCTGAGGAACCGCCAGACTGATTTCCAGAGTGGTTGTACAAGCTTGCAATCCCACCAACAATGGAGGAGTGTTCCTCTTTCTCCACATCCTCGCCAGCATCTGCTGTCACCTGAATTTTTCATCTTAGCCATTCTGACTGGTGTGAGGTGGAATCTCAGGGTTGTTTTGATTTGCATTTCCCTGATGATTAAGGATGTTGAACATTTTTTCAGGTGTTTCTCTGCCATTCGGTATTCCTCCGGTGAGAATTCTTTGTTCAGTTCTGAGCCCCATTTTTTAATGGGGTTATTTGACTTTCTGGAGTCCACCTTCTTGAGTTCTTTATATATATTGGATATTAGTCCCTTATCTGATTTAGGATAGGTGAAGATCCTTTCCCAATCTGTTGGTGGTTTTTTTGTCTTATTGATGGTGTCTTTAGCCTTGCAGAAGCTTTGTAGTTTCATGAGGTCCCACTTGTCAATTCTCGATCTTACAGCACAAGCCATTACTGTTCTATTCAGGAATTTTTCCCCTGTGCCCATATCTTCAAGGCTTTTCCCCACTTTCTCCTCTATAAGTTTCAGTGTCTCTGGTTTTATGTGAAGTTCCTTGATCCACTTAGACTTGACCTTAGTACAAGGAGATAGGAATGGATCGATTCGCATTCTTCTACATGTTAACAACCAGTTGTGCCAGCACCATTTGTTGAAAATGCTGTCTTTCTTCCACTGGATGTTTTTAGCTCCCTTGTCGAAGATCAAGTGACCATAGGTGTGTGGGTTCATTTCTGGGTCTTCAATTCTATTCCATTGGTCTATTTGTCTGTCACTATACCAGTACCATGCAGTTTTTATCACAATTGCTCTGTAGTAGAGCTTTAGGTCCAGCATGGTGATTCCACCAGAGGTTCTTTTATCCTTGAGAAGAGTTTTTGCTATCCTAGGTTTTTTGTTATTCCAGATGAATTTGCAGATTGCACTTTCTAATTCGTTGAAGAATTGAGTTGGAATTTTGATGGGGATTGCATTGAATCTGTAGATTGCTTTTGGCAAGATAGCCATTTTTACAATGTTGATCCTGCCAATCCATGAGCATGGGAGATCTTTCCATCTTCTGAGATCTTCTATAATTTCTTTCTTCAGAGACTTGAAGTTTTTATTATACAGATCTTTCACTTCCTTAGTTAGAGTCACGCCAAGATATTTTATATTATTTGTGACTATTGAGAAGGGTGTTGTTTCCCTAATTTCTTTCTCAGCCTGTTTATTCTTTGTGTAGAGAAAGGCCATTGATTTGTTTGAGTTAATTTTATATCCAGCTAATTCACCGAAGCTGTTTATCAGGCTTAGGAGTTCTCTGGTGGAATTTTTAGGGTCACTTATATATACTATCATATCATCTGCAAAAAGTGATATTTTGACTTCATCTTTTCCAATTTGTATCCCTTTGATCTCCTTTTGTTGTCGAATTGCTCTGGCTAGGACTTCAAGTACAATGTTGAATAGGTATGGAGAAAGTGGACAGCCTTGTCTAGTCCCTGATTTTAGAGGGATTGCTTCAAGCTTCTCACCATTTACTTTGATGTTGGCTACTGGTTTGCTGTAGATTGCTTTTATCATGTTTAGGTATGGGCCTTGAATTCCTGATCTTTCCAAGACTTTTATCATGAATGGGTGTTGGATCTTGTCAAATGCTTTTTCCGCATCTAACGAGATGACCATGTGGTTTTTGTCTTTGAGTTTGTTTATATACTGGATTACGTTGATGGATTTCCGTATATTGAACCATCCCTGCATCCCTGGGATGAAACCTACTTGGTCAGGATGGATGATTGTTTTGATGTGTTCTTGGATTCGGTTAGCAAGAATTTTATTGAGATTTTTGCATCAATATTCATAAGGGATATTGGTCTGAAGTTTTCTATCTTTGTTGGGTCTTTTTGTGGTTTATGTATCAGAGTAATTGTGGCTTCATAGAATGAGTTGGGTAGAGTACCTTCTGTTTCTATTTTGTGGAATAGTTTGTGAAGAACTGGGATTAGATCTTCTTTGAAGGTCTGATAGAACTCTGCACTAAACCCATCTGGTCCTGGGCTTTTTTTAGTTGGGAGACTATTAATGACTGCTTCTATTTCTTTGGGGGATATAGGGCTGTTTAGATCATTAACCTGATCTTGATTCAACTTTGGTACCTGGTATCTGTCTAGAAACTTCTCCATTTCATCCAGGTTCTCCAGTTTTGTTGAGTATAGCCTTTGGTAGAAGGATCTGATGGTGTTTTGGATGTCTTCAGGATCTGTTGTTATGTCTCCTTTTTCATTTCTGATTTTGTTAATTAGGATGCTTTCCCTGTGCCCTCTAGTGAGTCTGGCTAAGGGTTTATCTATCTTGTTGATTTTCTCAAAGAACCAGCTCCTTGATTGGTTGATTCTTTGAATAGTTTTTCTTGTTTCCACTTGGTTGATTTCACCCCTGAGTTTGATTATTTCCTGCCGTCTACTCCTCTTGGGTGAATTTGCTTCCTTTTGTTCTAGAGCTTTTAGGTGTGTTGTCAAGCTGCTAATGTGTGCTCTCTCTAGTTTCCTTTTGGAGGCACTCAGAGCTATGAGTTTTCCTCTTAGAAATGCTTTCATTGCATCCCATAAGTTTGGGTATGTTGTGGCTTCATTTTCATTGAACTCTAAAAAGTCCTTAATTTCTTTCTTTATTCCTTCCTTGACCAAGGTATCATTGAGAAGAGTGTTGTTCAGTTTCCACGTGAAGGTTGGCTTTCTATTATTTATTTTGTTATTGAAGATCAGCCTTAGTCCATGGTGATCTGATAGGATGCATGGGACAATTTCAATATTTTTGTATCTGTTGAGGCCTGCTTTGTGACCAATTATGTGGTCAATTTTGGAGAAGGTACCATGAGGTGCCGAGAAGAAGGTATATCCTTTTGTTTTAGGATAGAATGTTCTGTAGATATCTGCCAGATCCATTTGATTCATAATTTCTCTTAGTTTCACTGTGTCCCTGTTTAGTTTCTGTTTCCATGATCTGTCCATTGGTGAAAGTGGTGTGTTGAAGTTTCCCACTATTATTGTATGAGGTGCAATGTGTGTTTTGAGATTTACTAAAGTTTCTTTAATGAATGTTGCTGCCTTTATTTGGAGCATAGATATTCAGGATTGATAGTTCCTCTTGGAGGATTTTACCTTTGATGAGTATGAAGTGTCCCTCCCTGTCTTTTTTAATGACTTTGGGTTGGAAGTCAATCTTATCAGATATTAGAATGGCTACTCCAGCTTGTTTCTTCATGCCATTTGCTTGGAAAATTGTTTTCCAGCCTTTCATTCTGAGGTAGTGTCTATCCTTTTCTCTGAGATAAGTTTCCTGTAAGCAGCAAAATATTGGGTCTTGTTTGTGTAGCCAGTTTGTTAGTCTATGTCTTTTTATCGGGGAGTTGAGTCCATTGATATTAAGAGATATTAAGGAAAAGTAATTGTTGTTTCCTGTTATTTTTGTTGTTAAAGTTGGCATTTTGTTCTTGTGGCTGTCTTCTTTTAGGTTTGTTGAGGGATTACCTTCTTGTTGTTTCTAGGGCGTGGTTCCTGTCCTTGTATTGGTTTTTTTCTGTTATTATCCTTTGAAGGGCTGGATTCGTGGAGAGATAATGTGTGAATTTGGTTTTGTCGTGGAATACTTTGGTTTCTCCATCTATGTTAATTGAGAGTTTGGCTGGGTATAGTAGCCTGGGCTGGAATTTGTGTT
The DNA here is from genome assembly GCF_978045245.1 of Mus caroli. Classification (NCBI taxonomy): domain Eukaryota; kingdom Metazoa; phylum Chordata; class Mammalia; order Rodentia; family Muridae; genus Mus; species Mus caroli. Next base: position 123,136,698 of record NW_028227263.1, on the reverse strand, counting down.
CTTTTAGTGTCTGTATAACATCCGTCCAGGATCTTCTGGCTTTCATAGTCTCTGGTGAAAAATCTGGTGTAATTCTGATAGGCTTGCCTTTATATGTTACTTGGCCTTTTTCTCTTACTGCTTTTAGTATTCTATCTTTATTTAGAGCATTTGTTGTTCTGATTATAATGTGTCGGGAGGTATTTCTTTTCTGGTCCAGTCTATTTGGAGTTCTGTAGGCTTCTTGTATGTTCATGGGCATCTCTTTCTTTAGATTTGGGAAGTTTTCTTCTATAATTTTGTTGAAGATGTTTGCTGGTCCTTTGAGTTGAAAATCTTCATTCTCATCCACTCCTATTATCCGTAGGTTTGGTCTTCTCATTGTGTCCTGTATTTCTTGGATGTTTTGAGTTAGGATCTTTTTGCATTTTACATTTTCCTTGATTGTTGTGCCGATGTTCTCTATGGAATCTTCTGCACCTGAATTTCTCTCTTCCATCTCTTGTATTCTGTTGCTGATGCTGGTATCTATGATTCCAGATTTCTTTCCTAGGGTTTCTATCTCCAGTGTTGCCTCATTTTGGGTTTTCTTTATTGTGTCTACTTCCCTTTTTAGGTCTAGTATGGTTTTGTTCATTTCCATCATCTGTTTGGATGTGTTTTCCTGTTTTTCTGTAAGGACTTCTACCTGTTTGATTATGTTATCGTGTTTTTCTTTAAGGATTTGTAACTCTTTAGCAGTGTTCTCCTGCAATTCTTTAAGGGATTTTTGTGCTTCCTCTTTATTGTCTTCTGCCTGTTTAGCAGTGTTCTCCTGCATTTCTTTAAGTGTGTTATTAAAGTCCTTCTTGAAGTCCTCTATCATCATCAGGAGATATGCTTTTAAATCCGTGTCTAGCTTTTCCGGTGTGTTGGGGTGCCCTGGACTGGGCGAAGTGGGGGTGCTGGGTTCTGATGATGGTGAGTGGTCTTGGTTTCTGTTAGTAAGATTATTACGTTTACCTTTCGCCATCTGGTAATCTCTGGGGTTAGTTGTTATCGTTGTCACTGTTTAAAGATTGGAGCAGAAGCTGTGTTCCACTCACCAGCAGTCTCTAAATCCTGCGGCGGGGGTCGTGGGTAGCTGACGGTACCCCGGTGCTGGTCCAGCCGGAAGAGGCCTGTGGTCCTACTCAGGCCGTTTTTCTGCTTCCCTAACTAATGCAGTCTCTGGTCCCGCGTGCAATTGGATTGGAGCAGAAGCTGTGTTCCACTCTCCAGAAGTCTTAAGATCCTGTGGTGGGTGTTGTGGGTAGCTGGTGAGTGTCAGCCGACCCTGCTCTCCAGCTGCCCCGGTGCTTTTCTGACCAGAAGAGGGTTGTGGCCCTATGTAGGCCGGATTTCTCTCTCCCCAACCAGAGCAGTCTCAGGTCCCGCGTGATTGGACTGGAGCAGAAGCTGTGTTCCACTCACCAGCAGTCCCAAAATCCTGCGGCGGGGGTCGTGGGTAGCTGGCGGGTGTCAGGCAACCCTGCGCTCCCGCTACCCCGGCGCTGATCCAGCCGGATGAGGCCTGTGGTCCTACTCAGGCCGGTTTCTGCTTCCCTAACTAATGCAGTCTCAGGTCCCGTGCAATTGGATTGGAGCAGAAGCTGTGCTCCACTCACCAGAAGTCTTAAGATCCTGTGATTTTCAGCCTTTCTTATGGCCTGTGTGTCCTCTTCATTTATTTGTTTTGTCTGCCCAGCATCTCCTGGAAGAGCTGCTGTGCCCTTCCAGAGAAGGCTTCTGTTAATCAGAGTGCAAGGGACCACAAGCTCTACACAGGCAAGGACTTAATCCAAGGCAGTCACTGGTCACTTCCTGGTATGTCCCCTATGGATGAAGACAAACCAACCCCAGAGGAGGAAGCGGATTCTGGAACAGGGTAGAGATTAGGAACATGCGTCCCAGAAAAGAACTGATCTTGTGCAAGCAGCCCAAGGGGAACCTGGAAGCTCTGGGGGACTGGGATGTCCTGCTGAGCCAAGCCTCCTTGGCTATTGGTCACCCTTTTCACCCAACCCAAGTGGATGCTGGCCTGAATTTCTCTCTCCCAGGCCAAGGGGAGAGGTGCTGCCCCATGCCAGTTATGTAGATTCTTTTGTGGTTAAGTTCCAGGCCTGGAGGAAGTAGGCTGGGCTGCCTTGTGTGTGTGCTGAGGGGTGCCACCTGGGGTTTGGGGAAAGCCCTGGCCCCACGCTGGCCTGGTTGTTGTCTCCAGGTTCATTGCTCCTAAGTGCAAGCAGTGGCTCAGCGCTGCAGTAAGTGAAGACAGAGATGGCCAAGCAACCGCCTGGCCTGTGAGTGGTGTTTACAGCCCCCTATCTGGACTCTGAGGCCATTGGGCAGCAGTTGCTGTGCTCTGGGCATGAGCTCCCTAAGACTGAGCTGCTGTAGAGCCTCCTGCTCATCAACAATGCAGGTGAGACTCCTGTCCAGACCAGGACTGTGAGCTCTAACTTCAATGCCCTTTGTGTAGGTAGAGGGTCAGTCCTGAAAATTCCAAAGTCCAAGAGGAGAGAGAATGGACCAGTGTTACTATAGGCTTAGCCTTACCTGGTTGTCTAAGGGGAGGAACTGTGGAAAGGGGAGGGAAGGAAAAGAGCACCCTTCTGCTGTGCCATTTTTTTTTCCATCATGTTTATTGTTTGTTTTGTTTTGTTTTTCAGGAACTAATAGGGATGTTTCCAAAGGCTTCCTGAATGTGAAGGACCTAGCTAAGGTGAACAACAACTTGACTCTGAACCTGACCTCTATATGCTGCTTGACTTGGGTACCCCGAATGCCTTTCCAGATAGCCCTGGCCTCAGTAAGACTGTGGTTACCAACTCATCTCTGTGTGCATGGCAGCCTTTCAAGGGCTGGAGGCTGTACTGACATGAATTTCTGCCTGAGACATGGTGTACCAGGTCCTGGCTATTGAGGAACCCAGTGACACGGTGCTGAGCTATTCCCAGTGTAGATGGCTCAGACTGACATTGCTATGACCTAGCTAGTACCTCTCTGGAAGCTGAGCAAGGAGGAAAGTTTGATCTGTTTTCATTAAGGAATCCAAAGACTATAGTGCCCCTGCCTCTGGTCAGGATTCCTCACTTTGCAAGAACATTACAGAATCCCAAGAAGTTGGAGCAGTCAGGGGCAGAGCCACTCAGCCTTGGAAGTTGCCTAATTAGCAGGTGGGATAAAACATTTATACAAATAAAAATGATAAAGAGTTAAATATTAAAAACAAAACTCCTTTTCTTTGTTAATGGTGGCAGCAGCACAGATTTCAGAGACAGTTCATGGTTATCTTCCTTATTTCCTTCCAATGGTGTCACCAGATACAAGGGGAAGTGCTGCAGATGAACCTCACTTGGGTCCTCGATCCAAGGGTGAACCTCTGAGTTCCAGTTATAGGTGGTCAAGGAGTTGGCATGGATGACAAACAAATACGAACACAAGGGAGTATGGTATCTGTAATTTGTCAAATTGAGTACCAGACTTAAATAGGGAAATTAGGTGACACATTGGCAAGGTACAATGAGGTTACCGGATGCTTAATGACTCTTATACAGAACAGAGGAATGCAAACATGAAGACTGGCAGGAACTGGGCAATAAAACAATTGAGACAAAGTCAGCTCTATCTAAGGTCAGCTATATTCTTAGAAGCCAGGTGTGAGGTCTTTACACTCCCGGGGCAAGGGCTTTCACACCCAAGTCATGGGTCTAATTAGGGAGTTCTACTCTAGCTAACCTTCTCATCAATAATGCAATACTCTAAAACCACAGCCCAATCTACTTCCTAAACCATTGTAAATTCCTGTATATGGGAACAGCTTGGCTTTTATTCTAAGTGATAGTATGGGGGGACTTTCTACTAATAAGTAATGTAGTATGCCATACATAACTATAATAAGAATTCTAAATTTACATTGCTAAGCTTGCCCTGAGATTTCTAACTCTATGTAGTAGATAGTAATGCCTGATTTCTTTCACTATCTCTCTTACAATACTAGAGGCAATTCTGAATGTCACTGAATAGGCAACATTTTTACTGAATTCCAAGCCCAGGGTCAGCTCAAGACTAGGGCATTGTTGAAAGCCAGGGAGCAAAGTTCGATTTTGCTTAGATATTGAGCAAGTCATTGCTTGGAGGCACCTATAATAAAACAATACTGAAAGAAAGCACACAGATCCATTCGGAGTTTGGAGCATTTGTTATATGGGATGCTATGGTTCCAGGAGACTAAGTTTCCGTGAAACTCTTTGCCTCAGGACTGCTTCCAGGTTTCTAAGCCTGTCAAGTGAGTCACTACTAGAGTGGATGTAGCAGGGAAGCTCCACCTCCATCTTGAGGCTGGCCACCAATAATGGGTTCTTCTCGAATGACAGCAACTTTCTGATGGACAGCCTCTTCTTGTTTGATGGCCTCTTCCTGGGTGAGGTTCTTTTCTTCCATGAGGGTCTCTTTCTCCAAGATATCCCCAGAGGAGGATCCTGGAACACCTACGCTCTTAGGTGGCTGCAGGGATCCACAAAGCTCCTCTTGGGGACTGCAGGAGGACATATTCCTGTCAGGCTTGTATGTGGTGACTCTCATGGTCCTGACAATGCTGGGGCTTGGGGTGCCTGGGAAAATCTGTGTGGAAGTAGGTGGTAAACATGCCTCACTGTCCCTGATCATGGGGTGCCTCATGATTTGGTGGATGGTGGGCCTCCTGCTGGGATCGATCATCAGCAGTTCAGTGATGACATTGAAAATATCAATGGAAACATGGGAAGGGATGCTGAAGTTTGCAGAGATGATCTCCCACTTCAAGTCCACAAAAGACCTGCCTTGGAAAGGCAAGTTCCCAGATGCCATGAGGAATAGGAGGACCCCTAAACTCCAGATATCTACCGGGAAGCCCTCATATTTCTCTGCTTGCAAGAGTTCCGGGGCACAGTAGGGCAGTGTGCCACAGAAACCTGCCAGCTTCTGTCCAGGAATCACTTCAACAGCAAAGCCAAAATCACACAGCTTGGCATTTCCCCTGCAGTCGATCAAAATGTTGCTGGCCTTTATGTCTCTATGGACAATGTGATGGTCATGGCAGTACTGCACCGCATGTACTATCTGGGCAAACATCCTTCGAGTCTCGCTCTCCTCTAAAGACCCCACTTTGCTGATGTGACCTAGTAGCTCTCCCCCTGAGGCATACTCCATCACCAGGTAGGTAGTCTCTCTTCTCTGGACCACGTGAAACAGCTTGATCATGTTAGGATGGCTAAGTGATTTCATAATCCTGGCTTCCCTGCAGATGGGTGAGGTGTACTCCTTGGTGTTTTGGAGAATTTTTACAGCCACAGAGGTACTTGTGGGGACATGGAAGGCCCGTTTCACCACTGAAAATTTTCCTTCACCCAGTGTGTACAGCATCTTGTAGTTAGTGTCGAAGTTCTCTTCAGTTGAGTAGCAGGCCTTCAGATCCTGCTCCATCATCAGGCCCTCTATGACTTGGCTAGAACCGAACTTGCAATGAGAAAGGAAAAAAAAAAAAAAAAAAAAAAAAGGAACAAAACAAAAACAAACCATTTAAAATCAGGCTGAAGAGAATTTTTACAGTTAAAACTTCTTACCTCCAAAAGACAAGAAAAAGGTCAGAAACATGTCAGACAACCTAATCAGGTACTTGGAATGCTTGGGAAGAGAAGAGCAAAGCACCTTCTAAAGCAGTAGACAAAAACTATGACATAGATCAGGTTGACAGCAACCAAGTGCAAACTGATAGAACAAAACAAAGGATCACAGACAGTAAGAGCTGCTCATTGGAAAGAACAACCATCCTTTCCCCTGGTCTCAGCACACACTGAGAGCCAGTGCACCAAGAAAATCAGGATCTGAGCATTGCCTTTGCTCCTTGCATGGAGTCATGATGTTTGAACTTCCAGGAAGATCAGAAGATAGTCAGCCAGGAGGAATCTTTCTGCTAGAGCACAGAGACACAGTGGTGCCCTTGCTTAAGAGACCATCTAATCCTGTCTGTCAGTCCTCTGAACAGGAGGACTTGATGTGATGTGGCCTCTACTTGGAAAGTAAGGGTGTGAACAAAACAGGGAAACACTGAGGGACTTGGATGGGGCAGGCATAAGAAAGTGTGATGGGGAGGAGAATGTGATCAATGTTCTTCATGTACATGTATGGAAATATCACTGAGAATGAGCATGTTGTGTAGTTAACATAAACTAATGTTCCAAAATAGTGAAAGGAATATAGCCATGTAAAATAGGACATTTTAAAACAAAGTCAAAAAAAACTAAAGAACAAAAAAGATATAATTTCTCCCAATCATACTTCGAATCAACAAAGGACTGGAAGAGAGAGTTAATACAAAAGCAGAAAACAGAAACTTCGGGATGATAAGATGACTCATCGGGTAAGAGGACTCTTCTGAAGGGCCTGAGTTCAAATCCTAGCAATCACATGGTGACTCACAACCCCCTGTAATGATATCTGATGCCCTCTTCTGGTGCATCTGAAGTCAGCTACACTGTACTTATGTATAATAATAAATAAATCCTTGGACCAGTATGAGCAGGGATGAGTGTGTGGGGCTGACCAGAGTGAGCAGAGGTCCTAAAAATTCAATTCCCAACAACCACATGAAGGCTCGCAACCATTTTTACAGCTACAGTGCACTCACAAACATAAAATAAATACATCTTTAAAAAACAAACAAACAAACAACCCAGTAACCTCTAAACTGAAACTGAATTTAAAAGAAAACTCACTATGTTCAGATTCAACAATATATGAAGATCCAAGTGCAGTGGCTCAACAGCCTAGAAATCCAAATGCTCTCCACCAACCAACAGCTACTTCAGTCACTGTAAGAACAGGAGGCAGCCTTAGCCAGAGCTTAAGTGGGCAGGTCAATGACCTCCCAGTGGCTCCTTTTGAGGTCAGTGGTAAAATGGACCAATGATGGTAGGGCACAGCTCACTGGTTTCTTTCACATTCTGTCCTCAGGACAGGAAAGGCTGGTAGTGGGGCAGTAGAAACCTGAAGAATGTTACACCTAGTTATCAGTCCCTAGATCTCTTATTGTGAGGAATTTGACCATGAAAGTTAGCCTGGCCCTCAGTTGGGCTAAGGCTAGAAGCCCAGAGACCTTGAAGGAATGGTAGGAACTTTGCCTGCAGCAGGCACCTGGCCCTTGTCACTAGATGCAGCCCCTTATATATTTGTGTCTATCAGTAAAGTAAGGGCAATGCCCAAAGTCCTTCCACATGTAGCCTGAACATCTCAGACCAAGACAATAGGAAAAGAGACATTGACCTGTGGTCACTTAGACTCAAGACAGATCTCCATTCTAATGAGGTACCTAGAGGCCTTGAGTTCTTAGCCAATAAGCTTTCCTTCTCAGACATTCCTCCCTGCAAATGGTATTTAATTTCAGGCCCGTCCTGAGAAGTGGGGTATGGTTTTACTCATTCAATTTCTGCCATGACAATAAATACCTTAAAACCATGGACTGCCTCTTTTCATTGGAATCCACTGTGGGGAGTCACAGAGATGGCCATTGCCTATAAAGCCACTGTCTAATTTCCTGTAGAAGATCTATTTGCATTCTCAACCACAACTGCCACCAAGCCAAATTGGACTCTCTCAAGCCAAGGACTCTCCTCAAGGGACCAGCCAGAGCTCTCCCTTTCCCACCCACAGCCCAGGGCTAGCTCCATCCCACAGGCCCAGATTCTGTTCTCAGATCTTCCACTACTTGCAGAGGTGCTGGAGTGTCCAAGAATTTGGGAACTCCATGGCCCTAGCCTCTTCCCAGGCCCAGGGACCTTCAAGCCAGCTGTGACTGCCCCGCACCTCAGACTGTAGTTTCCCACAGCCCAATACCCACCCAGCAATGGCATGGGACTAGCACAAACTCCCTTTGTCCTGCCTCCTCAAGCAGCCCAGCCCTGTGTTGGAGTGGCACAGGACTCACAACTCTACCCCCTATGACCAACTCTATCTGCCAGGCTATATTTTCCAGATTTTTGGCAACTGGACCACATGCTAGGGATCAATGTTCAAACTCCTGACACTTTCTTGGATAGTTGAAATCTGTATTGCTTGGGGATCTCTAGCATTCCAGAACAAATGGAATGTCTTTCTATATTGAAGTAATTCATTATGGTAACTTACAGTCTGTAGTCCAACTTCCCAACAATGGTCAGCTGTGAATGGGAAGTCCAAGAATCTAGTAGTTGCTCAGTCCCACGAGGCTAGTTGTTTCAGCTGGTTTTCTGTAGAAGTAGCTTCCAACAGGTATGCTGGCAAGGAAATGCAAGTGGTTAAAAAGAGTGACTCTTTCTTCTTCCAATGTCCTTAAGTAGGTCTCCCTCAGAAGGTGTGGCCAAGATTAAAGGTGTGTACTGACCTTGAACTCAGAGATCTCTTTGCTTTAGTCTCCTGGGGTTAAAGGTGTGTACTATCTTGCCTTAGGATCTTTTCATAGCCACTTTTCCTCAAGATCTCTATGCCAAGACTTAGGTCAGAAACTTGTGGTCTTCCAGCCTCAAGATCTGGATCACAGGTGAGCCCTCCAATTCTGGATTTTGGTTTATTCCAGATATAGTCAACTTGACAACTTGACAACCAGGAATAGCCATTACAATATCCAAACTCCAATAAAGACCCTTTCCACTTTCATAACACTAAGTGAAGTCATCTGAATCACAACAGGCTGCAGACTGCTATCCTTCTCTGAGTGTGCACACTGTATTAGTGTGCTTTATCTTGCTGGGATTCAAAATACCACAAAGAAATGCCACTTGGGGAAGAAAGGGTTGATTTGGCTTTCACTTCCCAATCATAGCCTACATGAGTGGAAGTCAGGGCAGGAACTCAGGATAGGACTCTTGAGGCCAGAGCTGAGGCAGATGCCATGGAGTAAAGCTGCTTACTTTGACTGAGCCTGCATATATATACATATATACAGCCATGACCTTGTACCCAGGGACAAAAAGTGGCTATGAAAAGATCCTAAGGCAAGATAGTACACACCTTTAATCCCAGGAGACTGAAGCAAAGAGATCTCTGAGTTCAAGGTCAGTACCTTGTGCTCCCCCATAGAATTACCTACAAGCCAATTAGGTTCCTTCTTCTTCCCCCCCATATTTCTCTAGCTGGTGTCAAGTTTCCCAAAACTAATTGGCACACACTAACATTCATATATTAGTGCATGGATAACATGGTTCTCTTTTTACTTGGACACAAACATTCTGTAATAAGTGTTGGCTTATAGAACCTGTCTAACTCATACTCAAAAACATCAGTTCTTTTATTTTTAGATTCAGAGTAATAAGAATAAAATGGTAGCTTGTGACGGAAACTGGGATGCTGTGACTCAATGCTCTGTTTCCCAGGACACTCCAGGGTGACTACCATCTATGGGGCTCAGAGGAAGAGACTTTGTCACATCTTCACCAAAAATCGTTTATCCAGTTTCTCACCACAGAGAAAGTTGGAGTCCAGAAGTGTTAAGCTAGGCCCTTCATGCTATGGAAACAAACAAACAAAGATATGTTCCTAAGGAATTCCCCTATCCCTAAGTCCAGATTGGTGGAATAACTTGGTATAGATGTTTGTGGATTTTAGCCATTAAAAACCCTGTAGGGCTGGGCATGGTGGTGCACACCTTTAATCCCAGCACTCGGGAGGCAGAGACAGGTGGATTTCTGAGTTCGAGGCCAGCCTGGTCTACAAAGTGAGTTCCAGGACAGCCAGAGCTATACAGAGAAACCCTGTCTCAAAAACACATTAAATAAAAAAAGTGTCATTGTGACAAAGGTAATAAAAAACAAAAAACAAAAACCAAAAACCTCCTGCATGGGATAACCCATTCAGATAAATGTTACATGTTCCAGTATATGTGGATATTACCTGTTGAATCAATGTTAAACTAGCTACAATCAATAGAACCACAGAAATTGGATACAGAGTAAGAGACAATGGGAGTACATGTAGATCTTGTTAGGAAAGAGAAATAGAATAGCTATCATTGAAGGGGGACTGGAATGGGAAGATCAAGTGGGGAAGTGGAGGGGAGAGACAGCTGACATAAGGGCCATGTGAGGGGTAGGATGGAGACCTGTACAATAGAAGCTTCCTAAAATATATACACATATAAGTGTGTTCTAAATGGAATTATCAAATAATGGGAGAGAGAGAGCCTCAATTGCCATCTCTTCTCACTAAATGAAGTTTCCAGTCCTGGGATTAGGTTATAGCTAATTGACTTGTTCAGAGCTGTCCTGTGAGTAGCCCCAAGTAACCCAGGCTATTTCCAGGACTATAGCTTGCAGACAGCTAAGACCATTTCTGAAAAGAACTAAGCAACTCAATGAACATGGAGAAGCTAAGCTGATATGCCTACATAGACCCTTTAGCCCTATGTTCTATTGCCTTTAGTACAGGAAGATCCCGTGCATGCTACCAAAAGAACAACATAAACACCAAGTCAGCCACAAACCCTCCAATCTACAATGATGCCTTGCCTGCAAAGATACACTAGTGAAATAGTGTCACAAAGTTTGTAGGAGTAACCAATCAGTATCTGATTTGACCTAAGGCTCACTCTGGAAGGAACTCATACCCAACTCCGATACCTGAGACGGGATAACCAAGGAACCTAGCATAAAACAAAATAATACTAGTCCAAAAGAAAGAAGTAGCAATAAAATTAATCCTAATGACATTTTGCTATACTCACAGATCAGGACTTTGCTCAACCAATACCAAAGAAAATTGCTCCTGCAGCAGATGCGAAAAATACAGAGATCTGAAGCCAGATGTAATGAAGAGTGAGAGAGCTTGAAACACTCAGCCTAAATCGATTGTCTTTGTTAAATCCCTCCCTGAGGGCTCAGGGAAGCCAGTGGAAATAAAGGTATAAAGAGTGTAATAGCCAGCAGGTATTGAAGGACACGAAGAAAACAAAGCCCTCTTAATCACCAGGAGCAAAGACCATATGAACTCACAGACACTGAAACAGCAAGCACGGGGCCCACGTGGGTTTGCACCAGGTCCTCTGCATATACATTATGACTTCCAATTTAGGTTTTTTATGGGATTCCTGAGTCTGTGAATGAGTGTGTCTCTTATTTTATGCCTTCTTTTGGGCACTTTTCCTTATTTATTTGTTTATTTATTTATTTTTGGTTTTTCGATTCAGGGTTTCTCTGTGTAGCCCTGGCTGTCCTGGAACTCACTTTGTAGACCAGGCTGGCCTCGAACTCAGAAATCCACCTGCCTCTGCCTCCTGAGTGCTGGGATTAAAGGCGTGCGCCACCACACCCGGCTTCCTTATCTTTGTTTATCTTGTCCAACTCCAATATGATAGGTTTTTATTTTAATCATATTACATTTCATGTTGTCATACCTTACTATTACCTCTTAGAAGTCTGTGGATTCGGGTGGAGGAGGAGGAAGGGAGAGAATGGGAGGATTAGAGGGAAGGAAGACCTTGATCAGGATGTTATGTGAAGAAACAAAACCAAAAATCTCTTCTGTTTTTGCAGAGGGCTAGGGTTCAGCTCTCAAAATCTATCTCAGGTCCCTCACAACTATCTGTAACAGCAGATCCAGAGGATTCAATTCTTCTAGCCTCTGCAGGCACCCACATGAGAGTGTTCAAACACACCCCATACATACATACATACATACATACATACATACATACATACACACACACACACACACACACACACACGCACAAAATATTTAAAACTCTGGGAGACTTCAGTGAAGAGACACATGAGTTGGTCCTCAAGAGTATTCTACAGTGAGCTATGAGTTGGGAATTGATGGATGTGGATCCCATCCATGTCTACATGATGCCCCATGTGTCAGGATGCTCTTGGGGCTCACTTCTGTGATTGTGCACCTAGACTTCTTGGAAACCACTGTGAACTCAACTTTGATGAATGTGCCAGTCAGCCACATCTCCAAGGGATCTGTGTGAGGATGGAGAAACAGCTACTACTGTGACTGCACGGGGAGTAGATTCACAGGGCCACATTGTGAGGCTTTGATACCTCATTGTTAGTCAAAGCCTTGTCACAATGATAGAACATATGAAGACACTGTTGACAGCTATATTTGTCATTGCGGGCCTGGATAAATAGGTACCCCGTGTGAGACTGACATAAATGAATGCAGAAGCAACCCCTGCAGTTTAGGGTGGGGCGGTGTGCTGAGCTGTCCTCAGAGGTTCAATGAGACACATTGTAGGCCTGCCTTCTTATCTTGGAGTCTCAGGTTGTTTGTATCTGTCAGCATGGATTCACAGTCACAACCCTAGAATAATTGTCCTCTGAGGGGCTCCACCCAGCAGCTGACTGAAACAGACGTAAAGACCCATAGCCAAACATGAGACCAAGCCCAGGAAGTCTTCCGGAAGAGTTGGGGGAAGGATTGGGGAACCTGGAGGGGACAGGGACTCCACAGAAGACCATCAGAGTCAACTATCCTATACCCTTGGGAGTTCTGAGAAATGAGCCATCAACCAAAGAGCATACAAGGGCTGGACCTAGGCCCCTACACATATGTAGCAGATGTGCAGCTTTGTCTTATGGGGGCTTAGTCTGACTCTGCTGCCTGCCGGTGGAACCTGTTACTCTAACTGGTCTGCTTTGTCTGGCCTCAGTGGGAGAGGATGTGCCTAGTGCTATAGTAACTTGAGGTGCCTGGGTGGGTTGGTACCCAGGAGGGACTTCCATTTTTTTCAGAGGTGAAAGAGAGGAGTATAGGGGACTGGGAGGAAAGGGGGGCAGTTGGAGGGGGGTTTCAATTGGGATAAAGTGAATAAATAAATAAATAAATAAATAGACAAAATTGAAAATCCAGGAGACATGTCTCCATAGTTAAGAGTGCTTGCTGTTCTAGGAGAGAAACAAGATTCGATTCCTAGCACTCATATGGCAGCTCACAACTATATGTCTCCCCAATCCCAGGGGATCAACCACTCTTTACTGATCTCTGCAGACTCTGAATTCATGTAGTACATAGACATATAGGCAGGCAAAACATCCAGTCACATAAAATTTTAAAAACTGAAAAAGTTTTTAAGAGACACTAAAAAAAAAAAAAAAAAAAATCAGGGGAGAAGCAATGAAGGAGAAGGTAAGGCAGTATGGGAGAAAATATGTTTAATGTAGTCTATACTTGCATACTCTAGTAGTCAGGGTTATCTAGAGTCACAGAATGTATGGAATGTCTCTCTATATTGAGGGAACTTATTGTAATGACTTACAATTTGTAGTCCAATTTTCCAACGATGGTCAGCTGTTAATTGGAAGTCCAAGAATCTAGTAGTTGCTCAGTCCCACGAGGCTAGTTGTTTCAGCTGGTTTTCAGTAGAAGTAGATTCCAACACATGGGTTGGCAAGTAAATGCAAGTGGTAACAAAGAGTGAATCTTCCTTCTTCCAATGTCCTTATATAGGTCTCCCTCAGGAGGCGTGGCCCAGATTAAAGGTGTGTACTTCCATGTCTGGATCTGGGACTTGTCCCAGGCTGACCTTGAACTCAGAGATCTCCTGGCTTTAGTCTCTTGGGATTAAAGGTGTGTACTATCTTGCCTTGGCCTAATCTTTTCATAGTCATTTTGCCTCAAGATCTCCATGCCAAGATCCAGGTCAGAAACTTGTGTCTTCTAGCCTCAAGATCTGGATCACAGGTGAGCCCTCCAATTCTGGATTTTGGTTCATTCCAGATATAGTCAACTTGACAACCAGGAATAGCCATTACACATACAAATGTCCCTTAGTAACACAGCCATGTACAATGGATGTACAAATGAAAATTATTTTAATAATCAAAAAATATAAGTGAGTAAAAAAACAAAGAGAAAGAAATATTAATAGTGAGTAAGTAAAATAAAAACTGAGGAGTTGGGGTGCAGCTTGGTAGAGTGCTTTCCCAGTATGCAAGAGGTCCTGAATTCAAGCTCCAAGTGTTGCATAAATCAGGAACAGTGGTGTACATCCTCTGCAATCCCAGGGATGGTGCTGTACACCTGCAAGCCCAGCACTTAATGAGAGGAAGGGGAATCAGGAGTTCAAAGTCATCTTCAGCTCTGCAGAAACCTCAAGACCAACCTGAGCCACATGAGAGACTTTCTTGAATCAATTTTTAAGTAAATAAAATTGGAAATGAACAAACATAAACCCAAAATATTTTAAAAGATCAACATAATACATCTAGCTAAACTGAAATGAAGGGAAAATATGGAAATATGGAAAGTAAAGAAAGGAAGACAGAGGTTACATGGACTCTGGGGCATTAGTAAAGGAGCATGGCTAGACATTGTATATACATCAAAAAATTAGGAGAAATGGGTTAGGAGTTAAGAGCACTGATATTCTTCCAGAAAACCTGGATTCAATTCCCAGCACCCCCAGAGCAGCTCACACCTGCCTGGAACTCCAGTTCTGGGTGACTGGATGCCCTCTCACAGACATACATATAAGCAAAATACCAATGCACACAAAATAAAACCAAGAAATCATCTTTAAACATCAAAGAATTAGAGTTAAAGAGTGGAGTTAAGTTTCTATTGAAGACCCAGGGTCATCCTACAGCCATGACCCCTTTAGCCAGAGTCATTTGATTTTAAGAATTCTGATTCCGGGGTTCAGAGAGGGGCTCCTACTTCTCAGATGAGGAGAGGGGAAAATGGGGAAAGAAGCTGTGTGAGGGTGGGTGAGGGTGGGGGACTGGGAGGAGGGAGGACTGATATTGGGATGTAAGTGAATACATTTTAGGAAAAGTATTCTGGTCTTATGTAAACATTATGTTTACAAGCTGATATTCTGGATTTTTCCCTTTCCCTTTGGACTCTATTAGCCTGTATATGAAAGTACTATCTTCATTTGTTTTTCTACTCAGGGTTCCTAGCTTGATAATCATTTGGATGAAATTCTCATAATATCAGAAAGTTTCCAGACTGTATTCATTTTTTAATTTTAATTTTGTGTTTGTACATGTATTTGTGTGTGTGTGTGTGTGTGTAGTGTGTTAAGTTCACAATTTTGTAATGGGTCACATTCACAGCTATCCCTAAATGCAAGTGGTCTTTAGGCCACAGGCTAGACACACCTCCATGGCCACAGTCACTCCTTACAGAGAACAGAATAAAAAAAGAACACTGTCACACCTGTGCATTTCTGAACTAGATTGGGCACCTCAGAAGTCTTTCTCATTGTAGGTTTTCACAACATCTCCTGATTGAAAAATGGTCTACACCGGCTGTAATATCAGAACTCCTGGAGCATCAGGCAAGAACCTCGCAGCAAGTGATCTATAGGGCACAAGGAATGTCCACAACCAATCTCAATTTCACATAGCTAGAGATGCCATAAACTGACATCAGCTATGTCATCACCCGATGAGGTTCTATGTAAATCTGAGATGTCACAAATCCTTGTGGAGGGCCACCAAGATGGTTCCTTTGGTGTTTGCCATCAAGCCTGATGACCTGAATTCAATTCCTGAGACCAACACATGGAAGAGAGCACTGACTCCTGAAAATTACTATCTCTTACACACTGAATAAAGAAATAAAAGAATAAAAGAAATAAAAGTTTTCTTAAAGTAAATAAATATTTGTGGAATGTGTGGGATCAGAGCAGCGGAGCAGGTGTAGTCATACTTCCTAGACCTGTGTTAACTTGTGGGTCTTGACCCCTTGGGGAGGTTGAATGACCTATCCACAGGGGTCAGATATCAAATATCCAGCCCATCAGATACTTACAGGATAATTAATGACAGTAGTAAAGTTGCAGTTATGAAGTAGGAATGAGAGAAAAGCACCGGGGTAGCTAGGGCGCAGAGTCAGATGACACTCGCCAGCTACCCTCAACACCCGCCACAGGATCTTATAACTTCTGGTGAGTGGAACACAGCTTCTGCTCCAATCCAATTGTGCCCGGGACCTGAGACTGCATTAGTTAGGGAAGCAGAAACCGGCCTGAGTAGGGCCACAGGCCTCATCCGGCCGGAACAGCACCCGTATAGCTAGAGCGCAGGGTCGGCTGACACCCGCCAGCTACCCACGACACCCGCCACAGGATTTGGAGAGGGCTGGTGAGTGGAACACAGCTTCTGCTCCAGTCCAATCACGCGGGACCTGAGACTGCTCTGGTTGGGGAGGCAGAAATCCGGCCTACGTAGGGCCACAAGCCTCTTCTGGTCAGAAAAGCACCGGGGTAGCTAGGGCGCAGAGTCAGCTGACACTCGCCAGCTACCCACAACACCCGCCACAGGATCTTAAGACTTCTGGTGAGTGGAACACAGCTTCTGCTCCAATCCAATTGCGCGTGGGACCTGAGACTGCATTAGTTAGGGAAGCAGAAACCGGCCTGAGTAGGGCCACAGGCCTCATCCGGCCAGAACAGCACCGGTATAGCTAGAGCGCAGGGTCGGCTGACACCCGCCAGCTAACCACGACCCCTGCCACAGGATTTTGATACTGCTGGTGAGTGGAACACAGCTTCTGCTCCAATCTTTAAACAGTGGCAACGACAACAACTAACCCCAGAGATACCAGATGGCGAAAGGTAAACGTAATAATCTTACTAACAAAAACCAAGACCACTCACCATCATGAGAACCCAGCACTCCCACTTCGCCCAGTCCAGGGCACCCCAACACACCGGAAAAGCTAGACACGGATCTAAAAGCATATCTCCTGATGATGATAGAGGACTTCAAGAAGGACTTTAATAACACACTTAAAGAAATACAAAGGAACACTGGTAAACAGGTAGAAGACAATAAAGAGGAAGCACAAAAATCCTTTAAAGAATTGCAGGAGAACACTGCTAAAGAGTTACAAATCCTTAAAGAAAAACAGGATAACCTAATCAAACAGGTAGAAGTCCTTAATGAAAAACAGGAAAACACATCCAAACAGATGATGGAAATGAACAAAACCATACTAGACCTAAAAAGGGAAGTAGACACAATAAAGAAAACCCAAAATGAGGCAACAGTGGAGATAGAAACCCTAGGAAAGAAATCTGGAACCATAGATACCAGCATCAGCAACAGAATACAAGAGATGGAAGAGAGAATCTCAGGTGCAGAAGATTCCATAGAGAACATCGGCACAACAATCAAGGAAAATGTAAAATGCAAAAAGATCCTAACTCAAAACATCCAAGAAATACAGGACACAATGAGAAGACCAAACCTACAGATAATAGGAGTGGATGAGAATGAAGATTTTCAACTCAAAGGACCAGCAAACATCTTCAACAAAATTATAGAAGAAAACTTCCCAAATCTAAAGAAAGAGATGCCCATGAACATACAAGAAGCCTACAGAACTCCAAATAGACTGGACCAGAAAAGAAATACCTCCCGACACATAATAATCAGAACAACAAATGCTCTAAATAAAGATAGAATACTAAAAGCAGTAAGAGAAAAAGGCCAAGTAACATATAAAGGCAAGCCTATCAGAATTACACCAGATTTTTCACCAGAGACTATGAAAGCCAGAAGATCCTGGACAGATGTTATACAGACACTAAAAGAACACAAATTCCAGCCCAGGCTACTATACCCAGCCAAACTCTCAATTAACATAGATGGAGAAACCAAAGTATTCCACGACAAAACCAAATTCACACATTATCTCTCCACGAATCCAGCCCTTCAAAGGATAATAACAGAAAAAAAACCAATACAAGGACAGGAACCACGCCCTAGAAACTACAAGAAGGTAATCCCTCAACAAACCTAAAAGAAGACAGCCACAAGAACAGAATGCCAACTTTAAAAACAAAAATAACAGGAAACAACAATTACTTTTCCTTAATATCTCTTAATATCAATGGACTCAACTCCCCGATAAAAAGACATAGACTAACAAACTGGCTACACAAACAAGACCCAACATTTTGCTGCTTACAGGAAACTCATCTCAGAGAAAAAGATAGACACTACCTCAGAATGAAAGGCTGGAAAACAATTTTCCAAGCAAATGGTATGAAGAAACAAGCTGGAGTAGCCATTCTAATATCTGATAAGATTGACTTCCAACCCAAAGTCATTAAAAAAGACAGGGAGGGACACTTCATACTCATCAAAGGTAATATCCTCCAAGAGGAACTATCAATACTGAATATCTATGCTCCAAATACAAAGGCAGCCACATTCATTAAAGAAACTTTAGTAAATCTCAAAGCACACATTGCACCTCATACAATGATAGTGGGAGACTTCAACACACCACTTTCACCAATGGACAGATCGTGGAAACAGAAACTAAACAGGGACACAGTGAAACTAACAGAAGTTATGAATCAAATGGATCTGGCAGATATCTACAGAACATTCTATCCTAAAACAAAAGGATATACCTTCTTCTCAGCACCTCATGGTACTTTCTCCAAAATTGACCACATAATTGGTCAAAAAACAGGCCTCAACAGATACAAAAATATTGAAATTGTCCCATGCATCCTATCAGATCACCATGGACTAAGGCTGATCTTCAATAACAAAATAAATAATAGAAAGCCAACCTTCACGTGGAAACTGAACAACACTCTTCTCAATGATACCTCGGTCAAGGAAGGAATAAAGAAAGAAATTAAGGACTTTTTAGAGTTCAATGAAAATGAAGCCACAACATACCCAAACTTATGGGACGCAATGAAAGCATTTCTAAGAGGAAAACTCATAGCTCTGAGTGCCTCCAAAAGGAAACTAGAGAGAGCACACATTAGCAGCTTGACAACATACCTAAAAGCACTAGAACAAAAGGAAGCAAATTCACCCAAGAGGAGTAGACAGCAGGAAATAATCAAACTCAGGGGCGAAATCAACCAAGTGGAAACAAGAAGAACTATTCAAAGAATCAACCAATCAAGGAGCTGGTTCTTTGAGAAAATCAACAAGATAGATAAACCCTTAGCCAGACTCACTAGAGGGCACAGGGAAAGCATCCTAATTAACAAAATCAGAAATGAAAAAGGAGACATAACAACAGATCCTGAAGACATCCAAAATACCATCAGATCCTTCTACCAAAGGCTATACTCAACAAAACTGGAGAACCTGGATGAAATGGAGAAGTTCCTAGACAGATACCAGGTACCAAAGTTGAATCAAGATCAGGTTAATGATCTAAACAGCCCTATATCCCCCAAAGAAATAGAAGCAGTCATTAATAGTCTCCCAACTAAAAAAAGCCCAGGACCAGATGGGTTTAGTGCAGAGTTCTATCAGACCTTCAAAGAAGATCTAATCCCAGTTCTTCACAAACTATTCCACAAAATAGAAACAGAAGGTACTCTACCCAACTCATTCTATGAAGCCACAATTACTCTGATACCTAAACCACAAAAAGACCCAACAAAGATAGAAAACTTCAGACCAATATCCCTTATGAATATTGATGCAAAAATCCTCAATAAAGTTCTTGCTAACCGAATCCAAGAACACATCAAAACAATCATCCATCCTGACCAAGTAGGTTTCATCCCAGGGATGCAGGGATGGTTCAATATACGGAAATCCATCAACGTAATCCAGTATATAAACAAACTCAAAGACAAAAAACACATGGTCATCTCGTTAGATGGGGAAAAAGCATTTGACAAGATCCAACACCCATTCATGATAAAAGTCTTGGAAAGATCAGGAATTCAAGGCCCATACCTAAACATGATAAAAGCAATCTACAGCAAACCAGTAGCCAACATCAAAGTAAATGGTCAGAAGCTTGAAGCAATCCCTCTAAAATCAGGGACTAGACAAGGCTGTCCACTTTCTCCATACCTATTCAACATTGTACTTGAAGTCCTAGCCAGAGCAATTCGACAACAAAAGGAGATCAAAGGGATACAAATTGGAAAAGATGAAGTCAAAATATCACTTTTTGCAGATGATATGATAGTATATCTAAGTGACCCTAAAAATTCCACCAGAGAACTCCTAAGCCTGATAAACAGCTTCGGTGAAGTAGCTGGATATAAAATTAACTCAAACAAATCAATGGCCTTTCTCTACACAAAGAATAAACAGGCTGAGAAAGAAATTAGGGAAACAACACCCTTCTCAATAGTCACAAATAATATAAAATATCTTGGCGTGACTCTAACTAAGGAAGTGAAAGATCTGTATAATAAAAACTTCAAGTCTCTGAAGAAAGAAATTATAGAAGATCTCAGAAGATGGAAAGATCTCCCATGCTCATGGATTGGCAGGATCAACATTGTAAAAATGGCTATCTTGCCAAAAGCAATCTACAGATTCAATGCAATCCCCATCAAAATTCCAACTCAATTCTTCAACGAATTAGAAAGTGCAATCTGCAAATTCATCTGGAATAACAAAAAACCTAGGATAGCAAAAACTCTTCTCAAGGATAAAAGAACCTCTGGTGGAATCACCATGCCGGACCTAAAGCTTTACTACAGAGCAATTGTGATAAAAACTGCATGGTACTGGTATAGTGACAGACAAATAGACCAATGGAATAGAATTGAAGACCCAGAAATGAACCCACACACCTACGGTCACTTGATCTTCGACAAGGGAGCTAAAAACATCCAGTGGAAGAAAGACAGCATTTTCAACAAATGGTGCTGGCACAACTGGTTGTTAACATGTAGAAGAATGCGAATCGATCCATTCCTATCTCCTTGTACTAAGGTCAAGTCTAAGTGGATCAAGGAACTTCACATAAAACCAGAGACACTGAAACTTATAGAGGAGAAAGTGGGGAAAAGCCTTGAAGATATGGGCACAGGGGAAAAATTCCTGAATAGAACAGTAATGGCTTGTGCTGTAAGATCGAGAATTGACAAGTGGGACCTCATGAAACTGCAAAGCTTCTGCAAGGCTAAAGACACCATCAATAAGACAAAAAAACCACCAACAGATTGGGAAAGGATCTTCACCTATCCTAAATCAGATAAGGGACTAATATCCAATATATATAAAGAACTCAAGAAGGTGGACTCCAGAAAGTCAAATAACCCCATTAAAAAATGGGGCTCAGAACTGAACAAAGAATTCTCACCTGAGGAATACCGAATGGCAGAGAAGCACCTGAAAAAATGTTCAACATCCTTAATCATCAGGGAAATGCAAATCAAAACAACCCTGAGATTCTACCTCACACCAGTCAGAATGGCTAAGATCAAGAATTCAGGTGACAGCAGATGCTGGCGAGGATGTGGAGAAATAGGAACACTCCTCCATTGTTGGTGGGATTGCAAGCTTGTACAACCACTCTGGAAATCAGTCTGGCGGTTCCTCAGAAAATTGGACATAGTACTACCGGAGGATCCAGCAATACCTCTCCTGGGCATATATCCAGAAGATGTCCCAACCGGTAAAAAGGACACATGCTCCACTATGTTCATAGCAGCCCTATTTATAATAGCCAGAAGCTGGAAAGAACCCAGATGTCCCTCAACAGAGAAATGGATACAGAAATTATGGTACATTTACACAATGGAGTACTACTCAGCTATTAAAAAGAATGAATTTATGAAATTCATAGCCAAATGGATGGACCTGGAGGGCATCATCTTGAGTGAAGTAACACAATCACAAAAGAACTCACACAATATGTATTCATTGATAAGTGGATATTAGCCCAAAACTTAGGATACCCAAGATATAAGATACAATTTGCTAAACGCATGAAACTCAAGAAGATTGAAGACCAAAGTGTGGACACTGTGCCCCTTCTTAGAATTGGGAACAAAACACCCAGGGAAGGAGTTACAGAGACAAAGTTCGTAGCTGTGATGAAAGGATGGACCATTTAGAGACTGCAGTATCCAGGGATCCATCCCATAAGCAGCTTCTAAACGCTGACACCATTGCATACACTAGCAAGATTTTGCTGAAAGGACCCAAATATAGCTGTCTCTTGTGAGACGATGCCGGGGCCTAGCAAACACAGGAGTGGATGTTCACAGTCAGCTATTGGATGTATCACAGGGCTCCCAATGGAGAAGCTAGAGAAAGTACCCAAGGAGCTAAAGGGATCTGCAACCCTATTGTTGGAACAACATGATGTACTAACCAGAACCCCGGAGCTCTTGTCTCTAGCTGCATATGTATCGAAAGATGGTCTAGTCGGCCATCAATGGAAAGAGAGGCCCATTGGACTTGCAAACTTTATATGCCCCAATATAGGGGAATGCCAGGGCCAAAAGAATGGGAATGGGTGGGTAGGGAAGTGGGGGGCGCTATGGGGGACTTTTGGGATAACATTGGAAATGTAATTGAGGAAAATATGTAATAAAAATATTAAAAATTAAAAAAAAAGAAGTAAAAAAAATGAAGTAGGAATGAAAATCATGTTATGGTTGGGGGTCACCATGAGAGGACAGCAGCATCACTAAGGTTGAGAACACTAATCTAGATTCTTAACCAAGGTTTCAGCATTCTAGAATCACCTGGCATCTGTAACCATCACTGAGGACCTGTTCCCACCTGCAGCTGTCCACTGACATCAGCCAAGGGTTCGGAGTACCCTCGGTGACTGCGACTCCTGATGGTCTGCTCAGTAGACTCAAAGGAGAAAAACAGAAAAGATGTAACATCTCTCTGTACTCCCAGGTTTTTGTACTCCTAAGTCTTTGTAAACTAGAAAATGACTCAATAAAGAGAGGTCCAAAAGCAAAGCACCAAAAACCTCATGCTGAAGAAGAGATCATTTAAAATGATACCTTTTCTGTTTTGTGTACGCGTGTGCATGCGTGCATGTGTGTGTGTGTGCATCCCCATGTCTATGTGTGGCAGTCAGAGGACAGCTTAGGAGAATCAGTGAGTCCCCAGAGTCAGACTCAGGCTCTCAGACTTTGCAGCAATGTTTTCTTTGGGGGACAACAATGACATCACTGGACCAGACTGGACAGGGCACAGGGTGGAGTTCTAGCTTCATGATGGAGCAGTTGAGTGAGATGCTCAAGGACCATGCTAATAGTGTTCCACACCCAGCCAGCTATGCTTTAAAAATTTTTATAAAGTTGATATAAAAACCTGACCATCTTCCCATAATATGTATAAATATTAAATATCTATCCATCTATATTTACATTGATCTTCCATGAACATCTTGAAGCTGCCCAATGGATGGGTAAGACTCAGATAAGACAGACCCCTGTATAGTTTTCCCATATTTCTACAGTAGTTTAATCTGTTCATTAGGTATAACAGATTATTATTAATAGTAACTTATAATAAATTAGAGCAACATTAACTACACAAGTAAAGGTCAATTAATACTACTGAGTTATTTTTTTAAAGATTTATTTATTTATTTTATGTATATGGGTGCACTGTAGCTGTACAGATGGTTGTGAGCCTTCATGTGGTTGTTGGGAATTGAATTTTTAAGACCTCTGCTCACTCCAATCAGCCCCACTCGCTCTGGTCAACTCTGCTCTCTCAGGCACACTGTAGCTGTTTTCAGACTCGCCAGAAGAGGGAGTCAGTTCTCATTATGGATGGTTGTGAGCCACCATGTGGTTGCT
Source organism: Mus caroli (assembly GCF_978045245.1). NCBI lineage: Eukaryota > Metazoa > Chordata > Mammalia > Rodentia > Muridae > Mus > Mus caroli. The sequence goes on along the minus strand of NW_028227263.1, from coordinate 123,113,168 downwards.
GGGACTTGAACTCAGGACCTTTGGAAGAGCAGTCAGTGCTCTTGCCCACTGAGTCATCTCGCCAGCCCCACTATTGGGTTCTTTATTTCTGGGATTTACCACTAATTTTAAAAATTTATTACATTTATTTATTCATCTATAAATTGTGTGTGAGCGGACAACTTGCAGGAGTAAGTCTTTTCCTTCCACCATGTGGGTATTAGGGATTGAACTCGGGTCTTCAAGGCTTGATGTCAAGTACAAACAGCTGAGCCTTCTCACTGATGGCCCCTCCCCCACTTAGTATTTTCAAATATTGCCAAATTTTGACAGTGGGCAGCCTAAGCCAGGAAAAAGAAAGCCTTGGTAATCATAGTTAGAGCTTGAAATTTTGCCACAAGTGAACACACCTGTAGTCCTAGTACTCAGAAGGCTGAGGCAGGAAGAGCCCGAGTTCAAGGCCAGCCTGAACTTTACAGTGGGGACAAGCAGAGATAAAGAAACTGCCTACCCTCATTTATATGCTCCTCTTAAATGCTAGATAGTGATGGAACAAATAAAATAACATTAAAGAGGATGAAGGGATTTGAGCTTCCCATCCATCTCTTCAGGAAGATGCTGGAGGGATTCCTACAGTCAGAAACCTCGGAGTCCCCTATCCGGAGTGCATCCTGAATCCTACACCAAGATTCACTGCAATATCTGCTATCTGTAGAATACCAGGAACTGAGGGCTCAAAGCCACACCCAGCCTGCGACATCAATCACATCCTTCTTCTGGCCAACCCCCCCCTCCCCCGCCCCCCAGACCAATGAGAGGAAGTGACGCATTGGTCAATCACATGGCACCATAGACCTTTCTGCCCAGTTCCAGCTGCCATGTATTAAGGACTAATTGGGAGGCCCTGGGCGGTGAGTCAGCAAATCTTAGGCTTTTCCCTCTTGTATGCATTTATTTTCTTTATTATTTGAGGAGGTTGTATGTGCACTTCATTTTGCTTCCCTTTTTCCTCCCTCATGCCTTGACACACCAGAACCAGTTTGTATCCTGTGTTATGGCTATTTGGATGACTCTTTTTAGCAGGGTAGCCTAGACACTTTGCGGTACTTATATTTAACTATTTAACCTTTTTTTTTTTTTAAAGGAAAACAAAAATTACTACTAGACTGAATCCTCTAACGCTTGCTCTGGCTGATCCACAGACAATCCTTGCTGACTTTATCTGGCTTTTTCCTACTTCGAAGTAAGTAGAGGGACCACAAGAGATTGTTAGCTGGAGACCTCAGAGGAGCGGGTGCTCGTGAGGCCTTGCAGATACAAAGAGAAAATAAATAACGTGTAGGCATCGTGAGGGTTGGATACCTGGGAATATAGAGGGTAGAGATATATTTATGTATTTATATTCATGTTTGTGAGGCCGAGAATCAGGAGAAACCACAGAGAAGCAGGCAGATGTGGACACACCGAGTATTTATGTCTAAGCCCAAGCCTTTCGTGTGAGTTCACCACCTAGGCCAGAGAGATCTTGATATTCCATTTCCAGGGTATAATCCTTTGAAGACTCGCCTGTTTTCTTTCTTTCTTAATATTTTTTTTCTTGGCTGTTAGGTAAATGCATGGGCAAAGACTGCCCTTACATATCAATAAAAGGGGTCTTTACTGTTGGCTGGAGTGTGGAGTTGTATAGCCTGGGGTTAAACAAATATATGAAAGTCCTGACCTGTAATACCTCAAAAGGTGGCAAGAAGAGATTGATGTAGATTTAATTTAGTCGTTCTAAGGGTAACCCTGTGGAGACCAAAACAAGGGAAGAATGATATGATAATCAAGGCAGATATTGGAGTTAAATAGCTACAAGGAAAAGACAAGATTTTCAGCAAATCTGGGGCTTCGAAGGGGCAGGCCAGGGGTTCCCTGATGGAGGGTGTGAAGCCACTGATCCCCTACCTCAGAAAGTGTGAGGCAATTCAATTCTTAGAGGTTTTGGTGTTTTTGGAGTTGGCTGGTTTTTTGAGACAGTGTCTCAAGGACTGTAAACTAGCTGAAAAATCATTGTGTAGCCAAGGGTGACCTTGAACTTCTAATCCTCTTGCTTTCTCCTCCCAGGTTCTGGTATTACAGGTGTGCACCACCACATCTGATTTTCTGTGTTGCTAGGATGGAACCCACAGCTCTGTACACGCTAAGCTGGCACGCTGCCAGTCAACCCACATCCCTAATGGAAGTTCTGTAGTTTTAAACCACTTAGTTTATGTCATTTTGTAACAGGGACCCCTGCAAATTTATCTGTAATATTTTACCAAAACTAACTCAGGGTTTATGTTCTGGAAATATAAATGATGTTTTTCAGAACCACAGTATATCAAAGCCAGGGAATTAGCAGTAGCAGGATACTGTTGACCAACATAAAAACTTTAATATTTACCCTGGTGTGATGTCGCATGCCCTTGATCCCAGCACCCAAACCAGGTAAAATAATAATGAATGATAAAAAGAGAGTCAAAGTCAGTAGATTGCTTTGAGAGGTCCCAAAAGGTCTAATTAAAAAAATATATAAATTATATATATATATATAAACAAGCAAATAAATAAGAAGGTAGTCATGGTATCACAGGATGAATACCATTTCAGAATTCAGGAGGCAGAGGCAGGCTCTATCAGTTCAAGGCCAGCCTGGTCAACATAGCAAGTTCCAGGACAGCCAGGGCTACACAGAGAAACCCTGTCTCAAAACAAAACAAACAAACAAAAAGCTAAAGAAGCCTGGGAGTGGTGGGACGAGCTTAACCCCAGTACTCAGGAGGAGAAGACAGTGGGATCTCTGAGTTCCAGGCCAGCCTGCTCCATAGAGTGAGTTACAGAACATCAGGGTTACACAGAGAAACCCTGTCTCATAAACTAAAAACAGCAGCAGCCGCAGCAGCAACAACAACAACAACAAAAACTACTTAATGTTCCTAGTGTATTGTTTTTAAGTGGTTGGGTGTGAACATTTGTTAACACTTCCAGCATGCAGCCTGTGCCTCAAACAATTGGGGTTCTGGGACAAGTTTGTGAGCTTGCTCATCCTCCCAGCCTCCGACCCCTGTGAGAGGTGTGTGTGTGTGTGTGTGTAAGTGTGTTTAAGTGTGTAAATAATTTCTGGAGCAACAATCTTTTGACCCAAGTTACTGGTGAAGATGTTGGAAACTCAAGTCTTGGGGAGGAATTTGTTTCACCCTGTAAAGTTAGCCTTCAGCCTTTCCCTTAGGGCTGGAGGTAAGCTTGGTGGTAAGCACGCTTGCCTAACCTGTCAAAGCTGGAACCAAAAGCCCTTCAAATAAGCAGAAATGGAAAGCGAGGGATGTCATTTTAAAGAGATATGTGAACTAAACCATCAGTTTGATTGGGTTGAGAGTTGTGACTGTCCCTGCTTTTAGTGCCTGCAGGGTATGTGGTGAGGTTTCTGGATGCTAACTAATGCTTCTTATTCGTTTGTTATTCTCTTTTCCATAGTTTGTTTGTTTGGTTGATTGATTGTTTTGCTTTTGTCGTTGTTGTTTGGTTGTTTTTTTGTTTGGTTTGTTTTTGTTTTGTAGCCCTGGCCTGCTTCAAATTCTCAGAGCTACACCTCCCTCTGCCACCTGGGTGCTAGGATTAAAGGCCTGCATCACCTGGTGGCTTTTTTGTTATTGTTTTTCAAGACAGGGAGTCTCCCTGTAGCTCTGGCTGTTCTGTAAGTAAGAGTGAGCTCTGTAGAACAGGCTGGCCTTGAACTCAGAGATTCCCTTGTCTCTGCCTCCTGAGTGCTGGGATCAATGGTGTGTGTCACCATCACCTGGCTTATTTTTTTAATTAAACCTGTTAGGGGTTCTCAAAGAATCTACTGAACTGATTTTAAGTCTCTCCCTCTCTCTCTCTCTTTCTCATTGATTACTATTTTCTTCTGATTTGGGTTGATGTCTTTGTTGTTTCTCATGTAAAGTACATGATTTGCTCATGAAATTTCAAGCTAAATATAGTCCCGTTAGTGCTCCCCATACATGCACAAATGTGGGGTCACTCACATGAACACTGGCAACTACCAGGGGTGTGTCCTCCTCATGGAAGACTGGTTCTCCTTCTCAGTAGCTATCAAGTACCATTAGCTCCTCAGTTAGGAGTGGGACCTTACACCCCCTCTTCCATCAATGCAAGAATGTTGACTGGCTTGATCTTGCTCAGGCAATCCCAGCCACTGTGAGTTTGTGTGTGCAACAACTGCCTCATGTTCCAGAGACAGCTTTTTACAGTTCTTCTTCCTGTAGTCTGGCATTTAAATGCTTTCTCAAATTCCACCATCAAATTACAGGAAGCAAAGTCTCATCTAGGGAATATTCATGGTTGAGGCAGACCCTTTTCTGTTTTTCAGCTTCAGACACAAGGAAGACTGCCTGTAACTTTGCAGTTCTGCAAACTGCTGGCCACCAATTAGAGGAGATTGGGGCGGGGGTTGGGCCTCCTGGTTCCAATATGTGCTTCTTTGATCTCTGAGTTCAGAGCACACTGAAAATGGACCACAGCAATTTATTTCTAACAGTGACCATGAGAGATGAGGGGTTGCTGCAGGTATGTTGGCCTGAGCAGAAGTCTGGTTTGGGTTCTTCTACTTTTCCTCTTCCTGCAGTGTCTGATCTAGTTGGGTTGTCACTAACGATAGGAAAACAGACCCACACCACAGTGGCGGCTGCCTGGGGAATTATTTTTAGACCCCCCTGCCCACACACACACACTCAGGCAAAACCAGGATTTGTGGATTCAACAAAGAAATTAATTTCAGAGCAAACCAGATGTGAGGGCAAGTTGAATTCTTTAAAGAAAGTAAAAAAGAAAAAAAAAGAAAAGAAAAGTACTTCAGGAGAGAGAGAGAGAAAGAGAATGAGAATAGGAAATGGGCTTTTCAAGGGAGACTCACAGTTTCTTGGCAGTGGATAGACATAGGATCTTAATGGCTCTCAAGTTACACTTCTAAGGTTGCTAAGAAACACACACACACACACACACACACACACACTTACACACACTTTGTGGTGCAATTTGTGGTGCTGGAGAGACAGCTCAGTGATTAAAAATGTTTGCTGCTCTTCTAGAGAACCCACATTTGGTTCTGACATGAGTGACTCTCCGCTGCCTGTAAACGCCAGTTTCAGTGTACTGATAATCACCTTCTGGCCTCTGCGCACATATCACACACACACACACACACACACACACACACACACACACGGGGGGGGATTTCAAAATACTTTTAAAAGAATGTTATTTTGTAATGTTAAAAATTAAAGGCGTTGAGGCTTGGGCGAGCGCTGCAGGTGGACTGCAGAGTTGAGGCAGACCAAGCCTTGGACTTCTGCGGCTTATGGCTTTCTTTTTCCGCACCACTTGCTGGGTCCCTGTTTCCAGGGTGCACAGTGGAGAAGGACCAGGTAGTGCCATGGAGCTGGTGCCCTCTTCCGGTATGCTGCGGAGCTGCAGTCCCTGCTCTGAGCCAGTGTCTCCAAGGCCTTTCCCAGCTCCTTCCCCAGTGGTCTGCGGGTCTCCAACATGTATCTTCCTTTGCCCTGGCCTTTGCCATCACTGCGCACTACTTGGCTGTGCACACCCTGGGACTATTGGGCAGCGTGTTTGTTTAGCATCATCCTGCTGAAGCCACCGTGTTGAGTTTGCATCCTGAGGTTCCACAAGGTCGATTGGACTGTCGCTGCTGCTGTTGATTTTAGGTCTTATGTCCCTGTTTTGGAGAAAAACATAATTACCACCTCTGTTTAGTTGAAATCAAATTAGCTCTTGGATAAATGAGTGAAGATTTCACTCCACCTGCAAGGCTGACTTACTTTAGGTTCAGGGCAAAGAAGAGCAGGTCCAGGTGTCCTTCCAGGGACCTGGATGGGGGGCAGATGAGGGAGGAGGAAAGAGTGATAAAGAAAGAAGAGATGCCCTGATTTGAGCCTTTGTGCCTGTGGCTCCTTACTTCTGAAGATTAGAGTATCTTAATACCTTCAACTGGTACCCATCAATAAATACCATTTAAATACCTTAAAAAATATGTAAAGGCTTTTTCTCAACACACAAAGTTTAAGGTGCCTTTATGAGGGGTATTGTCTAGGACAGGAAAAAATCGAGCTAGAGAACTGCCATACGTTATGTTAGCCCAGTGGTTCTCTACCTTCCTAATGCCGTGTCCCTTTAATAGAGTTCCTCATGTTGTGGTTACCACCAACCATAAGATTTTTTTACATTGCTACTTAATAGCTGTAATTTTACCACTGTTATGAATCACAATGTAAATATCTGATATTCAGGATATCTGATTTGTGACCCCAGTGAAAGGGACACTCAATCCTTAAGGGGTCACAAGCACAGACTGAGAACCTCTGTTTTAGCCAGAAATAAACACAGCCTAATTCCTTATATATTTTGTTATACTTGGTGGGGATGTCTTCAGGAAGACATCCTGGCCCTAAGTGATGATAGTTTATTTATGCTCTTAGACAAGATGTCCTTTGAAGAACATGTACAGTGTCAGTGGGCCTTCAGGTCCTTGTCAGTGGGGTCTGACCTCTGGACACCAGGTCTCTAGAGCATAACATCCGCCCTCCCCAAGCCTCTCTCTCCCCCACATCACTACAATGCAGTATCTTCCTAGCCTGCCTCAGGCTGTCTGACAGAGACATGCCTACCATCCAGGTGCCCTACCGAGTTTTCTGGAATTGTGCCTATATTTTTCTGTCTCGATTTTTTAGTTTCCCTGCAAAGAGTCTAGATGTTGGGTAATGTCTCCCTTTGGGCTTCTTGATATAGTAGCTTGATGACTTGGATAAGCCTGTTTGCTAAAGACTGTAGATGTGCTAGGTTAAGATTTTCATGTTTTCTGGATGATTTCTATTGTTTCTGCATCTGATATCTGGGGAGGGTCCTTCTTTCTGTGTTTTTGTCATAAAGAGTTAAAATTCTTGGACATCATAATTTTGTTAAGCCTTCCTTTGGATAGTTTTGGCACATCCATTTTTTTTGTGTGTTTTTTTTTCAGTACTGAAGACTAAATCTGGTACAGCGGAAAAAGTTCCCCAAGCGCTAATCCATCCATCAGCCTTCTTCTTATTTTTTGTTCTTATATACTTCAAAAATTACATCTCATTTATTTTTAAAATTTTAATTAATATTACATATTATTTATTATGTATTTTGTTTTGTCTGTGCATCTCATGCATGCCTGGTGGCCAGGGAGGCCAGAAGGAGGTTTCAGGTGCCCTTGGTTATGAGTCATCGGATATAATCACTGGTAACTGAACTCAGGTCCTCTGCAAGATCAGCAGGTACTCTTAACCCCTGAGGTGCACCCTACTGTCATAGAAAACCACCATGTGGATGCTGGGAGATTAACCCAGATTCTCTGGAAGAACATCCAGAGCTCCTACCCACTCAGCCATCTCTGCAGCCCCATTTTTTTCTTTGAGACAAGGTTTCACTAAGGTGCCCAGGCTTGCCTTGACTTCACTATGTTTGTAGGCAGACCCTGAATTTGAAATCCTCCAGCCTTAGCCTCTGAAGTAGCTGGGATCCCAGGTCTGTGCCACTGGACCCAGCTACCTGATAATATTTACAGCTGTATTATGCCAGAAGTGTATCCTGTCCCATAATACTGTTATGATAATAGCATCATAAGTATTGTCCTGTATTAGCATTCTACCTGGTATCATAGAAGTAGAGGTACCAGTATTCTTTTAACATGTATGGGTATGTGTGTGCCTGAGTGTATGTAGGAGCATCACATGTGTGTCCTGCCTGCAGAGTCCATAAGAGGGTGTCAGATCCCCTGGAGCTAAACTTATACACAGCTGGGAGATCCCTAGTGTAAATGGTACAAACCAAATGTGGGTCTTCTGCAAGAGAACCAAATGTTCTTAATTGCTGAGCCATCACCCCAGCCCAATCAGTAATTCTTTAGAGTAATAAATCTCACCTTGCTGTTTTCCAAGTGATGTAGCAGTGGTTCTCAACCTGCGGGTCAGTGTTTGAGGGGTCAGTGACTATTTCACAGGAGTTACCCAGGACCTTAGGAAAATAGATATGTACATTGGTATTCATAAAGTCTCAAAATTACAGAACTAGCAAAATTAACATTATAGTTGGAGGTCACCAAAAACTTGAGAAACTGTATGGAATGGTTTCATCTTTGAGACCATTGAGAACCACTGTTGTTTTAGTGATGCTTCCAATGGGATGAGAGTTACAATGAGACCATACTGTAAACCTCTCTGCCCTATTTATCACATACAATGAACAGTGCAGTATGTGATGAGTTAGTGACTACAAGTATGTGTGGAGATGGGGACTGGGGTGTTTGTGTGGAAGCCAGATACTGACATCAAGTGTCTTCCTCAATTACTCTCTACCTGATTGTTGACACAGGATCTCTCAGTAAACCTGGAGCTCAGCAAATCTGGCTAAATAAAGCTGGCCGGCAGGCTTCAGGGATCCTCCTGTGTCTGCCTTCCCAGTGCTGGGATCGCAAGACTGGGCCATCACACTCTTTTTTTCCCTTAACATATATTCTACCCCAACCACAGTTTCCCCTAATTCCTCTTCTCCCAGTCCCCCTCGCATACACTTCCCTGTCCCCTAGATCCACTTCTACTTCATTTCCCTTTAAAATAAGAGTAAGCCTCCCAGGGATGTCCGTTAAACACTGCAAAGCAAATATAGTAAGCCTGGGCACAAACCCTGATATCAAAGCTGGATGAGGCAACCCGGTAGGAAGAAAAGGGTTTCAAGTGCAGGCAGACAAGTTAGGGACACTCTCCACTTCTGCTGTTGGGGGGGGGGGAGGTCCCAGGAAATCAACAAGCTGCACAATCATAACATCTATGCAGAGGACCTAGTGCAGACCCATGCAGGCTCTGCGATGGTCTCTTTAAGTCTCCATGAGCCTCAGTGAGCCCTGCTTAGTTGATTCTGTGTGATGTGTTCTCATGGTGTCCTTGACCCCTCTGGCTTCTACAGCCCTTCCTCCCCTTCTGTGGGGTTCTCCTGACTTCGCCTAGTGTTTGGCTGTGGGTCCCTGCATCTGCTCCTCTCTGTTGCTGGACATTGCCTCTGATGATAATCAAGCTAGGCACTGATGTACGAATATAGCAGAAAAATAATTTCATTAACTTCTTTTTTTTTGCCAGTTGTGTTTGGTTCCATCTTTGATCTCTGTGCTGAGCAGCCTCTGGTTCCTGGCCATCAACATAGTCTCAGACATGGGCTCCCTCTCATGGTGTGGGCCTCAAGTTGTACCAGTCACTGGTTGGCCAGTCTCAAAAGTTCTAGATCATCATTAACCTAGCACATCTTGCAGGCAAGACATCTAGTAGGTTGAAGGTTCTGTGGCTGCACACCCTGCTTGTTACATAAATGCTGAGGACACAGCTTATGTTCCTACACTTGTGCAGCAAACACTTTACCAGCTCTACCACTTCCCTGCTCCTCTCCCCTTTTTTGCTTTGTGCTTAACTCAGCTGCTTGCCTGATTTTCCCACAGATCCCATCTGTTTCTTATTCCTTGTATTCACCTCTCCGAAGACGCATCTCTCTTCCTTAACACACGATGGCGTCATTTTTTTCTGATTTTGGCCTTATGTGGTACTTGGAAGAGCTAAACAAGAAAGAATTCATGAAGTTTAAGGAATTACTCCAACAGGAGATTTTGCAGTTGGGGCCGAAACAGATTTCTTGGACAGAAGTGAAGAAGGCATCTCGTGAAGACCTTGCCAAATTACTGTTGAAACATTATGAGGAGAAGCAAGCCTGGGATATGACCTTCAAAATCTTCCAGAAGATGAATAGGAAGGATCTCATGGAGAAGGCAGGAAGAGAGATTGCTGGTGAGTTGGTCAAAGCTGCTTTACAGTGGGTGAGGATCATGCCATAGTTTTGATAACTGTTCTTCATGCCCATATACCCTAGGGCATTGGGTGTCATGGGATATTCTTCTGCTTGAGAAAGGAGGCAGCTTAATGTAGACACATTAGGTCTAGTCTGTGTATCAAATGTATGAGGGTAGCATGCCCTAACCTATTCAGTTAAACTTCCACCCAGGACATTAATAATGTTCCCCTGAATCTAAACTGGAGCCTTAACTCTATAGTGAAATGGTAATACTGAGAATTTAGGGTAGTAGCAACAGAACACACCAGCAATAAATCATATTTATAGGGTCTAGGAATATGGCTTTGTCTGCTTGCTATGTAAACATGACCGTCTGACTTTGGATCTCAGCAACCACATAAAAGCAAGGCATTGTAGCAAGTGGTCAGTCAGTTTGGCAAGTTTTAAGCCAACTTAAAAAAAATTGTCTCAAAAAAAAAAATGAGATAGAGCCAGGCAGTGGTGGCGCATGCCTTTAATCCCAGCACTCAGGAGGCAGAGGAGGTGAATTTCTGAGTTCGAGACCAGCCTGGTCTACAGAGTGAGTTCCAGGACAGCCAGGACTATACAGAGAATCCCTGTCTTGAAAAAGAAATGAGATTGGGTGCCTACAGAGAACCATGGCTCTGTTTTCAGAACCTGCCTGGTGCTTCACAACCATCCATAACTCCAGTTCCAGGGTATTCAGTGCCTTCTTCTGTCCTCTGAGAGCAGTGCACAATGCCGGTGTGCATGCATTCATGCAGACAAAAGCATCTATTCACCCAAATTGAAAACAAATCAATCTTTTAAAAAGCAGAGAGTATTTGAAGAAGATACCAGTGTCAACCTGTGCCCACCCCCTCACCCTCCCACATACATATCACATATGTATTTGAAACAGCTATGTACTACAGTGTGAAGCAGATTTCTCAGTCTATGTTGTGACTGTGGATGTTTTGATTTTAACAAGCAAAATCTTATATAAAAAAATCCATGTTTTGTGAACATTGTGATATAAGAGTCAGACATGTCTTTATTCTGGTATAAGATAGTATGGCTGCTTTAAGGCTCCATTCATGTCTTTGTCCTTGTGGCTCCATGATAAGCCTGGATGTAGGTTTTTTTTTTTTTTTTTTTTTTCTAAGCCCAGCCTTCTTGGGATTCACTAGTTGTCTTAGATCTGTAGCTATATGATATTCTTTACTCTTCAGTCTATATTTGTTTAAAGATTGTCTCTGTGCTGTTCTTTATATCCCACCTTCTTCTGGGATTCTAGTTGAGCATATTTAAATCTTCAATTTATAATCAAAATACATAAGAACAGTTAGAAATTATATTATGTACATATGAGAGTAGCTGCATATATGTTTGTGCCCCATGTATGGACAGTGCCCTTGAAAGCTAGAAATGGACATCAGATCTGGTACTGGACCTAAAGAATGTGGATGATGTCATGTGAATGCTTGGAATTGAACCCAGGTCCTCTTGGTGCTTTTAACCACTCAGCTCTCTTGAATGCCATCATATATATCTTTATACAATAACTTGTATATATCTCCTTTTCTTTTTTTATTAGATATTTTCTTTATTTACATTTCAAATGTTATCCCCTTTCCTAGTTTCCCCTCTGAAAACCCCCTATCCCATATCCCTTTCCTCTGATCCCCAACTCACCCACTTCCATTCCTGGTCCTGGCATTCCGCTATACTGGGGCATAGAACCTTCACAGGACCAAGGGCTTATCCTCCCATTGATGACCAACTAGGCCATCCTCTGCTACATATATAGCTAGAGCCACAAGTTCCACCATGTGTTTTCTTTGATTGGTGAAGGAGCTCTGGGGAGTACAGGTTAGTTCATATTGTTCCTTCTATGGGTCTTCAGTCCCCTTCAGCTCCCTGGGTATTTCTCTAGCTCCTTCATTGGGGACCTTGTGCTCCGTCCAATGGATGACTGTGAGCATCCACTTCTGTATTTGCCAGGCACTGGCAGAGCCTCACAAGAGACAGCTATATCAGGCTCCTGTCAGCAGGCTCTTCTTGATATCTGCCTAGTGTCTGGGTTTGGTGGTTGTTAATGGGGTGGATCCCCAAGTGGGGCAGTCTCTGGATGGTCACTCCTTCAGGCTCTGCTCCAAACATTGTCTCTGTAACTCCTTCCATGGGTATTATGTTCCCCATTCTAAGAAGGAACAAAGTATCCACACTTTGGTCTTCCTTCTTCTTGAGTTTCATGTGTTTTGCAAATTGTATCTTAGGTATTCTAAGTTTCTGGGCTAATATCCACTTATCAGTAAGTGCATATCATGTGTGTTCTTTTGTGATTGGGTTACCTCACTCAGGATGATATCCTCCAGATATATCCATTTGCCTAAGAATTTCATAAATTCATTGTTTTTAAACTGCTGAGTAGTAATCCATTGTGTAAATGTACCACATTTTCTGTATCCATTTTTCTGTTGAGGGACATCTGGGTTCTTTCCAGCTTCTGGCTATTATAAGTAAAGCTGCTATGAACATAGTGGAGCACGTGTTCTTATTACAAGTTAGAACATCTTCTGGGTATATGCCCAGTAGAGGTATTGCTGGATCTTCCGGTAATACTATGTCCAATTTTCTGCAAACCTGATTTCCAGAGTGGTTGTACATGCTTGCAATCCCACCAACAATGGAGGAGTGTTCCTCTTTCTCCATATCCTTGCCAGCATCTGCTGTCACATGAATTTTTGATCTTAGCCATTCTGACTGGCGTGAGGTGGAATCTCATGGTTGTTTTGATTTGCATTCCCCTGATGATTAAGGATGTTGAACATTTTTTCAGGTACCTCTCAGCCCTTCGGTATTTCAATTGAGAATTCTTTGTTTAGCTCTGTACCCCATTTTTTAAATAGGGTTATTTGATTTTCTGGAGTCCAACTTCTTGAGATCTTTGTATATATTGGATATTATTCCCCTATCAGATTTAGGATTGGTAAAGATCCTTTCCCAATCTGTTGGTGGCCTTTTTGTCTTATTGACAGTGTTTTTTGCCTTACAGAAGCTTTGGAATTTTATGAGCTACCGTTTGTCAATTCTTGATCTTACTGCACAAGACATTGCTCTTCTGTTCAGGAAATTTTCCCCTGTGTCCATATATCTTTGAGGCTTTTCTCCACTTTCTCCTCTATAAGTTTCAGAGTCTCTGGTTTTATGTGGAGTTCCTTGATCCACTTAGACTTGAGCTTTGTAAAAGGAGATAAGAATGGATCAATTCTCATTCTTCTACATGACAACCACCAGTTGTGCCAGCACCATTTGTTAATAAAGCTGTCTTTTTTCCACTGGATGGTTTTAGCTCCCTTGTCAAAGATCAAGTGACCATAGGTGTGTGGGTTCATTTCTGGGTCTTCAATTCCATTCCATTGATCTACCTGTTTGTCTCTGTACCAGTACTATGCAGTTTTTATCACAATTGCTCTGTAGTACAGCTTGATGTCCGGCATGGTGATTCCCCCAGAGGTTCTTTTATTGTTGAGAATATTTTTTGCTATCCAAGTTTTTTTGTTATTCCAGATGAATTTGCAAATTGCCCTTTCTAATTCATTGGAGAATTGAGTTGGACTATTGATGGGGATTGCATTGAATCTGTAGATAGCTTTTGGCAAGATAGCCATTTTTACTATATTGATCCTGCCAATCCATGAGTATGGGGGATCTCTCCATCTTCTGAGATCTTTGATTTCTTTCTTCAGAGACTTGAAGTTCTTATCATACAGATTTTTCACTTTCTTAGTTATAGTCACACCCAGGTATTTTATATTATTTGTGATTATTGTGAAGGGTGGTGTTTTCCTAATTTCTTTCTCAGCCTATTTATCCTTTGTGTAGAGAAAGGCCACTGATTTGTTTGAGTTAGTTTTATATCCAGCTTCTGCGCTGAAGCTGTTTATCAGGTTTAGGAGTTCTCTGGTGGAATTTTTAGGGTCACGTATATATACTATCATATCATCTGCAAATAGTGATATTTTTGACATCTTCCTTTCCAATTTGTATCCCCTTGATCTCCTTTTGTTATCGAACTGCTCTGGCTAGGACTTCAAGTACTAAATTGAATAGGTAGGGAGAAAGTGGGCAGCCTTGTCTAGTCCCTGATTTTAGTGGGACTGCTTCAAGTTTCTCTCCATTTAGTTTGATGTTGGCTACTGGTTTGCTGTATATTGCTTTTATTGTGTTTCAGAATGGGCCTTGAATTCCTGATCTTTCCAAGACTTTTAACATGAATGCGCGTTGGATTTTGTCAAATGCTTTTTCATCATCTAAGGAGATGATCATGTGGTTTTTGTCTTTGAGTTTGTTTATATAGTGGATTACATTGATGGATTTCCGTATATTAAACCATCCCTGAATCCCTGGCATGAAGCCTACTTAGTCATGACGGATGATCTTTTTGATGTGTTCTTGGATTCGGTTTGCGAGGATTTTATTGAGTATTTTTGAATCAATATTCATAAGGGAAATTGTTTTAAAGTTCTCTTTCTTTGTTGGGTCTTTGTGTGGTTTAGGTACCAGAGTAATTGTGGCTTCATAGCATGAATTGGGTGGAGTACCTTCTGTTTCTATTTTGTGAAATAGTTTGAGGAGAATGGGAATTAGGTCTTCTTTGAAGGTCTGATAGAACTCTGCACTAAACCCATCTGGTCCTGGGCTTTTTTGGTTTTGAGACTATTAATGACTATTATATTTCTTTAGGGGATATGGGACTGTTCAGATCATTAATCTGACCTGGGTTTAACTTTCGTACCTGGTATCTGTCTAGTAAATTCTCCATTTCATCCAGGTTATCCACTCTTGTTGAGTATAGCCTTTTGTAGTAGGATATGATGATTCTTTGGATTTCCTCAGGATCTGTTGTTATGTCTCCCTTTTCATTTCTGATTTTTTTAAATTAGGATACTATCCCTGTGCCCTCTAGTAAGTCTGGCTAAGTGTTTATCTATCTTGTTGATTTTCTCAAAGAACCAGCACCTGGTTTGGTTGATTCTTTGAATAGTTCTCTTTGTTTCCACTTGGTTGATATCAGCCCTGGGTTTGCTTATTTCCTGCCATCTACTACTCTTGGGTGATTTTGCTTCCTTTTGTTCTAGAGCTTTTAGGTGTACTGTCAAGCTGCTAGCGTATGCTCTCTCTAGTTTCTTTTTGGAGGCACTCAGAGTTATGAGTTTTCCTTTTAAGAACTGCTTTCACTGTGTCCCATAAGTTTGGGTATGTTGTGGTTTCATTTTCAGTAAACTCTAAAAAGTCTTTAATTTCTTTATTTCTTCCTTGACCAAGTTATCATTGAGTAGAGTGTTGTTTAGCTTCCTTGTCAATGTTGGCTTTCTATTATTCATGTTGTTATTGAAGATCTGCCTTAGTCTCTGGTGATCTGATAGGATGCATGGGACAATTTCAAAATTTTTTAACTGTTGAGGCCTGTTTTATGACCAATTATTTGGTCAATTTTAGAGACGGTACCATGAGGTACTGTGAAGAAGATAGATCCTTTTGTTTTAGGGTACAATGTTCTCTAGATATCTGTTAAATCCACGTGTTTCATAATTTCTGTTAGTTTCACTGTGTCTTTGTTTAGTTTCTGTTTCCAGGGTCTGTCTGTTGATGAGAGTGGGTTGCTAAAGTCTCCCACTACTATTCTATGCTTTAAAAATGTGTGCTTTGAGCTTCACTAAAGTTTCTTTAATGAATATGGATTCCCCTGCATTTGTAGCATAGATATTCAGAATTGAGAATTCAGTGTGGAAGATTTTACCTTTGATGAGCATGAAGTGCCTCTTCTTGTCTTTTATGATAACTTTGGGATCAAAGTCGATTTTATTAGGTATTAGAATGGCTACTCCAGCTTGTTTCTTCAGACCAGTGCTTGGAAAATTGTTTTCCAGCCTTTTACTCTGAGGCAGTGTCTGTCTTTGTCTCTGAGGTGGGTTTCCTGTATGCAACAAAATGTTGGGTCTCATTTATGTAGCCAGTCTGTTAGTCTATGTCTTTTTACTGGGGAATTGAGTCCATTGATATTAAGAGATTTTAAGGAAAATAATTGTTACTTCCTGTTATTTTTGTTGTTAGAGTTGGGATTCTGTTCTTTCGGCTATCTTCTTTTAGGTTTGTTGAAGGATTACTTTCTTGCTTTTTCTAGGATGTCATTTCCCTTCTTGTGTTGGAGTTTTCCTGTTATTATCCTTTGAAGGGCTGGATTCGTGGAAAGTTATTGTGTGATTTTGGTTTTGTCATGGAATACTTTGGTTTCTCCATCTATGCTAATTGAAAGTTTTGGTATGTATAGTACCCTGGGCTGGCATTTGTGTTCTCTTAGGGTCTGTATAACATCTGTCCAGGATCTTATGGCTTGTATAGTCTCTGGTGAGAAATCTCGTGTAATTCTGATAGTTCTCCCTTTATATGTTACTTGATCTTTTTCCCTTAATGCTTTTAATATTCTATCCTTATTTAGTGGATTTGTTGTTCTGATTATTATGTGTCGGGAGGAATTTCTTTTCTGGCCCAGTCCATTTGGAGTTCTGTAGGCTTCTTGTATGTTCATGGGCATCTCTTTCTTTAGGTTAGGGAAGTTTTTTTCTATAATTTTATTGAAGATATTTACTGGCCCTTTAAGTTGAAAATCTTCATTCTCTTCTATATCAATTATCCTTAGGTTTGGTTTTCTCATTGTGTTCTGGATTTCTTGGATGTTTTGAGTTAGGATCTTTTTTCATTTTGCATTTTCTTTGATTGTTGTGTCCATGTTTTCTATGGAATCTTCTGCACCTGAGATTCTCTCTTCCATCTCTTGAATTCTGTTCCTGATCTATGGTTCTTGATTTCTTTCCTAGGATTTCTATCTACAGAATTGTCTCCCCTTGTGATTTCTTTATTGTTTCTACTTCCATTTTTAGTTCCTGTTTGGTAGTGTTTTCCTATACTCTTTAAGCGATTTTTGCGTTTCCTCTTTAAGGGCTTCTAGCTGTTTACATGTATTTTCCTTTATTTCTTTAAGGGAGTTATTTATTTCCTCCTTAAAGTCCTCCATCATCATCATGAGAAGTGACTTTAGATCTATATCTTGCTTTTCTGGAGTGATGGTGTATCCAGGACTTGCTGTGGTGGGAGAGTTTGGTTCTGATTATGCCAAGTAACCTTGGTTTCTGTCGTTTCTGTTGCTTGCCTCCTGCCATCTGATTATCTCAAGTGCTTGCTGCCCTCAATATATCTGGTTGGAGCCTGTCCTTCCTATAATGCCAGGTGATTCAGGACTCTTCAGAGTCCAGCTTTCTCTGTGATCCTGTGTTTCCAGGCTTCTGTGAATCTGAGATTCTGTGTGTGTCAGAGTTCTTGGCAGTCAAGTTTCCTCTGAGACCCTGAGATCCTGGTGTGACCAAGCTCCTGTTATCCTGAGATCCTGGAATCCTAAGAGCCTGGGCATGTTACAGCACCTGGAAGTGGTGTCTTTTCTGGGGACTGTGGGGCTGTCTGGTGTGTTCAAAACCAAGGTGTACCAGCACAGATCAGAAGGAACCCAAGCTGCTGGTCAGGCGGAGCTCCCGTGTCCTTGCTCCTGCTG
Organism: Mus caroli; assembly: GCF_978045245.1. Lineage (NCBI taxonomy): Eukaryota > Metazoa > Chordata > Mammalia > Rodentia > Muridae > Mus > Mus caroli. The sequence goes on along the minus strand of NW_028227263.1, from coordinate 123,095,686 downwards.
TCACAGGCTTGTCACAGTTGGTTTGGAACAGATGTTGTGTTCCACTCACCTGTGATCCTAAGATGTGTGGAGAGTCCTCTGGGGACCATGGGACCATCTGCTGAGTTTGTGTCCAAGGTGACCTGGAGCTGGCGCTGACCAGAGGGCCTCCTTTTCTTTTCAAAAAGTCTATACTTTAGTTTGGCTTTTGTTTCTCACGGTCCTTAGGCCCTTCATTCCCTGTCCATATATTTCTTTATTATTTTTACTTATTCACTTTATATACTGCTCACTGCCCCCTCCCAGTCACCCTCTCCCACAATCCTTCCCTATCACCCTTTTTTTCTTCTCCTCTCTTTGAGTTGGGGACAGGTTCAGAGGTTCAGTCCAGTATCTTCAAGGCAGGAAGCATGGCAGTGACCAGGCATACGTGGGACTGGAGGAGCAGAGAGTTCCATCTCTTATCCCAAGGGCAGCTAGCAGAAAACTCACTTCCAGGCAACTAGGACAAGGGTATTAAGGCCCATACCCACAGTAACACACGTACTCCAACAAGGCTACACTTCCTAATTGTGCCACTATGTAGGCCAAGCATATACAAACCATCACATCTGTAGACATGATAAATTTTGGGTTAAAAATTTTGTGGGTGGGTTGGTGTCTCTATTGCTTTACTGAAGTTCCTGTCTGGATATAGGAAGTAGCCTACCTATATCCAGGTTCCATGTCCCCAATGTAGTGATCACAGCTAAGATCACCCCCATTGATTCTTGTGCATCTCCCTTGTCCCAGGCTGTGTCTAGTCCTGGAGATGCCCTCCACCTCCTCACCCCCATCAGTTGCAGATTTCCATTCATTTTCATGGCCATATGGCCATATCTCCTGTCCTCCCCCTGAACCCCCCATTTCCCTCCCCATCTCCCTTCCCTCCAGTTCTCTCCCTGCATCTGCCTCTCATGACTATTTCATTATCCCTTCTAAGTGAAATTCAAGCTTCTGTGCTTAGGCCTTCCTTCTTGTTTAGCTTCTTTGGTTCTGTGGAGTGTACCATGGTACCTGTATTTTATGGCTGTATTTTATCCACTTTTAAGTGAGTACATATGATGATGCCCTTTGGGAACTGGACTATCTTACTCAACATAATATTCTCAAGTTCCACCTATTTGCCTGAATAATTCATGATGTCTTGGTTTTTAATAGCTGAATAGTATTCCATTGTGTAGATGTACCACATTTTCTGTATCCATTCTTTAGTTGCAGGACAGCTAGGTTGGTTTCCAGTTTCTGGCTATTATGAATTCTCTTCCTGTTGCAGAATTAGGGTCAGCCCATTCTCAGATAAGAATGTTCCTGACACTCAGAGCAATGCTACTGTGCTCCAGGGTCAGTGAAAGTCTTCTCATATTAACTAGCGTTGTTCTGGGTCTACAGCTTACCAACTTCTAAAAACACACATCATAAGGGGGCTGAAGAAATGACTCCGTGACTAGGAGCATATCCCACTCTTGCAGAGGACCTGAGTGTGTGTCTGTTGGGGGGCGGTGCCAGGCTGTTGGGATGCACAGAGACACTGCTTCATGGGGTGGGAAAGCCAGAGCTGGTTTGTGGGTCCCCAAGCCTTCAGTAAGGCCACAGGGTTCTCTTACTCTTGGGCATCTAGGCGCCACTGGGAGTCTTGAAAGAGCAGAGAATGGAGTCAGGTCAGAGGGCTGAGAGCAGCATCTAGCCTGGGACAGGGGTGGAGGATGTAAGGGGGAACTCTGGTTTATCCCTGTGGGGTGATTGTCCTCAGCTTGGCAGAGGCAGGCTTAGTGGCTGTTGTGGCTGGGAGCACAGAGGTCTTCTATGGGAGAATTAAGTTGTGGCTCTGTAGTCAAATGCCTTCTTCATGGCTCCCCACTGCAGATCTTGATGAAAGAGACACTCCGTGGTTCTAATCAGCTTATTGGTTGTTCATGGTGGAAAATGGATGCATAATGTGCCATACCTACTTCTCAGTGTAGACCTGAGAATTAAATATCTTATGCAAGGAGAAATGTCTGGAAAGGGAAGCCTATTGGCTCAACCCTCTGGGCCTAGGTACCTCATTAGCATGGAGAACTCTGTTTTGGGCCTACATGACCATAGGACACATTTCTTTTATATAAGGAGTGTGGTCCATGTTCCAAGTCAAGAGTCTGCCAGGGGACAGGGAGTCACCTAAGCCTCAGGTGTGTGCCCACTGAGTCTTTGGGTCTCAACCCGCTCTATCTTACCAAATTTCCTGGCATGGTTTTACTATCCAACATATGAGTTCAATCCCCAGCACCTATGGGGAGCTGCTCATGGACTGTTGTGAATCCAGCTAGGGGAGGAGAGAGTGGGTTTAACACTTCTGACCTCCACAGGAATCCACCAACATACACATAGTTAAAAATAAATACTTTTGCTGAGCGGTGGTGGTGCACGCCTTTAATCCCAGCACTCAGGAGGCAGAGGCAGGCAGATTTCTGAGTTCGAGGCCAGCCTGGTCTACAAAGTGAGTTCCAGAACAGCCATGGCTATACAGAGAAACCCTGTCTCAAAACAACAACAACAACAACAAACAAACAAACAAAACAATAAACAAATAAATACTTTTAAAGAATACATTCTGAGAATTAAAATGTCTAGGTCAGACTCTGTGTGGATGAATGTTTAACTTAACGTTGATATGTTGTGGACTTTTTTTCCCTTGTGCTCACTGACTCAGGACACTCAAAGTTATATCAAGCTCATTTGAAGAAGAAGCTGACCCATGATTATGCCAGAAAGTTTAACATCAAAGATAAAGATTCCCTTAAGCAGAAATTTACCCAGGATGACTGTGATCATTTTGAGAACCTTCTCATATCAAAGATGACTGGAAAGAAGCCACACATGGTGTTCCTGCAAGGAGTGGCAGGAATTGGCAAGTCACTGATGTTGACAAAGTTAATGCTTGCCTGGTCAGAAGGCATGGTGTTTCAGAACAAATTCTCCTATATCTTCTACTTCTGCTGTCAAGATGTGAAGAAGATGAAGAGAGCAAGCCTGGCAGAATTGATCTCCAAAGAGTGGCCCAACGCCTCAGCTCCCATAGAGGAGATCCTATCCCAACCAGAGAAACTCTTATTTGTCATCGACAGCTTGGAAGTGATGGAATGTGATATGTCTGAATGGGAGTCGGAGCTGTGTGATGACTGCATGGAGAAGCAGCCAGTGAATATACTGATGAGCAGTTTGCTCAGGAGGAAGATGCTCCCCGAATCCTCTTTCCTCATCTCTGCTACCCCAGAGACTTTTGAGAAAATAGAGGACAGGATTGAGTGCACAAATGTAAAAATGATGGCAGGATTCAATGAGAGCAATATTAAGATGTATTTCTACAGCTTGTTCCAAGATAGGAACAGAACCCAGGAAATCTTCAGTTTGGTGAGAGAAAATGAGCAGCTGTTCTCTGTATGTCAAGTCCCTGTGCTCTGCTGGATGGTGTCTACTTGTCTAAAAAAAGAGATAGAGAAGGGAAGAGACCCAGTCTCAATCTGCCGACGTACCACCTCCCTGTATACCACTTACATCTTCAATTTGTTCATTCCCCAAAGTGCCCAATATCCAAGTAAGAAAATCCAAGAGCAGCTGCAGGGCTTGTGTTCTCTGGCCGCTGAGGGCATGTGGACTGACACATTTGTGTTTGGTGAGGAGGCTCTCAGGAGAAATGGGATCATGGACTCTGATATCTCCACACTGCTGGATGTAAGGATCCTTGAAAAGAGCAAGGAATCTGAAAAATCTTACATTTTCCTCCACCCATCTATCCAGGAGGTCTGTGCTGCCATCTTTCATCTGCTCAAGGGCCATGTGGACCACCCTAGCCAGGATGTTAAAAGTATAGAGGCACTCATATTTACATTTCTAAAGAAAGTCAAAGTACAGTGGATTTTTTTTGGCTCTTTCATCTTTGGCCTTTTACATGAATCAGAACAAAAAAAGCTAGAGGCATTTTTTGGCCGCCAGTTGTCCCAGGAAATAAAGCATCAGTTGTATCAGTGCCTGGAAACTATAAGTGGCAATGAAGAGCTTCAAGAACAGATAGATGGCATGAAGCTGTTTTACTGTCTGTTTGAGATGGACGATGAAGCCTTCTTAGCACAAGTTATGAACTGTATGAAACAGATTAAATTTGTGGCTAAGGATTATTCTGATGTTATTGTTGCTGCCCACTGCTTACAACACTGTTCTACACTGAAGAAACTATCCTTTTCAACCCAGAATGTCCTGAGTGAAGGTCAAGAACACAGCTATACGTGAGTCCATTCACTTATCTTTCCTTTCTGTCCCCTTTTCAGAATCTGACCCTGTGTATCAGTGATTTATACAGACAGATTCAAAACTCACCCATACTAACTAATAGTGAGTGGTGGGCCTACAAACCGCACACACACACAACAACAACAACAACAAAAACCTCAACAGGTTGTGTGTGTGTGTGTGTGTATGCATGTACATATAAAAATGATAAAAAGGTTGTCACCTTGAGAGGTGAGAGTGTACCACAAGGACAGGGGAGGGAAAGGGATGTAATTCTATTTCAATTAAACATTTTAAAAAATAAATTTAAAAACAAAGTAGAGCTTTTAAAGGGGGAAAATAACAAATTCACCTTTTTGGTCAATAGCTTCCATTTTTTTTTTTTTTCCAGAGCTGAGGACCAAACCCAGGGCCTTGCGCTTGCTAGGCAAGCGCTCTACCACTGAGCTAAATCCCCATTGATTTTAAGATTCATTTTTATTTTATGTGTATGTGGCTGCATGTTAGTATGCACACATGTGGAGATGGCCTCAGTGGCATCCGATCCCCTGGAACTATAGCTAACTGCCAGATGTGGGTTCTGGGATCCAAATTCTTATTCTCTGAAGAAAGATGAACACTCTTAACACTTGAACTGTCTCCAGTCCAACAGGTTCCATTTTGAGCCCTGGATTGACTCTTTGAAAGATATACTATTTGATCTTATTAATATTTATTTTTTCATAATTGTTTTGAGACAGGATCTCACTATGTAGCTGTGGCAAGTCTGGAACTCTGATATCCACCTGCCTGTCTGCAGAGTCCTGGAACTAAAGGCATGTGCCTCCATGCCTGAGAATGTTTCTTAATTATTAGTTGTGCATATATATGGAGTAGCAGTATCACATCAGTTCATATGTACAGGGGCCCAGGAAGTAGTTCAGTTCGCAGAGTATTGCCTGCTATACTGCACATGTCCAGGATTTGTTCCCCAGCATCATATAACTGAGTATAGTGGTGCATGTCTGTAATCCAAGTTCTCAGATAGTGGAGCCAGGTCAGAAACTCAGGGTCATCATTGCTTATATATAGCAAGTGCAGGAGAGGCCTATAATACATAACACAGTGTATATAAGGAGTACAAAATATTAATTAAACTGAGTCAGGGAAGGGGGGGTCTCATGCTTGTAACCCCAGCATTCAGGGAACTGAGGCAAGAAGTTCTCTGAGCATCTTAAACTAGTCTGGGCCACATACAAAGTGGGTTCCAGGTGCATCTGGTCTAAAGAGTGAGATTCTGTCTCCAAAAACAAAACCCACAAGCAAACAAACAACAAAAAATACATGTGTATAATTTATGATCTCTTGACACATTTTTCCATCCTGAGAATAGAGCCCATGTCATCATATATACTAGGCTAGCACTTCACCAGGAATTTCAGCCCCAATTCATTTTTTTTTTTTGAGATGTGGTTTAGCTTTCTAGTCATTCTGTAATCAAAGATGGCCTTGAACTTCTGATCTTTCTACAGCAATAGAATACCCTAAGTTGACTGTTTTAGGAGCCCTGGAATCTATCCTTAAGACTTTCCTTTTCTTAGTTATAGTGGTCTTGTTATCAAAGCAGCAATGATGTTAGCCCACTATACTGTGAGCATGGAGTGGGATGGTGTATGTCCTGTGTGTGTTTCTGCCCTTCTGAGATATGAGCATCCCACTCAGACTCTCTCTCAGCCTCCTAGTTGCAAACTTCCTTGTAAACATTAAGTGTTGTGGGGAATATGGGGATGGCTCAGTTGCTGCACAAGTATGAGAACTTCAGTTTCATCCCCTGGATCCACATTTATTTTAAAAACGCTGTGCCTAGCAGCATGCACCTACAATCCCAACAGTAAAGAGGTAGAGTCATGGCTTCCATATGCAGGCACATACATGCACACACATGCATAAGTGCATGTATTCACAAACATATACACACAAAAACATGTACTAAATTGACTCATTTCATACTCAGAAACATGTAAGGTGAGCTGCCAAGATGGCTCAGTGGATAAAAGGTGCCTCACCTCTGATGACCTAAGTTCTATTCCTTAGACCACAGAGTAGGAAAACTGATTCCTGCAAGTTGTCCTTTGACCTTCACACACGTGATATGGCACGCAAGCACAGTAAGAAATGTGACAAGGCAAATTTGATTATTCTGCTAGACCCGAGGAAAGTAGGCAGAGAGGTCACATATATTATCCAAGATACGTACTGAGTAAACAGTGGTATCTGAAGCTTGAGCCAGGAGATCCTTGCTCAGGTTTGACTCAGGGACTCTGGAACCCTGCCTCATGTTTCATTCTAAAACTACCAAGGTTAACTGTAAGGCAGGATTTCTCAAGTTCAACACTGCCAAGTGCTCTGCATTTGTTGCCTATTCCCTGGACAGCTCTCTACCTGACCTTACCTGTTCTTGGGGATTTTGGGTGAGTTGGCACAGAGTCACTGACACAGACTCTGGAAGCAGTTGAGAAATGCTGCAGCAAGCTCATCTGAGCACTGCTGCAAACTCCTTTAATACCCTCCACCCAAGCCCCCATTGGTCTCAAGTATCTGTTCTAAACAGCAGTTCCCATCTGGCTGGCACTGCTTGCACCAGCAATCCTTGCTCTCTCATACAGTCCTCAATTTGGTCCTCCTGCATGCAGATGCATGGCCCCCAGTGTTGATAGTTTCCTGCAGTTCCTGCTATATATCCACCATATCCACCCTTTTGTTTTTAGCCTAGTGGGAGCCTGGGTGCCACTGCCTTGACATTGTTGACCCTGCTCAGAGGATTCCCAGGATACTGGACTGTGCCTGTCTTAAGTTGTCCTGTCTTCTAGGATCTTACCCATCACTGACTACCAGCCCTAAAAGAGGCATGCCACACTTTGGAGGCATGTCACACAAGGGGGAGATGAGGAAAAGCCTACATGGCGGTTTCACAGATCTCTGCCATCCGTGCTTTGATCACTTCCTTGGGGGGTGGCGGGTGCAATCAGGATTTTTTAGAGTCATCAGCACCTGGAGGATTGCCTTATTTATGGAACACCGCATGGAGATATGCTGTGAGAGACATTTAAATAAAATAATTATTAGTATGAAAATTCTTCTCATCATAGCATTAGTGGCTATCCACAAGGTGTCAAACAGCCTCTTAATATTGTCCCATTAAAGAGACAGCCTCCCTTTAGGAGAGTAAGGGGCATAAATTAAGACAATTAGAGGTACCACACAAATTCCAATTGCTCATAGTGGGGTCATATTAGAATCTAATGGGATCCCTGTTAACATAAGGAGTAATATTGGAAGCATCATGTGAGGTAAATGTCCACATACCAAGTGTGAGGTTAGATGACCATATTGGGTAGTCCCTTGTGAATTTTATACCTAGTGCAGGCTGGCAGTGCTCCCAAGGGATAGGAAGTCCTACGAAAGTGGGCATTTGAGGGACCCTTGGACAGCGAGGCAGGGGTGGGCGTGATATGCTTGGGGGATCCTTTGGGGATTTATAATCAGTAAGGGGAATGTGAAGTTCCATGCCTAACATGGTGCCATAGGTTAGATTACCATGAAAGTTCCTCATGGTCATATTGTGTAGTTGGATACAAGAACCGACTTGAGGAGACATTAGGTGGTAAAGTAGAGAATTTCCTCTGTGGGCCAAGTGCCTTCTAATTGTTGTGTAGTAGTGACTGAGTCCATGAAGGACAAACCCAAACTCATGTTGGAAGAGAGAAGAACAGGATAGGCTGGGGAGTTAGCTGCCACAGGCAAAAGAATGGGGGCAAGGGCATCAAAACTCAAAGCTCATCGGCCCTCCCAGGCTGAAGAAAACTAATAAACACAGTATGTACATTATGTCTCCATATCCTGGTCTTCTTCTGGCTCCTTCATTGCCCCCGCTCCATAGCCAGGCCAACATTACTTGAGGGTACCCATATTGGCACAGTTGTGTCCTGGGGGAAACACAAGCATAACCTTGCCCCCTTGTCAGAAGTGGAGCAGACAGTTGCCATTGACAGGTTATTGGGTCCCTCCATCTAACTAATGGGAGGGGAGCATCCCTCGGCTGCAAAAATGCCCAATGTTTGTAAGCTAGCAGGACTCATCCCTTTCTCATCTAAGGAGAGAAAGTTCACATGGAACAGGAACTCCACCAAGGCTAGGTGCGAATCTCTTTTGGATTCTGAGGAGGTAGCCCTAGCAAATGTTCCCTTCAAGGAACGATTTGCTCTTTCTGTGCTTGCCTGGCCTTGAGGATTATAGGGTATCCCAAAGGAGTGACTGATCCTTCATGAGGATAGGAAGGTGCTGAACTGCTGAGATGAGTAAGCAGGTCATTGTCAGTCTTGAGTGCCCAAGGTGCTCCCATTACCCATTACCCATTGTTGATTTCATGGCCTTAATAACATGAGAGGCCTTTTCACCTGCCATGGCCACAGTGTCTACAAAGGCTGAGCAAGTATCTACCACAATATGTACATAACTAAGATTACCAAAGGCTGGGTAATGAGTGACACCCATTTACCAGGTTGCGCTGGGGAGTAGACCTCTAGGGTTAAGTCCTGTTCTGCCAAGGGGACCCAGTGGTGAAGAGGTGTGCAAGTTGCACAGGACCTTGCAAGATGTTTACATTGGGACATAGGCAATTCGAGCAAGGGCTTATGTAAATTCTGAGGAGAAAGGTGAAATTGCTGGTGTAACATTCTGGCTTGTTCTAGCAATTCTTTTTTTTTTGTATTTTTTTTGATTTTTAATATTTTTATTACATATTTTCCTCAATTACATTTCCAATGCTATCCCAAAAGTCCCCCATAGCGCCCCCCACTTCCCTACCCACCCATTCCCATTCTTTTGGCCCTGGCATTCCCCTATATTGGGGCATGTAAAGTTTGCAAGTCCAATGGGCCTCTCTTTCCATTGATGGCCGACTAGGCCATCTTTCGATACATATGCAGCTAGAGACAAGAGCTCTGGGGTTCTGGTTAGTACATCATGTTGTTCCAACAATAGGGTTGCAGATCCCTTTAGCTCCTTGGGTACTTTCTCTAGCTTCTCCATTGGGAGCCCTGTGATACATCCAATAGCTGACTGTGAACATCCACTCCTGTGTTTGCTAGGCCCCGGCATCGTCTCACAAGAGACAGCTATATTTGGGTCCTTTCAGCAAAATCTTGCTAGTGTATGCAATGGTGTCAGCGTTTAGAAGCTGATTATGGGATGGATCCCTGGATATGGCAGTCTTTAAATGGTCCATCCTTTCATCACAGCTACGAACTTTGTCTCTGTAACTCCTTCCCTGGGTGTTTTGTTCCCAATTCTAAGAAGGGGCACAGTGTCCACACTTTGGTCTTCATTCTTCTTGAGTTTCATGCGTTTAGCAAATTGTATCTTATATCTTGGGTATCCTAAGTTTTGGGCTAATATCCACTTATCAGTGAATACATATTGTGTGAGTTCTTTTGTGATTGTGTTACTTCACTCAAGATGATGCCCTCCAGGTCCATCCATTTGCCTAGGAATTTCATAAATTCATTCTTTTTAATAGCTGAGTAGTACTCCATTGTGTAAATGTACCATAATTTCTGTATCCATTCCTCTGTTGAGGGACATCTGGGTTCTTTCCAGCTTCTGGCTATTATAAATAGGGCTGCTATGAACATAGTGGAGCATGTGTCCTTTTTACCGGTTGGGACATCTTCTGGATATATGCCCAGGAGAGGTATTGCTGGATCCTCCGGTAGTACTATGTCCAATTTTCTGAGGATCTGCCAGACTGATTTCCAGAGTGGTTGTACAAGCTTGCAATCCCACCAACAATGGAGGAGTGTTCCTCTTTCTCCACATCCTCGCCAGCATCTGCTGTCACCTGAATTTTTGATCTTAGCCATTCTGACTGGTGTGAGGTGGAATCTCAGGGTTGTTTTGATTTGCATTTCCCTGATGATTAAGGATGTTGAACATTTTTTCAGGTGTTTCTCTGCCATTCGGTATTCCTCAGGTGAGAATTCTTTGTTCAGTTCTGAGCCCCATTTTTTAATGGGGTTATTTGACTTTCTGGAGTCCACCTTCTTGAGTTCTTTATATATATTGGATATTAGTCCCTTGTCTGATTTAGGATAGGTGAAGATCCTTTCCCAATCTGTTGGTGGTTTTTTTGTCTTATTGATGGTGTCTTTAGCCTTGCAGAAGCTTTGTAGTTTCATGAGGTCCCACTTGTCAATTCTCGATCTTACAGCACAAGCCATTACTGTTCTATTCAGGAATTTTTCCCCTGTGCCCATATCTTCAAGGCTTTTCCCCACTTTCTCCTCTATAAGTTTCAGTGTCTCTGGTTTTATGTGAAGTTCCTTGATCCACTTAGACTTGACCTTAGTACAAGGAGATAGGAATGGATCGATTCGCATTCTTCTACATGTTAACAACCAGTTGTGCCAGCACCATTTGTTGAAAATGCTGTCTTTCTTCCACTGGATGTTTTTAGCTCCCTTGTCGAAGATCAAGTGACCGTAGGTGTGTGGGTTCATTTCTGGGTCTTCAATTCTATTCCATTGGTCTATTTGTCTGTCACTATACCAGTACCACGCAGTTTTTATCACAATTGCTCTGTAGTAGAGCTTTAGGTCCGGCATGGTGATTCCACCAGAGGTTCTTTTATCCTTGAGAAGAGTTTTTGCTATCCTAGGTTTTTTGTTATTCCAGATGAATTTGCAGATTGCACTTTCTAATTCGTTGAAGAATTGATTTGGAATTTTGATGGGGATTGCATTGAATCTGTAGATTGCTTTTGGCAAGATAGCCATTTTTACAATGTTGATCCTGCCAATCCATGAGCATGGGAGATCTTTCCATCTTCTGAGATCTTCTAGAATTTCTTTCTTCAGAGACTTGAAGTTTTTATTATACAGATCTTTCACTTCCTTAGTTAGAGTCACGCCAAGATATTTTATATTATTTGTGACTATTGAGAAGGGTGTTGTTTCCCTAATTTCTTTCTCAGCCTGTTTATTCTTTGTGTAGAGAAAGGCCATTGATTTGTTTGAGTTAATTTTATATCCAGCTACTTCACCGAAGCTGTTTATCAGGCTTAGGAGTTCTCTGGTGGAATTTTTAGGGTCACTTATATATACTATCATATCATCTGCAAAAAGTGATATTTTGACTTCATCTTTTCCAATTTGTATCCCTTTGATCTCCTTTTGTTGTCGAATTGCTCTGGCTAGGACTTCAAGTACAATGTTGAATAGGTATGGAGAAAGTGGACAGCCTTGTCTAGTCCCTGATTTTAGAGGGATTGCTTCAAGCTTCTGACCATTTACTTTGATGTTGGCTACTGGTTTGCTGTAGATTGCTTTTATCATGTTTAGGTATGGGCCTTGAATTCCTGATCTTTCCAAGACTTTTATCATGAATGGGTGTTGGATCTTGTCAAATGCTTTTTCCGCATCTAACGAGATGACCATGTGGTTTTTGTCTTTGAGTTTGTTTATATACTGGATTACGTTGATGGATTTCCGTATATTGAACCATCCCTGCATCCCTGGAATGAAACCTACTTGGGCAGGATGGATGATTGTTTTGATGTGTTCTTGGATTCGGTTAGCAAGAACTTTATTGAGGATTTTTGCATCAATATTCATAAGGGATATTGGTCTGAAGTTTTCTATCTTTGTTGGGTCTTTTTGTGGTTTAGGTATCAGAGTAATTGTGGCTTCATAGAATGAGTTGGGTAGAGTACCTTCTGTTTCTATTTTGTGGAATAGTTTGTGAAGAACTCGGATTAGATCTTCTTTGAAGGTCTGATAGAACTCTGCACTCAACCCATCTGGTCCTGGGCTTTTTTTAGTTGGGAGACTATTAATGACTGCTTCTATTTCTTTGGGGGATATAGGGCTGTTTAGATCATTAACCTGATCTTGATTCAACTTTGGTACCTGGTATCTGTCTAGGAACTTCTCCATTTCATCCAGGTTCTCCAGTTTTGTTGAGTATAGCCTTTGGTAGAAGGATCTGATGGTGTTTAAAGATTGGAGCAGAAGCTGTGTTCCACTCACCAGCAGTCTCAAAATCCTATGGCGGTGGTCGTGGGTAGCTGGCAGTACCCCGGTGCTGGTCCAGCCGGAAGAGGTCTGTGGTCCTACTCAGGCCGGTTTTCTGCTTCCCTAACTAATGCAGTCTCTGGTCCCGCGTGCAATTGGATTGGAGCAGAAGCTGTGTTCCACTCACCAGAAGTCTTAAGATCCTGTGGCGGGTGTTGTGGGTAGCTGGCGAGTGTCAGCCGACCCTGCGCCCCAGCTGCCCTGGTGCTTTTCTGACCGGAAGAGGCTTGTGGCCCTATGTAGGCCGGATTTCTCTCTCCCCAACCAGAGCAGTCTCAGGTCCCGCGTGATTGGACTGGAGCAGAAGCTGTGTTCCACTCACCAGCAGTCCCAAAATCCTGCGGCGGGGGTCGTGGGTAGCTGGCGGGTGTCAGGCAACTCTGCGCTCCAGCTACCCCGGCACTGATCCGGCCGAATGAGGCCTGTGGCCCTACTCAGGCCGGTTTCTGCTTCCCTCACTAATGCAGTCTCAGGTCCCACGCAATTGGATTGGAGCAGAAGCTGTGTTCCACTCACCAGAAGTCTTAAGATCCTGTGGCGGGTGTTGTGGGTAGCTGGCGAGTGTCAGCCGACCCTGCGCTCCAGCTGCCCCTGTGCTTTTTCTGTTCTAGCAATTCTATGTCTACAGCCATAATCAGGGCATCAGTTCTCTCATTTCCTTCTGCTAGTATGCCAGGCAGTTTAGAATGTGATCTTATGTGTGAGATGAACTAGGGATGTGCCCTACTCTCAAGAGCATCCTGGATAGATTGCATGCAGACATGTATATAGGGTTATGTTGGTCAACTCTATGTCACTACTGTGTTTGTATGCAGTCTCCTCCTCTCTATATTGTTCCTTAAAGTTAGATGCATTATCTTACCCTGTTGTGGGAGTGGGGAGGGTAGGTGATAACCCCAAACAAGTCTGGTCCCCAATGTATAGGATTCTCAGAATTCTCTGGCCTTTTCCCAATAGACATTAACTGCATCTCTACCCTCAAGCTATAACATCAGAATCCCACTGACCTTGCCACATGTCTGTCTAAGAACTGCAAACATGAAATGACCTTAGATGGCTACCCTTAATCTGTTCGGGGAGTCAGTTTGCCACATTTATGTGCTGTGAATGGCTTGACTTAACTTTTTGTAAATGAGTAGAACCAAAAGTGCTGGCAGGTTTTATCGTTTGTTTATTTTTATTTTATGTGTACAAATGTCTTGCCTAGCTATGTGCATGTATAACATGTGCATACAGCACCCATGGTGGCCAGAGAGTGTGTCAGATAACCTTGGCATTGGAGTTAAGATGGTTGTGAGCCACCATGTTGGTGATAGAAACTGAACTCGGATCCTCTGTGAGAACAGCAAATTCTCTTAACCACTGAGCAATCGCCCTAGTGCCTTGGATTCACTTTCTAACAGTGGAATGTATTTCTTTGTCCTCTGTTACAGGGAAAAGCTACTCATCTGTTGGCATCATGTGTGCTCTGTGCTCAGAAGCAGTAAGGATATCCACGTACTCCAAGTGAAAGACACTAATTTCAATGAAAGAGCCTTTTTGGTCTTGTATAGTCATCTGAAGTACTCCAGCTGCATCCTTAAAGTACTTGAGTAAGTAAGAGGTCAATTTTGATGTAGTTATATCATGGAAGTTATAGACTTGCTTTCCCACCATCTCTCAGCTAACTGCATAAATGAAGGCTTATACAGTTCAAAGCAGAATCTCACTGCCTTTGTACCACTAACGTGTGTGGCTGACCATTCTTCATTGAGGGCTGTCCCATGAATTGTACAATGATGAAAGCATATGCAGGGTTTCCTTTATGTGACAGTCAACCTTGTCTCCAAACTTTTCTCAGAGTTCCACATAGAAGAGAAAAATCACCTAGTGAGCTGTGTCACTGGGTTACAGAATTTAGAGTTATGCTGTCATTATGGGATATAGGATCTTGCCAAAGATGAGAGCTTAGTGGAAACTGATGGATCCCTCTCTTTGTTCTACAGGGTAAATAATGTGACTCTACTATGTGATAACCGCCTGTTATTTGAGTTGTTTCAGAACCAACGTTTGCAGCACTTGAACCTCAGCCTCACATTCCTGTCCCACAATGATGTGAAACTGTTGTGTGATGTCTTGAGCCAGGCAGAGTGCAACATAGAAAAGCTGATGTAAGTCTGTGTGTTCTCCTAGCTCACTGACTCCCCTTAAAGGAGAAATCTTTGTTTTGATCCATTTACTGTGACAAAATGCCCTGACCTAAGCAATGGCAGAGGAAAAAAAAAAAAGTGTACTGGATTCAGAATTTCAGCTTTTAGAACATTGCTGTGGGAAGGCAGGGCAGCAAAAATCTCGAAGCATAGTCACATCTCATGCACAATCAAGAGTAGACTAACGCACACATGCTAGTGATCAACTGACTTCCTCCACTCCTATACAGGTCAAGATCCTGCTTCCTGAGGAATGGTGAGGAATGGTCCACCCACAGTGGATGGGGTCTTACTGCCTCAGTTGGCTTCATCAAGAAATCATGCACAAACATGGTCACAGAATGTCCCTATCTAGAGAAGCTCTCATTGAGACTCCCTTTCTAGGTGATTTTAGACTGTGTCAAGTTGGCATTAAAACTATCACAGTACAACAGTTTTTCATTTGTGCACTTGTGTCCTATTTTTCTATTATTCATGTGTAGACTTCCTCACTTTAAGAACTGATCACTGCTGGTCAATGAGATGGATCAGTGGATTAAGGCACTTGTTACCAACCCTACAACCTGAGTTCTATCCCAGGACCCACATGGAGAAAAGGAAGTAAAGAACCAACTTCTACAAGTTGTTCTCTTTTGTTTGACATTCTCTCACATGCCCCTTTTGCATGCTGTAGAATGTGTGCTTGGGCATACACACACATGCAAATAAATAAATTAATGTAATTTATAATAATGTAAAACAGTGGGTGGCTGGGAGCTATTATTGCTCTTCCAGAGACCAGAGTTCAATCCTTGGCACCCATGTGGTGGTTCACTACCATCTGTAACTCTAATTCCACAGGATCTTATACCTTCTGACATCTGCAGGCATCTGGTACATGGACACATGCAGGCAAAACACTCACATGTGAAGTTTAAAAATGAGTAAGTCTAATTTTTAAAAAATTGAGCTGATTGTGGAATATGAGAGTTAATTTCTACATGGGTGTATCCACTTTGGAAAGCATTGCTTCTGTTCAGATTTCACAGCTTCTGACACCATAGAACTCAGCACTCTTCTGCTAAGCACATGTTCTATCTATGCTAAGCACATGCTCTATCTATGCTGAGCTTGTGTTCTATCTATGCTGAGCACATGTTCTATCTATGCTAAGCACATGCTCTATCTATGCTAAGCACATGCTCTGTCTATGCTGAGCTTGTGTTCTATCTATGCTAAGCACATGTTCTATCTATGCTAAGCACATGTTCTATCTATGCTAAGCACATGTTCTGTCTATGCTAAGCATATGTTCTATCTATGCTAAGCATATGTTCTATCTATGCTGAGCTTGTGTTCTATCTATGCTAAGCACATGTTCTATCATCTATGCTAAGCACATGTTCTATCTATGCTGAGCACATGTTCTATCTATGTTACATGACTCGATGTGCTTCCTGAACAGGTGTTCATGGCAGGTGTTCATACCTGAAAAGTTGAAATTCTGACTGACCGTAAGCTTGGTGAAAATCCTGTAGCTACTGGTCATATCTAGATGGAACTTAGGGATTGTTGGTGGCATGAATTTGATTCAAAAGGATGTCATTTATAAACATATGTATGCGAACCTCACAATAAAAGTTCAAAGATGGTTAGGACTTAGAGGCAAGGATAATGGTTCCTGGTTTGTGGCTAGTGACAGAAAAGGAGGTGGGGATGAGTATGGAGAACTACAGTTCTTTTAAAAAAAAGATCTATTTATTTTATTTATATGAGTACACTATAGCTGTCTTCAGACACACCAGAAAAGGGCATCTAATCCCATTACAGATGGTTGTGAGCTACCATGTGGTTGCTGGGAACTGAACTCAGGACCTCTGGAAGAGCAGTCAGTGCTTTTAACTGCTGAGCGATCTCCAGCCCTACAGTTCTTGATATGTACACTTTTATTATATTTTTCTGCCATGGACATTGGTATTCTGTATGGTTCTATGATAGCTATGCTTTGGGTTTTGAATGACTGAGTTATGTAGCAAGAAAAACTAAAAAAGATTAAGTAGCAAGTAGCAGAAAGAAGCCACAGATAGCTAGCAAATTTGTATCTGACACATCATCAGAGGACATTAGGATAGCCCAATGAGAGAGAAAACTAAGGATGACATCATATACGAGAGTGCATACATCCAGCAGAAATTGACTGGGGACACCTCACTGAAGCAGTCAGAGGGAAATCTTCATCTCCTGTCCTGGGGGGAGAAGCAGGGTGTCTGTTTTGCGCCACCAAGTAAAAGAACAGATTACAGCAGATAGATATTGTCTGCAAATAACATGAGCAAGACAGGTGCTTGGGCTCATCCAGCAGAAATGACTGGGGAGGCCTTGACACAGCACTGCTGGAGTTCCCCATGGAGAGGTCCAGGCAGAGTAGAGCATTCTCTCCACCTGTGAGTTCCTGTTTTCTTCTCTTTCCCTCATAATAGCTGTAGGGCATTGTAGGTATAGATAATAGTTACTTTGGTTGGCACTGGCCATTCTAGCCATTCTCAGGAACACAGTGTTTTTACTCTTGGGCTATGTGACTGCTCTCCCCTCTCCCTATTGCAGACCCAGAGGGGCCAGCCCTTCCCTGGATACAAAGTATTACAAGACATTTGCAATAAACATGCTGGAGTCTGGGACAGGAAAGCCCTTCTTATTCTCAGAGTTCAATTTCAGCACGCTTAAACAGCACATCACGGTTATATCTGGTAACTCAAGGGCATCACACACACCACCACCACCGTGACCACCACCACCAAATGAATAAATAAATGTCATTTTTAAAAACTGGGCTTGAAAGATGGCTCGAGGGTTTAAGAGCACCTGTTGCTCATGCAGAGGACCCAGGTTTAAGCCTTGTCCCAGAACTCAAACTGAATGGCTTAGGACCACCTGTAACTCTAGTTCTGGAGGATCTGACACTCTCTTCCGGCCTCTATAGGCACCAGACAAACATGTGGTGTACATGTAAACATGTAGGCAAACACTCGTACTCATTAGAAATAAATGTTTTGTTTTGTTTTGTTTTTTTAATAAAAAACAGTGTCAAATTCTGAGATGTCTCAAACCTTCATGGGGATAGCAAGGAAAAATGTCATGAAAACATAGCAGTATGACGTTATCTTTTGCCTGCAGCGTAGCAGCCTGTAACCTTTCACCTGATGACTGCAAGGTCTTTGCCTCCGTCCTGATCAGCAGCAAGATGTTGAAGCATCTTAATTTGTCATCTAACAACTTGGACAAAGGGATATCCTCTCTGTCCAAGGCTTTGTGCCACCCAGACTGCGTTCTGAAGAACTTGGTGTAAGTGGCCTTGGGAGGTGGGGTGCACTGTAAGGACAGTGGAAATAGTTTGAATATAGACTCTGTTTACTAAAATCTGCCAGTTGTATGTCTGGGGAAATGGCTCCGTGGGTGGGAGTACTTTCTGTGCTGATATCAGCAGTAAATGATGTCTGCAATCCCAGAGCTGAGGAATGAAGATAGGTGGGTCTTAGAGCTCAAGGATCAGCCATATTGGTGAATCCCAGGCTCAGAACAAGGCAGAGAGCAACTAGGGAAGACGCCAGCCTCAGCCTCAGCCTGCATGCACAGGAGCACACATGCAACATACACACTGTTAGATCTCCAAGGCAACAGAGAGAGATAGGAGGCAGAAAAAAGACTAGAGCCTAATCTCAGCCGACTGGACTATTTATTCCAAAACAGCAAAAGACAGAGTGTTTCCTGTGGTAAAGGGGTGCTTGTGTCTCTTCATCGGGTGATATGAGGGTATTGTTTGCATTCATAATGGGCTAGGACAGTTACCCAGTCTCTCATTCCTTGGGCTTAGAATGTAGCTAAAGGGTGCTTGGGCAGTTTTGCATTCTTTCTTTCCTTGAGTTGTCACAGTTTCTGTGTTGACCTGCTGACTGGAGGAAGGCCGTCTACAGGAATCCTGTCCAGGGACCACAGCGTTCTCTCAGATACCACACAGACAAATTAATTAGATATAATATCTTCCCATTGATGCAGTCCCATAGCAGAAGTTTCAAAGCATAAACCTAAGAAACATAAACACAGTGGGCTGGAGAGATGGCTCAGTGGTTAAGAACACACACATTGCTCTTCCAGAGGTCCCGTTTGTTTCCTAGCACTTGCGTTAGGCAGCTTACATCCACTCTAGGTCTAAGAAATCAAGCATCCTCTTCTGGCCTTCACAGTCACCCTCTCTCACATGGACAGACCACATTTAGCACAGCACACATACACATAATTAAAAATAAAATCTTTAAAACATACTCAGGCACATCTGAGTTTTAACCCTGCCGGAGGCTGAGACAGGAGGATTTCAAGGTCAAGGTCAGACTTCAAAACAGCCCATTTAAAGGTGGAAGGAGAGAACCAACTCCACAAAGCTGCTCTCTGACCTTCACATGTGTATGTGTATATGATGTTCCTGCAAACATCATATTCACATATACACAATTGTAATCATTTAAATTTTTCAATTGGTTCTGAACTTAACATTTGTAGATTTTTTTTTGTTAACAGTTAGTTGGTGTTTAAATTGTATATTATAAGAAGACTGGAGGAGGTTGGAACTAGTATATGGGAGAGTAATGACAAGCTGGACACATGCTGAACCACTGTACATCCAGCTCTTGAGTACCTGCAGAGTTTTACACCCATAGTGACCCTGACCCCACATCCACACTTACCCCTGCTACCCATAGATATCAAGGGTTTCTTGTACTAAATTTCAAAAGCTGTTTGACTAGATTAAAGTGCCTGTAGCAGACACACAGGCTTGTGTCAGTAACTTGGTTTTGGCATGCAGAATGGGACAGTCACAGAGAATAATGCCCATGAACCCCTAAACTTCATCTCATACTGAATGAACCTCTCTTGTAATTGTGGATGGAATAAATGAGTAGGCTAATAAGAAAGAAAATTAAGGACTTTAGAACATGGGAGAGAGGTTTGGTGTTTTGGGTAGGACCAATGATGGTGATTTTTCATGTCATGTATTCCTATATATTTCATATTATGATGGATAGTGTTAGCTGTCACCCTAGAACAATGATACTCACCTGAGAAGTGAGTATCAATAAAGGAGTGTCTAGGTGGGCCCATGAGCATGTCTCTAAGAGATTGTCTTAATTATGCTAATTAGTCTGTGAAGACTCAGCCCTCAGTGGGCAGCACCATTACCCTGGGATTGAGTCCTGGATTATTGAAGAATTGAAAATATAGCCATGCACCTATGAATTCTATGTACCTTTGACTCTAGATGGGACCTGGCCAGCTGTTTGAAGTTTCTGCCCCCTTGACTTTACACAATGAAAGAGTGCAATCTACAATAGTGAGCTAAATTGGAACCTCTCTCCCCAAAATTTATTTTTATAAGGATATTTTTATCACAAGAACAGAAATGAAACTAAACCACGTAGACTTTATTTTAAAATATATTTTCATACTGTTTATTATACAAGACAACATTGCTATGGTTTTCTATGTTACAATAATCATATAACTATCATTGAGACATTGCTAATATAAAGGATTCAGATTAGAGTCAGGTAAGTTCTTCAAAACATTAGTACTGTCAGTGAATTTACTCAGTTTCAATGCTAGATATGATGTTAAATCAGATGAAGGGAAATATGTTTCACTAAGCCAGGAGTTCCTCATCATGCTTGAATATTTTGTTACTGATACTTATAAAATTGTGGAAATGTTCTATTTCCCCCCTTACATGCCTTTCTATCCCTGTGACAGGTTAGCCAAATGTTCCCTCAGTGAGGAATGTTGGCACTACCTTTCAGAAGTTCTTAGGCGGAACAAAACCTTGACCCACCTAGATATCAGCTTCAATGACCTAAAGGATGAAGGGCTGAAGGTTCTCTGTGGGGCTCTCACTCTCCCAGACAGTGTCCTGATATCACTGAGGTAGGTTTCTTTGAGCTTGGCCTTGGAGGCCCTGTTTAGGAATCTTTAATGTATATGCCTGAGAGTATGCAGGGTAGAGTCACTCACTGCAGGCATCTGAAGACCCTTAGGACAGATAGATCTGTGCTTTGGCCTCTGTGTCATGGTTTTGGTGTGTGGTGGGAAGCCTCTCAGAATAGGGACTGAGAGAAAGAGGGGAATTATGACTGGAGCCAAAGGGATGGTTAAGAAGTTTGGATGGGTGCTAGAAGATAAACAGATATCAACAGATGGAAAAGAGAGCTCAGATCCTAGAGAGAAGGGTGTATTTGTGAATTTCTCATCACTGTGACTGTGATGAAATATCTGACAGAAGCAACTTAAGGGATGCAGGGTAAATTCGAGTCATGGTATGGAATGGTCTCATCTCTCCTGTTGGGAAAAAAGCATGATGGAGAGGTCTCATAGTGGCAGCAGTGAGTATAAAAATTCTTCTCACTGTGCATCAGGAAGCAGAGTGTGGAACCAAAATCAGGGTCTAGAATATAATCCTTCAGCCCATACCAAGTGGCCCACATCTACCTGTTAGATCCCAATGTTCCAGAGGTTCTACAACTTCCATCTGGGAACTAAGTGTTTAAGCACAGGAACTTGTAGGAGACATTCTGTGTCCAAAGAAAGAGTAAGACGAGGAAGAGGGACCCCAGAAATGTGTGTGTGTGTGAATTAGTTATTGTGCATGAAAATTCTACCATGGAAAAATAAACAGCAGTGTAACAATAATGAGAAGATTTAAACAACAGAACTCTTGATTTCAAATTATGAAAGCAAGAGGTATTTGAGTGATTTAGCGTGGTAGTTGTTTTGATCATTCCAAGTGGATTAGTATTCCATGATCAAATGGCTTTTGGTGAGAAATCCAGATGTGTGGGACTTGGTAGAACACTGTTACCTAATCTGTTGTGAAATCTCAGAGTCACAACATTTTTGTCTTCTGTAGAAAGGGGTAAGGAAGAAAATGAATATGCTTGTATAGTGTGCTTTTTCCTCTTATAATGACTTTGTAAAGCCCACTAAGGTGTGTCATATAAGATATATATTTGAAAACATTAAAAGTATCCAAGATTCCCCAGCACTAAAAAGAAAGAAGAAAAGGTAGTTTAAAAGTATAAACCACTTGAGGTCTCTAAAAATACTGAATTTGTGTTTAAAAATCTGTTGGGAGAGGGAAAAATCTGTTTTCAATGAAATGACACTGAGTATATTGTCCACACTCCAGGGCATGCCCCATACTCAGGCATACTCATTTGTCAACACAAAATGTTTTGTGGGCTTCTGTTTTTTTTTTTTTTTTTTTTTTTTTCCAAACTGGGTGAGAATGAGATCCTACCTCAAGAAAACCAACCAAACAAAACAAAAACAAAACAAAAAACCCAAAACAAAACAAAAGTAAAAAGTATATGGTAATTACAAAAACCCTGCTCAGGTTCAGCTCCAGCCTAAGGAGGGTTCTGAGAAAGAGGCAGGAATGGGAACAGTGCGGATTCATTAATGACCCAGGGTCAGTAGTAGCTGCAAGCTGTCAGTTCAGGTGCTCTCTCTGTTCCCTGAAGATTCTCATCATTCTTTCTTCTCCTTTCTGGCCAGAGAACCTGAACCCAGCCTTTTATTTACTAAAGCTACATCATCAAGGCTTTGATCATTGTTAGTAATCTTCAAAATTCTTTTTAAAAAATATTCAATTTTATTTGTAATGCATTTTTATACTCCATATTCCATTCCCCGCCCCTCCCCATCCACCCTCCGACTGCTCCACATCCCACACCTCATCCCCACCCCACCCCACCCCACCCAATCTCCATGTGGATGCCCCCACCCCCACCCCATCTGACCTCTAAACTTCCTGGGGCCTCCTGTCTCTTGAGTGTTAGATGCATCTCTGAATGAACACAGACCTGGAAGTCCTCTACTGTGTGTGTGTTGGGGGCCTCATATCAGCTGGTGTATGCTGCCTGTTTAATTAAGACTGTTGGTCCTCCTACAGAATCACCCTTCTCCTCAGCTTCTTTCAACCTTCCCTAATTCAACAAGAGGGGTCAGCTGCTTCTGTCCATTGGTTGGGTGCAGATATCTGCATCTGACTCTCTCAGCTGCTTGTTGGATCTTTCTGAGGGCAGTCATGATTGATCCCTTTTTGTGAGCTCTCTATAGCCTCAGTAATAGTGTCAGGTCTTGGGACCTCCACTTGAGCTGGATCCCACTTTGGGCGTGTCACTAGACTTTCTTTTCCTCAGGCTCCTCTCCATTTCCATCCCTGTAATTCTTTCAGACAGAAACAGTTATGGGTCCAAGCTGTGACTGTGGGATGGCAGCCCCATCCCTCACTTGATGTTCTGTCTTCCTGCTGGAGGTGGGCTCTATAAGTTCCTTCTCCCTACTGTCAGGCATTTCGTCAAAGGTCCCTCCATATGAGTTCTGAGAGTCTGTCACTTTCTAGATATCTGGTACATTCTGGGGAGTCCTCCCAACATCCTATTTCCTGAGGTTGCCTGTTTATATTCTTTCTGCTGGCCCTCAGAGCTTCAGTCCTTTTCCCTCACCCAATACCAGATCAGGTTCCCCTCTTCCCCCACATTCCCCCAACCCTGTCCACTTTCCCTCCCAGGTCCCTCCCTCCCTCCACACTTGTGATTGCTTTTTTTCTCTCTCCCAAGTGGGACTGAGGTCTCCTCACTTAGGCATTTGAGCTTGTTGAGCCTTTTGAATTCTCTGGACTGTATCTTATGTATTCTGTATGGTTGTTTGTTTGTTTTTTTGGGGTTTTTTGTTTTGTTTTGTTTTTGTTTTTTGTTTTTTTTTTTTGCTAATATCCACTTATTAGTGAGTATATGCCATGCATGTCTTTTGGGTCTGAGTTACCTCACTCAGGATGATATTTTTCTAGTTCCATCCATTTGCCTGCAAAAGTCAGGATGTCCTCATTCTTAATATCTGAGTAGTATTCCATTGTGTAAATTAACCATATTTTCTGAATCCATTCTTCTGTCATGGGACAGAAGGTTGTTTCCAGCTTCTGGCTATCACAAATAAGGCTGCTATGAACATAGTGGAACACATGCCCCTGTGGTATGGTGGGACATCTTTTGGGTATATGCCCAAGAGTGGTATAGCAGAGTCTTTAGGTAGATCTTTTTCCAATTTTCTGAGGAACCTCCAGATTGATTTCCAGAGTGGTTGTACCAGTTTGCAATCCCACCAGAAATGGAGGATTGTTCTTATTTCTCCACATACTCTCCAACATGTGTTGTCACCTGAGGTTTTGATCTTAGCCATTCTGATTGGTGTAAGGTGGAATCTCAGGGTCCTTTTGATTTGCATTCCTCTGATCATTAAGGACTTTGAGCACTTCTTTAGGTGTTTCTCAGTCATTCGAGATTCCTCAGTTGTGAATTCTCAGTTTAGTTTTATACCCATTTTTTTTTTATTGGGTTGTTTGGTTTTTTTGGTGGTTAGCTTCTTGAGTTCTTTATATATATTGGATATTAGCCCTCTATCGGATGTGGGGTTAGTGAAGATTTTTTCCCAATCAGTAGGTTGCAATTTGTCTTATTGATTCTGTCCTTTGCTTTACAGAAGCTTTCCAGTTTTATGAGGTCCCATGTATCAATTCTTGATCTTGGAGCATGAGCCATTGGAGTTCTGTTTATTAAATTTCCCCCTGTGCCAATGGGTTCAAGGCTCTTTCCCACTTTCTCTTCTATTAGATTCAGTGTATCTGGTTTTATGTTGAGGTCCTTGATCCATGTGGACTTGAGCTTTGTACAAGGTGAATAATATGGGTTTATTTTCATTCTTCTGCGTACAGACAGCCAGTTAGACCAGCACCATTTAGAAGATGCTTCCTTTTTTCCATTGTATATTTTTGGCGTCGTTGTCAAAGATCAAGTGACAGTAACTGTGTGGTTTTATTTCTGGGACTTCAGTTCTATTTCATTGATCAACATGTCTGTCTTTGTACCAACACCATTCAGTTTTTATCACTATTGCTCTGTAGTAAGCTTGAGATCAGGGATGGTGATTACTCCAGCTGTTCATTTATTGTTAAGAATTGTTTTCACTATTCTGTTTTTTGTTTTGCCTTTCCAGACGAACTTGAGAATTGTTCTTTTCATGTCTTTGAGAATTGTTTTGGGATTTTGATGGGGATTGCATTGGATCTATAGATTGCCTTTGGAAGGATTGCCATTTTTACTATGGTAATTCTGCCAATCCATGAGCATGGGAGATCTCTCCATTTTCTGAGATCTTCTTTGATTTCTTTCTTGAGAGACTTGAAGTTATTGTCATATAGGTCTTTCACTTGTTTGATTAGAGTTACCCCAAGATACTTTATACTATTTGTGGCCATTGTGAAGGGAATTGTTTCCCTAATTTCTTTCTCAGCCTGTTTATCCTTTGTATAAAGGAAAGCTACTGATTTATTTGAGTTAATTTTATGTTTGGCCACTTTGCTGAAGTTGTTTATCAGCTGGAGAAGTTCTCTGATAGAATTTTTGGGGTCGCTTATGTATACTATCATATCATCTGCAAATAGTGATACCTTTATTTCTTCTTTATCAGTTTTTATCCCCTTGATCTCTTTTTGTTTTCTTATTGTTCTAGCTAACACTTTGAGTACCATATTGACTAGATATGGGGAGAGTGGGCAGCCTTGTCTTGTCGCTGATTTCAGTGGGATTGTTTCAAATATGTCTCCATTTAATTTGATATTGACTGTTGGTTTGCCATAAATTGCTTTTATTATGTTTAGGTATGGGCCTTGAATTCCTGATCTCTCCAATAATTTTAACATGAAGGGATGTTGTATTTTGTCAAATGCTTTCTCAGTATCTAATGAAATGATCATGTTTTTTTTTTCCTTTGAGTTTGTTTATATAGTGAATTACATTAATGGATTTTTGTATAATAAACCAAACTTGCATCCCTGGATGAAGCCTACTTGATCATGGTGAATGATGGCTTTGATATGTTCTTGGATTTGGTTTGCAAGAATTTTATTGAGTATTTTTGCATCAATGTTCATAAGTGAGAATGGTCTGAAGTTCTCTTTTCTTGGTTGGGTCCTTGTGTAGTTTAGGTATCAGAGTAATTGTGGCTTCATAAAGTGAGTTATGTATAATTCCTTCTGTTTCTATTTTATGGAATAGTTTGAGGAAAATTGGTATCAGGTCTTCTTTGAAGGTCTAGTAGAATTCTGCACTAAATCCATCTGGCCCTGGGTGTTTTTTGGTTGTGAGGATTTTAGTGACTTCTTATATTTCCTTGGGTGATATGGACATGTTTAGATAGTTTACCTGGTCTTGCTTTAACTTTGGTATGTGGCATCTGTCTAGAAAACCATCCATTTCATCTACATTTTCCAGTTTTGTTGATTTTCCAGTTTTGTTGAGTATAGGCTTTTATAGTAAGATCTGATGAATTTCCTCTGTTTCTGTTGTTAGGTCTCCCTTTTCATTTCTGATTTTATTAATTTGGATACTGCCTCTTGGCCCTTTAGTCAGTTTGGCTAGGGGTTTATCTAACTTGTTGATTCGTTCAAAGAACCAGCTTTTGGCTTTGCCGATTCTTTGTATTGTTTTCTTTGTTTCTATTTGGTTAATTTTTTTGGTTAATGTTTCTATTTGGTTTCTATTTTGGTTAATTTTGGCCTAATTAATTTGGTTAATAGTGAAAATAGTTTCACTATTTTCCTCCTTCTACACCTCTTGTGTGAGTTTGCTTTTTTTCATTCTAGGACTCTCAGGTGTGCTGTTAACTTGTTAGTGTAAGTTCTTTCCAGTTTCTTTAACAGGGCACTTAGTGCTATGAACTTTCCTCTTAGAACTGCTTTCATTGTGTTCCATAGGTTTGGGTATGATGTGTCAACATTTTCATTAAATTCCAGGAAGTCTTTAATTTCGTTCTTTATTTCCTCCCTGACCAAGTTAGCACTGAGTAAAGAGTTGTTCAGTTTCCCCGTGTATGTGGTATTTCTGTAGTTTTTGCTGTTACTGAAGACAAGCCTTAGGACATGGTGATCTGATAGGATGCATGGTATTATTTCAGTATTCTTGTATCTGTTGAGAGTTGTTTTGTGACCAGTTATATGGTCGATTTTGGAGAAGGTACCATGAGATGCTGAGAAGAAGGTGTATTCTTTTCTTTTAGAATGAAATACTCTGTAGATATCCATAGATATGTTAAATCCATTTGGTTAATAACCTCTCTTAGTTTCACTTTGTCTCTGTTTAGTTTCTGTTTCAATGACCTGTCCATTGCTGAGAGTGGGATGTTGAAATCTCCCACTATTATTGTGTGGGGTTCAATGTGAGTATAGAGTTTTAGTAAAGTTTATTTTATGAATTTGGGTGCTCTTGCATTTGGAACATAGATGTTCAGAATTGAGACTTTCTCTTGGTGGATTTTCCCCTTGATGAATATGAAGTATCCTTCTTCATCATGCTTGATAATTTGAAAGTCCATTTTATTGGATATTAGGATGGAAACTCCTACGAGTTTCCTTGGACCATTTGCTTGGAAGAGCTTTTTTCATCCCTTTATTCTGAGATAGTGCCTGTCTTTGTTGTTCAGGTGTGTTTCTTGTATGCAGCAAAATGCTGAACCTTGTTTGCATATCCAGTCTGTTAGCTTATGTCTTTTTATAGGTAAGTTGAATCCATTACTATCAGGAGATATTAAAGGGGGATGACTGTTGGTTCCTGATATGTTTGTTTTTGTATGTGGCTTTATGTGCTTATGGCTCTCTGCTTATGACTTTGTTGTGAGATGCTTAATATCTTGTCCTTTCTTTGGTGCAGGTATATTCCTTGTGTTGGAGTTTTCCTTCCAGGATCCTCTCTGTAAGGCTGGGTTTGTAGATAGATACTGTTTGAATTTGGTTTTGTCCTGGAATTTTTTGTTTTCTCTATTTATGTTGATTGAGAGTTTTGCTGGGTATAGTAGCCTGGGCTGGCATTTGTGTTTTCTTAGAATCTACATGACCTCTGACCTGGCCCTCTGGCTTTCATAGTCTCTGTTGAGAAGTCTGGTATAATTCTGATAGGTCTACCTTTATATGTTACTTGGACTTTTCCCCTTGCAGCTTTTAATATTCTTTCTTTACTCTGTGCATTTAGTGATTTGATAATTATGTGACAAGAAGATTTTCTTTTCTGGTCCTATTTATTTGATGTTCTATAGGCTTCTTGTACCTTTATGTCCATCTCTTTCTTTAGGTTGGGGAAGTTTTCTTCTATGATATTTTTTAAAGACATTTTCAGGTCGTTTGAGCTGGGAATCTTCATTCTCCTCTATTCTGATTATTTTTAGATTTGGTATTTTCATTGTGTTCTGAATTTCCTGGATGCTTTGGGTTAGGAGTTTTTTGTTTTGAATATTCTTTGACAGTTCTTTCATTCTCCTCTACTGTATCTTCTACACCTGAGATTCTCTCTTCTATCTCTTGTATTCTCTTGGTAATAATATATCTGTAATTCCTGACCTCTTTCCTAGGTTTTCCTTTTCCAGGTTTGCCTCCATCTGTGTGTCCTTTATAGTTTCTACTTCCACTTTTAGGTCTTGCATTACTTTATTCAATTCCTTCAACTGTTTGCCTGTGTGTGTGTGTGTGTGTGTGTGTGTGTGTGTGTTTCTTTCAGTGAATTATTTATATCCTCCTTAAAGGACCCTATTATTTCCATGAGATAGGATTTTAGGACAGATTCTTTGGTTTTCAGGTGTGTTGTTGTATTCAGGGCTTGCTGTGGTGGTAGAGCTGGGTTCTGGTGATGCCCACATGTTTTGGCTTCTGTTGCTTATGGTCTTGCACTTGCCATTCCCCTGGTGTTTGTTGATCTGGGTGACTGTATGGAATCTGCCTCTTTTGTCCCTGCGTTGCTTCGGGTTTCCTGGTATGCTTGTGGCCTTGGCTGTATCAGACCTGTGGGGCCTTCCAGGGCCAGAGAAGCTGCTGATCTGTTGCCCTGGCTGCAGTTGATCTCCTGGGAGGCCTTCAGACTATTGGATCTTCTGTGGAGCTGTCAAGCTGTTGTCCAACTGTGCTGAGCACAGCTGGTTCTCAACTGCTCTGGGTTCAGAAGGTCCTCAACTTTTCTGATTTCAGAGGGTCCTCTAGGATGTATCGGGATATGGAGTCTTCATGGGAGCAGACCAACTAGGAGTCTGCCCCAGCAGCAAGGGTCAGGTAGAAGGGGTGGGAGGGATGGAAGGAGGGGGAGTGGTATTCAGGAGGGCAGGGATTTTGGTAGGTGATGTGTCCCAAGTTCACCAGGCTTCCAGCAGCAGCCCCAGGACTCAGGGTAGTGTGGGAGGGGCGTTCTTACCAACTGCTCTTGAGTGCAGCGGGTCCTCTTGGATGGATTGGGATATGGAGTCTTCACCTCTTCAAAAATTCTTAAATTTACGTAAATTCTATGAATCCCCGATCAATAGTCCCAACCCCAATTTCCTTAAAGCAGAAACTAAACACAAAGCAAAAGCATATTTCCTTATAGGTTTATACATCTTGTTCTTCATGGGTAGCTGGGCACAGCTCTTGTGGTTTCTTAGTACAGCAGACAGCAGTCTTTAGTAACGATTTTCATGGAAAAACAGAAAGATGACAGACTCCTATAATTAAAATGATTCCTTACAAAGTTTTAAATTTATATAAGTAAAGTGGTTAGCTCTCTTTAATATCAAGATGTAGAACTGTTGGCTCTTTCAGTACCCAGGCTGCCATGCTTCCTGCCATGATGATAATGGACTGAACCTCTGAAACTGTAAGCCAGCCTCAGTTAAGTGTTTTCTTTTACTTTAAGAGTTGCCTGGGTCACATCTCTTCACAGCAATGAAACCCTAACTAAGACCCTTCTGTAACTCCAGTTCTGGGAAACCTGATCACCCCTTCTGGCCTTTGTAGGAAACTACTTTCATGTGGTAGGCACAATTTTTTTAAAGTAGTGTCAGATTCACACCAGAATTTGAGAAATCAGAAAGAGAATGGGCTCCTCAGAAACAAGCCCATCCACTGGTTTTCATATAATGCAAGTGATCCAGGATAGTTCAGGAAAAGAGCTGGTTCAACAAGCATTCCCAGTCAGCCACCATCCGTGAGGATACCTGAGTCTATGACACCATGCCATCTTTCTTCCCTTGATGTAAAGGATAAGCCTTGAAAGCTGTACAGTAGCCACCCCTACCCCTGTGTTATCCATGGTTTGGGTTACCCATAGTGCCCCACTCCATTTTCATACGGGTTACCTATGCTCAAAGTTACTCATGCTCAAAGGCATTACTTAACATAGTGTTGTTCTTAACCTTTAAAAAGATTGTTTTGCTTCATCTAATGTGTGTGTGTGTTTCTGAGTGTTTGTGTGTGCAAGTGCCTGAGGAGGCTGCAAGAGAGAATTGGATCCCCTGCAACTGGAGTTCCAGGTGGGTGTGAGCTGCCTAACATGGGTTCTGGCAAACAAACCCGTGTGTTCTGTGACCTCTGAGCCATTTCTCCAGCCCATGTTTTAACTTTCATTACAATGTATTGCAATTCATCTTCTACACCATTGTTAGTTATCCTAGTGTGCCTGATCTATTCCACTGTCGTCGATGGACTATTGAGGACATGGTGTTTTCTTTTCTTTTTTTCTTTTTTAAGATTTATTTATTTATTTCATGTATGTGAGTACACTGTTGATGTCTTCAGATACATCAGAAGAGAGGCCATCTGATCCCATTACCGATGGTTGTGAGCACCATATGGTTGCTGGGAATAGAACTCAGGACCTCTGGAAGAGCAGTCAGTGCTCTTAACCGCTGAGCATCTCTCCAGCCTGAGAACATGATATTTTCTGAATCTCTGAGTGCTGTCTGCAGTTACAGACATCACTGGGCCTTGTGAAATGCTTCCTTTTCAGATCAGGGAATAACCACAGTATTGTGATTTTTCTCTTACAGTGTGAGATATTGTCTCATCACCACTAGTGGTTGCCAGGACCTGGCTGAAGTCTTGAGAAACAACCAGAACCTGAGGAACCTACAGGTTTCAAACAATAAAATAGAAGATGCTGGTGTGAAGCTCCTGTGTGATGCTATAAAACATCCCAACTGCCACTTAGAGAATATTGAGTGGGTGTCACCATGGTCATAGCTGTGTCTTTGAGGGTGGTAAAAATGGGCAATTAATGTTTAGAAAAGTAAATTAAAAGTCCATAAGGAGGCTGGAGAGATGGCTCAGATGTTAAGAGCACAGTCTCTTCCAGAGGTCCTAAGTTCTATCCCTAGTGACCACATGGTGGCTCACAACCATCTGTAATGAAATCTGTTGCCCTCTTCTGGCCTGCAGGCATACATGCAGGCAGAATGCTGTATACATAATAAATAAATCTTAAAAAAAAAAAAAAAAAAGAATACCATAGGTGGGCTGGTGTGATGGTTCAGCAGTTAAAAGCACTGACTGCTCTTCTAGAGGACCCAAGTTCAATTCCCAGCACCCACATAGCACCTCAGAACTGTCTATGACTCCAGTTTCAGGGGACCTGACACACCCATACAGACATTGATACAGGCAAAATACCAGTGCACATAAAATAAAAATAAATAAAAATTTAAAAACTCCATAGGCAATCTAGGTAACATAGTAGTTAGCAGTAGTTTATTTAGTAACCTACTCCAAACCTTCAAGCCTGAAAGCAGAAAGCTTTTACTGCTGACTGATTGCTAATCTAGCCAGGTATGATTTATCTTTACTGGGCATACTTAGAGAATTGATCATTTAGGGGACTGTAATATGGGCCAGCCTAACTGTTGGGAATGGAGGCAGGAAAAGGAGATGGTGTATGGATAGATGGATGAATGGGGAGATTCCAAGTTGATGAAATGAATGCATGGTGGGAGGGTGATTGATGGTTGCATGCAATG
The DNA here is from genome assembly GCF_978045245.1 of Mus caroli. Lineage (NCBI taxonomy): Eukaryota > Metazoa > Chordata > Mammalia > Rodentia > Muridae > Mus > Mus caroli. The sequence goes on along the minus strand of NW_028227263.1, from coordinate 123,064,221 downwards.
AATAGATGTTTATTACAGATGGATGCATATTTAGTTGGGTGAGCCCATAGATGTTTGGATAGATCGATGCATTGGTGGGTGAGTGATTGATGGTTGTAAGTATAGATATATGCTTGTCTTTCCTGATGCAAGCCTGCATAGATATATAGCTCTTACTTGGAAAGGAGCATATATGGATACTGGATGGATGATTGGATAGGTGTAGGAATGGATGTCCACTGGAGATGACAGGAGTGACCAGACCACATCGCATTGACTTATTTGTGTGGACTGATATGGCAACTGCTTTGGCTGCCATGACAAAAATAGACTGACTGGCTCATACAGTAGGGATTTATTGATAAGCACAGTTGCAGAGGTTAGAAGTGAGATTACACATCACCTGGGATGGATCCTGAAGAGCACCAAACAAGGACTATGTTCCAGGCATTTTTCATTGACTTGAAAATGGTTGTCTTCTTCTTGAGTCTTCACAGCTATACAAGATTAGATCCAACTCTATTGTCCTCATTTTAATTTAATTCCCTCTGTAAAGACTGCCTGAAAATCCATACTCATAGGATACTGGAGATTAGGACTTCAACATAGGAATTTTGACAGCATATAGTTTAGTCCGTAGCAGAATGAATCTCAAGAGTTCAAATCAAAAATTATCAAGGTGCTTGAGGTATAAGCTCAGAGATCAGCAACCCTTGTCCCCTGCTTCGCTGTAGTACACAGTGTGAGGTCCAATTTTATCCCAGCTTCAAGGGCTGGGACAGCAGGCCATTAGTGGAACTATTAGTTCACCACAGACATGGATACTGAGAATGAGCAATTGTAGTCTCATCTGCCAATAAAGGGAAAATTTGGTATCAGGAACCCTGGGCTTTTAAGAACCTGTCCTCAGAAGCTATGGAGTGAGCATACTCTAGATCTAGACTGAGCCACCACCCACCCACATGCCTTCTCACCCTGACACAGAACTATTCTTGTTTGTTGCAGATTGGAAGCCTGCGCACTAACTGGTGCCTGCTGTGAGGACCTTGCTTCTTCTTTTGCCCACTGTAAGACCCTGTCGGGAATCAACCTGCAGGAGAACACCTTGAACCACAGTGGATTGGTTGCACTGTTTGAGGCTATGAAACAGCAACAGTGTACCGTGCATTTACGTGGGTGAGCTGGCCTCTGTTCTCTTTGGTGGGAAGAATCCTTAGGGATAAGAAGGGATAAATTGAGATCTGAAATGCACTGCTAACAATATGATAATTTTACATAGAAATCAGAGCTGGGGGCATGACTCAGGCCGTAGAGTCCTTGCCACACAAGTATAAGGGGCCAGGGTTTGATCCCCAGAAACTACATGGAAAAAGCCAGGCATAGAGTTTGTATTTATAATCTCAGTAATGGAGAGAAAGAGACAAGGAGAATCCTTATCTCCCTGGCCAGCCAGTCTAGTCAAACTGGTGAATTTCAGACCAAATGAGAGGAACTCCATCTCAAAAATCAAGGATGATACCTGAGGTTAGCCTCTGGCCTCTGCCTACTTATACACACACATGAAGATGCAAGTTAATTCAATAATAAGATGGTCACACCAATAATAATCCTGCCAATGCTACACCAGTAAGCATATCTTATCATGAAACCCCACCTCTCACTGAGGGGCTATAGGTAGGTGAATGGTGTTTGGGGGAGGGACACCATAAAATATTTTTAAATTCAAGTTAAAAATAAATTCAAGTTATGCTCTCTCTCATGGTGATGCTGTTACAGGAATATTAGATTAAGTATAAAGCCCTTCCTTGCCTTCTGACTGGTCAGAGCCTAAGTACTGGTGATACTTGGTACTGTTGTAAGGAGAATGTATAAATATGGTTGTAAATACAACTTTACTTATGCAGACAGTCCTGACTTAAGATTGTTTGGATCTACAATATGAAGGCATGTTCAATCATTCACTTTTTTCTCCAACACAGTAGTCATTAATTATATGAGATAACATTTTTAACATTTCAGTATTTTAATTAATATTGTCTTTATATTAGGCGATTTGATTTTTGCCCACCTGGAGCCTAATGTGAGTGCTCTGAGAAACTTTAAGATAGACTACGTGAGCTACGGTGGTCTGCTTGTAGATAAAGGTTTATATTGTGTTTTGTCATATAAATATGTGATTCGGAGTACTTATATAAGCACACGATATTTTATAAGAATGAGATACATAATATACTATTATTTTTATAATACTCAGCATTTATCTCTGTTGTTTGTTTTTCCCCCTATGGTCTTCAAACCCTTATGAGATCAAGGTGATGTTTGTGAAAATGTGAATTCAGGTGCACATGTGTGTATACATTATGTACATAAACATAGAGACCAGAGGAAAACCTCTAATGGCCATCCGTCATCGGGTGCCATCCACCTCAGTTGTTTTTGAGATGGGAACTCTCACTGGAAACTAAGAGTAACAAATTCTGTAAGGCTGGTTAGCCATCAAGTACTAGGAATCTGTCAGTCTCTGCTTCCTTGCTTCTTGGACCACAGTCATATGCCACTATTTACAGCTTGTTGTATGTGCTGGGAAGTAGCCTCAGGTCCTCATGTAGCAAACACTTCACTGGGAGAACCATCAGGGTCATTTTAGATAGTTATTTAAGCTACTCATTTCTAGGAAAGTGAAACCTTATAGAGTTGTCCAACCTTTTGCATTGCAATGTGGCACATACAGAGTTCACACTCAAAAACTGTTCAGTCTGTGTACCAAAAAAATTATTTTGAGTAAACTTAGACTTTTGTGCTAGCCCTTTTCATGGCTACCCTCATCTGCGTGTGGCTCATGGGTGACAGGGTGAATATGCCTATGAGATGTTGAGTTCAATTGTCTATAACTCTTCTCTCCTGGAAGGAAGACACAGGCTCACTTCCTTAAGATTTACTCTTACCAATTGCCTTGTCCCCTCCAAGTGTTGAGTGCCTGCGAGATTTCTTTCTTACTTGGTGTTGGCTGGAGGTTGACAGGGTACCAAGTGGGAGTGGATGCATAACAAAGCAGAAAGAAGTGAGTTATCTGTCATTTACTGAGTCACCCAGATCTGCATCTGATTACAATTCAGCCTTGTTTACCTGCACCCTGGGGCAAGGTCTCCATTCCTCTGATTTGATCTGCAAAGTAAGAGTTGTTCTTTAACATGAGAAATTCAAAACTATATAGGTGTCAGATAATGTGATAGGTATTATGAAACCAAGTAAGTTTCCTCTGACTCCACTATGGAAAGTCTCAGAAAGACATGTACTACAACTAATATAAGCCCTAGTACATGGTTCATTCCTACAGGAAAAACCTACTTAAAAATACACATAACATGATTGTTTGAATGAAAATGTCTTCTCCTATTTATTGGCTCAGATGTTTGGATATGTGGTCTGCAGTTGATATTGTTACTTCAGTAGGTTTTGGAGGTGTGACTTTGCTTGAGAAACTATGTCACTGGGACAGCCTCATACCATACCCAGTGAGTTTTCTCTGCTTCATGCTTGTATGTGGGCACTCAGCTTCCTGCTCCTGTAGCCACCCTTCCCTGCCATCATGGTGATAGACTTTTATCTCACTGGACCAGTAGGGGTTTTAGGCAAATAGACCTTTTCTTCTGGAAGCTGCCTTGGTCATGGTGTTGTATCACAATAATAGAAAAGTAATTCACATAGAATGAAAACAGACAGGAACCAGGATTTGAGAGAGGGGAGGGAGGAGGGAGAGAAAGAGAGAGGGGGGGACGGAAGTAGGGAGAGAGGGGGGGGAGGGAGGGAGGAGAGGGAAGGGATGTACATACATGAGAACAGCTACTGGTTGGAGCTTGAAAACACATCAAGTCTTTTCCAAGTCTTCTATGCAAAACCCTAAGAAGGAGTTGGTACTTGTAGGAAGCACTGGAAATGCCACCATTCTGAATGTTGAAACCAAATTGAAATAAACCTCAGTTAGAGTTCACAGCACAGAGATGGTCAGAGCAGAAGCTCCGAAGAGGATCAGTCAAGTAAAATACTTGCAGCAGAAGTCTGAGGACCTGAGGTCAGATCTTCACCGTCCACCTAATAAACTTGATTGTGGTCTCATATGTCTGTAGCCTTAGGGCCAGGGAGGAAGGTGGAGATAGGAGGCTCCCTGAAGCTCACTGGCCAGCCAGTCTATGAATGGCAGGTTCAGTGAGAGACCCTGTCTCACAAAGACAAGGTGGAAAACAATTGAAGACACCTGACATTGACCTCTGGCAGGCAGGCATGCATGCTCATATACACATACACGCATGGGCAGACCAACAAATTAGGTTTTTAAATTTCATTTTAAAAAAATTTATGTATGGGTATTTTACTTGCATGTATATTCTGGCTTGGAGGCCAGAAGTTGGTATCAGGTCCCCTGGAACTGAAGTTATAGATGGATGTAAGCTGCAGTGTGGGGAACTGAACCTGGGTCCTCTGCGGGAACAGCCACTGCTCTTAACCAATGAGCCATCTCTCCAGTCCCCAGATTAGTTTTTAAGGAAAAGTCTGAATGTTAAACATGTATCAGCACACCATATCATAGCATGTCTATGTCACCCCATTTAGAGGCAACAGCAGAGTCACCTGAACTTGGCCTTGGAAAAAATTATGGAGGGAAACTGTGATGTCGGATCTCAAAAGGGAAGGTGTGGAGAAATGGCTCCTCAGTTAAGCATTTGCTGCTCTTGCAGAGGACTCAGTCTCGGTTCCCAGCATCATCTGACATGGCAGCTCACAACTGCTCTCACCCTATTCCAGCAGGTCCAGTGACTTCTGACTCCCACAGGCACCTGCACACATGTGCTGCCCAGAGATCCACACAGGCATATGCACATACATAAATAATTTTAAAAAATTAAATCTTAAAAGAAGAGCGAATTAATTAAAGCTTTTTTTTTAATCTTTCTAGACTTCGAATTACTGACTTTGATAAGGAAACCCAGGAGTTCCTGATGGCCGAGAAAGAGAAAAACCCATACTTGAGCATCTAAGCAGTGTGTAAGGCAGAAGCAGAAACAAGGGTGGATGTTCTGGTGCAAGAAACATGGCTGTATTCTGACCTCAAACTGCCTCAAACTACTCCCAAAAGAAAGAGAGCAGGATCCTTAATTTGACCCATTGTATACTAAACTTACAGATCACTAACATTCCAGTGAGATACATACAGTTTCTTTACCCCTGTCCCCTCTACCCCCATTCAGATGTGTTTTGCAAGATAGATGTGGCTTTTTGTTTGCACTACAGATTAAAACAGGCCACTCAAAGACAATTAGTGTAAAATGAATGCCTTATAATGACAGTTTTCCCACACTGGTATCTTAAGCATCGAATAAAATCTTTAAATGAATCTTTGCTTTTAAAGAAAAAAATTATCTTTAAATGCTTTGGAAATCTCTCTTTTTCAATTGGATATTTTCTTCATTTACATTTCAAATGTTATCCTCTTTCCCAGTCTCCCCCCTCCCCAAAACCCCTATCCCATCCTCCCTCCCCCCTGCTTCTATGAGGGTGTTTCTCCACCCACCCACATACTCCCACCTCTCTGTTCTCAGTTGCCCTACACTGGGGCATCTATCAAACCTTCATAGGACCAAGGACTTCTCCTCCCATTGATGCATGACAAAGCCATCCTCTGCTACATATGCAGCTGGAGCCATTTGTACTCCTTGGTTGATGGCTTACTTCCTGGAAGCTCTTAGGGGACTGGTTGGTTGATACTGTTGTTCTTCCTGTGGGGTTGCAATCCCCTTCAACTCCTTTGGTCCTTTCTCTAATTCTCCTAATGGGGACCCCACACTCAGTCCAATGGTTGGCTGCAAGCATCCATCTCTGTATTTGTAAGGCTCTGGCAGGACCTCTCAGGAGATAGCCATATCAAGTTCCTTTTAGCAGGCACTTCTTGGCATCCACAATAGTGTCTTGAGTTTGGTAACTGTATATGGGATGAATCCTTAGATGGGAGAGTCTCTGGATGGCCTTTCCTTTAGTCTCTGCTCTATACTTTAACTCCATATTTGCTCCTGTGAGTATTTTGTTTTCCTTCTAAGAAGGACCAAAGCACCCACACTTTGGTCTTGAGCTTCATGTGATCTGTGAATTCTATCTTGGTTTTTTGGAGCTTTTGGGCTAATATCCATTTATCATATTATGCATAACATGTGTGTTCTTTTGCCATTGGGTTACCTCACTCAGGATGATATTTTCTAGTTCTGTCCATTTGCCTAAAAATTTCATGAATTCATTGTTTTTAATAGCTGAGTAGTACTCCATTGTGTAATTGTACCACCATTTCTTTAAAATGCTGTCTTCTTTCCACTGGTTGGTTTTAGCTCCTTTTTCAAAGATCAAATGACCATATATGTGTGGGTTCATTTCTTGGTCTTTAATTTCATTGATCTTCTTGCCTGTCTCTGTACCAATACCATATAGTTTTTAATCACAGTTGCACTGTAATACAGCTTGAGGTCAGGGATAGTGATTCCCCCGAAGTTCTTTTATTGTAGAGAATAGTTTTCGATATCCTGTTTTGTTTTTTGTTTTTGTTTTTGTTATTTCAAACAAATTTGCAAATTGCTCTTTCTAGCTCTGTGAAGAATTGAGTTGGAACTTTGATGGGGATTGCATTGACTTTGTACTTTGCTTTCAGCAGAATGTCCACTTTTACTATATTAATCCTGACAATCCATGAGCATGGGAGATCTTTCCATCTTCTGAGATTTTCTTTAATTTCTTTCTTCAGAGACTTGAAGTTCTTATAGATTTTTCACTTGCTTAGTTAGAGTCACACCAAGATATGTAATATTATTTGTGACTATTGTGAAGGGTGTTGTTTCCCTAATTTCTTTCTCAGCCTGTTTATCCTTTGTGTAGAGAAAGGATACTGATTTGTTTGAATTAATTTTATATACAGCCACTTTGCTGAAGTTGTTTATCAGGTTTAGTTCTCTGGTGAAATTTTTGAGGTCGCTTAAGTATACTATCATATCATCTGCAAATAGTGATATATTTACTTCTTCCTTTCCAATCGGTATCCCTTTGACCTCCCTTTGTGGTCTAATTGCTCTAGCTAGAACTTTGAGTACTATATTGAATAGATAGGGTGAGAGTGGGCAGCCTTGTCTAGTCCCTGATTTTAGTGGGATTGCTTCAAATTTCTCTGCATTTAGTTTGATGTTGGCTACTGTTTTACTGTATATTGCTTTTACTATGTTTATGTATGGGCCTTGAGTTCCTGATCTTTCAGTGACTTAACATGAAGGGATGCTGAATTTGTCAAATGCCTTTTCAGCATCTAATGAAATGATCATGTGATTTTTTTTTTCTTTGAGTTTTTTTATGTAGTGGATTACGTTTATGGATTTCCATATACTGAACCATCCCTGCATCCCTGGGATGAAGCCTACTTGGTCATGGTGAATGATTGTTTTGATGTGTTCTTGGATTCAGTTGGCAAGAATTTTATTGAGTATATTTGCATCAATGTTCATAAGGAATATTGCTCTGAAGTTCTTTCTTTGTTGGGCCTTTGTATGGTTTAGGTATAGGCATAATTGTGGCTTCATAGAATGAATTGGGTAGTGTTCCTTCTGTTTCTATTTTATGGAATTGTTTGAAGAGTATTGGAATTAGGTCTTCTTTAAAAGTCTGATACAATTTGCCCCTAAACCCATCTGGTCCTGGGCTTTTTTTTTTTTTTTTTTTTTGGTTGGGAGACTATTAATGACTGCTTCTATTTCTTTAGGGGTTATGGGTCTGCTTAGATGGTTTATCTGAACCTGCTTTAACTTTGGCACCTGGTATGTGTCTAAAAAATTGTCTATTTCATCCAGATTTTCTAATTTAGTTGAGTATAAACTTTTGTAATAGGATCTGATGGGTTTTTTTTTTTGTTTCCATGGTTTCTGTTATTATGTCTCCCTTTTCATTTCTGATTTTATTAATTTGGATACTGTCTCTGTGCTCTCTGGTTAGTCTGGCTATGAGTTTATTTATCTTGTTGATTTTCTCAAAGAAGCAGCTCCTGGGTTTTTTGATTCTTTGTATAGTTCTCTTTGTTTCTATTTGGTTGATTTCAACCCTGAGTTTGATTATTTCCTGCCATCACTTCTCTTCGGTGTATTTGCTTTCTTTTGTTCTAGAGCTTTTAGGTGTGCTGTCAAGCTGCTAGTGTAAGCTCTCTCCCATTTCTTTTTGGAGGCACTCAGAGCTATGAGTTTTCCTTTTACTACTGCTTTCATTGTGTCCCATAGGTTTTGGTATGATGTGTCTTCATTTTCATTAAATTTTAAAATGTCTTTAATTTCTTCCTTATTTTTTCTTTGACCAAGTTATCACTGGGTAGAGCATTGTTCAGCTTCCATGTGTATGTATGTCTTCTGTTGTTTTTGTTGGAATTTAAGACCATCCTTATTCTGTGGTGATCTGATAGGGTACATGGGATTATTTCAGTCTTCTTGTATCTCTTGAGTTCTGTTTTGTGACCGTTTATTTAATCAATTTTGGAGAAGGTACCAAGAGGTGCTGAGAAGAAGGTATATTCTTTTGCTTTAGGATGAAATGTTCTACAAATATCTGTTAGATCCATTTGGTTCATAACTTCCGCTAGTTTCACCTTGTCTCTGTTTAGTTTCTGTTACAATGTTCTGTCCATTGCTGAGAGTGGGGTGTTGAGGTCCCCCACTATTGTGTGGGGTACAATGTGGGCTTTGAGCTTTTGTAAAATTTCTTTTGTGAATGTGGGTGCCCTTGCATTTGGAGTGTAGATGTTCAGAATTGAGAGTTCATTTTGGTATATTTTTCCTTTGACCAGTATGCAGTGTCTTTCCTTATTCTTTCTGATAACTTTTGGTTGAATGTCAATTTTATTTGATATTAGAATGGCTACTCCAGCTTTTTTCTAGGGACCATTTGTTTGGAAAAAAATTTCCAACCTTTTACTCTGAGGTAGTGTCTGCCTTTGTCACTGAGGTGGGTTTCCTGTATGCAGCAAAATGTTGGGTCCTGCTTAAGTATCCAGCCTGTTAGTATAAATCTTTTTATGGGGGAATTGAGTCCATTGATGCTAAGAGATATTAAGGAAAAGTGATCGTTAATTCCTGTTATTTTTGTTTTTAGAGGTTGAATTATGTTTATATGGCTATCATCTTTCTGTGTTGTTAAAAGGAGATTATTTTCTTGCTTTTTCTATGGTGTAATTTTCCCTCCTTGTGTTAGTTTTATCTATTATCCTTTGTAGGGCTGGAATTGTGGAAATTTGGTTTTGTCCTGGACTATCTTAGTTTCTCCATCTATGGTAATTGAGAGTCATGCTGGGTATAGTAACCTCGGCTGGTATTTATGTTCTCTTAGGGTCTGGATGACATCTACCCAGGATCTTCTAGCTTTCATAGTCTCTGGTGAGAAGTCTGGTGTAATTCTGATAGGTCTGCCTTTATATGTTACTTGACCTTTTCCTGTTACTGGTTTTAGTATTCTTTCTTTGTTTAATGCATTTGGTGTTTTGATTATTATGTGATGGTATGGATTTCTTTTCTGATTCAGTCTATTTGGAGTTTTGTATGCTTTGTATATGTTCATGGGCATCTCTTTAAGTTAGGGAAGTTTTCTTCTATAATTTTGTTGAAGATATTTATTGGCCCTTTAAGTTGGGAATCTTCTCTCTCTTGTATACCTGTTATCCTTAGGTTTGGTCTTCTCATTGTGTCCTGGATTTCCTGGATATTTGGGTTAGGAGCTTTTTGCATTTTGCATTTTCTCTGACTGTTGTGTCAATGTTTTCTATGGTATCTTCTGTCCCAAAGATTCTTTCATGTATCTCTTGTATTCTGTTGGTGATGCTTGCATGTATGACTTCTGATCTCTTTCCTAGATTTTCTAACTCCAGGCTTGTCTCCCTTTGTGATTTCTTTATTGTTTCTATTTCCATTTTTAGCTTCTTGGTGGTTTTGTTCATTTCCTTTGCCTGTTTGTGTTTTCCTGTAATTCTTTTTTTTTCTTTTTTTCTTTTCTTTTCTTTCTTTCTTTTCTTTTTCTTTTTTCTTTTTTTCCTCTTTCTTTTTTTCTTTCTTTCTTTCTTTCTTTCTTTCTTTCTTTCTTTCTTTCTTTCTTTCTTTCTTTCTTTCTTTCTTTCTTTCTTTCTTTCTTTTTTTGAGACAGGCTTTCTCTGTATAGCCCTGTCTGTCCTGGAACTCACTTTATAGAACAGGCTGACCTCGAACTCAGAAATCCACCTGCCTCTGCTTCCTGAGTGCTGGGATTAAAGATGTGCACCACCACACCCAGCTTTCTGTAATTCTTTAAGGGATTTTTGTATTTCCACTTTAAGAGCTTCTAGCTGTTTATCTGTGTTCTCCTGTATTTCTTTAAAGGAGTTATTTATGTCCTTTTTAAAGTCCTTTATCACCATCAAGAGAAGTGACTTTAGATCTGAATCTTGCTTTTCTGGTGTGATGGTGTATCCAGGACTTGCTATGGTGGGAGAATTGGGTTCTGATTATGACAAGTAATCTTGGTTTCTCTTGGTTATGCTCTTAACACTTGCTTCCCTCCATTTGAATATCTCTAGTGCTACCTGCCCTAGCAATCTGACTGGAGCCTGTCCTTCCTGTAATTCTGGTTGTATCAGAACTCCTCATAGTTTGATTCTCTCTGTGATCTTGTGATTCTGTGATCCTTTGATCCTGAGATTCTGGATGTGTCAGAGTTCCTGGGAGTCAAGATGCCTCTGGGACCCTGAGATCCTGGTGTTTCAGGGATCCTGAGATCCTGTGATCCTGCGATCCTGGCTGCGTTAGAGTGCCTGGGAGTGGCACCTCCTCTGGGTGCTGTGGGACTGACTGTAGAGTTTGTGCCCAAGGTAAACTGGCGCAGATGGGTAGGAACCTCTGGAAATCTCTTAAGATAAGATTTGCCTGTTGGTGGATTACCGGACCTATAGTGTTGGTCCAGGCAATAATGGTGCCCTAGAAAGTTGTTGGGAAAATGGATAGTGGTTGGGGAAGTGATAATGGAAACTGTTGCTGTTTTGTGGGTTTTTTTATTATTAAATAATAATTTAGGCATGTCCTAAATCTACTGACTTCTAATTTCAATAGTTAATGCATACGTAGTTGTACGATTGCACGAGTGCATTTGTGTGTGTGTGTGTGTGTGTGTGTGTGTGTGTGTGTATCAGGTCCCTTGGAGCTGGAATTACAGGCAGTTATGAGCTGTTTGTCACAGGTATTGTGAACTAACTCATGTCCTGCAAGAGCAGTATGTGAGCTTAACTGCTCGGCCATCTCTTAATCTCTCATCTATTTGGAATTAGGAAGATAATGGCAATACCGAGATCCTGAGAAAGGCTGATCTGACTTGATTCTTACTCCTTTTAGCAATCCAATTAGCATTTTTTCTCTTCTCTTTCTGGATGAAGGAGTTTTAAAAGCAAATTTTTTATAATTTTATTAGATCTATGAGAATTTTATACAATATGTTTTTAGCATATTCTCCCACCTCCCCTCTTTTCCCAGATCCATCCTCCTTCTCTTTCCACCCAACTTTGTGTCTTCCTTCACACTCCCATCAATGCCAATATGTGTTCTCCAAGCCTTCTTGGATAAGTGGTCTTTTACTGGAGTGTGGCCAGGGACTGCACTTAAAGAAAAGTGACCCTTTCTTTCAGCAGCTAATAGTTACAGCTCCTCAGCTAGGGGTGGAACTTCATGCCCAACTCCACTCTGCATGCTGAGTCTTTATTTGGGCTTACCTAGGCCTCGTGCCTGTGAAAACCACATGCTTACAGGAATCATTCACTCCTTCTGCCTATACTTAGCCTTACAAATAGGGGCAAATGCCCTTTTTAATCACACCCTATCTTATTCTCCTCTCCCTAAATCCCACAAGTAACCCTTGTTTGACTAGAACCCCTGCTTGCCCCATACAAGCTGAGAAACTCCAACTTCCCCTCCTTCCCCAAACCCTCATGCTCATAGAAAACTTTATGCTAACCTGTCATAGGTCCTTGTCTCTGCCTTTCCAGGAACCAACCCAAGAGTGCCCTCCAAGGGGCTCAGGTTCTGACCATGTATGGACACAGTACCAGCTTTTTGCTGGCACGTCATCACTCCTCACCTAAGCTCTAAACAGCCTCCCACCCTGCCCCACCCTCCCTGAGAGCTGCCTCCTAATGAACCTGCCTTTATCTACTTTTAATCTGGTCTGATCTGGCCTGTATCTGAATCACTGAGGGAGAGAATAAGCCTGTTAACCCTGTCATAAGACAAATGAATGATCTTATATCATCACTCATATATACTTAAGCAAGTCTTTCAATGACATAAAATATTGAAGGTTTTTTTCTTTTCAGTTATGTAGAAGAAACCACATTTTCAAGTTGTCAATATTGTTAGTCTGGCCCTATAGCTACCTGTGCCTATCAGGACAGATAGTGAGTGGGAAAAAACTGTAGACAACATGCTTAAATGTGTCATGTCATATATATATATATATATATATATATATATATATATATCCATATATATATATATATCCATATATATATACATGTATATGGATATATATATATATATACATGGATATATATATATATATATATATATATATATATATATATCCATCCATCCATCCCTGTGTTGCCAGACTAAAAGCAAAAGTAAATACAAAATGCATATGCACGAATAATACCATTTTTCAGTGATGTTACCAGGTATGGTGTCACACATCTGTGATCCCAGTACTCTGGAGAAAGAGGCACGCAGCTCAGGAGTTTAAGATTATTGTTGACTACATAAGGAGTTTAAGGCTAGCCTGGACTACATGAGACCCTATCTCAAGCAACATTCCAACATAGAGGAGGGAGGCATGAAATCCCAACTGGCAACTGGTATCAACCTCCTGAGAGAGAGTCGAAGTTCTTTAAAGGTGACCATACTCCAGTGGAAGGCCAAACATCCAAAAGTAAAGGGGAGACAGAAGAAATTGTACTTAAGGCTATTCAAAACCTGAATACAGTTTAGTGGCAAAGTGTTAGGTGGCACCATTCATATAGAGACATGAACTAGATCTATTCATCCCAGATAGGAACCAATGACAGAACAAAGAATGTGCCACCTGAGTCCAACATGAGCCAGTGAGTTTTATTGGGTTACTCAGAGGAGCAGAACTGATGCAAAGTCTGCTCCATCTCAAAGCCTACTGAAGCATGGGTGAGAACTTACATCACAAAGCTAGGAACCTGGATCACATTGCCCCATCTGCAGGCAGCTCTATGGGTTAGAGTGTCCTTTCCAAACAGGCAGCTGGTCTCTCTCTTCTAGGCAGTCATGCTGGTGTCTACATCTAAGCTGCTGGCATGGTCTCTGAAGCTTGGGGGTTGGGAGGCAGGGGCTGTACTCTGCATAGTCTTTACTGTTACTCTTCAGTGGGTGCAGGGGACACTATTGTATCTGGTCCTTCTGGAGCTATGTTGAGTGAGTTACTTTCTGTCTTAAGGAGCTCTGACTGGGTGGAGTGTTTCAGCTCCCCCCCAAAACACTCTCTTACACTCTCTTGTGTCACTTCCTTGTAAAAAATCCTGTCCTAAAAGATCCTCTTGTTCTCAGATCACTTTCACATCCTCTGTTTTATGGAGTTTCTCTCCAAGGTGGCAGAATTTTAATCAACTTTATTTTTTTTTTTAACTGATGAAAGGCTCTGGCCAGCTGGAACATGGTGAGCATGGCTCTGGCAGAGGCCTTGCCCTTCTTCACAATTCCTTTGTCCTTGCTAAACCCCCTTAGAATTCATTCCTAAAGTGAGCCATTCCTCTTGAGGCTGACTGCCAAGGTCCAGCTATCAAAGTGTAGACTTCCAGCAATCAAAAGCCCCCTTTGTTTCACCTAATTAGCATGCCCAATTAAAATTAAACACCTCATCCTAACTTGGGATTTCCCATTTACCTTTATAAAGCTCCATTTTCTGATGTGCCATGTTGTTGTACTTGCTACCCAGAGGGAGTCCTTTGTCCCCTTCTGGGACAAATACCCTTCCTCCCTTGTCATTTGTCTATCTCTGTCTCTTATTCCCTGATGGCAGATAAACAAATAATAGAAATAGATGACAGATACAGATGATCAATAATTAGATAAGTAGATATATATATAGTTAATGAGTCAATGATAAGTATATAAATAATGATAATGATGGGTAGGTAGATGATATGTAGATAAATATGCTTGATTTATGATAGGTAGATAGATAACATATATATACATTTGACAGATGAATGCTAGATGCTAGTTGGTAGACAATAGACAGAAGGTGGATAATTGATAGATAAATGACAGATGGATAGATAATAGATTATAGATAAGTATATGATCGATTGTGGATGATAAGTGATAGGTAAGCAGTTAGGTAGATAGATGATAGAGGCATGTAGAGCTATAGATAGCATGACTGGAGAAGGGGGACTGTTAGGGAGCAGGGTGTAACAGGAGAGGGCAATGGAAGAGATAAAAACTCCACAAACAGCACACATTTCCTCTCATATGTGGACCTAGATTTAAAGATATGCATGAAGCCAGGCATGATGGTATGTCACTATAATCCCAGCACTCTGAAGACTGAGACACAAGGACTGCTGTGAGTTTGAGGCAATCCAAAGTTCCATGTAAAAAGCCTCAAGAAAAAAAGATATGTATGTGGCACTAAAACAGGAAGAGGGTTATTGGAAGGGAGGAAGTGTATGGTCAGAAAAAAGGTAGAGGGCAAGAGCAGGAGATTGGCCTCATAGAAGCTAAGAACGATGATAGACATATATGCAAAGATCATTATGAAGCCCAGTCTTTTGTGTGCCAAATAAAAATTAATAATGAAAATTTAAAATATACTCATACATGAAGGCAGAAAAGAGAATATTTGGAAGAATGTAGATGAGAGAAAATAATGAGGGGCCTAATAAGATCAGTGTAGGGGCAGGAGGGATAGCTCAGGGGTTAAGAGCACTGACTGCTCTTCCAAAGGTCTTGAATTCAGTTCCCATCAACCACATGGTGGCTCTCAATCATCTGTAGTGGGATCTGATGCCCTCTTGTCTGAAGACAGCTACAGTGTACACATATACATAAAATAAATATTTTTAAAAAATCAGTGTATTTGATACAAGCATCTGAAAAGTCATAATGAAATTGATTATTTTATATAATGAGTATTGTATATACAAAGTAAATAGAAAAGTGTTTTCTGAAAAGAATTTAACAGCATTCCTTTGTACAATTAAGAGTAAAAAATTAGGCTTTTCAGCCTGTGCCTTGCATAAGGGCAGATCATGAGCTTCTCTGCTCCTCTGAAGACCCCATCATCTAAAGGCTTCCCAGGAGATCTGCTGCACCCAGGGCAACAGACACCACTGTATGAAGGCCTCCCAGGGCAACAGAACCCACACTCTGAAGGCCTCCCAAGAGATCTGCTGCACCTAGGGCAACAGACTCCACTTTTTGAAGGCCTCTCAGAGATCTGTTTCAGCCAGGGCAACAGACCACACAGTCTGAAGGCCTCCCAGGAGATCTGCTACAGCGAGGCACACAGGCCTTCCAGGAGACCTGCAGCAACCCATAGACACAGGAGGCAGGCTCCAGACAGACACCCAGGCCAGTCAACACCAGAGATAACCAGATGGTGAGAGGCAAGTGCAAAACCATAAGCAACAGAAGCCAATATACTTTGGTACCATCAGAACCCATTTCTCCTACCACAGCAAGCCCTGGATACCCCCAGCACACCTGAAAACCAGGATGCTGACCTAAAGTCCTATCTCATGAAGATAATAGAGTCCTTTAAGGAGGATATAAATAACTCACTGAAAGAAATACATAAAAACACAGATAAACAGGTAGAAACCCTTAAGGAGGAAACAAATACATCCCTTAAAGAAAACACAATCAAACAGGTGAGGGAATTGAACAAAGTGGTCCAAGACCTAAAAATGGAAGTAGAAAGAATAAGGAAAACACAAATGGAGGCAACCCTGGAAATGGAAAACCTAGGAAAGAGATCAGGAGTTACAGATACAAGCATGTAAAACAGAATACAAGGGAGAAGAAAGAATTTCGGGTCTGGAAGATATCTTAGAGATTGTCAAAGAAGATTCAAAACATAAAAACTCCTAACCCAAAACATCCATGAAATCCAGGACAAAATGAAAAGACCAAGTCTAATAATAATAGGAATAAACTCTTTTGTGAAGGACAAGGCTCTTCCTTCCTTCCTTCCTTCCTTCCTTCCTTCCTTCCTTCCTTCCTTCCTTCCCCCCTCTCTCTGTCTCTTTCTCTCTTTCTCCTCCTCCTCCTCCTCCTCCTCCTCCTCTAATCTCTGGCAACTTCTTACATGGGATTAAAATACTTTAATCCCATGCCTTAGCAGTTCTTCTCCTAGATATTTACATAAACATACAAAAACATATCTACAAAAACTTGTATAGGAATGTTTTAGAAGTTTGAATCCCAAAATAGCTCAAAATTTGAACAGGCTAAAAGTTCGTTAAGAAGTGAAATGATGCAGAATTGTAGTATGTTTAGACCACACACTGCTAGCTAGAAAAGAAAGGAATCATCTAAAAAAAAAAGAAAAAGAAGAATAGGAATAGAAGAGAGTGAAGATTCCCAACTCAAAGGATCAGTGAACATCTTCAACATAATTATAGAAGAAAACCACTCTAACCTAAAGAAAGAAAAGCCTATGAACAGACAAGAAGCCAACAGAACACCAAACAAATTGGACCAGAAAAGAAATTCTTCCTGTCACATAATATAACACCAAATACAGAGAACAAGGAAAGAATATTGAAAGCTGTAAGGGAAAAATGGTCAAGTGACATATAAAGGCAGACCTATCAGAATCACACCAGACATCTCAACAGAGACTCTAAAAGCCAGAAAACCTTGGGCACATGTGACACAGACCCTAAGAGAACAAAAATGCCAGCCCAGGCTGATATACTCAGCAGAACTCTCAATTACTACAGATGGAGAAACCAAGGTATTCCATCACTAAACCAAATTTAAACAATATCTATCTACCAGTCGAGTTCTACAGAGGATTCTAAAAGGAAAACTCCAAAAAAGGAGAGTATCTACACCAAAGAAAAAACAAGAAATGAATCATCTCACAACAAAGCCAAAAGGAGAGAATCACATACACATAATATCACCTACAACAACAAACATAACAGGAACTAACAATCATCTGTAATGTTTCTCAATATCAATGGACTCAATTCACCAATAAAAAGACACAAGCTAACAAACCAGATATGCAAGCAGGATCCAGCATTTTGCATTTTGCTGCATACAAAGACAGACACCATCTCAGAGTAAAAGGCTAGAAAATGTCTTCTAAGCAAATGGTCCCAGGAAACAAGAAGGACTTGCCATTCTAATATCCAATAAAATAGACTTTCAACCAAAAATAATCAAGCAAGATGAGGAAGGACACTTCATATTCATCAAAGGAAAAATCCACCAAGAGAAAGTCTCAATTTGGAACATCTATGCCCCAAATGCAAGAGCACCCACATTCATAAAAGCATCTTTACTAAAGCCCAAAACACACACTGAATCCTACACAACAATAATGGGAGATTTCAATACCCCACTGTCACAAATGTACAGGTCGTTGAAACAGAAACTAAACAGAGACACAGTGAAACTAACACAAGTTATGAACCAAATGGATCTAACATGTGTGTGTGTGTGTGTGTGTGTGTGTGTGTGTGTGTATGTTTATATCACACAAAACATTTCACCCTAAAACAAAAGAACGTATGTACCTTCTTCTCAGCACCTCATGGTACCTTCTCCAAATTGATCAGTCACAAAACAAGTCTCAAGAGATACAAGAAGACTGAAACAATCCCATGCATCCTATCAGATAGCCACAGACTAAGGCTGGTCTTCAATAACAACAAAAAACAACTGAAAGCCCACATACACATGGAAGCTGAACAATGCTCAGCTCAATGATAACTTGGTCAGGAAAGAAATAAAGAAAAAAGATTCCTGGAATTCAATGAAAATGATGACACAGCATACCCAAACTTATGGCACACATGAAAGCAGTGCTCAGAGAAAAATTCATAGCACTAAGGGCTCTCATAAAGAAATTGAAGAGATCCTACACTAGCAAATTAACAGCACACATGAAAGCCCTAGAAACAAAAAGAAGCAAACACAACCAAGTGGAATAGACAGCAGGAAATAGTCAAACTCAGGGTTGAAATCTACCAAATAAAAACAAAGAGAACCAGCCGGGCATGGTGGCACATGCCTTTAATCCTAGCACTTGGGAGACAGAGGCAGGCTGATTTCTGAGTTCAAGGCCAGCCTGGTCTACAAAGAGTTCCAGGACAGCCAGGGCTACACAGAGAAACCCTGTCTCAAAAAACCCAAAACAAACAAACAAACAAACAAACAAACCCAAAGAGAACCATACAAAGAATCAACAAAACCAAAAGCTGGTTTTTAAGAAAATCTATAAGATAGATAAACTCCTAGCCAAACTAACTAAATGGCCCAGAGACAGTATCGAAATTAAAAAATTAATAAATGAAAATGGAGACATAACAGAAATGAAGGAAATTAAAAAAAAGAAAAGCAGATTCTATTACAAAAGCCTATACTCAAAAAGACTAGAAAATCTGGACGAAATGGACAATTTTCTAGACAGATACCAGGTACCAAAGTTAAGATCAGATAAATCACCTAAACAGGCCAATATCCTCCAAAAGAAATAGAAGAATCATTAAAAACATCCCAACCAAAAAGTCCAGGGCCAATCTTGGGTCCCAGATCCCTCAGAGACTAGTCTGCATAGGCTAGTGTGGACTACAGAAGCGACACAGCTTCTGGGACAGACCCCTTTTTGGGCTCCAGATATCTGAGCACCTTCCCTGCCAGAGGAGAGGTGTCTGCCCAGGAGGGCTCTGCAGGAGCACTTAGGGGAGCCATGTTGGGTCCTGGATCCCTCAGAGACTAGTCTGCACAGATGAGAGTGTGGACTACAGAAGCTACACAGCTTCTGGGACAGGCCCTGTTTCAGGCCTTCACCTTCAGCCAGGAGGCAGGTCCGAACGCCAAATATCTGTGCACCTTCCCTGCAAGAGGAGAGCTTGCCTGCAGAGAGTACTCTGACCACTGAGACTCAGGAGAGAGCTAGACTGCCAGGTCTGCTGACAGAGGCTAACAGAATCACGGGAGGAACAAGCTCCAACCAGAGACAACTATAACAACTAACTCCAGAGATTACCAGATGGTGAAAGACAAACATAAGAATCTTACTAACAGAAACCAAGACCACTCACCATCATCAGAGCCCAGCACTCCTACCTCAGTCAGTCCTGGATACCCCAACACACCCGAAAAGCAAGACTCAGATTTAAAATCATATCTCATGATGCTGGTAGAGGACATCAAGAAGAACTTTAATAACTCACTTAAAGAAATACAGGAGAACACTGCTAAAGAGGTAGAGGTCCTTAAAGAAATACAGGAAAATACAACCAAACAGGTGATGGAATTGAACAAAACCATCCAAGACCTAAAAAGGGAAGTAGAAACAATAAAGAAAACCTAAAGTGAGACAATGCTGTAGAAAGAAACCCTAGGAAAGAAATCTGGAACCCTAGATACGAGCATCAGCAACAGAATACAAGAGATGGAAGAGAGAATCTCAGGTGCAGAAGATTCCATAGAGAACATGGACACAACAATCAAAGAAAATGGAAAATGCAAAAAGATCCTAACTCAAAACATCCAGGAAATCCAGAACACCAAATGAGAAGACCAAACCTACGGATAATAGGAATAGATGAGAATGAAGATTTTCAACTTCAAGGGCCAGCAAATATCTTCAACAAAATTGTAGAAGAAAATTTCCCACACCTAAAGAAAGAGATGCCCACGAACATACAAGAAGCCTACAGAACTTCAAATAGACTGGACCAGAAGACAAATTCCTCCCGACACATAATAATCAGAACAACAAATGCACTAAATAAAGATAGACTATTAAAAGCAGTAAGAGAAAAAGGTCAAGTAACATAAAGGCAGGCCTATTAGAATTACACCAGAATTCTCACCAGAGACTATACAAGCCAGAAGATCCTGGACAGATGTTATGCAGACCCTAAGAGAACACAAATGCCAGCCCAGGCTACTATACTCAACAAAACTCTCAATTACCATAGATGGAGAAACCAAAGTATTCCATGATAAAACCAAATTCACACAATATCTTTCCACGAATCCAGCCCTTCAAAGGATAATAAAGGGAAGACACCAACACAAGGATGGAAACTATACCTTAGAAAAAGCAAGAAATTAATCCTTCAACAAACCTAAAAGAAGACAGCCACAAGAACAGAATCCCAACTTTAACAACAAAAATAACAGGGAGTAACAATTACTTTTCTTTAATTTCTCTTAACATCAATGTACTCAATTCCCCAATAAAAAGATATAGACTAAAACACTGGCTACACAAACAGGACCCAACATTTTGTTGCTTACAGGAAGCCCACCTCAGGGAAAAGGACAGACACTACCTCAGAGTGAAAGGCTGGAAAAAAATTTCCAAGAAAACGGTCCAAAGAAGAAAGCTGGAGTAGCCATTCTAATATCGAATAAAATTGACCTCCAACCCAAAGTTATCAAAAAAGACAAGGAGAGGCACTTCATACTTATCAAAGGTAAAATCTACCAAGATGAACTCTCAATTCTGAATATCTATGCTCCAAATACAAAGGCTACCACATTCATTAAAGAAACTTTAATAAAGCTCAAAGCACACATTGCACCTCACACAATAATAGTTGGAGACTTCATCACACCACTCTCACCAATGGACAGATCCTGGAAACAGAAGAGACACATGGACACTAACAGAAGTTATGAAACAAATGGATTTAGTTGATATCTACAGAACATTTTATCCTAAAAGAAAAGGATATACCTTCTTCTCAGCGCCACATGGTACCTCCTCCAAAATATAATTGGTCACAAAACAGGCCTCAACAGATACAAAAATATTGAAATTATCCCATGTATCCTACCTGATCACCATGGACTAAGGCTGATCTTCAATAACAGCATAAACATTAGAAAGCCAATATTCACATGGAAACTGAACAACACTCAATGATTCCTTGGTCAAGGATGAAATAAAGAAACAAATTAAAGACTTTTTAGAGTTTAATGAAAATGAAGCCACAACATACCCAAACTTATGGGACACAAATGAAGGCAGCCCTAAGAGGAAAAAATCATAGCCCTTGAGTGCCTCCAAAAAGAAACTAGAGAGAGCATACACTAGCAGCCTGACAGCACACCTAGAAGCTCTAGAAGTAAAGGAAGCAAATTCACCCAAGAGGAGTAGACTGCAGGAAATAATCAAACTCAGGGCTGAAATCAACCAAGTGGAAACAAAAAGAACTATTCAAAGAATCAACCAAACCAGGAGCTGTTTCTTTGAGAAAATCAACAAGATCGATAAACCCTTAGCCAGACTAACTAGAGGGCACAGGAACAGTATCCTAATTAACAAAATCAGAAATGAAAAAAGGAGACATAACAGAACCTGAGAAAATCCAAAACATCATCAGATCCTACTACAAAAGGCTATACTCAACAAAACTAGAAAACCTGGTTGAAATGGACAAATTTCCAGACATATACCAGGTACCAAAGTTAAATCAGGATCAGATTAATAATTTAAACAGTCCCATTTCCCCTAAAGAAATAGCAGCAGTCATCAGTAGTCTCCCACCAAAAAAAGCCCAGGACCAGATGGGTTTAGTGCAGAGTTCTATCAGACCTTCAAAGAAGACCTAATTCCAACTCTTCTCAAACTATTCCACAAAATAGAAACAGAAGGTACTCTACCCAATTCATTCTATGAAGCCACAATTACTCTGATACCTAAACCACACAAAGATCCAACAAAGAAAGAGAACTTCAGACCAATTTTCCTTATGAACATCGATGCAAAAATACTCAATAAAATCCTTACAAACCGAATCCAAGAACACATCAAAATGATCATCCATCATGACCAAATAGGCTTCATCTCAGGGATGCAGGGATGGTTTAATATACGGAAATCCATCAATGTAATCCACTATATAAACAACCTCAAAGAAAAAAAAATCACATAATTACCTCAGGTGCTGAGCAAGCCTTTGACAAAATACAACACACCTTCATGTTAAAAGTAATGGACAGATCAGGAATTCAAGACCCGTACCTAAATATAGTAAAAGCAGTATATAGCAAACCAAAAGGCAATATCGAACTAAATGGAGAGATACTTAAAACAATCCCACTAAAATCAGGGATAAGCCAAGGTTGCCCACTCTCTCCCTATCTATTCAATATAGTACTCAGCGTCTTAGCTTGAGCAATAAGACAACAAAAGGAGACCAGGAGATGCAAATTGCAAAGGAGAAGTCTAGGTATTAGTATTTTCAGATGCTAGGATAGTATACATAAGCAACCCCAAATATTTTACCAGAGAACTTTTGCAGCTGATAAACAACTTCAGCAAAGTGGCTGGATATAAAATTAACTCAAACAAACCAGTAGCATTCCTTTATATAAATGATAAGCATGCTGAGAAAGAAATTAGGGAAACAATACTCTTCACAATAGTCACAAATAATATATAATATATTGGGGTAACTCTAATCAAACAAGTGAAAGATCTATATGACAAGAACATCAAGTCTCTCAAGAAAGAAATTAAAGACCCCAGAAAATGGAGAAATCTCCCATGCTCATGCAATCCCCACCAAAACTCCAACACAATTTTTCAAAGCCATGAAAAAAACAATTTCATATGGAAAAACAAAAAATCCAGGATATCGAAAACTATTCTTAACAATAAAAGAACTTCTGGGAGAATCACCATCCCTGACCTCAAGGTGTAGTGCAATGCAATAGTGATAAAAAAAACAAACAACAAAACACCACATGATATTTGTACAGAGACAGACAGGTGTTTCAGTGGAATAGAATTTTATACCCAGACATAAACCCACACACTTATGGACACTTGATCTTTGACGAAGAAGCAAAACATATACATTGGAAAAAAGCAGGCATCTTTAATAAATGGTGCTGATCTAATTGGCAATCAGTATGTAGAAAAATTAAAATTGATCCATATTTGTTACTATGCACAAAGTTCAAGTTCAAGTGGATCAAGGGCGTCCACTTAAAACCAGATACACTGAGTCTAATAGAAGAGAAATTGGGAAAGATCTTCAAACTTATGGGCACGTGGTGGTTGGGAAGTTTCCTAAATAGAACTCAAATGGCTCAGGCTGTAAGATTAAGAATTGATAAATGGCACCTCATGAAACTGAAAAGCTTCTGAAAGGCAAGGGACACAGTAGAACAAATAAAGCAACCTACAGATTGGAGAAAAAAAATCTTCACTAATCCCACATCCAATATAGGGCTAATACCCAAATTTATAAAGAACTCAAGAAGCTAACCTCCAAAACAAAACAAAACAAAACAAACAAACAAACAAACTAACAAACAAATAAAGCAACCATCCAACCCATGTTCCAAGTCCTTAGTGATTAGGGAAATACAAATCAAAATGACCCTGAGATTTTTACCTTACACCAATCAGAATGGCTAAGATCAAAACCTCAAAACCTCAGGTGACAGGACATGTTGGTGAGGATGTGGAGAAAGAGGAAAACTCCTCCATTGCTGGTGGGATTGCAAACTGGTGCAACCACTCTGGAAATCAATCTGGTAGTTCCTCAGAAAATTGCAAACATTTCCACCTGATGAGCCAGCTATATCACACCTAGACATATACTCAAAAGATGCCCCAACATATCACAGGGATACGTGATCGACTATGTTCATAGCAGCCTAATTTCTAATAGCCGGAAGCTGAAAACAACCCAGATAATCCTCAACCGAAGAATGGATACAGAAAATTTACACAGTGAATACTATTCATTTATTAAAAGCCAGGATATCATGAAATTTTGCAGGCAAATGGATAGAACTAGAAAATATCATCCTGAGTGAAGTAACTCAGACCCCAAAGGACATGCATAGTATATACTCACCAATAAGTGGAGATTAGCTTAAAAAGTACAGAATACGCAGGATACCATCCACAGAACTCAAGAAGGTTAACCAGCCAAAGGGCCCAAGTGAGGATACTTCACTCCCACTTGGAAGGAGAAGAAGGTAATCATAGCAAGCAGAGGGAAGGAAGGACCTGGGTGGGAGAGGAGAGGGGAGAATAGGGGAACATGATCAGGTATTGGAGGGGGAACAGGAGAGAAGTTCTGAAGTTCTGCCCAATGAATGGAGACATGCAACCTCTGGGGGTGGGAGGTGGGAGGTAGAGGGACCCTGTAGAATGTATCAGAGATCTGGGAGGTGAGAGACTCTTAGGACTCAAAGGGAGGACCTTAGGTGAAATGTGCAACAATGGGGAGAGGGAACTTGTAGAGTCCACCTTCAATAGAAAGATAGGGCATCAAGTGGAGTGATGGGGTTGCCGTCTCACTGTCAAAAACTGACCCAGAATTGTTTCTGTCTAAAAGAATTGCAGGTACAAAAATGGAGAAGAGATGAAGGGAAAGGAGTTTTAGTGACGGACTCAACTTGGGATCCATCTCAAGGGGAGGCTCCAAGGCCTGACACTATTACTGATACTATGGTGTGCTTATAGACAGGAGCCTAGCATGGCTGTCCTCTGAGAGGACAACAAGCAGCTAACTGAGACAGAGGCATATACTTACACCCAGCCAATGGACAGAAGCTGGGGATCCCTATGGTTGAATCAGATAAAGGCTGGAAAAAGCTGAGGAGGAGGGTAACCCCTTAGGAGGACCAGCAGTCTCAACTAAAACAGACCCCTGAGATCTCTCAGATACTGAGCCCCCAACCAGCATACACTAGCTGGTCTGAGGCCCCCTACACATATACAGCAGAGGACTGCCTGGCCTGGCCTCAGTGAGGGAAGACACAGGCACCTAACCCTCAAGAGACTTGAGGACCCAGGGGATGGGAAGGCCTGGCTGGGGGGAGGGGTGTCCTCTTGGAGACATGGGGGTGGAGGAATAGGATGAGGAACTATGGGAGGGCAGAATGACTGGACTGTAAAATCATAAAAATTATGTATATATGTATATGTAATATGCTGTAAAGATGGCCCAGTGGTTAAGTACTCACTGTTCTTGCAGAGGACCTGGGTTTAGTTCCCATTACCCACGTGGTAACTCACACAACCATCGATGGCTCCAGTCCCAGGGGATTTTAAAGTCTTCTGGCTTCCATGGCTACCATGCACACACATGGTACACAGACACACATGCAGGCAGAATACGTTCATACATATAAAATAAAAACAAATTCTTTTAAAAAAATAAATAAGAAATGGGCATGGTGGACCCTGCCTTTAGTTTCAGCATTCGGAAGGCACAGGCAGGCTGAACTCTGAGTTCCAGAAAAACCTGGTCTACAGAGTGAGTTCTACGACAGCCAGGGCTACACAGAGAAACCCTGTCTCAAAAAACAAATGAACAAAAACAATAAGGTGAACACATACACACACACACACACACACACACACACACACACACACAAATTATATTTCAACTCAGGACTCCAGAGGCTGGCAGATCTCTGAGTTGAAGACCATCCAGATCTAAGGAGTTAGTTCCAGGACAGCCAGGGCTACCTTCCCAACTCCCAACCCCCAAAAGATTTTAAAATTTTCTAAATATCAAATTCTCCCCCAAAACATTTAAAATGATATGTAGCTTAACATAGTCATTCCACAGTGAATATATTTAATTTCTTTTTTTGGAAGCCATACATACATAGAATTATAATGGGTCAGCTTGTAGTAAAAATTCTTTTAAAAATTAAATGCCAACGACTACTTCCTGGCTAAACTTTTAAAATGTAAGGACCCTGAATCTATATCAGCAACACCAGGTGGGAGATGTGCTAGGTCCTACTACACCTGACAGAAAGTAGGGTCTATTGGCTAGAAAGACGGCTCACTGGTTATGAGCACAGAGTCTAGCAGAGGACTAAGCACCCGTATTAGGTAGCTCACAAGAGCCTGATGCAACTTCAAGCGATCCCATGCCCTCTCCTGGCTTACATACACACATAATTTTAATTTTTCTAATCTAAAATATATTAAGAATACAATCTAATTAAGGGGAGGGGCGGTAAGAGAGGATGAACCTCCCCTGTGCAGCTGCAGGTCGAGTGGCTGGTTGCCAGTATTGGGCGCAGCTGTTTCCAGTCTACCGGGGAAGGGCTACTCAGAACTTGCAGCCAATGGGCACTAAGCTCGTGCTAGCTGAGAGTCCTCAAAAGCTATCAGCCGCGTGTGGGGTAGAGACAGAATTGGCTCTCTTTTTGCGGTGGTCACCGGTTTGCAGAAAGTAGGATCTGCACTTAGAGGTGAGCTCCTGGGTAATTTCTGTCTTATTCCCACCTGGATTTCTTGGTTGCCTTCTCTTCACTAGCTACAACCTCTTTTTCAGGCCAGTTAATATGCACGAAAATTCCACCACCCTTCCCTCCCCAACCCCTTTCTCTTTAGACCAGTGAGAGCTAAGGAGGCAAAGATTCTCGTGGAAAAAAATAGTCACCCCTATCTTATTTTTAAAATAAGCGAATCTGAGAAAGTATGTATTCAGGGTCATTTAGGAAGGTCCCTCACCTTTCCCAGACTTGGATGTTAGCGTTAGACAGGGAGCAGAGGACACAATGATAGAAACCTAGGGTGCGCCGATGTCTAGGCCACATTTTGTGGGAGTGTGGATATTGCTGTGTTACTTGGGTGGCTCATAAATTACTGACTGTGGTCGGTGAGATGCTATATGAGCTGCAAGATTGTGAGTCGCAGTTGCCAAATGAGGAAACTGAGTCAGGGGTCATTTATTTACCTACAGAAGCAAGCGGCAGATTGCTTCTACCAGTTTGAAAGAGGGTGAGATTTGAAGCTCTGCTTTTTCTCTGTGTGCAGGTTCCGGTATGGCACCTTGGGGAGGTCAGGGGACAGCATGCAAGAGATGCTTCTCCCCTTCCACAAAGTGGGTTCTGGGGATCAAACTTGGGTCCTCGGGCTTGGTGGCAGGTCTTTTTACCCATTAGGCCCTGCAGTCTTGGCTGTTTCTATCAAATCATTCTGCTTCTAAGAGTGGGAGCAAGGGCTGTCTCTGTTGCCTGCCTTTGGGATTCCTTTCCCCTTAACTGGGCAGCTTTGTCTAGCTTCCATAGGAGATGCATCTGGTCCTACTTTAACTTGATATCCTAGGGCAGCTTAGTATCCATGGGAGGCTTCCCATTCTCTAAGGAGAAAAGCAGAGGGACATAGGGATGGGGACTGGGAGAAGAGAAGGGAGAGCAAGCTCAGATCGGGATGTAAAGTAAATAAATAATGAAAAAAATCATATGCTTGGGAATATGACACTTGAGGATAAACGGTGTGTGAGACGGGGATGGTGGGGAGCAGGAATGAGAGTGGAAAGATAGGCAAAATTGCTGGGGGGGTTGTTTGCACTTTGCTTTTTCTTTCTTTTTTTTTTTTGTACACTGATTTTCAAAAATCAGTCCTCAGCTGCTTGCACTTCCCTGACCCCCTCCTACCCTCAGATTTACTCAACAGCTCTCAGCTGAATCCCTCTTGAGTCTTGGTTTGGGGGAGTTGATGCTTCCATTCTGATACATTAGAGAGTCGGGAATGTTCTAAAGTGCTTTAGCCCAAGACAGTTTTTGACTTCCCTGAACATCAACTTTGGGACCTGAATAAAAGGACCAAATTCCAGTTTTTCAAGTGGTTAATGTGAAATTAAATGAGATCCTGTAAACACTCCTCCAAAACAAAAGAAAACCCCAGCAAACACTCTCCTCTCTGGGAGATTTTGTTGATTATTTTCTTTAAAAAAGAAGGAAAAAAAAAAACCCAAAAACAACTTGCCTTCCACACTGATAATGTATTTACCCAAGAGCTTAGTCTCTTGGTTCTCCAGTTTCTTCAACCCTTCAGAGGAATTGCCCAGGGCAAGATGCAAACATATCTAACTCAAATCCTGGGAATATAGCAACGTTTAGATTTCACAGTAAGAATTTTGTCCTTTCACCACGTGGTTGGGAGATTTGTTTTCCTGTTTAGCTTTTTCCATCTCCATATTTACTTTCTAGGAAGTTCTAACCCTTTAAATTGTGCTCATCTTTTGTTTTGCCTTTTTTTTTTTTTTTTTTTTCAGTTCTTTCTAGCCCCACTAGCCTGGAACTAAGATCCACCAGCCTCTGCCTCCCAGGTGCTGAGATTAAAGGCTTGCCGCCACCATATCCAGCTATATATATATATATATTTTTTTTTTGTTTTGTTTTTTTGTTTTTTTTTGTTTTTTTTTTGTTTTTTTTTGTTTTTTGTTTTCTCCGTAGTTAAATTTTTTCTACAGAGTGATGCATGGGAAAAAGTTTACTTCTTCTAGCCTTCCGGGGGTCGTTAGGTTTCACTTTGGTTCTTGTTTGGTCTCATCTGTTTTGGCTTTTACAGACAAGGTGGTGTGTGAAACACAGAACCCACCCTGCCCCTCCCTGGGTCAGGGGATTACAGGTGTGAGCTACTGCCCACATCTGACCTTCAGCTCTGACTAGCCAGCATCAGTGTTGGATGGTCAAGATGATCAGTGGATTGCTCCTTCACATATAAGCATGGATAAACCGCCTTGGTGAAAAGTGTTTATTTCTAGTAGTATCTACTAAAATGGTGGTTAAAATTAGTTTTCAGAACACATCCTATCTTGGGCTTGTTTTTCCCTATGCCCTCTACCAGGTGTATGTAGCCCAGGGGTGCTCTGCTCACCTGCATTTGGTTATTTAGCTTCTGACGCCAGAGGTTCCTCTTTCTGTTAATTGCTGTGTGTTGCAAGGGTGCAGAGCCTCTTCAGGGTTGAGTGAACTCAGGTGTCACTGATCAAGTCCTAAATAGTGTTTGCTGTTTTCAGCAAGGCTGGTTGTCACATTTGCATTTATAAGACTTAAGTATTGCCCGGCTCCCTAAGGGAGTGATACTGTTTCCCTTTCCAGTGAAATAGTGGCTCCTCTTCACAGGGGGCCACAGCAGCTTTGTCTAATGCAGCATCAAAGATACTCTCAGCTTGGTATGTCAAAAAAATCTCCAGGATCCTCAAATTCAGTTGGAAGCCACAGATAGTTGTTCAGGCGGCTCAATCCTCTGCTTATTTTAAGAAGTTGAACTGTTGGCCATTTTTATGGATTAGTTCAAAGTGTGAAGGTATTCTTTATCCTATGTCTCAAATTTACTAGCTCCAATTCATTGTTTTAAAAAGTTTGTTTTTGTTAGGGGGTGTATTGGGGGGATGCAGAGCCATCTCACCAGCCTGCACACTTCTGTTTATTCCCCCGAGGGAGCTTTTAAAGTTCAGTGACCTTTAATTCATATTTTTAGAATGAAGGGAGTGAGTTGAATTCCTGTAAGTTGTCTTGTTCGAACTATTAGATGGAGATGCTGGACTGGTGATACAATTGAGAGTTTGTCTTGAGCCTCTACCTTGTAATTAAGCAGTAGGATCAGAAGGTCAAATATAATCTTAGCTCCATATCATGTGCAAGCCCAGCTTTCGATACATGAGGTCCTGTTTAGAGAAAGAAAATTTCTGATGTTAATGTTGTATTCCATCTGAGTAGTTTTGGGTTTAGATATAAAGAAATTTTTGCATGCAAACATTTTAAACTCGAGTGCAGCAGTTCTCAACCTGTGGGTTGTGACCCCTTTGGAAGCCAACACTTTCACAGGGGTCACCTAAGGCCATTGGAAAACACAGATATTTACATTAGGATTCAGAACAGTAGCAAGATTATAGTTATGAAGAAGCAACAAAAATTTTATGGTTGGGGGCCACCATAAAATGAGCTCTGTTAAAGGGTCTCGGCAATAGGAAGGTTGAGGGCTGCTGCTTTAGTTCATCTGCTGTCTTCAACTTTAAAAGTACAGCCACTCTTTAATGATTTTATTCTTTGAATATTTTACATATGTCTGCTGTGTGTTTTGATCCTATTTACCCCCTACTACCTCTCTCCGTGTCTCAAGGCTCTGCAATCTGTCTCCCTTTCAACTTGATATATATATATATATATATATATATATATATATATATATATATATATATATTTTAAAACAACTAGTTTTGTTTTGATTTTTCTCTGGTTGTTCTGAAACTAGTTGTGTAGTCCAGCTGACTTCAAACTCTCAGAGGCAGTCCACCTGCCTCTGCCTCCTGAGTGCTGGGATTGAAAGGTATGCAGCACCACACCTGGCCCATCAGAACCTTGACTCCTGCTACTCAAAAGTGACACCTGCTCCTTGGCTGATCTTGTTTTTCCTCTCTGCCCAGGAATGGTATTTCTAGGCTTTGAGATTGGTTGATTCCAATTTTCTGAGAAATGGCCATATTGATTTCCACAGTAGCTGTACCAGTTTACAGTCCACCAGCAATGGAAGTGTGTCGTCCTCGTTCCACATCTCACCAGCATGAGCTGTCACTAGTGTTTATCTTTGCTATTCTGACAGGTGTAAGATGGAATGTCGGTCATTTTGATTTGCATTTCCCTTATGACTTAAGATGACGAACATTTCTTTAAGACTTTTTGGGCCATGTGAGATTCCTCTGTTGTGAATTCTGTTTAGATCTCCACATCATTTTTAATTGAATTACTTGGTTTGTTAATGTCTAGTTGAGTTATTTTATATTTTGGAAATTAGCCCTCTTTCAGATGGGGAGTTGGTAAAACTTGCCATTCTACAGATTGCCATTTTGTTCTATTGATAGTGTCCTAGGTCTTACCAAAGGTTTTCAGTTTCATGAGGTTCCATTTATTAATTTTATTGCGTGTGCTATTTATTAGTGTTCTGTTCAGGAAGTTGTCTCCTGTGCCAACGTGTTTGGGGCTATTCCCCACGTTATCTGGTTTAGCATATTGTGTTGAGAACTTTGATCCACTCAGACTTGAGTTTTGTGCAGGGTGATAAATATGGATCTGCATTCTTCTTTGCATTTTTACGTCTGGGTCTTCAGTTTGATCCCATTGATCAACCTATGAGTTTTTATGCCAATACCATGTGCCTTTTATTACTATAGCTCTGTAGTAAAGCTTGAAATAAGGGAAGGATGACACCTCCAGAATTACATTTATTGTAAAGGATTGTTATAGCTATCCTAGGTTTGTTTTTCCATATGAAACGGAATACTATTCTTTCAAGGTCTGTAAAGAAGTGTTGGAATTTTTGAGTATTGCATTGAATCAGTAGATTGCTTTTGGTAAGATGGCCATTATTACTATATTAATCCTACTAATCCATGAGCAGGGGAGATCTTTCCATCTTCTTATATCTTTAGTTTTTTTCTTCAAAGACTTGAAGTTCTTGTCATACAGGTTTTTCACTTGCTTGGTTAGAACTACACCAAAATATTTTATATTTCTTGTAGCTATTGTGAAAGGTGGTGTTTCCATGATCTTTCTCAATCCATATATTGTTTGTATATAAGAGGGCTACTGATTCTTTCGTTAATCTTGTATCCAGCCACTGTGCTGGAAGCATTTATCAGCTGTAGGAGTTCCCTGATAGATTTTGGGGTTGCTTATGTATACTATCATATCATTTGCAAACAATGATATTTTAGCTGCTTCCTTTCCAACTTCTTGTTGCTCTAGCTAGAACTTCAAGGAAAATATTGAATAGATATGAAGAAAGTAGAAACTCTTCTTGTCCCTGAGTTTGGTAAAATTGTTTTGAGTTTCTCTCCATTTAATTTGATGTCGGCTTACTGTATATTGCTTTCATGGTATTTAGGTATGTCCCTTGTATCCCTTATCTTTAAGTCTTTTTTTTTTAATTGGATATTTTCTTTATTCATTTCAAATGTTATCCCTTTCCTGGTTTCCCCTCTGAACCCCTCCATCAGTTCCCCCCTCCTCCAGCTCACCAACCTACCCACTCCCACTTTCTGACCCTGGCATTCCCCACACTGGGGCATATAGCCTTCATAGGACAAAGGGTCTCTCCTACCATTGATGTCTGACTAGGCCACCCTGTGCTGCATATGCAGCTGAAGCCATGAGTCCCACCATGTGTGCTCTTTGGTTGGTAGTTTAGTCCCTGGGAGCTCTGGCAGTACTGGCTAGTTCATCTTGTTCCTCCTATAGGGCTACAGACTCCTTCAGCTCCTTGGGTTCTTTCTCTAGCTCCTTAATTAAGGACCCTGTGCTCAGTCCAATGGACAGCTGTGAGCATCCACGTCTGTATTTGTGAGGCACTGGCAGAGCCTCTCAGAGAGCTATATCAGGCTCCTGTCAGCAAGCACTTGTTGGCGTCCATAACAGTGTCTGGGTTTGGTGATTGTAAACGGGATGGATCCCCAGGTGAGTCAGTCTCTAGGTGGTTATTTCTTTAGTCTCTACTCCACACTTTGTTCCCCCCTTCTAAGATGGATCGAAGTATCCACACTTTGTTCTTCCTTATTCTTGAGTTTCATGTGGTTTGTGAATTGTATTGTGGGCATTCCAGGCTTCTGGACTAATATCCACATATCAGTGAGTGCATAACATGTGTGTTCTTTTATGACTGGGTTACCTCACTCAGAATGATATACTCAAGATCCATCCATTTGCCTATGAATTTTACAAATTTATTGTTTTTAAATAGCTGAGTATTATTCCATTGTGTAAATGTACTACATTTTTTGTATCCATTTCTCTGTTGAGGGACATCTGGGTTCTTGCCAGCTCCTGGCTATTATAAATAAGACTGCTATGAACATAGTGGAGCATGTGTCCTTATTGCATGTTGGAGCATCTTCTGCGTATAGGCCCAGGAGTGGTATAGCTGGGTCCTCAGATAATACTATGTCCAATTTTCTGAGGAACCAACAAACTGATATACAGTTGTACTAGCTTGCATTCCCACCAGCAATGGAGGAGTGTTCCTCTTTCTCCACATCCTCCCCAGCATCTGCTGTCACCTGAGTTTTTTATCTTAGCCATTCTGACTGTGTGGTGGAATCTCAGGGTTGTTTTGACTTGCATTTCCCTGATGACTAAGTATGTTGAACATTTTTTAGGTGCTTCTCAGCCATTTGGTATTCCTCAGTTGAGAATTCTTTGCTTAACTCTCTGCCCCATTTTTTGATAGGGTAATTTGTTTCTCTGGAGTCTTAACCTCTTGAGTTCTTTGTATATATTGGCTATTAGGCCTCTGTTGGATGTAGGATTGGTGAAGATCTTTCCCAATCTCTTGGTGGCCTTTTTGTCCTTTGCGTTACAGAACCTTTGCAATTTTATGAGGTCCCATTTGTTGATTCTTGATCTTGCATTCCAAACCATTGGTACTCTATTCAGGAAAATTTCCCCTGTGCCCATATGTTTGAGGCACTTCCCCACTTTCTCTTTAAGTTTTTCTATAAGTTTCAGTGTATATGGCTTTATGTGAAGGTCCTTGATCCACTTGGACTTGAGCTTTGGACAAGGAGATAAGAATGGGTCCATATACATTTTTCTACATGCTAACTGCCATTTGAGCCAGTACCATTTGCTGAAAATGCTGCCTTTTTTTCCACTGCATGGTTTTAGCTCCTTTGTCAATGATCAAGTAATTATAGGTGTGTGAGAATATTTCTGGGTCTTAAATTCCATTCCATTGATCTACCTGCCTGCCACTGTACCAATACCAATACAGTTTTTTATTACAATTGCTCTCTAGTACAGCTTGAGGTCAGGTATGGTGATTCCCCCAGAAGTTCTTTTATTGTTGAGAATAGTTTTTGCTATCCTGTTTTTTTTGTTATTCCAGATGAGTTTGGAAATTACTCTTTTTAACTCTTGAAGAATTGAGTTGGAAATTTGGGGATTGCATTGAATCCCCAAAAAATGGCCATCTTGCTTTTGGCAAGATGGCCATTTTTACTATCTTAATCCTGCCAATCCATGACCATGGGAGATCTTTCCATCTTCTGAGATCATCTTTGATTTCTTTTATCAGAGATTTGAAGTTTTTATCATACACATCTTTAAGTTACTTAGTTAGATTCACACCAAGGTATTTTATATTGTGACTATTGTGAAGGGTGTTGTTTCCCAAATTTTTTTTCTCATCCTGTTTATCCTTTGTGTAGAGAAAGGCCACTGGTTTGTTTGAGTTAATTTTATATCCAGCTACTGCACTGAAGCTGTTTATCAGGTTTAGGAGTTCTCTGGTGGAATTTTTAGGGTCACTTATATATACTATCATATCATCTCCAAATAGTGATATTTTGACTTCTTCCTTTCCAATTTGTATCCCTTGATCTCCTTTTGTTATCTAATTGCTCTGGCTAGGACTTCAAGTACTATATTGAATAGGTAGGGAGGAAGTGGGCAGCCTTGTCTAGTCCCTGATTTTAGTGAGATTACTTCAAGTTTCTCTCCATTTAGATTGATGTTGGCTACTGGTTTGCAGTATATTGCTTTTATTATGTTTAGATATGGGGCTTGAATTCCTGAAATTTTCAAGTCTTTTATCATGAAGGGGTATTGGATTTTGTCAAATGCTTTCTCAGCATCTAATGAGATGATCATGTGGTTTTTGTGTTTGAACTTGCTTATATAGTGGATTACATTGATGGATTTCCATATATTAAACCATCCCTGCATCCCTGGGATGAAGCCTACTTGATCATGAAGGATGATTGCTTTAATGTGTTCTTAGATTTGGCTTGGGAGAATTTTTGCACTGTGAGTAATTTTCCATTGATATTTATGAGGGAAATTGATCCGAAGTTCTCTTTGTTTTTTGGGTCTTTGTGTGGTTTAGGTATCAGAGTAATCATGGTTTCATAGAACAAATTGCGTAGAGAACCGTCTGTTTCCATTTTGTGGAATAGTTTGAGGAGAATTGGAATTAAGTCTTCTTTGAAAGTCTGATAGAACTGTGCACTAAACCGATCTGGTCCTGGACTTTTTGGTTGGGAGACTATTAATGACAGTATCTATTTCTTTAGGGGATATGGCACTGTTTAGATCATTAGTCTGATCCTGATTTAATATTGGTACCTGGAGTCTGTCTAGAAAATTGTTCATTTCATCCAGGTTTTCCAGTTTTGTTGAGTATAGGCTTTTGTAGTAGGATCTGATTTCTTGGAATTTCCTCAAATTCTCTTGATAACGTCTCCCTTTTCATTTCTGATTTTCTTAATTAGAATGCTGTCTTTGTGCCCTCTAGTTAGTCTGGCTAAGGGTTTATTCATTTTGGTGATTTTTCTTGAAGAACTAGCTCCTGGTTTGGTTGATTCTTTGAAAAGTTTTTTGTTTCTACTTGGTTGATTTCAGCCCTGAGTTTGATTATTTCCTGCCATCTACTCCTCTTGGGTGAATTTGCTTCTTTTTGTTCTAGAACTTTTAGGTGTGTTGTCAAGCTGCTAGTGTATCCTCTCTCTAGTTTCTTTTTGGAGGCACTCAGAGCTATGAGTTTTCCTCTTAGGACTGCTTTCATTGTGTTCCATAAGTTAGGGTGTATTGTGGCTTCATTGTCATTAAACTCTAGAAATTGTTTAATTTCTTTATTTCTTCCTTGACCAAGTTATCATTGAGTAGAGTGTTGTTCAGCTTCCATGTGTATGTGGACTATTTTTTAAAAATGTATTTATTTTTTATTTTTTTAATTAGGTATTTTCTTCATTTACATTTCAAATGCTATCCCAAAAGTGTCCCATACCCGCCCCCCCCCCCCACTCCCGCTACCTATCCACTCCCACTTCTTGGCCCTGGTGTTCCCCCGTACTGAGGCATATAAAGTTTGCAAGACCAAGGGGCCTCTCTTCCCAATGATGGCTGACTAGGCCATCTTCTGATACATATGCAGCTAGAGACACGAGCTCCGGGGGTACTGGTAAGTTCATATTGTTGTTCCACCTATAGGGTTGCAGACCCCTTTAGCTCCTTGGGTACTTTCTCTAGCTCCTCCATTGGAGGCCCTGTGTTCCATCCAATAGCTGACTGTGAGCATCCACTTCTGTGTTTGCCAGGCCCTGGCATAGCCTCACAAGAGACAGCTATATCAGGGTTCTTTCAGCAAAATCTTGTTGGTGTATGCAATGGTGTCAGCGTTTGGAAGCTGATTATGGGATGGATCCCCAGATATGGCAGTCTCTAGATGGTCCATCCTTTTGTCTCAGCTCCAAACTTTGTCTCTGTAACTCCTTCCATGGGTGTTTTGTTCCCAAATCTAAGAAGGGGCAAAGTGTCCACACTTTGGTCTTCGTTCTTCTTGAGTTTCATGTGTTTTGCAAATTGTATCTTGTATCTTGGGTATTCTAAGTCTCTGGGCTAATATCCACATATCAGTGAGTGCATACCAAGTGACTTCTTTTGTGATTGGGTTACCTCAGGATGATGCCCTCCAGGTCCATCCATTTGCCTAGGAATTTCATAAGTTCATTGTTTTTAATAGCTGAGTAGTACTCCTTGTGTAAATGTACCGCATTTTCTGTATCCATTCCTCTTTTGAAGGGCATCTGGGTTCTTTCCAGCTTCTGGCTATTATAAATAAGGCTGCTATGAACATAGTGGAACATGTGTCCTTATTACCAGTTGGAACGTCTTCTGGATATGCCCAGGAGAGGTATTGCTGGATCTTCCAGTAGTACTATGTCCAATTTTCTGAGGAACTGCCAGGCTGATTTCCAGAGTGGTTGTACAAGCTTGCAATCATATGTGGGCTATTTTTTTTTTATGTTATTGAAGATCAGCCTTAGTCCGTGTTGATCTGATAGGATGCATGGGATTATTTCAATTTTCTTGTGTCTGTTGATGCCTGTTTTGTGACTGATTATATGGTCAGTTTTGGAGAAGGTACCATGAGGTGCTGAGAAGAAGGTATATCCTTTTCTTTTAGGATAGAATGTTCTATAGATGTCTGTTAAATACTTTTGTTTTATAATTTCTGTTAGTTTCACAGTCTCTTTTCAGTTTCTGTTTCCATGATCTGTCC
The DNA here is from genome assembly GCF_978045245.1 of Mus caroli. Lineage (NCBI taxonomy): Eukaryota > Metazoa > Chordata > Mammalia > Rodentia > Muridae > Mus > Mus caroli. The sequence goes on along the minus strand of NW_028227263.1, from coordinate 123,027,114 downwards.
ACTGATGAGAGTGGGGTGTTGACATCTCCCATTATTATTGTGTGTGTTGCTATGTGTGCTTTGAGCTCTAGTAAAGTTTCTTAAATGAATATGGATTCCCTTCCATTGGGAGCATAGATATTCATAATTGAGAGTTCATCTTGGTAAATTTTACCTTTGAGTATTAAGTGTGTGTCCTTTTTTGATAATTTTCGGTTGAAAGTTGATTTTATTCCATATTAGAATGGCTACCCCATCTTGTTTCTTGGGACCATTTGCTCAGAGAATTGTTTTCCAGCCTTTTACTCTGAGTTAGTGTCTGTCTTTGTCACTGAGGTGGCTCTCCTGTATGCAGCAACATGTTGGGTCCTGTTTATGTAACCAGTCTGTTAGTCTATGCTTTTTTATTGTTGAATTGAGTCCATTGATATTAAGAGATATCAAGGCCAAGTCATTGTTGCTTCCTGTTATTTTTGTTGTTAGAGTTGGAATTCTGTTCATGTAGCTATCTTCTTTTTAGGTTTGTTGAAAGATTACTTTCTTGCTTTTTCTAGGGCATAGTTTTCCTCCTTGTGTTGTAGTTTTCCCTTTATTATCCTTTGAATAGCTGGATTTGTGGAAAGGTATTGTGTAAATTTGGTTTTTGTCATGGAATTCCTTGTTTTCTCCATCTATGGTAATTGAGTGTTTTGCTGGGTTATAGTAGCCTGGGCTGGCATTTGTGTTCTCCTGGGTCTGTATGATATATGCCTAGGATCTTCTGGCTTTCATAATTTCTGGTGAGAAGTCTGGTGTAATTCTGATAGGTCTGCCTTTATATGTTACTTAACCTTTTTCCCTTACTGCTTTTAATATTCTTTCTTTGTTTTGTGCATTTGGTGTTTTGATTATTATGTGACAGGAGGAATTTCTTTTCTGGTCCAAACTACTTGGAGTTTTGTAGGCTTCTTGTTATATGTTCATAGGCATCTCTTTCTTTAGGTTGGGGAAGTTTTCTTCTACAGTTTTGAAGATATTTACTGGCCCTTTAAGTTGGAAATCTTCCTTGTCTATACTTATTATCCTTAGATTTGTTCTTATTGTATCCTGAATTTCCTGAATGTTTTGGGTTTGAATATTTTTGCATTTTGATTGTTGTGTCAATGTTTTCTATGGTATCTTGTGCACCTGAGATTCTCTCTTCTTTTTTATTCTCTTGGTGATGCTTGCATCTATGGCTTCTGAATTCTTTCCTAGGTTTTCTATTTCCAGAGTTGTCTCCCTTTGTGATTTCTTTATTGTTTCTACTTCCATCTTTAGATCCTGGATGGTTTTATTCAATTCTTTCTCTTGTTTAGATGTGCTTTCCTGTAACTCTTTAAGGGATTTTTGTGTTTCTTCTTTAAGGGGTTCTACTTGTTTACCTGTGTTCTCCTTTATTTCTTTAAGTGTTATTTATGTCCTTATAGTCCTCTATCATCATCATGAAAAATGACTTTAGATCCATATCTTTCTTTTCTAGTATGATATAGATCCATATCTTTCTTTTCTAGTATGATGATATAGATCCATATCTTTTCTAGTATGATATAGATCCATATCTTTCTTTTCTAGTATGATGATATAGATCCATATCTTTCTTTTCTAGTATGATGATATATCCAGGAGTTGCTACGGTGGGAGAGTTGTGTTCTGATGATACCAAGTAATTTTGGTTTCTGTTGCTTTTTTTTCTTATGCTTGTCTCCCACAATCTGATTATCTGAAGTACTCCCTGCCCTTGCTATATCTGATTGGAACCTGTCCTTCTGTAATCCTGGTTGAGTCAGAACTCCTCAGAGTCCAGCTTTCTCTGTGATCCTGTGATTCCAGGTTCCTGTGATTCTGAGATTCTGGGTGTGTCAGAGTTCTTGGCAGTCAAGCTTCCTCTTAGACCCGGAGATACTTGTGTGACCAAGCTCCCGGGATCCTGGGCATGTTAGAGCGCCTGGGAGTGGTACCTCCTCTGGGGCTGTCTGCTGAATTCGAAACCAAGGTAGATCAGCACCTACTGGAGGGAACCCAAGCCACTGGTCAGTCAGGGCTCCAGTGTCCCTGCTCCTGCTGGTCCCAGACACTCCCAGTTGTGTTGGAACAGATGTTGTGTCCACTCACCAGTGATCCTAAGATCCTGGGCATGCTAGGGCACCTGGTGAGTGGAGAGTCCTCTGGGGGACTGTCATCTTCAACTTTTTTTTTTTTTTTTATCATGAAGGGTGTGTTGGCTTTTTGTTAAAGGACTTTTCAGCATATAATGAGGTAATCATGTTTTTCCCCCAATTCATTTATCTGGTAGATCACACTAATAAATTTTTGTATATTGAACCATCCCTGGACCTCATGTCATGATGGATGATTTTTTTTTGTTGTTGTTGTTATGTGTTCTTATATTCAATTTGAGTATTTTCTTTTTAAGATGGGGTCTCACTATGCAGTCCTGACTGGCCTGGAATTCTCTATGTAGACTAGACTGGACTTGAGTTTACAGAGATCTGCCTGCCTCTGCTGGGATTAAAGCTTTATATAAAGAGAAAATGTATTTTTTTTCAATCATGCAATAGATTATTTGGGACTATGTTTAATGAATGAATGAAGAAGACTGTAAATTAAATCTGCCCTCTTGTGGTCTCAGCAGGCATAGCCTACACAGGTTACAGAGACATGTATACAGGCAAAGCATAATTTAAAAAAAAATTATTTAATCTTATTTTTTATACTCCAGATTTTATCCCCCTCCCAGTCCTCTGACTGTTTCACATCTCATACCTCCTTCCTGCTTTGTCTTCACTGGAATGGCTCCACCTCCCTATCCCCGACCCCACCATACCTTCCCACTCCCTGAGGCCTCCAGGTTCCTAAGGGTTAGGTGCATCTTCTCTGACTGAACCCAGACCCAGTAGTCCTCTGCTGTGTATGTGTTGGGGGCCTCATATCAGCTGATGTATGCTGCTTGGCTGGTGGCCCAGTGTTGAGAGATCTCAGGGGTCCAGGTTAGTTGAGACTGTTGGTTCTTCTACAGGGTCCTCCTGCTCTTCCTCCTCCCCCTCCTCTTGCTCCCCCTCCTCTTGCTCCCCCTCCTCTTGCTCCCCCTCCTCTCGCTCCCCCTTCCTCTCGCTCCCCCCTCCTCTCGCTCCCCCCTCCTCTCGCTCCCCCCTCCTCTCGCTCCCCCCTCCTCTCGCTCCCCCCTCCTCTCGCTCCCCCCTCCTCTCGCTCCCCCCTCGCCCCTCCTCCCTTCTCCCCCCTCCTCCTCCCCCTCTTCCTCTTCCTCCTCAGCTTCTTCCAGCTTTTTCCTAATTCAACCAGGAGTCAGCAGCTTCTGTCCATGGGTTGGATGTAAATATCTGCATCTGACTCTCTCAGCTGCTTGTTGGGTCTTTTGGAGTGCAGTCATGATAAGTCTCTCTTTGTGAGCGCTCTATAGCCTTAGTAATATTGTCAGGCCTTGGAGCCTCCATTTGAGCTAGATCCCACTTTGTGCCTGTCACTGGACCTTCTTTTCCTCTGGCTCCTCTTCTCCATTTCATTCCTGCAGTTCTTTCAGATAGGAACAATTATGGGTCAGAGTTTCTGACTATGGGATGGCAATCCCCTCTCTCATTTGATGCCCTTCTTTGTGCTGGAGGTGAGCTTTACAAGTTCTCCCTCTGTAGGGCATTTCATCTAAGATTCCCTCCCTTTGATTGCTGAGAGTCTCTTACCTCCCAGGTCTCTAGTACATTCTGGAGGGTCCCTCTACCTCCTACCTGCTGAGGTTGCCTCTTTCCATTCTTTCTGTTGGCCCTCAGGGCTTCAGTCCTTTTCCCTGATCTAATACCTGATTATGTTCCCCTCTTCTGCTCTTAGTTCCCTTTTCCACCCAGTTCCCTCCATCCCTCCCCCCTACTGTGATTGCTTTCTTCTCCCTCCCAACTGGGATTGAGGCATCCTTACTTGGGCCCTTCAGCTTGTTAACATTCTTGAGTTCTGTGGATTCTTGAGTTCTGTGGATTCTATCTCAGATATGCTGTACTTTTTTCCTTTGGTTAATATCCACTTACTAGTGAGTACATACCATGCATGTCCTTTTGAATCTGAGTTACCTCCCTCAGGATGATATTTTCTAGTTCCATCCATTTCCCTGGGAAACCCAGCATGTCATGGTTCTTAATAGCTGAGTAGTATTTCATTGTGTAAATGAATCACATTTTCTGTATCCATTCTTCTGTTGTGGGACATCTGGGTTGTTTCCAGCTTCTGGTTATTGGAGGCAAGGCCACTATGAACATAGTGGAACACATGCCCCTGTGGCCTGGTGGGGAATCTTTTGGGTATATTCTCAAGAGTGGTATAGCTGGCCTTCAGGTAGATCAATTATCTGAGGAACCTCCAGAATGATTTCCAGAAGGATTGTAGCAGTGGAGGAGTGTTCTCATGGCTGTCACATATTGATCTTAGCCATTCTGATTGGTGTAAGGTGGAATCTCAGGGTCATTTTGATTTGCAAGTACCTAATAACTAAGGGCTTTGAAAGTTTCTTTAGGTGATTCTCAGCCATTCAAGATTCATCTGCCGTGAATTCTGAGTTCTGTAATCCATATTTTGATCATGTTGATTAGGTTTTTTTGGTGGTTAGCTTCTTGAGTGTTTTTTTTAAATATATTTTGGATATTAGTCTTCTATCAGATAAGGGGTTTGTGAAGAATTTTTCCCACTCTATAGGTAGGCAAAGCATTGTTAAGTAAAGATAAATATTTAAACATAAAGATTGAGAGTATCTGAGAAAGACATGAAGTCAAACTCTGGTCCATGTATGTGCACACAAATGTGCATATGGACTTGCACACTTGCATGTCTCCAAAGAGAGAGCTCTGACAACCAAGGAGATGATGAGCTCCCACAGAAAAGTGACTCCAACTGCTAACAGATCCTCAGGAACCCCTACCCAATCTCTGATGCAATTTTAAGTGTCTTGATGTAGCATAGGTGTCGAAAGCTGCATGGCTTCATTTGCCCAACAGCTTTATCATGTCCAGAGAACAACAGTTCAGATCTCCTTCTGATCCTCTGTTCCTTAAAGGTTGGGGGATTTGATACAAAATGGTATCTCATCTTTGAACAAAAAGCAAAGTCATGTTCCTTCAAGGAACCCACATTCACGTGGCTCAGAGCTTAAAAATGGTTCCACAGAGTTTGGTGTCTTCTTCTGGCCTGCAAGGGCACATGCATACATGCATAAACATGTACAAAAAACGTATTTTTTTTCCTAAAAAAACCAAGTAGGTGTCTATAGAAGAACATGGTTGACACCTGTGCACCCACATGAACACACACAAAGTTGAAGACCGCTCTAATCACAAGTATCAAGGGAATAGCTGTGTACACAGCTGAAGGCATTGAAATAGACTAATGATGATGAACTAACCCTTTGTGCCTGTGACCCAGCACCTCATTGTGTCACCTACTAAGCCACACAGAAAGCTAGTGCAGGATGCACTTTTTAGGTTCCAAATGGTGGGCATCTTTGACTGCCTATCTCTGCTGGTTTTATAATTCAGAGGCAAAGGGCTTGACATCACAGACAACTAGAGGCATAAAATAAGCAGAGGCTTGCCTTAAACCCCTCTGTAGATTAGACAGCTCGAGTAATAAGACTGACTGACTTATTAACTCTTCCTCTGTTGCAGAAAGCACAATGGGTCCTCAAGAAAAAGACAGTAAAGCAATCTTGAAAGACCGTGGATTGGAAGAGGAACAGAAGTCAGGTTTGCAGGCTGGGTGAGGGTGTAAAGATGTGTACACTTAAAGCCACATGTTTTATAGGCTTTGATCTGAGGAATTATTACCCTGAATCCTAATGGGTGTCCATGCAGGATTGGAGTTTGGTTACCCACATCAGGTTCTCAGAGCTACATGTAATTCAGGCTCCACGAAATCCCACACATCTGTCCTCTGCTGGCACACACAAAACCGAAGACACCTGTAATTACAAGTTTTATTTACAAACTCATTACATTCTAATAGCAAGCTGCTAGCACAGGTCTGAAATTTGAAGGCTTTGAGATGACTAACCAAGGACAACCCTTAATGCCTATAACCCAGCACCTCATAGTCACACCTATCCTAAGGCACTCAGAGGAATTAGTGTAGAATGCATGTTATAGGTTGCAAATGGGAGGAGCATCTTTGCCTGCCTATGCTGACTGTTTTACTGAACTTTTGAGGCAAAGGACCAAATATCACAGACTACATGGAACATAATCAGAGCAGGCACTTACTTGCCTTAATCCTTTATGTAGTTTGGACATGAAGCATTCTCATACCAAGCAGAGGACAATGAGACTGACTTATTCACTCTTCCTCCCTCTTGCAGAAAGAAAAATGACTTCTCCAGAAAATGACAGTAAATCAGTCCAGAAAGACCAAGGACCAGAGCAGGAGCAGACATCAGGTTTGCCAGCAGGGTCGGGTGGAAAGATGGGTACACATGAAGCCACATGCTCTATAAATTTTTATCTGAAGAATTAGACCTTTGAATTCTTATGTATGTGCATGCAGTTTTGAAGTTTGGTTACCAGCACCCACAAGTAGTTCTAAAAGCTACATATAAGTGCTCGGACCCTAGAAATCCAACACCTCGGTTCTCTGCTGGCACATGGCTCATACATACGACACATAGACATGTAATTACAAGTTAAAAATAAGTCTTTGTTTTAGTAGTGGATATTTTCTGAGGAAAGAAGCCTAAGGTTGATCTCTGGCACCCACATTTACACACACACACACACACACACTTAAGACTGATTGCATACCACACAAATATGTACATGAATACTTATACAGTGTCGAGGTAGATATCGGGAAGGGTTAAAATGCTAACACTTCCTCAGGAGCCACTACCCAATCTGATTCAATTTTAAGTGTCTTGATATTGAAAAAGGTAGCCATGGCTGAGTGTCTTCATGTGCCCAACAGCTGTATTATGTCCAGGGAACAGCAGTTCACAGCTCTTCTTCCTATCCTCTGTTCCCTAAGGGTGGGGGAGCTGATAAAATGGTATCTCTTCTTTGAACAAGAAGCAAAGTCATGTTCCTTCAAGGAACCCACATTCACATGGCTGAGAGCTTCCCTTAAAAACGGTTCCACATAGTTTGCTGTCCTCTTCTGGCCTGAAAGGGCACATGCATACACACATAGACATGTACAAATTTAAAAAAAAAAAAACAAGTAGGTGCCTACAGAGGAAAGAGACCATGGTTGACACCTGTGCACGCACATGACACACACAAACTTGAAGACAGCTCTAATTACAAGTATTAAGCGAATAGGTATGTACACAGTTCTGAAATTGGGTGGCATTGAGGTAGACTAATGAAGATGAACTAACCCTTAAATCCTGTGACCAATACCTCATTGTGTCACCTAAGCTATGCCACACAGAAAACTAGTGCAGGGTGCATGTGTTCTGTTCCAAATGGTGGCTATCTTTTTGCCTATCTCTGATGCTGTATCCTGTCCTGCGGGATTCAGTTATTCCTGGGTGCAAGGGGGACCACAAACCTGGAAGGAAATGGGAGGAAGGGAAGGAGAGGCAGGAGACCAAGAAGGGTACCTATCAAGGTCTCATTTATTAGGCTGAGGTGCCTTGTCTTAAAGCATACATCTCAGGGAATAGGGAGGGGTCGAGGGGGAATTTTATAAAGAATAAAGAAGTGGGAATCTGCTGACATGAGAGCCAAAGTCAGGCGGCAGGTCCTCTGCATCTTATCTCTGGAACATAGATCCTCCTTGACAGCCTTGGGTGTCAGGCCAGGCTCAGGCTTAACTCGTGTCCTTGGATTGCATGGGAGTTCAGGAAGAGATAGGGGAGAGGGGACTATAATTCAGCTTTTATAGCCTCTGGTGCCAGGAAGGGAATAGGGAGGAGTGAGTGATAACCAACTCCTAGCACGAGGCCATTTGGCCTATTAGGGAGATTGTGAAGGGCTCGTTTTCTCACGGGATGGTCTCTGAGAATGGTGCTTTTGTACTTCTGAGGGAAAGGGCTTGACATCACAGACAACTAGGGGCATGAACTAAGTAGAGGCTTGCCTTAAATCCCTCTGTAGATTAGACAGCTCGAGTAATTAGATTGACTGACTTATTAACTCTTCCTCTCTGTTGCAGAAAGCACAATGTCTCCTTCAGAAAATGACGGTAGAGCAAACCTGAAAGACAGTGGACCAGAAGAAGTGGAACAGACTTCAGGTTTGCAGGCTGGGTAGGGGTGTAAAGATGCGTACACTTAAAGCCACAAGTTTTATAGGCTTTGATCTGAGGAATTATAACCCTGAAATCTAATGGGTGTCCATGCAGGATTGGAGTTTGGTTACCCACATCAGGTTCTCAGAGCTACATATAGTAATTCAGGCTCCACGAAATCCCACACATCTGTCCTCTGCTGGCGCACACAAAACCGAAGACACCTGTAATTACAAGTTTTACTAACAAACTCATTACATTCTAATAGCAAGCTGCTAGCACAGGTCTGAAATTTGAAGGCATTGAGATGACTAACCAAGGACAACCCTTAATGCCTACAACCCAGCACCTCATAGTCACACCTATCCTAAGGCACTCAGAAGAACTAGTGTAGAATGCATGCTATAGGTTGCAAATGGGAGGAGCATCTTTGCCTGCCTATGCCGACTGTTTTACTGAACTTTTGAGGCAAAGGACCAAATATCACAGACTACATGAAACATAATCTGAGCAGGCACTTACTTGTCTTAATCCTTTATGTAGTTTGGACATGAAGTATTCTCATACCAAGCTGCGACAATTAGACTGACTTATTTACTCTCCTTCTCTGTTGCAGAAAGCACAATGTCTCCTTCAGAAAATGTCAGTAAAGCAATCCTGAAAGACAGTGGATCAGAGCAGGAGCAGACGTCAGGTTTGCAGGCTGGGTTGGGTGTACAGATGGGTATACTTAAATAAACATTTTATTGGTTTTGATCTGAGGAATTAGACCCCAGAATTCTTTTTTAAAAAAACAATCTTTTATTAGATATTTTCTTCCTTTACTTTTCAAGGGCTATCCTGAAAGTCCCCTATACCCCCCCCCACACCCCCGCTCTGCTCCCCGACCTACCTACTGCTTCCTGGCCCTGGCATTCTCCTGTACTGGGGTATATAATATTTGCAAGACCAAGGGGTCTCTCCTCCCAATGACGCCGACTAGGCTATCTTCTGCTACGTATGCAGCTAGAGGCATGAGCTCAGGGGGTACTGGTTAGTTCATATTGTTGTTACTCTTAAAGGGTTACAGACACCTTAAGTTCCTTGGGTACCTCTCTAGCTCCTCCATTGGGGACCCTGTGTTCCATCCAATAGACGACTGTGAGCATCCACTTCTGTATTTGCCAGGCACTGGCATAGCCTCACGAGAAGACCCCAGAATTTTAATATGTGTGTAAGCAGGATTGGAGTTTGGTTATCCACATCAGGTTCTCAGAGCTACATGTAATTCAGGCTCCATGAAATCCCACACATCTGTCCTCTACTGGCACACACAAAACCGAAGACACCTATAATTACAAGTTTTACTATCAAACTCATTACATTCTAATAGCAAGCTGCTAGCACAGGTCTGAAATTTGCAGGCATTGAGATGACTAACCAAGGATAACCCTTAATGTCTATAACCCAGCACCTCATAGTCACACCTATCCTAAGGCACTCAGAAGAACTAGTGTAGAATGCGTGTTATAGGTTGCAAATGGGAGGAGCATCTTTGCCTGCCTATGCCGACTGTTTTACTGAACTTGTGAGGCAAAGGACCCAACATCACAGACTACATGGAACGTAATCTGAGCAGGCACTTACTTGTCTTAATCTTTTATGTAATTGGGACATGAAGTATTCTCATACCAAGCTGTGACAATTAGACTGACTTATTCACTCTCCCTCTCTGTTGCAGAAAGCACAATGTTTTCTTCAGAAGATGACAGTAAATCCATCCTGAAAGACCAAGGATCAGAGCCAGAGCAGACATCAGGTTTGCCAACAGGGTGGGGTGTAAATATGGGCACAGTTAAAGCCACATGCTCTGTAGGTTTTTATCTTAAGATTAGTCCTTTGAATTCTTACGTATGTGCATTCATGTTTGGAGTTTGCTTACCAGCATCCTCATCAGATTCTCAGAACTATGTGTAACTCTGGGTACAAGAAATGCAACACCTCTGTCCTCTGCTGGCACAAGGCTCTGATACATACCCACACATAAACATGTAATTACAAGTTAAAAATAAGTCTTTAATAGTGAATTTTTTTTGAGGAGGGAAACCTAAGGTTTATCTCTCATATCCATAGCAATGTGCACAAACAATCCTTTCAAATTTACTAGATAGTAATGTTGAGTGCTTCAGCCCCAGTTGATTGTTATCTGTGTCTATCCTCTTACCACTATCCCCACTGGCTTTAATGTTTATTTCAGGGTATATGGCTCTTTATATTTGTCTACAAGGTTGGAGGTGAGGGATTTCTTGGTTCCATTGATTCTATCATGAGTTTAATAGCTCCTTGACAACTTCTTTTTGAATAATGATCAGTGAGGCTCTTGATATTGACAATGTACCCAAACACAGATGCATTAAATTGCATCTGTGTTTGGGTACATTGGCGTTACTAAGGTTGTATCTCGAAAAGACAATAAAATAGTTAAAGAAATGTTTCCTGCACTAGAACCAAAGTTCAATCCTCTAAATATTCTGGTGGGAGGAGCATGTGGCTATAATACCACTACCAAGGAGGCAGAGACAGGGTGACCCCTGGTGATGTCTGGTCAGCCCATTAAACCATGGTGAGATCCAGGTTTAGTGAGACTCTCCAAAACTAAGATTGGAGACCAGAGAGGTAGCTCAGAGGGTAAGATCACTTGGTTGCTTTTCTAGAGAATCCAGGTTCAGTTTTCAGCTTCCACATGGCAACTGATATCTGTAAGTCTAGTTCCAGGGGATCCTGCCCTCTTGTGGTTTCAGCAGGCACAGGTTACAAGGGCATACATACAGGCAAAGCGTTCTTTCTTTTTTTTTTTTTTCAATTTTTTATTAGATAGTCTCTTTCTTTACATTTCAAATGCTATCCGGAAAGTCCCCTATACCCTCCCCCCACCTGCTCCCCTACCCACCCACTCCCACTTCTTGGCCCTGTACTGGGGCAAATGAAGTTTGCAAGACCAAGGAGCCTCTTTTCCCAATGATGGCTGACTAGGCCGTCTTCTGATACATATGCAGCTAGAGACACGAGCTCTGTGGGTACTGGTTTAGTTCATATTGTTGTTCCACCTATAGGGTTGCAGACCCCTTCAGCTCCTTGGGTACTTTCTCTAGCTCCTCCATTGGGGTCCCTGTGCTCCATCCAATAGCTGACTGTGGGAATCCACTTCTGTGTTTGCCAGGCACTGGCATAGCCCCACAAGAGACAGTTATTTCAGAGTCCTTTCATCAAAATCTTGCTGGCATATGTAATAGTGTCTGTGTTTGGTGGCTGATTATGGGATAGATGGGGTAGTCTCTGGATGGTCCATCCTTTCATCTCAGCCCCAAACTTTGTCTCTGTAACTCCTTCCATAGGTATTATGTTCCCCATTCTAAGGAGGGACGAAGTATCCATACTTTGGTCTTCCTCCTTCTTGAGTTTCATGTGTTTTGCAAATTGTATCTTGGGTATTCTAAGTTTCTGGGCTAATATCCACTTATCAGTGAGTGCATATCAAGTGACTTTTGTGATTGGGTTACATCACTCAGGATGATATCCTCCAGATACATCTATTTGCCTAAGAATTTCATAAATTCATTGTTTTTAATAGTTGAGTAGTACTCTATTGTGTAAATGTACCACATTTTCTGTATCCATTGTTCTGTTTAGGGACATCTGGGTTCTTCCCAGCTTCTGGCTATTATAAATAAGGCTGCTATGAACATAGTGGAGCATGTGTCCTTATTACCAGTTGGAACTTCTTCTGGGTATATGCCCAGGAGAGGAATTGCTGGATCTTCTGGTAGTACTATGTCCAATTTTCTGAGGAACCGCCAGAATGATTTCCAGAGTGGCTGTACCAGCTTGCAATCTCACCAGCAATGGAGGAGTATTCCTCTTTCTCCACATCCTCGCCAGAATCTGCTGCCACCTGAATTTTTTATCTTAGCCATTCTGACAGGTGTGAGGTTGAATATCAGGGTTGTTTTGATTTGCATTTCCCTGATGATTAACGATGTGGAACATTTTTTCAGGTGCTTCTCAGTCCTTCGGTATTCTTCAGTTGAGAATTCTTTGTTTAGCTCTGTACCCCATTTTTTAATGGGGTTATTTAAATTTTTGGAGTTGAGCTTTTTGATCTCTTTGTATATATTGGATATTAGCCCCTATCAGATTTAGGATTGGTAAAAATCCTTTCCTAATCTATTGGTGGCCTTTTTGTCTTATTGACAGTGAGGTCCCATTTGTCGATCCTTGATCGTACAGCACAAGCCATTGCTGTTCTGTTCAGGAATTTTTTTCCCCTGTGCCCATATCTTCGAGGCTTTTCCCCACTTTCTCCTCTATAAGTTTCAGTGTCTCTGGTTTTATGTGCAGGTCTTTGATCCACTTAGACTTGAGCTTTGTACAAGGAGATAAGAATGGATCAATTCGCATTTTTCTACATGATAAACGCCAGTTGTGCCAGCACCATTTGTTGAAAATGCTGTCTTTCTTTCACTGGATGGTTTTAGCTCCCTTGTCAAAGATCAAGTGTCCATAGGTGTGTGGGTTCATTTCTGGGTCTTCAATTCTATTCCATTGATCTACCTGTTTTTCGTTGTACCAGTACCATGCAGTTTTTATCACAATTGCTCTGTAGTACGGCTGGAGGTCAAGCATGGTGATTCAAGACATCTTTAAACATTAAGATTTGAGAGTAACTGGGAAAGACATGAAAATGTCAAACTCTGGCCCATACATGTGCACAGAAATATGCACACGGACCTGTCTACTGGCATGTACACACAGAGCCTTGACAGCCAAGTAGAGGACATGCTTCTACAGAGAAGTGACTCCAAATGCTGACACTTCCTCTCTGGTGCAACTTTTAAGTGTCTTGATCTTGCACAGATAGCTTTAGCTGCATGCTTTCATGTGGCCAACAGCTGTATCATGTACAGAGGAGAGCAATTCATAGCTCTCCTCCCTATCCCCTGTTCCCTAAGAATGGAGGTAGTTCACAATATTGTATCTTTGCTTTGTACAGGAAGCAAAATCATGTTGGTTGGGTTTTTTCTTCCCTTTTCCAGAAACCTTACAATCTAAGGAAGATGAAGTGACAGAGGCAGATAAAGAAGGTGACTAAAATTCTTATTTGTGGTCAGTCTATAGGGAGGCTCAGTGACAGCAATGTAAGGAATTTAGATAGAAGTGTAGGGTCCTGGTTTCACTAGTGTCTCTGCCTGAACCTTCCCTGTGAGTCATGGGGATAAACCTCACAGACAGAGCCATGTGGCTCACTGCAATTTCTGTTGGGGTTCAGCTTATGGAAATTTCAAATAACCCATAAATCCAGCAAACTGACAACACAAGCCCAAGCCCAAGGTTGACTAGTTCTTAACACAGCTGAGAGTAGTTAACCACACTGATAAAATTTAGAGATTTTATTAGGTTTCAAATTAGCGAACAATGAGAATTTGGTTCTTTTTCTTAGTGGTTTTACTACCATAGATTATATATAACGAGTTTCCCTTTGGTATTTTTGTTGTTGCTGTTTTGAGACAGGGTTTCTCTGTATAGTCGTGGAACTCACTCTGTGGTCCTGGAACTCACTCTGTAGACCAGGCTGGCCTCGAACTCAGAAATTTGCCTGCCTCTGCCTCCCAAGTTCTGGGATTAAAGGCATGTGCCACCACTGCCCGGCCTCCCTTTGATATTTTTGTACAGCTATTCCTACCTCCGCTTTGATTTGTGGTCACCCAATGTGTTAATTGAGTTGCTTACACGAGCATGGGAGAAAGGTTAATTACAGAGGCATGGGCACCTTACCAGTGGATATACCTCAGAAGAAAGTCTCATTTCCCCACCAACCAGTAACTGATGATGGATCCTCAGGCAGTGGCAGGACCTCATGTATTCTAGGCTGACCTCAAACTCTTTATGTAGTTGAGGAGGATCTTGAACAATTAAAGCTCCTGAGTGGTAGAATTCCAGTTGTGTGTGTGTGTGTGTGTTTTGTTGTTGTTGCTGTTTTGAGACAGGGTTTCTCTGTATAGTCCTGGAACTCACTCTGTAGACCAGGCTGGATGTAGAACACATCCAGTTTATATGGTGCTAGGGGTTTAACACCAAGGCAAGTGACTCTATCCACTGAGCAACCTCCCCAGACCCACTGTGTCATCGCCTATGTAGTTTCTTCTAATTTGTCATCTTCCACTTCCAGCCTCTGCCCTCCACCCCATAGCTCACCTTCTGCTCTCATGTCACATGCATTGTCACCCTCTTTTTCCTTTTCTCCTCTACTCAAGATTTCTTCTCCCTTTCTCCAAGATCTTTCTACTTTTATGGGGTATGTATGTTTGTGTGTGTTGATAAACAAAATAGAGGAGAAAACAAGCATTATTTGTCTTTCTGAGTCTGGCACATTTTGCCTAATGGCAGTTGCCAATTCCATTTGTTTTACTGAATAAATAGAATTCCATTAATATAGACAGATGGTAGTGGCTCACACCTTCAATCTCGGCACTCAGGAGGTAGAGACAGGTTGCTCTCTGTGAGTTTGAGGCCAGCCTGGTCTACAGAGAAACTTCCAGGACAGCCAGAGCTACACGGAGAAACCTTGTCTCAGAAAAAACAAAATCCATTGTAAATATCATTATTTTTTCATTCCTTGTGTTGCCTTGCAATATTCTATTATTAATCACAGCACTCGAGGCAAAGGAAAGTGGATCTGTGTAAGTCCCAGGCCATTCAAGTCTACATAGTGAAAAATAAGTAAATACATTCCATTGTAGAGCTGGAGAGATAGTACCATGGTTAGAGTACTTGCTGCTCTTGTAGAGGTCTGGGGTGCAATCCATAGCACTCATTGGGCAGCTTGCAACCATCTATAACTCCAGTTCCTAGAAATTTGAGGCTACCTCTGACCTTTTCAGACACCAGACATGCATACCATATGCATGCATACATACACTCATAGAAAATGCTCCCTACACCTACAATTTTTTCAATTTATTTTTTATTAGTTATTTTCTTTATATTTCAAATGCTATCCCCAAAGCCCCCTTAAACCCTCCCCCTGCCGTGCTCCCCAACCCACCCACTCCTGCTTCCTGGCCCTGGCATTCCCCTGTACTGGGGCATATGATATTCACAAGACCTAGAAACCCTAATGCATTGCATGAGCAAGCTGCTCTCTATTTCCCCACTAGTGGGATTTTCCCTTGTTCTTTCTTCATTAGTGGTTAATCCAGCTCTAAGCATATGATGTCCACTGAGGCAGTGATTAAAAGCAGTGATAGGACTTGGGTGAGATATTTACATTGTACACTTGCTTAGTAGAACTGAGGATCTGACCACCTCGGACAAGAGTCCAAACTGCATCCCACTTTGCTTCAAGAGCCTGATGGGAGGCAATGCTGGGAGCCATGACTCTAGGCCTGTAGGTCACGACCCCTTTGGGGGTCAGACAACCCTTTCACAGGGGTCACATATCAGATATCAGATGTTTATATTGTGCCTTACAAGAGTAGCAAAAGTATAGTTCTGAGGTAGCAATAACTGGTTGGAGCATCACTACAACATGATTAAAGAATCACAGCTTTGGAAAGGTCGAGAACCACTGGTCTAGACTGCAAATGGGGCCTGTATTTATCCATGTTGAAAAACTGATATTTTGAAGTGCCCTCTAAATTCGAATCCATGCTATTTTGTAGGAGTAAGGCTTCAAGACCAGGGTTTCTGTCCTGGAACCAGTTTTGTAGACCAAGCTGACCTGAAACTTGCAGAGATCCACCTGCCTCTACCTCCTGAGTGATAGAATTACAGTTGTGCACCACCTCTGCCTGACTGGAATCTATACTATTAAATATAAATATTGATGGCATCTTGAGCCATTCACTATGGGCCAGGCACTGTGGTGCAAATAGTATCATTGTCATGTCACTTGTTCAAAACTACCTTGTTAAAGAAATTCAAAACTACCTTGTTAAAGAAATTTATATCTGTCATCAGGGTTTTTATTGCTACATTAAAACACCATAACTAAAAAGTAAGTTGGAAAGGAAAGGATTTATTTGGCAGTCTGGAGCATGGGTGTAATAATTAAGTCTGTAGGTGGGGGGGGGGGGAGCAAAGCCAGGTAGTCTTAGGTTCAACTGCAGGCTGCCTTCTGACACTCTATGCAAACCTAAACATGTTAGCATGGCTAATGTTCAATATAAAGATAATGCATTGGTCTAATTCAGCAAATAGAGATTAAGATCTTGTATGCATGAAGGACTGAGTTTAGGACCCCAGAGTAACATAAAGAGTTGGGTATGATGGCAGTGTACTTATAGTCACAGATGGGATGGAGAGAAAGGCAAGTCTCTACAGCTTACTAGTCAACGATAGCCCAGTCTACATGGATTTCATAAGAAAAACATGGCTCAGAAGAAGCTAGACTGAATTATGGATATGACTAAGTTGGTGGAGTGTCTTCTAACATGCATAAAGCCATGGGGTTCAGTCCTCAGTGCAACATAAAACTAAGCATGGTGGTTCACACCTGTAGTCCTGGGAGTTGGGACATAGACAGGAGGATCAGAAGTTCAAAGCCATTGTTGTCTACATAGCAAAGTTGAGGCCAACTTGAGTTATGAACCTCTTCTTTCAAAACAGGTAATGAAGTAGCAAGAACATTGTATATAGCTATCTGACTTAAAACCAAAGAGTGTGTGTCAACTCATATTTGTATGTATTCAGTACAACATATTTTGATTCATTATAAATATATTTGTGGTCAATTAAAAGCAATTAGCATATTAATCACCTTAAACTTCCCCTATCTCTTTATGATAAATCCATTCAGATTTCCTCCCATCTGTCTTGAGATGTTTTAAGCCATTGTTAATTATACTCATGATGCAGATATACATGTCAGTTTCACTAAAAATAAGACTTTGTTCAGTTTTTCTTATGTCCTCTTACCTGACTTCAGATAATGGAGGTTACCTACAAGACTACAAGGCCCATGTGATAGCTAAGTTCGACACAAGTGTGGATCTACACTATGACAGCCCAGAGATGAAATTATTGTCTGATGCTTTTAAACCATACCAGAAAACCTTCCAGCCTCACACCATTATCCTACATGGAAGACCAGGAGTTGGGAAGTCAGCTTTGGCTAGAAGTATTGTTCTTGGCTGGGCACAGGGTAAACTCTTCCAAAAAATGTCGTATGTCATCTTCTTCTCTGTTAGAGAAATAAAGTGGACAGAGAAGAGCAGTTTGGCACAGCTGATTGCTAAGGAGTGGCCAGACTCCTGGGCTCCAGTGACAAAGATCATGTCCCAACCAGAAAGACTCTTGTTTGTCATAGATGGCTTGGATGATATGGACTCTGTCCTCCAACATGATGATATGACACTATCCAGCAACTGGAAGGATGAACAGCCCATATACATCCTGATGTACAGCCTCCTGAGGAAGGCCCTCCTACCCCAGTCCTTTCTCATCATTACCACCAGAAACACAGGCTTACAAAAACTCAAGTCAATGGTTGTGTCCCCCCTCTATATACTGGTTGAAGGACTGTCTGCATCAAGGAGATCTCAGCTGGTCCTCGAGAACATCTCCAATGAGTGTGAGAGAATGCAAGTCTTCCATTCTCTGATAGAAAATCACCAGCTGTTTGACCAATGCCAGGCCCCCTCTGTGTGCTCCCTGGTGTGTGAGGCTCTACAGCTACAGAAGAAACTGGGAAAGAGGTGCACCCTACCCTGCCAGACTCTCACTGGTTTGTATGCCACGTGGGTGTTCCACCAGCTCACCTTGAGAAGGCCTTCCCAGAGCGCTCTCAGTCAGGAAGAACAAATTACTCTAGTGGGTTTGTGCACGATGGCAGCTGAAGGAGTGTGGGCCATGAGGTCGGTGTTCTATGATGATGACCTGAAGAACTATAGCCTAAAGGAGTCTGAGATCTTGGCCCTCTTTCACATGAACATCCTTCTCCAGGTTGGCCACAACAGTGAGCAGTGTTATAGTTTCTTCCACCTCAGCCTGCAGGATTTCTTTGCTGCCTTATATTATGTTTTAGAAGGGCTGGGGGAATGGAATCAGCATTTTTGCTTCATTGAAAACCAAAGGAGCATCATGGAGGTGAAGAGAACCGATGACACTCACCTCCTCGGGATGAAGCATTTCTTATTTGGCCTCATGAACAAGGATATCTTGAAGACTCTGGAGGTTCTGTTTGAATGTCCCGTGATTGCAACTGTTCAGCAGAAGCTCCAACACTGGGTCTCTCTGATAGGTCAGCAGGTCAATGGCACCAGCCCGATGGACACCCTGGATGCCTTCTATTGTCTGTTTGAGTCTCAGGATGAAGAGTTTGTTCACAGGGCTCTCAACCGCTTCCAAGAAGTGTGGCTGCTGATTAACCAGAAGATGGACTTGAAGGTCTCTTCCTACTGTCTCAAGCGCTGTCAGAACTTGAAGGCAATCCGGGTGGATATCAGAGACCTCCTCTCCGTAGATAATACTCTCGAGCTGTGCCCTGTTGTTACTCTCCAGGAGTGAGTATCAGATAATTTTTATCCAAAGCCAGTTAGTGATTTTTGTATATTACTATGCTTAGACATGACCTTTGGAAATATTTTGGATACTAGAAGGTACTTAAAAGATGACTCCTTACTAACGGGACTTGACCTGAGTCTAGTTTGCCATTATCTAGAGGAAAAGCCCTTTTAAAACGGAGTACCATGCTGGGGATATAGCTCAGCTGGTAGATATATTTCAGCCAGTTGAGTGGTTGCCTAGCATGAATGAAGCCTGGGGTTCAATCCTAGCACCACATAGACTAGGTACATACCTGCAATCCCAGAACTTCGGGTGACAGACGTGTCAACCTAGGTTCTACCACTAAGCCTATTAGAACAGCCAAATTAATAATGCAGAATAGAATCATTTAATGAGGCCACAGTAGAAAGAGGGGCAGAGTTCAAAGGTCAATAGGTCTACCTTGACTCCCCTCCCCATAGCCTATCTTTTGTCACTTCATGACATTACAAGTTCAGGGACTTGCATGTCTTAAGTAGTTCTGAGCGAAGTGCATGAGCCCTACCCATCATTGCCATGTCATCTGGACTCCAGTCTCTCTAGCAAGGTGGGCTGCTCTGTGTGGAATTGCTTTCTAGGGGGACAAGTTATCCTCTGGCTGACACCAAGCTCCAGCCTTTCCCTTCTAAAAGGCAATTTCTAGAGATTGGCAGCAGCTTTGGCGCCCATCATTTCCAAAATCTGATAGTCAGAATGATGGACAGATTAACAGACAAAAGTAGGCAGAAGAGGACTCAGTGATTATGAGCATGCACTCCTGTTCCAGAGATCTAGATTTTGGTTCTCACCACCCAGTGGAGTGTCTCACTACCTACAACTCCATGTCCAGGAGCTCCAGCACCTTCTTTTAGCCTCCACAGGCACCTGCATTTTATGCACATAGTCCTAGGCACATGACTTGCAATACACATAAATGAAAAATAATATTAAATATTTTTAGGATGTAATTATTATATACAAGTACACTGTAGCTGTCTTCAGACACACCAGATGAAGAGGGCATCAGATCCCATCACAGACGGTTGTGAGCCACCATGTGGTTGCTGGGATCTGAATTCAGGACCTCTAGAAGAGCAGTCAGTGCTCTTAATTGCTGAGTCATCTCTCCAGCCCAAAATTTAATTTTTTTTAATAATAAAATACCTTCATCTCTGTAAGCTGGTTACAGAGAAAGGATCGATGTTCAAGTTTTAAGATCACTTAGCAATTGTAAGTATATATGAAACATGTTAATATCATTAATCACAATATAATAATTAAAACACAATGTGCAGATCTAAGTTTGTTCCTTTTGATTGACTCTTTGAGTTTCCTTTCCCCTCCTCCCAGTCTCAGGTGTCATGACCATCCCACTATCTACTTCTGGAGAATTTTGTTTTTAAACAAGGTTCCATTTTAGTGTGTGTGTGTGTCTGCTGTCTATTCTGTGTGTGTGCACAGGTGTGTGCATGTCATGACATGCGTGGAGATCAGAGAACAACTAGCAGTAATAGATCTTTCCACCGCAGAGTTCTCTGGGTTTGATCTCAGGTACTCAGGCCTCACAGCAAAGTCCCACCTCACATAGATAATGTCCTCATGGGAGCTGTCATGGAGGCATGTTTTCAATTATCCACTTCCATGTATATTCTAGCATCCTCCAAGATCACTTGCAGCTGAGGGAGGACAAGGAGTCAGAGTTGGAGTCTCATGTCAGGGGTCCTGTAACCTTCCTCTTGCCACTACTAGAAATTAGACACACTTCCTTTACCATATACTTGGCTTTTCCTGTACTGTTTTTGTCCAGGTAGTTGCCATAACTAACAGGAAGTGGTAACATCTACTCCAAGATGGAAATGGAATGATCATATCTCCAGAGAAAAAATAAAATCCAAGCTAAAGAGATGGCTCTGTAGTTAAGAGAACTTACTGTTCTTCCAGAGGATGTGGATTTGGTTCCTAGCATCACTTTGGGTGGCTCATAGTTGCCTATAACTCCAACTCCAGGGAGATTTGATGCCTTTCTCTGGCCTCCATGAACACATATATAGAGATACAGAGACATGAAGACAACACACAGACACACACACATACAGACACATACATGCACAGACTCATGCACAGATGCACACGGTTACACAATTTTAAAAATACAATCATTTTTTAGTGCCATACAACACAGCCATACCATTTCACCATTAGTGAGCTAGAATTTAAGTCAACAGATGACTGGAAGGACTGAAGGCTCCTCTGATTGGTCTAGCATATCCCCGGGGAATATTGAAGTATCAAAGGAGTCTGACTGTAGGGCTGATCCTGTAGATCATGTACCAGGTAGTTTCCACTGAGCTGGCTTTATTTCCTCAGCTGTCCCGTGCTCCCTTACAGTCTAGTCTCCCTCCTGTGGCTGGCCTTGCTGTGGCAGTCACTCATGTTCAAATCTACCTGTTCAATCATATTTTCTCTCACTTCTTCCCCTCACTGACACAGGACACAATGTAAGCCCCTCCTCATGGAGTGGTGGGGAAACTTCTGCTCTGTGCTTGGCAACCACCGGAACTTGAAGGAGCTGGACTTGGGTGACAGCATCCTGAGTCAATGGGCCATGAAGATACTGTGCCTCGAGCTGCGGAATCCGTCCTGCAAAATACAGGAGCTGACGTAAGTGCTACCCAGCCTGGGGTAAGCAGTCTTTGCCGGGGCTTATCCTGCCAAGGCAAGGTTCTTCTGTAAACCCTGGGGAGATTTATTCTGAAAGGATAAATGCTATAAAAGATCTCTTGCATGAACCAAGTCTCCAGAAGCATGAAATGGGAGCTGAGCAAAAGACCTTCTAAAAAGAGATACATGGGTTTGAGGCGAGTTTCATTACTGTGGATTTTGAAATATAAGTAGGAATTGGTTAGAAAGGAAGAACAGGAGAGGAGGACTTTGGGGCCAATAATATAACATGAGGTAATTGTTCAAGTTATATGATTTATATTGTTCCTTGATCACTCTTTGATAACTCTAAAACTGTACAAATATGTGACCAGCTAATGGTTAAATACAACAGGGGTAACAGCAGTCAGTCTGGGAAGAAGCTGACGTGATTCCCTTCAGAAGAGGCAGTTCGATGGAAGGAAGAGCAGAGTTTACAGGAACAATACAATGGAGAGAGATCCAAACATGATGAGGCCTTTAAAATGGAGAGATTTTCCTTTAAACCCTGGAGAGCAGCTTTATTAAGAGAGAGGAGGAGGCAGAGGGGTGAGAGGGGATAGCTAGGTGGTTAGTGGATCAGCTGCTTTTGCAGAGGACTCAGGCACTGTTCCCAGCACCCACATGGTAGCTCACAGCCTCTCTAACTCCAGCTCCAGGGAATCCAGTTTCCTCTTGCCACCTCCATGGGCCCTGGCATGTATGTGGTGCATGTACAGTCAGTCATGCACACACATACACATTAATGAGAGAGTATGCTCAAGTCATCCCAAGAAGGATGTTGGGCTTGCGTCAAAGGACGGCAATCCCTTCATTAACACATCTTGGCAAATCCCTCTGAGGAGTCTCTGGACCAAATCCCCAAAACATAGAAGTTTGGTTTTTAGGAGTAGTAAGAAGTTTCCCATCACATGATTTAGTTCAGTTAGCATATGTGACAAGGAGCATGAAGAACCCAATTGAGAGCTGTCAAGTCACAGCATAGACCATTTACCTCTGTCCCAGTGAGAGCTACAGGAAGGGACATGGCCTGTTTGCCTCAGGATATGGGATCTGACCTGTTGTAAGAAACACTACCCTTGAGAGTCAGCCTCACGCTGTAACACTAATACAAATCTGAGCCTGCTACAGATGCCAGGTATCTTGGGGAAGGAGGATAAATCCCCAGCTCTATTTTAGACAAGAAGCTCACTCTTTTTTTTTTTTTTTTTTTTGGTTTTTCGAGACAGGGTTTCTCTGTGTAGCCCTGGCTGTCCTGGCACTCACTTTGTAGACCAGGCTGGCCTCGAACTCAGAAATCCGCCTGCCTCTGCCTCCCAAGTGCTGGGATTAAAGGCATGCGCCACCACGCCCGGCTAAGAAGCTCACTCTTTAACTTGTCCTCCCAAGCCAGGGAAAATCCACATGGCATCCAGCTTGGGGCTGGTCAAGTTCTCAGTTGCTAATGCACACTGGGTTCCTGCCCTGACTTCCCTAGATGATAGACTACAAGCTGCAGTGACGGAGTTTTATCACAGCAATAGAAACCCCATCTGAGACAATGACTAAAAGCTACATGGGGAGAAAGTTTTCTTCCATAACTCTCAGGTCATATTGTGTCTTTGAGGTAAGTCAAAGTACAAACTGCAGAAGTCATGGAGGAATGCTACTTAACTGGCTTGCTCCCAATTGAATGCTCAGCCTGCTTTTTTTATACACACAGGACTACCTGTCCAGGGGTGGCACTGCCCACAGTGCTCTGGTCCCTCATACATGAATCATTAATTAACCAAAAATGCCCTTCAGGTGTGCCATCCTCCCCAGAGTCTAGCTTTATCAAGTTGACAAAAAAAAAAAAAAAAAAAAAAAAAACCAACAAGGCAAAACAACAAAAATGGGGACAGCAGGTAGGTGTGGCCACGCCCAGTAATGAAGCAAAGTCTTGTGTTTGATGCTATCTGGTATCCCTGTAAACAAATGGTTCTCAACCTGTGGGTTGTGATCCTTTGGGGATCAAATGGCCCATTCATGAGGGTCACATATCAGGTACTCTGCATATCAGATAGTTACATTACAGTTCATAACAATAGTAACATTGCAGCCATGAGTAACAATGAAAATAATTTTATGGTTGGGGGTCACTACAACATTGAGGAATTATGAAAGGGTCACAGCACTAGGAAAGGTGAGAACCAGCACTCTGGAGAGAGCTCTCCAAAAACAGGATTGCTTAATGTCCTGTTCCTGGGGCCTCTGGCACACTGTGGGATGCTGTACAGTTAAAGGCAATTAGAGCTGAGGGGAGTGGCTTAGTAAGTAGAATTCTTGTCTGGCATGCAGTAAGGCAGACTTCAACCACCAGAATCACGTAAACTATACATGAGGGCACAAGCGTATAATCCTAACACTTGGGGCAGTGCTGGCAGGTGGACCTGAAGTCCAAGGTCAGTAGCGTCTTGCAGAAGACCAGAGCTGGGTTCCTAGCCTGTAACTCCAGCTCTGATGAGCTATTATTGCCCTCTGCAGGCCTCCATGGGTACCGAATACACATGCGCACAAAAACCTTTAAGATTGTTAAAAAGCTGTTCAGCATCATCCACAGCTACATAGTGAGTGCGAGACCAGCTTAGGATAAATTAGAGCCCATCTCAGAAATGGCGAACTTAACTGGCAGGAGTGTTCACACAGGGACGCAGTCCCAGCACTCGAGTAACAGTTTCACACGGTATAGGCTACGTCTCAGAAACTCTGTCTCAGAAACAAACGGTATGCAAAGAGCTACAGCTTTGAGAGCTGGCAAGATGGGTAAACAGAAGAGTGTTATTGATCAAATGTGATTAATAACTAAATGAACAATTAAATATGACCATTCTCTCTCTCACCTCCTCCCACTTCTGCAGGTTTAAGAGTGCAGAGGTAGTGTCTGGCCTGAAATATCTCTGGCAGCTCCTTTTTAGCAATCAAAACGTAAAGTACCTCAATCTAGGGAACACTCCCATGAAGGATGATGACATGAAGTTAGCCTGTGAAGCACTGAAACATCCAAAGTGCTCCCTGGAGACTCTGAG
Organism: Mus caroli; assembly: GCF_978045245.1. Taxonomy (NCBI): domain Eukaryota; kingdom Metazoa; phylum Chordata; class Mammalia; order Rodentia; family Muridae; genus Mus; species Mus caroli. The sequence goes on along the minus strand of NW_028227263.1, from coordinate 123,002,593 downwards.
GTGAGTGTGTGACTTTTTACTTTGAAATTTGGAATGATTTCCAGGAAGTTGAAAAATACAGCAACTTGTGGGTGGTGAACTGGGGGTTAAAAGGTGGCCTGCATCCACTCTGCCCCAGGGCTCTGGCTACTAGTGGAAGTGGGAGACAAGAGTCTTAAATCTGTTTGAAATGTTCAGTTTGTTGGCATGTAGCCCAGTCTTTTGTCTCCCATCCCTACTATTGCATTGCCAAATCACTATGGCCCCCGCCTCCAGAACTTCTCCATTTCTAACTCCCTAGAGCAGTGGTTTTCAACCTTCCTAATGCCGTGACCCTTTAATACAGTTCAGCTATGAAGTACGCTTACCCCTTGCTAGTGCTGGGCTGGTGTTGGCTATGTGAAGACGCTGGACACTACTCCAAAGGTGGGGGAGCATAGTCTGAAGTCTCAGGGACTGCTGGAGCTGGCTCAGGAATCCCCAGGCCTGCACAGAGGCTGGAGCCATTAGGTTCTCAGACTCTTGGGCAACCAGACACCACTGGGAGCTGCAGAAGAGCTGAGAATGGAGTTGGGGACCCATGGGCTGGATCTAGCCCAGGGCCAAAGAGGAAAAGAGGGGAGAGCTCTGGCTGAGTCCTGTGGGAAGGAGAGTCCTTGGCTTGCTCAATGGGGGCTTGGCTTGGTGGAAATCATGGCTGGGAGCACTGAAAGGCTTTGTGCAAGAGACTTGGTGGCTGGCTCTTTAGATGAAGGCCTGCTCCATTGCTTCTCACAGTGAATCCCAATGAAAAGAGACAGTCCATGTTTTAAAGACATTTATTGTCATGGTGGAGAGTGGCAATGAATAAAAACTGTACCCCACTTTCTCAGGGCAGGCCTGAGGTAAAATGTTTTGCAGGGAGAAGTGTCTGGGAAGGGGAGTTTATTAGCTAAGCTCTTCAGACCTTTAAGTGCCTCATCAAAATGGAGATCTGTCTTGAGGCTAGGTGGTCTGTGGTCATGTCCTCTACCTGTGGAGTGGCTTGGGGTGTTGACCTTATGTGACTGGCCGCAGAATTATTATGGAGAGCTGCAGCCTCATGTCAGGGGTCTGGTGTTCAGGAGTGTGCCAAAATGCCTATTGTCTCTTCCATGGTTATCCCCTGAGGGGTCACCTGTGGGGTCACTGGGGTTTCAACCCTAGTTCAACCAGAAACCAGACTGCCGTTCACGGTCCCACAGTGAACCCTTTGGGGCTCATTTATCAGCTATCCTGTGTATCAGATACTTACATTGTGATTCAATAATAGTAGAAAACTTAGTTATGAAGTAGTGACAAAATAACTTTATGGTTGGGGATCATCACAACACAAACTGTATTAAAGGGTCACAGCATTAGGAAGGTTGAAAACCACTGCTCTAGGGAGTTAGAAATGGATAAGTTCTGGAGGCGGGGGCCATAGTGATTTGGCAATGCTATAGTAGGGATGGGAGACAGGACAAAAGAATGGGCTACATGCCAACAAATTGAACATTTCAAACAAATTTTTATGGTATAAATATTGCATCTATGTTTATAAAAATTCAGTGTTTTGTAAGCACTTAAAACAGGACCAGGGGATAAAGGATTTTGCCACCAAGCCTGATGACCTGGGTTTAATTCCCAGACCCCCCATGATGGAGAGGGAGGGGGGGTAGGGAGGGAAGAAAGAGAAAACAGGAACTCCTAAAAGTTGTCCTTTGACCACATGCCCTTTATGGCACATGTGTGTGCACACATATACATTAAGAAATATAAAACGAGTATATACCTGTAACCTAACACTGTTGTTGCTGAGTCATGGGGATGGCAAGTTTGAAGTCAACCTGCTTTGTCTAGCTAGATAGCCTGTTTTTAGAAAAAGTAGTGGAGGGTGGTAAAATGGTAGGGGTAGAAAGGCTCAGCTGGTAACAGGCTCATCATAGAGCATACAAGAAGCACAGGGTTCAGTCCCCATAGGTGCACAAATCCAAGCATAGTGCTTAAACCTATAATTCCAGTGCTCCAGAGGTAAGGGCAGAAGGAGTGGATCAACCTCAGCTTTTTAGTAATATGGAGGCTAACCTGGGCTAACACAAGGCCTTGTCTCAAAAAGAAGGTCACAGGTAACCTCAGGCATTTTTTTGAATGGTTATGTAACTACGGTGAACTTTCTCAATGAGAGCTGACACAGGCCATCTTGTGAAGTGTTCCCTATCAAGACATGTTAAGGAGCTGACACTTTGGTTTGCTTATTTTTTAAATTAGATGTGTGTGTGTGTGTGTGTGTGTGTGTGAGCGTGTGCGCACACACACATGTAGCATGTATGGTTAGAGAACAACTCGGAGCAATGTGTTCTCTCCTTGTACCACTTGGGTCCTGGTTCATACTCAGGTTTTCAGTATGTGTGATGAGACCCCTTTATCCACTGAAAACTTGCCAGCCCATGCTTTTCTTTTCCATTTGGCAAATATAGATGGCGTATTGCATCTATGGGGGTGTGGTGTGCTGGTTGACAGTGTTGACGAGCTGCTATAAGGAAGAGAGAAGTAAAACTTTGTGTGAGCAGTCCCTTCCATTTCCTAAGGAGCTAAGTAGAGAGAGGGTTACCAAAGAGGGACAAGAAAATAATCTTGTGCTGCCTCTCTCTTCAGGTTGGATTCCTGTGAGTTAACCCTCATTGGCTATGAGATGATCTCCACGCTTCTTATTTCATCCTCCAGCCTAAAGTGTCTCAGCCTGGCCAAAAATACAGTAGGAGTAAAAAGCATGATATCCCTTGGGAATGCCTTGAGTAGCTCAACGTGTCCACTGCAAAAGTTGATGTGAGTTTCCCTTCCTCTCATCCCATGACTCTATTGCATCTGAGATGCCCCAGAGGTGGGTGGGGCTGGGGAGTGTTTCTCCAGAATGAGGATGGTAGCTATGGCCTCATGGGAATGTCCTGGTGTTGGGACATACAAGAAACCCCATTCACTCAATCATGGCAGCCCTTCTGTTGAAAGGGAGCCTAGTGGGTATCAGTCAAAGACCTATGTCTTAACAAAGCTCTTTTAGAGTGTGACACCTATATGAGCCAAGTGGGTTAGTTCACACTTGACTCCACAGTTATAGTTATCCACTTGTTCAGTGACCAATGACTTTCTTCTTGGTTGTTCAAGCCCAAAGCAGAGCATGTACATGGTTGGCACAGTTATATAGTTAGAATACCCAACAGGGTATAGTTGTATATGACTAGAACCCAGGAGGCTAAAAAAGAAGGATCATAGCAAGTCTGAGGTCAGCCTGGGTTACACAATGAGTTCTTGCCTTCTCTCTCTCTCCCCCTCCCTCGCTCTTCCCCTTCCTCTCTATTACACATAACACAAACCAGAAAGAAGTTTTGGGGAGATGACTGTTGAAGAAGCCCTGTACAAGCATGAGGACTAGAGTTCAGATCACCAGAAGCCCTGTAAATGCTAGATGGGCTTGGTGGGTTACATACAGCACTGAGGAGGAAGAGGGGATCTCCAGCGCAATCTGGCTTCTCAGACTAGACAAACTGATGAGCCTTGGGTTCAGTCAGAGAGACCCTGCCTCGATGAAAAGATGGAGATTGAGCAAGGAAGATACCCAATGTCAACCTTGGGCTTCAAGCATGCGTGCAGAGACATTTGCACCTGCGCATACATGTGCAATCACAGACATACAAATATACACACATGCATACACTACACATGCCCAAAAGAGGAGGAGGGGTCCTAACAGAGGGATCATCTTGAATGCCAGATAACTCTGACCTGGGGAGACAAAGGAGCCAACAGAGAAGAGACAAGTCTAAGAATGTTGTTTTATAGACATGCTTCCACATGGAAACTTGGGCCAGTTGTTACTGTCCATTTGTCCTGTGTGCAGAGAGGAGAGTGAAGAGGTAATAATTGTAGAAACCACCATTTAAATTGAAATGAGATTTACCAGCTCTCATCAGTGCCTGCTTGCCTGCCTTCTCCAAACAGCTATGGAGTGGCTCCATCTTTAGTCTCACTGGTAAGCAAGGAGGCAAGTTTAGGCTAAGTCACTCATTCATGGATGAACTATTATCAATGGGCAAAACAGAAACTCTGATCCACAGTCACCATTCAGAGCTGTGTGCTGGCACCTGTCATAGCTCTAATTAACGTCACCGAAAACACACAGTACAAGTCGCCCTTTAGAGGCCAGAAGCAAGGCTGGAAAGATAGCTCTGACTTAAAGGCACTTGCCACTGGATTGGATTCCAAGCACCCATATTAGATGGTTCACAACTACCTGTTACTCCAGCTTCAAGGGGCTCCAGTGCCCTCCTCTGACCTCTGTAGGCACTGCACCTGCATGCACATACACACATAAATAAAAATCTTACAGGCCAGAAACAGAAGAAATGACAATGTCAACGTGGTTTCTGGACATTGGACCAATCCAGCTGATTTCTTTATTCACTATTAGTGATACTGAATAACAGGTACATGCAACAGGCCATCTTAAGAATTCAGGTTTGTTGGAGTGGTTAGTTTGGCCACAGCCTTATGAGAAAGGGTCTATAAAGCTTTGTTTTCTAGTCTGACAGCTTTCCTTTGAATGGCTAAGTATGAGGTAATCAAATAGATTTCGCATTGGCAAATATGTCAATTACTTCAAATATGTAATCAAACAGTTTACATAATCTATTGTCACACATAGGAGTTTCCTCCCATAGATTCATAGTGGTATTCAGTGAGATGGACAGGAACAAAGAAATCCTAGGCCAGTGAGATGGCTCAGTAGTTAAAGAACGTTTCAATGAATGTTTTTGTGTGTTCTTACTAAGATCTCTATTTTGTGGGTGTCTGTGTGTTAGTGCAGTACTTGGGGAGGACAGAAGAGGGCATAAGATCCTTAGGAGCTGGAGTTACAGGTAGTTGTGAGCCACTCAGTATAGGTTATGGGGACTGAACTCTCAAGCCCTTTGGAAGAACAGCAAGCTCTCTTTACCATTGAGCTATCCATCCAGCCCCTATACATGCACATCCTGTATGTTAACATAACACTCATGCACAGATATTCTCCTTTCTCTCACCCATGTGCCCACCCACTATCTCCTTTTATTCTCCGGACACATTCTTTTCTATTTTCCTGATGTTTATATGTATACAATTGTATGTGCACATAAAATCATGGGCTGGCTGGCGGGATCAGTACCAGGTCTTGGCAATCTTAGCCTAGTACTTGAACCCACATAGTGAAAAGTGACTCCTTTCAGTTGTTCTCTATGTGCACATGTGCGTGTACATGCTCATGTACTCCTGTACTCACCCTCACACTGTACCCCATGCAGGCACATAATAAATCCACTTTTTAAAAGTGTGAGGCTGGAGAGATGGCTCAGCAGTTATGAACACTTGATGCTCTTCCAGAGTTCTGAATACCCACATCGGTCATCTCACAATCACCTGTAACTCCAGCTCCAGAGAATTTAGCGCCCCCTTCGGCCACTCACATAACATGCAGATAGATACATACAGACTTGCACAAATACACATAAACATTTTTAAATAATAAAAAATTAAGTCTAGGAACCACAAATGAAATTGGCTTGATTCCCTTAATATGCTTGTCTCTTGTTGCCTCCATTTCTCTACAAATGGCAACTATCGTACTTGTGAAGGCTGGAAAAATATTCCATTAATATTCCATTAACTGTATATACATTTTCCATATAAATTGTTCTGTTGCTGGACACTTTGGTTGGTTCCATAGTTTAACTGTTTTTTTTTTGTTTTTTTTTTTTGGTTTTTTGAGACAGGGTTTCTCTGTGTAGTCGTGGCTGTCCTGGAACTCACTCTGTAGCCCAGGCTGGCCTCGAACTCAGAAATCCGCCTGCCTCTGCCTCCCGAGTGCTGGGATTAAAGGCGTGCGCCACCACGCCCGGCTCATAGTTTAACTGTTATGAGTAGTACCATAATAAATGTTGCAATGCAAGTTCGGAGGAGGGAAACAAGAATGGACCTCATTGTTTTCTCTGGGGTTATGGGGTTCTCCTTGCAGACTGGACAGCTGTGGCCTCACACCTGAGAGCTGCCTCCTTCTGGTCTCAGCCCTTTTCAGCAACCAGAACTTGACTCACCTGTGCCTGTCAAACAACAGCCTGGGGACTGAAGGAGTGCAACTGCTGTGTCAGTTCCTGAGGAATCCAGAATGTGCTCTCCAGCGGCTGATGTGAGTCTGGTTAGTTTCTTTGGGAGGCCATCACAGCTTTCAGACTAATAGGTGTGTGTGTTCTACAAGGGAAAGATGTGGGTGGGAGGTTGGTGTGTGGGAGTTAGAGTGACGGTAGTGATGCTATGCGGTGCATTGGAAGCAGCTTCCCCCAGTGTATTGGATACTTTTGTATTGCTGTGATGCAACACCCTGACAAAAAGTAACTTTAAGAAGAAAGGGGGTTGTGGTTTGTCTTAGCTCGTGGTTCCAGAGAGAGGGATTCCAGCTCCATGGGGATGGCGTGGCGGTAGTCAGGAAAAACAAAATGGCAGGAGCAGGAAGCTGGTGAGCCATTTTTTTTTTTTTAAAAATACATGGTAGGAAGCAGAACAGGAAGTGAGATGAGGCTGTAACCCTCACAGTCCAAGTCCAGCTGTGTGCTTCCTCCAGTAAGGCTCCACCTCTTAATGGTTCCACAGTCTCCCTAGGGGGCACTACCAACGGGGGAACCAATTGTTCAAGTATGTGAGCCTTGGGGGCGGTTCATAGGCTCATATTCCTCTCAGCACTCCCAGTATGTTTAGGGCTCCGGTTCTTTGACCCTCATTAGTATGAAAGCTTTTTGATATTGCTACTTGTGTATATGTTTTGAAGATGATTCTGGGCTTTTATTACATGATTATATACAGGGATGAGTACAAATGCCACAGCACTCACATGTAGGTTGGGAGGACAACTTGCAGGAGTTGGTTCTTTCCTTCCTACCCTGTGGGTCTTGGGGGTCAAACTCAAATCACTGGGCTTGGCTGCAAGCCCCTTTACCCACTATGCCGATTTTTTGTTTTGTTTTTCCAGCCCTCAAGATTCTTTCCAAACACAACCTTTGTTTTATAATTTGCTTGTGTATGTTTATGGGGAGAGGCGGTTAAGAGGATGTGTATGTGTGTGGGTACAGATGTGTGTGCATGTGGAGGCTGAATGTTTGCTGTTTTCAGTCACTTTCTGTCTAGAGTCTAGCTTGAACCCAGTTGTTAATTCATCTATCCCAGCTAGCTAGCTCAGTGGACCTATCTCTGCCTCAGAACCACTGAGATTATAGGAGGTCACTAAGTCTGACCTGCATGTCTATGGATTCCTAGGATGTGAACTCAGGTCCTCTTGCAAACAACTTTACCCAGTCATCTCAAGTTCTACGGTATTTTTCAAAAATATAAGATGGTGTATTTGCAATATCCTGTACACATTTCTCTGCACACACTATGCCTTCTAATGACAAAGTGAAGTATATATGGTATGTAGTCGTATTACTGAATATGGACCACAAAACTGCTTTATATGTTTATTTCAGGCACAGCATTTTTTTTGTAATGTTTGATACAGATATTGTTTAATACACAGGTGTAGGGTAGCCATCTGGGCTGAGTCCTGTCCCTCTCTGTTTCTGTGCTTTGCTCTGTCCTTGTAAATCCTATCTGTCTTTGTTTTCTTGTAGTGGAAAAGGTTTCCTTCAAATATAGTGGAGCTGTATTCCCTAAGTATCCTTGACTGCCCAGTCTGAAGCTGTTATTCATGGTGACACAGGCTTTTCTTCCTGGGATCTTTGATTGTTCTTTCATCAGCCACTCAACTCTGACTTTGTGTTTTCCATGGAACAATGCTTTCCTTCATGTCTACTGTGGATCCAGCTACAGTGGCTTGTGCCTGACAAGTGTTATCTAGAACATCACAAGGGATGTCCTAGCCTCCTGGTGCTTAGCAATACTGCAGTCACTTTCTAGTTGGGGTGTTGGTGTATCAAGGAGGGGGTGAACATTCACATGTGGGACACCCATCCATGTGAGTACAGAAATGTGCATGCCACACTGAGGTCAGCCTTGGCCACTGAGTCTCACTTTCCACCTTCTTGAGCTGGGGCTCTCTGTTGTTTGCATATGCCAGACTAGCCAAATCGGCAAGCTAGCTAGGTTCAAGGAAGATACTTTGCCTCAGTGTAATCAGGTGGTGGAGATCCATCAAGGAAAACACCAGCAGCCAACCTTCTTGCTTTAAGGCACTCCCATCTACCATTCATGGTGCAGGGATACAGATATGTGCTGGACTCTAGGGATCCAGACACAGGTTAGACAATTGTCTAAGAGGCAGTCTACCCACTGAGTCATCCTTCCAGCCTGAGATTTCTGAGAGCAGGATCTTATGTAGCCTCATGAGACTTGTGATCTCATTTGAGGAACAACTGTCAAGGGCCTACACACACATGCACACATGGACACGTACCTAGGAAAATATTTTTTTAGGAGGCAGCAGTTGGCTCAGGGATAAGACCACAGATACATGGTGTTGGAAGCTCCTAGGAGCACCACTTGTGCAGGCCACAGTGGGAAGACATTCTCCTCAGCTGCTGTGTAACACTTGTCCCATGTAAATGTTTTAAAAACTAAGTTACCTTCAACCATAAATCTTAAGTCTGACAATGAAATTCTTGTTAACACTGATTAACGCAAGCTGTTTATTCTGGTTGGGGGTGTGGGGTGCTTCTTCTTGTTCATTCCCTTTGCTTTAAGGGAATTAAATTAGCCCACTAATAACTTCTTGTGAATAAAACATATGAGGCAGCTGGTAAAGGAAGTTGCAGCCAAGCTTGATGACCTGAGTTCAATCCCCAGGACCCATATAATGGAAGGAGAGCTGAGTCTCACAAGTGGTCCTGTGGCACATCCTTGCTGATGCACATACCTTCATTTCAAAAATGTGAAAATATGTGTTCAGCATGTCTGAATAATCCAGGAAGTCTGTTAAAGGATATAAGCTTAGCTGCATGGAGTCACGCTTACTTGTAATGACAATATTCAGGACGTGGAGGTAGAAATTCTAGGTTATCCTCATCAACAAAATGAGTTCCCAACCAGCCTAGCCTACCGAAGATCCTGTCTCAAAAAATATATAAATAGGGGCTGGCAAGATGGGTCAGTAGGTAAAGGCACTTGCTGCTAAGGTTGACAGTCTGAATGTGATCCCTGTGACTGCACAGTGGGACAGAGAGAACCAACTTGAACCAATTATCCTCTGACCTCCCTTCATGCACCATAGCATAAGTACAGTCCCACATATATACAATAAAATTAATATTTTCATCCTATTAAAAATACAGGAGGACTAGAGGTTCAGAGGGTGTGTACATGCATGTGCCTGTGTGTGTGCCTGCACAGCAGGCATATGGGTGGCCTACCCATATAAGATGGTAGGAGTCAGTTATTTTCTTCCACCATGTAGTTCCCAGAGAACGAACTCAGGCTGACATTCTCGGGCTTGACAGCAAGCACTCTTTTTTTTTTTGGTTTTTCGAGACAGGGTTTCTCTGTGTAGCCTTGGCTGTCCTGGAACTCACTTTGTAGACCTGGCTGGCCTCAAACTCAGAAATCTGCCTGCCTCTGCCTCTCGAGTGCTGGGATTAAAGGCGTGTGGCACCACGCCCGGCTCTGACAGCAAGCACTCTTAACCTGTTAAGCCATCTTGCCAGCCTGGTCAGTTTGAGACTCTTCCAGTATGGCCTAAGGCTAGTAACTACCAACTTCTTTAATCACCTCCACTTGAGACTGACAGCAATGGGCAATATAAATAGGAGTCCCATCCTACAGAAGGGTAAACTGAGACCAAGAGGAGTCTCTTATCCAAGGTCATAGGAAAGAACAGTGGTGATCTTTCTCTCCCATTTGTCTCCACAGACTGAATCACTGCAACATTGTAGGTGATGCTTACGGCTTCCTGGCATTGAGACTTGCAAACAACACAAAGCTGACGCACCTGAGCCTGACCATGAACCCTGTAGGGGATGATGCAATGAAGCTACTGTGTGAAGCTTTAAAGGAACCTACTTGTTACCTTAAAGAACTGGAGTGAGTGAACAGTGGGGGTTAAGGGTCATCTCTGCTGCCAGGTTTTTGGAGAGCAAGAGATGGATAAGGAGATGTGAGAATCAAAAACCAACTCTAGGGTCAAGTACTCCTCTTCCTGGCCGTCACAGTAGATAGATAAAGTGAGGAGCTGAGTTCACAGAGTTGAAGGAAAGAAGGAATTACTATGAACAGGGACCCCAAGGCAAAAGTAGTTCTCAGTCATCCTTGATCCCTAAAATCTGTTCATGGCTTCAGAGATTTTTTTTTTTTGAGTGGGGTGCTGTTTGAGGTACTCCAGGAGTGCAACCAAGATCGATGCATATACACTATTACTGAGCCACACTCCCCAGGCTCTCACTGAGGGATTCTAGGCAGGTGCTCTATTACGGAGTCACACCCCCAACCCTAGGGTTAGCCCCAAAATCTAAATGTAAAGAGGATTTATATTTCATACATTCCTTGAGTGTAAAAGTGGTTTCACACAGAGCTTCAAGTGCAGATATGTTATAGCCATGAGCTGTCACATGAAGTTAGATGTAAGACTTTTCCCTTGTGGGCATCAATGTGATACTAAATTTTCGTGGGTGTCTGGGTTTAGTACAAAATTTTTGAGAATCTTTGAATTATCAAACTCAAGCAGCCAGGCATAGTGGCACATGCCTTTAATCCCAGCACTCAGGAGGCAGAGGCAGGAGGACCTCTGAGTTGAGAGGCCACATGATTTCTACATGGTGAGTTCTAGGACAGGCAGGGATATATAAAATAGACTCCGACCATCTAGCTGTTCTTGTGGTGTCACTCTCCACTCACCCCACTCTGCAACAGAAGCACAAGGTTCCACTTCTTTGGGAAATCCCAGCTTCTGTTGGTATACTACAATGAGTTTCTGTGTCCTTTCCTCTCTGTCCTGGCATTCTGTAGTAAAATTTACTTCTTCAGTCCTTGCCTGTCTCTCAGCCTGTGGACAACTTTGGCCCCTTCTGTATCTGAGACTCAATTGATATACAAGTTATTTTTTCAAAGATGCCTCTGTTCAACCACTGCATTTTCTTCCCCACTGCTATCCCTCTCCCAGGATAACATCTACTCTGTACCATTCATGAGAATAGGTTAGAAAGGCTACCTCTTGGGACTGCAGTTAGCTTCCTGGATACAGAACGTGCTGAGTAAGCATGAAGACCTGCATTCAGACTCACATAATCCCCATAAAAGCCTCCAACATGAGCCTGTAAACCCAGCATTAGGGAAGGAGGGCCAAAAAGATCCCAGTGGCTCACTGGCCAGCAAGTCTCTCTAAAATGGCAAGCTTAAGGTACACGGAAATGAAGTGTTTCTGTTGATTGTATTGAGGCCAATCTCTGGCCTCCAAACACATGTGCACAGATGTGACTACCCCTACACTCCCATACACATATGCACCCATGTGTACACCACAGAGAATAAAGACCATCTCTATTTAAATTATATTTAATTTTGGGTGAGAGCCTTTATTGCAACAGGGTCAGAGGACAATTTGCAGGAAACAGTTCTCCCTTTCGACCATATGTGAATCTAGGGTATCAAACTAGAGTCAGCAGTATTGGTGGCAAGTACCTCTATCCACTGAGCCTTCTCACTGACCCCAAGACATTCTATTAAAAGGAAATAAAGGCATATGTGCTGAGTGTTTGCGAATGTTACTCTTGCTGTATTTGTTCCCCACTGAAGATGTGGGTCCTCTGTGTCTCTTGCAGACTAGTGGACTGCCAACTCACACAGAACTGCTGCGAGGACCTGGCCTGTATGATCACAACAACCAAGCACTTAAAAAGTTTGGATCTTGGTCACAACGCCCTGGGTGACAAAGGAGTCATAACCCTGTGCGAGGGACTGAAGCAAAATAGCAGCTCCCTGAGGAGACTTGGGTAACTTCTTGGGATCACCTCTTTGAGGGGCTGGGTTTAGTGAAGGTGAGAGGACCTGAACATGAAACCAGGGTGCTGTTGTCATGTTAATGACTTCATAAAGTCATACAGTATTAACCTCGGGGTCATGGGTCTGGGTGTTCCTGATCTTCAAGTGGGGAACCTTCAGATAGATGCTCATTGAACTTCGCCCTTGGTGCTGGAAATACAGAAACTAATACTTTGGTGGTCCAGCACATTTAATTGAGCAGGAAGAATGAATACAGAACAACCAGGAACAGTGGTGGTTCTTAAGACTTTAGTCATCATGTCATCCACCTGGGAGTCTGTTAGACCAGAGTCCTACCCAGGTACGGTGGCTCACACCTGTAATTCCAGCACACAAGAGGATGAAGGAGGATCATCTTGGGTCTGATGCCTGGGCTACATTGAGTTCTGTGAGATCTAATTCATGAGTGTGCATGTGTGCACACTCACACATGCACTCATACACTCCCACACACACAACAGACATAAATAGAAATAAAACTAATTTATCTAATTACTAGATTATGGGCCAGTGAGATGGCTCAGCAGGCATCCAACAATGTGAATTCTATCACTAGGTTGAAGGAGAGAACAAGCTATAAGTTCTCATCTGACCCCCCCCCCACATGCATATATACACAGAACAAATAATCGTAACTTTTAAAGTATCTGATAATACCATTATCAACTGATTCGCCCTCGCCCCTTCGAGGTGGAGTCTCTCCATGCAGGCCAAGCTTACAATCCTTGTGTCTCAGCCTCTTCAGTGTAAGGATTATGGGAGTGTGCTGCCATGCCCAGCTCCATGGTCACTTGATCTTTTCATTTAAAGTTTATTGTATAAGTGTGTGTTTGCGCGCGCATGCCTGCATCTCTAGTTGCATCACATGCATGCTTGTACCCACAGGAGAGGTCAGGAGAAGGCATCAGATCTCCTGGAGCCAAAGTTAATGGGTAACTGTAAGCTATCTGGTGTGGAGCTGAGAGCCAAACCAAGTCCTGTGCAAGAGCAGCAGATGCTTTTAGTCTCTGATTAATTGTTCCGGTGCCCCTTGTTAATGATATTCTCTCTGGCATGCTGCTCTTAGGATAAAGTCCTAAATTTTTACTACATACATTCATCCTACATAGTATTGGGTTTCACAGGTACACTTTCACACAAGTATATAATATACATTGACAAGTGTCTCTCTCTCCCTCCCTCCCCCTCCCTCTCCCCCTCGCCCCCTCCCCCCTCCCCTCTCACACCCCTCCCCTCCCACCCTATTAGTTTGCTTTCATTCCCCTAGAATCAGCTTCACATCTTCTTTAGTGGCGTATATTTGTGTATATATGTACATCATATCTACATATGACTTTATGTACCTACTTACAATCTGGGTTCCATGAACAAGAGAAAACAATGCAATATTTGACTTTCCAGATCTGCCTGACTTCACTTCCTATGCTAACCGCCAGTTTCATCCATTTTCCTAAAACCCTAAACCTTTAAAGTCTTCAGCTTTATCTCCTATGTCATGGTCTCTAAGCTCTGACCTCCTAGGTGTGATAATCTCTTAAGAGCACCCTCAACAAGAGCAGTACCCGTGCAACTTTGTACCATGAGCATGTCCAGACTTCATGCAGCTCCCCACCCTACTGAGTATTTGGCGCAGTATCAGCAAGTATTTCTGTATTTCTTGTCATATTCCTGATTTCAGTGTAGCTGGGCTGTTTCACAAAGGCACTTTGAGGTACTCAGCAGCAATCAGAGCCAGAACCAGAACTTAGAAATGAGAATGTTGGGCTCTCTCCAAGAGCAATTAAGTCAGGCTCTGCATGGAGTCCCTCTCACCTGTAAGCACGTGGTTGAACTCTTAAAGGCCAGCCAAGTGGAGGGTCCATCATTAATGGGTTCCTTCTTGGTCTTCTGGTAGGTTGGGGGCATGTGAGTTGACTTCCAAATGCTGTGAGGCATTGTCATTGGCCATCTCTTGCAACCCTCACCTGAACAGCCTAAATCTGGTGAAGAATGACTTCAGTACATCAGGGATGTTGAAGCTGTGCTCTGCGTTCCAAAGTCCTGTCTCTAACCTGTGGATAATTGGGTAAGTTCCAAATTGTCTCCTGAGACATAAACTCAGGCACTCTGACACGTTAATTGGAGAAACAGAAGCAATTGAAAGTAGTTGAGACCGTGGCTTGGCAACTGTCTTTATCCAGAGCAGTGGTTTTCAACCTTCCTAATGCTGTGACCCTTTAATACACTTCCTTGTGTTGTGGTGACCCCCAACCATATAATCATTTTGTTGTTACTTCATAACTTATTTTGCTACTATTATGATATGTGAGCCCCCAAGTTGGGAGGCTCTGGATCCACAGGTTGATAACCACTGTCAGAGAAAGTTCCAAGACAGCCAAGGTTACACAGTGAGACCCTGTCTCAAAAAACATGTGTACATATATGTTCTTAGTGGCAGTTTTCAAGAAAGGGAGTTTGATGTGTGCTCCTACATGAATAAACCACAATGACTTTAAGTGAAGTCAGTAGTCACAAAAGGCAAATGCTGTGTGATACTATTCATATGAAATTCCTAGGTGGTAGACTCATCATGACAGACGAAGTTGCTAAAGGATACAACAAAGAAGGTTAGAGGCTTAAAACTCCAGAGAAGAGCCCTTTTTTTCCCCATATATAAAGTCCTGGGTTCCATCTGTAGCACTGCCAAAATAATTTAAAAGGGAATGGAAAATTTAGAGTTGATATTTATCATCTACAGGCTTTTCAGTTTGAGATGATGGGAGAGTTATGAAGAAGGTGGTAGCACTACATGTGTGTAATGCCACTAATACATCCAAATAGTTAAGATGGTTAATTTTGCCAAGTGTTGTGACTCATACCTACAACTGTAGTCCTTGTCAGACTTAAGACAAAAGGAAGGCCATAAATAAGTGATCATTTTTGACTACATATAGTGAGTTCTAGGACAGCATAAATCTCAGACCCTACCTCAATCAAAAGTAGACAAGTTTGTCATGCATGTTAAATATTGAAAGTAGCCACTGGTGAGTTCCTGAGTCCTGATAAATGGTGCCTCCCACTCATTATTAAATGGAGTGGGTTAAAATGGGGTTGGAAAAATGGCTAGATAACTTTAAAGATTTGCTAATCTTGCAAGGGAACTGAGTTCAGTACCCAGAGCACACTTGGTGGCTCATAACAGCCTATATCTGAGTTTTCGTGTTTTAATACCCTCTCCAGGTCTCTGGGCACTGCAAGTGCATAGTAGAAATAGGCACATATAGACACATACACATACATTTAAAAATACTAACATTTATTTATGTGCATATGTGGAGTCAGAACAACTTGAAAAAGTCAGTTTTCTCTTTCTTGATTCTGGGGATAAAACTCAGGTTGTCAGGCTTGGCCATCAAGTATTTTTATCCATTGAGCCATCCCACATGCCCAAGTATACTTATAATCCAAGAAAGTAATTTGGGTGAAGCACTGAGCAAGGTGGTGCGTGTCTGTAGTCCTGCCTCTAAGGAAGCAGAGACAGGAAGATTGCTGCAAGTTTGAGGTCAGGCATACCTAGTACATTCTGGACCAGGTATTCTTGTGTAACAAGACTCTGCTCCAAAAATAAAAACAAAGAATTTGGCTAGAGAAGATTGGGCAAGCAGCCCAGGTGAGGCTGATGGTGAAATGATTGGTGAGTAAGTTCTCCAGATAATAGCCATGATTTATCCAAAGTGAAAATTTCAGCACATGGATATAAGTGCAAAAGGCCCAGGAGTGACTTATAGGGATGGAGTATCATTGAAGACAGACAGGAGGGAATGGAGGGTTGGGAATTCTGGCTGAGTGAGGTTGGCAATCTTTACATAAGTACATTACAAGGTACACGCACAAACAAGAGCAAAAGGCAGAATGTTGTTTAAAAGAGCCAGCTGTAACAATGAGCTACAAGGCACAGTGATGAGAATGGACTTAGCAATTGGTACAGTCTTGGGGGGATTGTTCCTCCTGTAAAGTGCTTCCCACACAAGCTTGAGGTCCTGACTGCTGGTCTCTAGAACCCATATAAAAGCCAGCTGTGGTGGTGCACATACCTGCAGTCTTAGCACTAGGGAGGCAGAGACCAGAAAGATGCTGGAGTTTGTAGGTTAGCCAGCCTGCCTAGCCTATTGGCAAGCCCTGGATTTGGTGAGTTTGTCTCAAAGTGAAGAGTGATGGGGAAAAGGCACCCAATGCTGGCCTCTGTTCTCTGCATTCTTGCTTGTATTTGTTGTCCCTTTCCCCTTCTCCCTCTCCTCCTTTCTCTCCTTCTCTCTCCCTTTCCTCTCTCTCTCCCTTCTTCCCCTTCAACTCTGCACTCTCACACATGTGCCCCCTTCCCTCCTCCTTCCCCCCTTCCTCCCTCTCTGGGTCCCCGACCCACCCCCCAACTTTCACCTGGAACACATCCATACACCCACCCCCACACACACATTTTTTCCCCTCCCGAGTGCTGGGATTAAAGGCGTGCGCCAACACGCCCGGCTACAGACCTAGATTTTTACCAATTTATTTGTTACAGGCAAAATGGGATTTCTCTGCAGCAATTTAAATCCTTGCATACCCTTTTCCTGGACTGGAATGGGTGGGACTTTGCCTTACCCTTGTCCTTGCCATTGCCCATCACTGTGCCTCAAATCTGGGACAAGGCCCAACACAGAGTAGATCCCTGTGCATTTAGGACTTACTATTATATGTGTGGATTCTGTGGCTCACATGCATATGTGTGCCGGTATATGTGAAGGCCAAGGGGTTAACCTGAGAGGTCTCAGAGTAGCTATCCGTCTTGGACGTTGCATGATGGGTTTGTTTTTTGTTTTGTCTAAGACAGGATCTCACTGTATAGTTCTGGCTGCCCTGGCATCAGCCTGGCCTCAGACTTACAGAGATCTACCTGAGGGATTAAACCTGTATGCAACCTCACCTGGCCCAGCTTGGGTTATGTTTTGTTTCTATGTTTTAGATATTTTTAATTTATGGGTGTGAATGTTTGCCTGAATGTATGTTTATATACTACTTGTATGCAAAGCCCACGGAGGCCAGCCACTCCTCTGGGCCTAGTGGTTATGAGCTGCTGTGTAGGTGCTGGTAATAGAACCCATGTCCTCTGGAAGGGCAGCCAGTGCTCTTGACCTCAGACTGTGCTGTCTCTCCAGCCTGGAAGCCTGGCTTTTCCATGTGGTTTAAAAGCAGTTTCTGATGCTTTCATGGCAAGTACTTCATAAACTGAGCTTATCTCCCCAGTCCTTTTATTTTGTTAAATAATGTGCTTACTCTTTGAAACTTTTATACATCCATATCACATCTTTTGATGATATACACCTGCCACTACTTCCTCCAGATCTTCCCATGGTACTCCAATATATCTCTCTCACAATTTTTTAAATTAGTCTAATAACCCACTGCCTCCAACTATTGAAGTTCATAGGCACAGGGGTATGGTGTCATTCACTGGAGCATGAGAAACCTACCAGGTCTTCAAAGAAATGAAAGTGATTCTCCTTCTTCCATTAGGGCTGGGGCCTTGGAAGTCCCTTCCCTAGACTTTTTAATCTATGGGGGTGGAGTGATGTACTATGTTCATTGAGAGTTCTCAAAAAGGGTTGTAGTCTTGATATGGCTTCCAGGACAGTAGGTCCTAGCATGAAATCTCTTTCTTCCCAGCCTGTGGAAGCAGGAGTACTATGCCCGAGTGAGAAGACAGCTGGAGGAAGTGCAGTTTGTCAAGCCCCACGTGGTGATTGATGGTGATTGGTATGCTATTGATGAAGATGACCGAAACTGGTGGAAAAACTGAAGACATGAGTCCCCTCTCCTTCACGTCCTAGCACTGCAGTATCTGTGAAATGTTTGTCTCACCTCGGAGGATGTAGTGGGAATGAAATAAACACAGCATTTAGAAAAGCATTGAGGTCACATCATCAATCCATGTGGGTGTGGCGTAAGGGCAGAGATGAGATGGGGGGCAGTGACTCAGTTAGTAAAGGGCTTATCATGCAAGCATGAGTGTCTGAACTTGATACACACAACCCATATAAAAAGCCAGGTGTGGGTATATGCTTGTAATCCCAGTGCTGGGAGATTGAGAAAGAAAATATTCTCACAGAATCAACTGAAGGGAGAAATGGCTCCATGTGCACATTCACACAGAAGCATGGGGACCCACACATATGTATACACGCGTCCGAAAATATGCATATACACACATAGATACCACACATGAAAAATGGACTCTTCACCCCTCTGGACCATCTCCTTGCTGTGCTCCTGTGATGCATGCATGTACAGACCTTCATGACACCTAAGATGTGGGTAGCTTATACCCATCTTTCAAGGATTTTGAGGCATGGGGTGCCTGAGCATTCCCATAGAGTAGATGGAAAAGCTATCATTCAGAGTCGGGAAATCTACTCTGGATGCCATTGCTATCCCTGGAGCACCAGGGAAGCATTCAGCCGCTCCCATGGGCCTCAGACCACTTTTTTTTTTGGAGCCTCATAATGCAAACAGCATTTCTGAAGCCAGAGAATGTTCTAGGCTTGTTACTTGTGAAAGCACAAGTTTCCATGTGTAGTGGAACACATCTTTATTCCAAGCACTTGGGAGGCAGTACAACTTGGTGGCACATAAAGTGGGTTCCAGGACAGCAGAGCCTACATAATGACAGCCTCTTTTTGAAAAGAAAGCCTTAGAGTCAGGTAGTCACCTGACTACCCTACCAAGTCTCCTCTAATGAGAATGAAAAGCTTGTTTCTAGGAGCAGAACATGCATGCACATGCTCCTTTTATGGGGATGGGTTCCTGAAGTGGCATTGATAAGCAGCAGGGAGTCAGAAACGAATAATAACTGAACCACTTAAATCCACACACATGTTTGGGTGCTATTAAAAGGAGTGATGGGAGTGGAGCTTGTGGATTAGTTGGTAGCTTACATACCTAGCATGTGGAAAGCTGTGGATATCCCTAACATCACTTAAAAACCACAGAGTGGCAAATTTTGTGATCCCAGCATTCAGCAGGTGGAGGCAGGATGATCGGAAGTTCAAGGTTAACCACTGCTATGTAGCAAGTTTGAGGGCTGGAATAGGGAAGGGGAAAGGAGAGTGGGGAAGGGGTAGAGAGGAAGAGAGATTAAGAGATGTGTACCCTCTAGACAATCACAGATAAATGCAGTTTATGGAAACTTAGATGATAAAGAGAAGGTAAATGGAGACTGAGGATGTGGCTCAGAGGTAGTGTGCTTGCCTCAGGTCCTGGATTGGATCCCCAGTAATGGAGACAATTAGGTGGGGTAAACTGGAGACATACAGTTCATATGTGGATGCCAGGTAACAGATGGTGGGTGCTACTAGATGACAGTTATGTAAATGAAAGGTGGTTATGTAGGGCATGCTTACATTGAAAGAGTAACTTGTTACTGTGTGTGAATGTGTTGGGGTGCTCACAGTCATGGGTATGATACAGCTCACATGCAGGTCAGATGGTACCTTTTAGAAGGTAGCTGTCTCCTCCCACCATGTGAATTCCAGGGAGTAAACTCAAGTTGCCAGGCTTCTTTGGCAAGGACTTTCACCCAATAAACCCTCTAGTGTGCTGTTTTCTCATACACACAAACCAGATGTGTTTCTACGAGTGTATGGCATGAAAGCAGAAGGGGGAACTATTTGTAGAGCAAAGAAACTAAGGAGAGGTGGAAGGAAAGGTGGTAGAGGAAGGGAAATATTTTAAAAGTATGAATATATTTGTCATGTTGAAACTCTCTCTCTCTCTCTCTCTCTCTCTCTCTCTCTCTCTCTCTCTCTCTGTGTGTGTGTGTGTGTGTGTGTGTGTGTGTGTGTGTGTAGGTGCCTGCAGAGATCGTATAAGCCATCAGGTATACTGGAGTTGGAATTAGAAGCAATTCATGTGGGTGCTGGGAACTGCCCAGGTTCTTTGCAAGAGCAGGATGTGATTTTAACCACAGAACCATCTCTCTGGCCCCAGAAACACAGTTTTCAGCTGAGTGAGGTGGTGCACTATGCAGTCTCAGCACTGAGAAGGGAGGGAGGAGGATCAGATGAAGGACATCAACCACACAGCAGGTTTCAGGTTAGCTTGAACTATGTGATACCATGTCTCAAAAAAATTCTGTTTACAAAAACTAAGCCTAGTTATTGTACTGAGTATGTCAAAAGATGATGAGTTAAGGACTCTGAAAGCTACTATTGGGAAGAGTTGGTAGCATTTCCTCCATAACTTAAAAAAAAATACTGTGACCAAACACCAATTCTTTGCCCAAATTCTCAGCACAGCTCCCATAATAATTGTATCCATGAACACAGTCTACATGAGTTGATGAGATGGTTTATCAGGGAAAGGCACCTGCCTCCAAGACTCATGATCAGAGGTTGATCCCAGAATCCACATCTGGAATTTTCTATCCCAGAAATAGAGAATTTCTGCAGATTGTCCTCTGACTACCGCATGAAAATGCATGCACATAATTTTTTTTAAGTCAACAGCTGGGAATATAATATCTGCTATTCCTCTACTGAGAGAACCTGGGCGCTACACTTGGCCTCCTCTGACCTGTTTCCTTAGCTGAAAAATGGGACAGTTCCTCCTAGCAGGGCATAGGTGGGTAAGAGACTAGGATGCCTGAGGACTGAGTGGGGGAGACCTAGGCCAGAGCTCTCAGTCAGGGCGAAGGCATCATATGGTGGCAGAATTTACCACACCAGCACCAAGATGCTCTATGAATGAATCAAGATTTCATGGCCAAACAAGTTCAGAAAATTGAAGTCTATATCTCAGCTGTCCATGCTCCTCTTCCTCCTCCTCCTTCCATTGTCCACTTCATCAATGGACAGCATCACCCCACCCTATTCAGCCTGCTTTATGGAGAATATGGCTGCATGTCTAGCTGGGAACAGGTTTGGGAGGGGGGTTGTGTGCCATTTTCAAGTCTTCCAAGAGGCACAAGGAAGGGGGAGGGGAGAATTGGCATCAAGAAACATTTCAAGTACTGTTCTACATAGTAAAAAAAACTTGGATCTGGCATGTTCTCAAATTATTTGAGCTGGGGACTGTGTGCCCAAGAAACTCTAACGCTGGAGGTCCCTTCTGATCCTGCAGCTGCAGGGGTTCTGGGGCATCACTGGACTGGCACTGAGCAGCATCTGGATCAAAGCATGCCACAGCAACTGCCAACATCCTGCTCTCATTTGGGTACTGGATTAAAAATCTACTCCATGTTCCTCCTCCTCCTCCTCCTCCTCCTCCTCTTCCTCCTTCTCTGATCTGCTTTACTGAATAGTAGCAGTCATCAAGATAAGGCTTGCTCTGCAGAGAATGCTGATATATGCCTTATGAGTGATGAGAGCATGGACCAGGGAGGGGTGTGCTATTTCTATGTCCTCTATAAGCCATCCCCTTTCCAGCAGGAACAAATAACCTTCTCAACAGTGACCTTTTACCAGGTCAGCAAGGGACTCCTTGGTAAACATGTCTCTTTCTGGAATTGGTTTGGGACACCCTGGGCCCAACATGCTCACCCCTCATTTAGTGTTTGTCACTTCACAAAGTGAAGATGGCTCCATTTAATCATTCTCTCTTCTCCATCCCAAACTCAAGAAATAGGCAGTGCTGGGACAACTGAATAATGTTATTTATTGTCCAACATCCCTTCTTCCACTGCCAGGACAGGGAAAAAAGCACCCATCCTCCCAATAAGACCATGCTAGGAAGAGGAGGCTACTTCACATCTCTGCTACTGCAAATCCAGGAGGAAGAGCAAAGGCTTCGGCTAGAAAATTAATAAGGACCCATGGGGCAGAAAAGATAATATTGGATGAAAGGGGTCAAAACAGTATGATTAAGAGAGAATTCTAGAATGGAAGAAAGACCCTCTCAATACATAAAGCCAGGATTCCCTCCATTCCTTAGGACACAGCAGCCTGAGACCTGTAGTAGGGGTGGACTTTCCCTTAAGCATCTAGTGCCAATTGATCCTGCAGTTCTCTCAGTCTCTGGCTCTCAGACTAGGAACCTACAAAAGGCAGCTCCCCCAGGCAGTAGGGCAGTCCTGTGGGTCCCCTTACACCCAGAACAGCATGAAGGAAGGAAAAAGAGACAAGACCACTGCTTTCAGTCTGGTTCTCTCTGGACATCCCTTGTGGTCTTGCTCACTTGTAGTCTCCACCAAACCCAAGGAGCCCTGTCCATCCCCCTCCCTGGACATCTCCATCCCTAAAAAGCCTCCCACCCTGACTCCCTGCACACAGCACAGCAGTCAGTTGGTCCTCTGTCTGCAGTTGCTGCAAACTGAAGGTAACCCAACTGCATGAATCTTCTTGTGTCTCTGCAGCATGGTACAGGAATCCTTCACCACACTCCATGCAGATGTGCACAGGTTCCTCCGCACCCTTTAGCCCTCTAGCCTGTCCCCGTGCTGAGTAAGCTGGTGGGCTAGGAGCCCAGCCCTGTGCCCAAAGCCCTTCCTGCACTCCATGCACATGTATGGCTTAGGTGCCAGCGCCCTGCACATTTGTGTCCCTGTTGCCCACGTCCCCACCCTGGCCAGAGCGCTGCAGCACCATCCCCACCAAGATGATGTCCTCGCCATTGCCTGCTGGGATCGTAATTTTACCTTCTGCAATTTTAACTTCTGCTGCTGTGGCCTTATCAGGTGCCCTGGTGCTTTACACGCTGGCCTCCAGCATCTTAGCTGCTACACCTGGCCCTGACAGCTCTGGGTGCAACTGCAGGTGGGGTGCCAGGCTCTTGGGCTGGCTGAAGCCATAGCCTCAACTCAGGCACATGAAGAGCTTTCGACCACCATGGAAGTGATGGTGCTTGGCTAGGCTGTTGCTCTGTGTGAAGCTGAGACCTCAGTTGGGTTAAGTATAAGGCTTCTTGCCCTTGTGGATGTACTGGTGCTGTGTGTGTTTGGAGCTGCAGCTAAAGCGCTTGCAGCACTCTGAACAGGCAAATGACTTCTTGCCTGTGTGGATGCTCCTGTGCTGCACCAGGTGCAAGCACTGCGAGAAGGTCTTGCTGCAGGTGGTACAAGAGTTGGGACACTTACCTGTGTGCATGCATTGGTGCTGCAACCTGTGAAGCTTAGCCTTTTCCCAGTCAGTGCAGATGTAGGGAGCTGGTGGCTACGATTGCGGCAGGGGCCAAGGAGGAGGTGCAGACTGGGTTGGGGACAGCTTGATATGGGAGAGGGCAGTTGGGAACATTGTCATCATCCATGATGAGGATGTCCACTGCAAAGCAAGAGGGAAGGAGGAGGCAAGTCAGAGGTGGCAAACCCACAAGGAACATCCATGCACAGGCTGCCAATGGATTCCAGCTTAGTGAGGGGCCCAGGGAAGCTCATCCTTTCAAGGTTCCTCCAACCTGGGGACTGCTGGGTTGTACCAATGCATATCCCGTGGAACACCAACCACTCAAGGCATTTCAAGTATTTCTGTGTTCTTAACCCATTCCCCTAATATTTGTTCTCCTTCTGAGTGGGTGTTGTCTCTGCTAGCCTTTCTCTGGGTCTAGAGACCAATGCCTAAGGCTTCCAGGCCCTCATAGAGGTCTACCAACCAAAGCTATAGAGGGCCAAAGTTAGGGGTGTGAGGAGAAGCACAACACAAATGGCACCTGAAACCCAATCAGGATGGGAGGGCCAGGCCTGCAGGCTAGGAAATAATGGTGTCACATTTGGATAATTGTAACTGCAGGGTGGGAAATAGAAAAGGAGAGACAAGTTGGACAAAGAGGGTAGGATATTAGCTTGGGAGGTGTGCTAGCCCCTCTATCTGGGCATTCGAAGCCCAATCACATAGTTAATATTATAAACTAAGGTAGACTGTCCCCACCCCATCACCACCATGGAAAAGTACAGTATAGAAGTATTGGTCTGGACAGCTGGAGACTGAACAAAGAGTAGTTAGAGGATTTTTGTGGGTAAGTTTGTGTCCACCAAGGACAACCTGTCCTGGTTACTGCAGGTGTCTGTTTCAGGTTTCACATTTCCTATTGATAAGAGCCTTATCTGTGGTCACCCTTATAAGTTCTTAGGTGTTTCCTTTGTCCTGGTTTCATCCAGAGATGCCCCTCCTCACCAGTCCCAATTCTCTCTGATTCTCTCCTCCCCAAACTTGGTTACTTATGCTCCCCTCCCACACTCTCTCCCACACAGTTCCCCCTCTCCATTAACTTCCAATATCTATTTTTTCCTCCTCAGTGAGACTCAAACATCTTCCCTTAGGTCTTCCTTGTTACTCAGCTTCTTTCAGTCTGTGGATTGTAGCATGGACATTATCTACTTTATGGCTTCTATGTACTTATGAGAAAAAACGCACCACGTGTGCCTTTTGGGGCTTGGGTTACATCAATCAGGATACTTTCTATTTCCATTCATTTGCCAGCAAAATCCATGGATTTAATGGGTGAATAGTGTTCTTAATATGAATGTACCACATTTTATTTATCCATTCTTCTGTTCAGGACACCTGTTTAGTTTAAGATTCTGGCTTTTATGAATAGGGTGCAGTGAACATAGCTGAGTGAGCATCATTCTGGTAGGACTGAGGGTCCTTTGTGTATACAACCAGGTGGAAGTGGGTTTTTAGGTAGATTGCTTTCAATTTTTCTGAGGAACCTTGCTAATGATATTCATAGTTGCCCAAGTTTTCACACCCTCTAGCAGGAAAGGAGTGTTCTCTTTGCTCCTGAACCTCACAGCACAAGCTGTTCCTTGAGCTTCTTAATGTAAGCCATTCTGACAAGCAGAGTATAGAATCTCAGAGTCATTTTGACTTGTATTTTCTTGATGACTAAGGATGTTGAACACCTTAAGTGCTTCTTGGTCATTAGAGATTCCTTTGTTGAGAAATCTCTTTTTTTTTTTGATGTCTATTTTCTTAAATTATTTTATTTTCATTTATGTACTTACTTTACATCCTGATCATTGTCCTGCCTCCCAGTTACCTCTCTTCAGTCCCTCCCTACCCCCCCCCCCCACTAAGGCAGCCCATGTAGAACAATGTATTCCATAGACAGGCAGCAGCTTTACAGATAGCCTCTGCTCCAGTTGTTCAGGACCCAAGTGAAGACCAAGCTGCATATATGCTACATATATGCCATGATACTAGGTCATCCCATGAATAAATACTCTTTTTTTTTTGGTGGCTCAGCATCTGAGAGCCCCTAAGTGTCCAGGTTAATTGATTCAGTTGGTCTTCCTGTGGACTTCCTCTTCATTCTGGGTCCCTCAATCTCTTGTCAGCTCCTCCATAAGCTCCCCAAGCCTCATCCAATGTTTGACTCCAGTTTCCTGATTCTGTTTCAATCACCTTCTGGGTGTAGTCTTTCAGAATACAGTTATGCAAGACTGCTTTCTACAAGCCTAACAGAGTATCATTAATTGTGTCAGGGGTTGGTGCTTGCCCATGGGATAGATCTCAAGTTGGGCCAGTTGTTGGTTGGCCTTTCCCTCAGCCACTGTTCCAACATTGTCTGTGCATTTCTTGTAGAGAGGATAAATTTTTTGTCAAAATTTGGGGGTGGGTGGATGTCCTTATACCTTCCCTGGGAAAGATAATTGTCTTTCTGTTTCTGGGAAATCTCACACACTGGTTATTTCTTGCCCTACTATTTACCTCCTGATTTTGTATATTATTCTTTACAACTGATGCTATTCTGATCTGTAAGTGCCCCACATTTCATTGATCATCAGTTGATAAGCACCCGGGTTATTTTTACTTCTTGTCTATTCTAACTAGAGTTGCAATAAATATTGATGGTTATATTTATCTCTTAATGACTTGTTCTATCCATCGCCTGTCCTGTGTAACCAGAATTGATTCTTACACTGCAGATTTTCTAGAAATCTAGCAGCAGCTAGTAGGCTTTGCATGTACCCAAGGCTCTATAGTTTGACTTATCAGAAAACAAGCCACAATCTACCTCCAGACAAAAGCACACTGCCATAACCCTAGGATTTATGAGGGAAACCTTGGTGTCAGGGGGTAATTTGACATATTAAACATTCTTGTGCAACATGAGGGAATAGGTGGAGTAAAATTACTCCATAGCAAACACCACACACTAGATCACATGTTGATGGTCCTTATGAAATTCCTTGTTGTCAGGAGGATTTTAGAAGAGTGCCACAGTGCTATAGAGTGTACCTGATGAAAATGCAATAAACAAATACATTTATTCACCCTGGAGTACATTCTTCAATTTCTGACTGCAACAGAGTACAGAACTTCCAAAAGTTTTCCCCTAGGTAACTTAGAAAACTTTTCCTATCTTCTGCTCAGCTACTCATTAGTATCTAGCCAACTGGCAAATATCATCATTAACCATTAGAAGGTAAAAGTGGTGAATTGTCTTGGGGATAAATATTTATCCCTTCATCTTAGATATCCCAAAGTCTCCATGCAGACAATTCCAGTGCTACCACAAATGACAAAGTAATTGACTCTCTGTAGGCTGTTAAATTCATCTATATTGTTATTTTATAAGGTCTGGCAACCTGGGCTCACCTGCATTAACCTTCATAGCATTAAGAAGAAACTAAGGGGCAGGTAAGCATTTCCTTGCATTATTTCATTAGAAAAAAAGAGATCTATAGATAGGTGTTTAATGTATGCTTTTACCTAACAATCTATCCAGTGAATGGATTGAAACTGATTCCTCCTATGGAAAACAAAACACAAGCTTTCAAATCCGAGTTTCAAAATAATCTGTGTGTACATGGGTTAAAGTGTGACAGTGTTAATGTATTTCAGAGTAACTGAGGGAAGCTGAGTATGATTCACACACCTCCAGCATCTGATTCCATAATAAAAGAGGCAAGATTAATGAAGTTATGAATAAATAATATTATTTAGTCCCCAGAAATGTTTCCAATATACAGACTGTATGTATAAATTGAGGCTTATGTACGGGATAAGAAAACTAGTGACTTTTGAAATATTTTATATTTTCCCATTTTGGTTTTCTGAAAATTTGATACTTTGTTTTCTTGCTACTTTATTCATTTATGAAATTTTATTGGTTGCATATAAATGTTATTTTCATATATAATCATATGAGGAATGATTGGATTCTAATTATTGAACAGTATACTCTAATTTTTCACTTTTCACGAATTCACCTGTAAAGCTTGTATTGTGTCAAAATGTCATTATGTTGTTGATCAATAGAGAAATAGTTACAACATCTGTATAAGTTTCTTCTCAAAATAAGAGGAATTCAGTGGCACAAAATCATATTCTGAGTTAATATCCATGCAGTGTTCTCAGGCAAAGATTATCTAATGGAATGTAGTAGTGTCTCCCTTCTGACTAGAAGAAATCATCCCAGATCAACTGATAAGTGTGGACAGTAGACCAGAGTCCTGAGGACAGGCCTGTCCTTCGTGGTCACCCCTCCAGTTGGCACAGAAGCCTTTCAATGTCTTCTCAGAATGAAGCCATGAAAACCACTGAGGAAGTGGCACTTCAGATTGTGTTGCTTTGTCAGTTTGGGATAGGGTCTATGGCTAACATCCTTCTGTTTGTCCATAATTTCTCTCCACTTTTGAATGAATGTCAGCTGAGACCCAAACAAGTGATTTGTACTAACATGGCTGTGTCCAGCATCTTAATTCTATTCATGACTGTGTTTCCAAACAATGTGTTTGTTGCTCAAAGGAATCCACCAAATGACCTTCAATGTAAACTTGAGTACTTCGTATACATGGTAGCAAGAAGCACAAACTTGTGTTCCACCTGTGTCTTGAGCACCTATCAGTTTGTCACTCTTGTTCCTGGCAATTTTGGTAAGCTGATGGTCAGAGGAAGAAGACCCAAGGTCATAAGCTATTTCTGTGGTAGTTGTTGGTTGTTTGGTGTCTTATATAATGTCTACATTCCAATCAAAGTCAGTGGTCCACAGAACACAAATAATAAAACCAGCATTAAAAGTAAGTGGGTCTGTTTTACATCCGGCTTCAGTGTCGGCATTGTGTTCTTGTCATTTGCCCATGATGCCATATTTATCAGCATCATGGTCTGGGCCAGTGTCTCCATGGTACTTCTCCTGTATAGACACTACCAGAGACTGCAGTACATTTTCCCTCCCCATCAAGGCAACAGAGGTTATGCTGAGATCAGAGCAACCCATAGCATTGTGATGCTTGTGGTCACATTTGTAAGCTTTTATCTTCTACACTGTATTTGCTTTATTCTTCACATTGTTTTTGTAGACTCCCATTGGTGGTTGAGGCATGCAGGTAAAGTTTTATCTTCAAGCTTCCCCACTATTTCTCCCTTGCTGTTGATGTTTAGGGATCCTAGTTATCCTTGTTCTCTGATCTTCAACTATAGAAAGCCAGTCATTTAAAATAACAAGCCCTTAAGACAGCTTATTAACACTGTTGAAAAATTCTACTGAATAAATATATGTTTAACATGTCTTTATAAACCAGGTATGGTGGCTCACTGCTATAATTCCAGCACTATTCCTGCTGAGGTAGTGCAGTTGCTATGTAACCAATCGTAGCACTGAGTAAAGAGGGAGTTCCTGTCCAACCCATGACACTGAGCCCTTGTCCTTGACCTCTCCTCTTACATCAGCTGAAGAATATTCACAATTATAACGTCAAGGTTTCACTTTTGATATATGAAGCAAATACACTGAATGTGTTCTACTTTCCCAATAAACTCTGGCCAGTACCTCCTGAGCTGTCTGAACAAAACCATACTTGTTATTATTTGACTTGTTTCTACACATTTTATCTCCTCTGTGTGAGAATAACAATGCAGATGTATTAGCATATAATTGCCATATTTCTAATCTAAATTTTATTGAAGAAAAAATGCTTTTATACTTCACATAGACCAATATGCAATACCAAAGCAAAAGAAAAAAAAAGTATCTTTTTACCTCTCCTTTGGTCTAGTTTCATTCATCCTAAATCCTGCTATGATGAGCAAGAAAAAATACTTCACAATATATTATTTCTCACCCATACTGAAAACATTCTTTGAATCATCTTAAGAAATTTTTTTCTGATGAATGGTTATTAAAATGGTTTATAGAACAGCAAAAAGAACATGAAAGATTTTACCAATACCATATCCAATAGAGGGATCATTTCCAAAATACATTAAGAAATTGAAAACTAGGTATTAAAACACACAACCCAATTACATATGGAAATATAAACTGAAAATTCTCAATAGCGGAATGTTAAATGACTGAGAAATATTGAAGAAATGTTTGACATCTTTAGCCATCAGAAAAATATAGAGAAAAAATTATTTTGATACTCCTTATTGCATCTGTAAGAATGGTTAAGATCCATAACTAAAGAAAAGTTCATTGTGCAAGGGATGTGGAGCAGGTAAGTAGTCTATTGTTGGTGGCAGTTGGAGCTTGTACAGTCATAATGGAAACTAACGTGGTATTTCCAAAGAGAACTGGGAACAGATATATTATAACTCAGCTATACAAGTACTGTGAAAGTGCTATCCAATCACCTGCTCACAGTGGCTTTAGTCACACTACTAGAAGCTGGAAACAACATCACCCATATCTGTCATAAATTCCATAAAGTTTCCACTGCACCACATTTTCTTAGATCCCTCAGTTAAAGAATGGATAAAAAATATGGTACATATACACAATAGATTATTTCACAGCTGTTACAAGAAGACATAATGAAATTTTCAATTTTCTGAGCAACCGCCAAACTGATTTCCAGAGTGGTTTTTACCAGCTTGCAATACCATCAGCAATGGAGGAGTGTTCCTCTTTCTCCACAACCTTGACGGCATCTGTTGTCACCTTAGTTTTTATCTTAGCCATTCTGATTGGTGTGAGGTGGAATCTCAGGGTTGCTTTCATTTGCATTTTCCTGATGGCTAAGGATGATGAACATTTCTTTAGGTGCTTCTCAGCCATTCATTATTTCTCAATTGAGAATTATTTATTTATCTATGTACCCCATTTTTAATAGAGTTATTTGGATCTATGCATATTAGCCCTCTATCGGATGTAGGATTGGTAAAGATCTTTTCCAAATATTTTGGTTGCCCATTTATCACATTGTCAGTGTCCTTTGCCTTACAGAAGCTTTGCAATATTATGAGGTCCCTTTTGCCAATTATTGATCTTAGAGCATAAGCTATTGGTATTTCTGTTCAGGAAAATTTCCCCTGTACCTATGTGCTCAAGGATATTCCCCAATTTCTTTTCTATTAGTTTCAGTGTATCTGGTTTTATGTGAAGGTTCTTGATCCACTTAGACTTGAGCTTTGTACAAGGAGATAAAAATGGATCAATTTGCATTCTTCTACATGTTAAACTCCAGTTCAACCAGCACCATTTGTTGAAAATGCCGTCTTTTCCCCACTGGATGGTTTTAGTTTCTTTGTCAACGATCAAGTGACCACAGGTGTGTTGGTTCATTTCTGGGTCTTCAGTTCTATTCCATTGATCTACCTGCCTGTCACTGTACCAATATAATACAGTTTTTATCACAAATACTCTGTAGGTTGGATTGCAAGTTGGTACAACCATTCTGGAAATTAGTTTGACAGTTCCCCAGAAAATTGGACATGGTAGTATCTGAGGATCCAGCAATATGTGCATATACCCAGAAGATGCTTCAACATGTAATAAGGACACATTCTCCACTCTGTTTATAGCAGCCTTATTTATAATAGTCAGAAGCTGGAAATAACCCAAATGTTCCTCAACAGAGGACTGGATATAGAAAATGTGGTACATTTACACAATGGAGTACTACTCACCTATTAAATACAATGAATTTATGAAATGCTTAGGCAAATGGATGGATCTGGGGGATATCATCCTGAGTGATGAAACCCATTCACAAAAGAACACACATGATATGCACTCACTGATAAGAGGATATTAGCCCAGAAGCTTGGAATACCCAAGATAAAATTCACAAACCACATGAAACTCAAGATGAAGGAAGACCAAAGTGTAGATATTTTGATCCTTCTTTGAAGGGAGAACAAAATACCCGTGGAAGGAGTTACAGAGACAACGTGTGGAGCAGAGACTGAGGGAATGACCACCCAGAGATTGCTCCACTTTGGGATCCATCCCCAAAACAATCACCAAACCCAGACATTATTGTGGATGCCAACAAGTACTTGCTGACAGCCTGATATAGCTGTCTCCTGAGAAATTTTGCCAGTGCCTGACTAATATAGAAGTGGATGCTCACAGCCATCCATTGGACAGAGCACATGGTCCCCAATGAAAGAGCTAGAGAAAGGACCTAAGGAGATGAAGGGGTTTGCAGCCCAATAGGAGAAAAAACAATATGAACTAACCAGTACCCCCAGAGCTCCCAGGGCCTAAACTACTAACCATAGAGTACTCATGGTGGGACTCATGACTCCAGTTGCATATGAAGCAGGGGATGGCCTAGAAAGTCATCAACAGTAGGAGAGGCCCTTGGTTCTGTGAAGGCTCTATTTCCCAATGTAGGGGAATGCCAGGGCCAGGAAGTGGAAGTGGGTGGGTTGATGATCAGGGGATGGGGGAGGGTAAAGGGTGTTTTCAGAGGGGAAACCAGGAATGGGGAATAATATTTGAAATGTAAATAAAGAAAATATCTAATAAAAATTAAATTTTCAGAAAAAGGTTATAACTAGAAAAAAAAATCAACCTGAAGGAGTTAACCCAGACCCAGAAAGATAAGCATGGTATGTGTTCACTTATTAGCTGTTATTAGCTGTTATTAGCTGTTATTAGGTGTTCAGTAAAAGATAATCATGCTACAAAGCAGAAACACAAACAGGCTAAGTAACAAGAATGGTTTTACCAGGGATGCACAAATGTACCTTAGGGTAGGTGGGGACATGGAATAGATTTCAGATGTGAACTAGGCATTAGTAGGGAAGGAAAGCGTAAAGTATCAGGCAAGGTAGGATGGGATGGAGAGAGAAAGTATGGAATAGAGATGTCAGGAATTTGGGGGCATTTGCAGTGTGGGGTGGAAATGTAGTGCAGTGGAAACTTTCTGAATTTGTGAGGGTGTCCCTAGTTAGGAATCCAGGTTATGAAGGATTCTCTCCTTCTTCTGTAACCAGGCAAGTCTTCCAGTAGTGGAACTGTATCACCAACCCAGCCCCAAAACTTTCCATCTACAATCTGCCTTGCTTCAAGGTGTGCTGGGGGCAATGGTGGTTCACAGCTTACAGCAATCACAACCAATGACTGGTCTAATTTGGCACCAACACAAGAAGTGCATGTCTCACAATGCCTGTGTGACCATGAAAGGGATACCAGATAGCCCAAAGATATAGACACTACTAGCAAAACCTTAATGAAGTCATTCCTAATGATATTCTGCTATATTCATAGATTGGTCCCTAGCCCAGTTATAAGATTAGCTTACTCCAGTTGATGATGGATGCAGAGGTACAGACAGCATTAGGTGATGATCAGAGAACCATGAAGAAGGAGATTACCTCATCTAGCCTTGATATGAATAACTTGGAAAATATTTCATTAGTTAAGATCGGTTTTTGTTCACGCACAAGGACCAAGTTCCGTGGCCAATCTATAAGCTCCTTCTTGGCAGCTTACAAATATTTATAACCACAGATTTAGGGGATCTGATGCTCTCTTCTGGATTCCATGAGCACTGCACATGAGGTGCTCTGACTCATGTAAAAATAGCTATACACATAAAATAAATAAGTCTCTTTTTCTTACCTTTATTTTTTACTTTTCTACATTAAAAAGAACAAAGGTTACCATGTTATATTTTACCCATTTGCCTTTTTGAATTTCTTCTGCCTGTTTTCATGATTGTTTTTATTGCTTTAGAATCTTTACTCTTTAATTTTTATGATTTAAGTTAACAATGTTAAACATGCAAAAATTAGTATTTGTTTTAACAGTTTAATATTGGTTCAAAAATATCTTAGTTAGAGCTGCTATTAGACAATTCATAGACTATTTACAAATGATATGATATTTTCATGTGAACTATAGTAGGTTTCACACTTTTGTATTATCTTAGTAGTTACAAACACGAGAAAGAGAAACAAAGTTAGAATGTGATGTGATAATAGGTAGCTCATACATTGAGCCACATTTTCTGTTGATAAAATAGAAGTTTTCTTTTTGAAAACAATATTCCTGAAACAAAAGGAGCTTTGTAAACTCTGTTGCATGGTCAGAGTTCATTTATTTACTAGATCCATGGCAATAGCTTGTGAATCCTGTGTTACCTTTGAAAAATATAATTCTCAGAATGCATTCATCTTTGTGGTCTTTCCCAAACACCTCTTTTTTACTCTTTGCTATGGTTGGAACAATATTATGTTGGCACCATACACAAATGGAACTGGTGATTTTTACTTCACATTCATAAAGCTTCCAAAATAATATAAGCAGTCCAAAACTATGGAAGATATAAAATGATCTCATATTCATTTAGGCTATGTCAAGTCCCCTATTTTATTTTGCTCTTGAAATTACGAATTGTCACTTGTCATCCTATCTTCTACTAGCTGTTATCCCATGTCCCTGGCTTTATTCCCTAGAGCTTCCAGCAGACCCTGCATGCATATAATCTACTGCTTGTGTAGTAAAGTCTCACTTCCCCATTGGTTCTATCCACATGTTTGCCTACACTGCTAATTTTACTTTCTCTCTCACAATTCACATATTCTTTCTTCAATTTTCTTTCCCCCTCCTTCATTTCTCCTTCTCCTCCTTCCCTCCCTTCCTCTCTTCCACTTACAAATTACACTCATTAATATGATAATGGTGCATGTGCCAGAACATTCATGTAGATGTTAGCAGATAATTCCAGTAGTTGAATCACACATCTACCATGTAGATGCCCAGGATTAAATTTATATAGACAGGCTTAACTGCAATCACATCTATCCACTAATACCATCCCACCAGCATTTCAATGAAGGATTTTGTTGTTTTTGTTTTTTAAGTACATAAAATTTATCTGGGGTGATAGAGGTGGGTAATACCTGAAATTTGGGATTGCTCTTTTTTTTAATGATTTCCTTTGCACCCTGTTCACTTCCCTACCTCCGAGGCATCCCCCACCATCCCTCCCACATTTGACTTCCTCTTCTACAGTGATGCTATTCCCCTGGTACCTCCACCAGGGCACATCAAGTCTCTATGTGTTTAGGCAAATCCTCTTTCACGGAAACCAGACAAGACATCACAGATAGAACACATCCCACAGATAGGCAACATATTTTGGATAGCCTGTGCTCCAGTTTAGGACCCAAATGAAGACCAAGTTACATATCTACTACATATGTGTGTAAAGTCCAAAGTTCAGCCTATGTATGATGTTTTGTTGGTGGGTCAGTCTCTGAGACTCCCAGGTTAGTTGACTTCCTGTGGAATTCATATTTAGGGCCTTTGATTCTTCCTCCAAGATTTCCATAAGACTCTTCAAGACCCATTTCCTGTTTGGCTGTGGGAGCCTTCATCTGTGTAAGTCAGCTGCTGGGTGGATATTCTCAGAAGACAGCTATGATAGACTCCAGTCTGCAAGCATAACAGAGTATAATAATGTCATGAATAGGTGCTTGCTTATGGGATAGGTCTCTAGTTGGCTAGTTTTAGTTTGGCCATTCCCTGAGTCTCTGCTCCATCTCCATCCCAGGATTTCTTGTAAACAGGATAAATTACAGGCTGAATGTTTGTGGATGGATTGGAATTTCTGCCTGTCTATAGGTTTCAGATACCTGATATTATGAGTCTCTTTTAAGGTCACTCTCGTTGATCTTGGGGCACCTCTCCTATACCAGGCCTCTGTTTGGCCTTGAGATGTTCTGCACCCACACTCTCACCAGTTACAGGTTTCCATTATTTCACATTGTTTCTCATGGCCATCTAGCCATCTCTCCTATAACTCCATAACTCCCCATCTCTCATCCTAAATACTCCAATTTCCAACTCCATTCACTCTCCCAACAGTTTGCTCTCTCTTCTATCCTCCAATGGCTATTTTATTCCTTCTTTTAAATGAGATTCAAACACCCTAGTTTGAGCCTCTTTTCTTTTTTCTTTCCTTTATTTTGGTTTTAAGGTGTTTATTGTGGAAAGGGAGGGGAGAGAGAAGGGGGAGGGAGAGGGGGAGAGGGAGAGGGAGAGGGAGAGGGAGACGGAGAGGGAGAGGGAGAGGGAGAGGGAGACGGAGAGGGAGAGAGAAGTGAAGGGAAGGGAAGGGAAGGGAAGGGAAGGGAAGGGAAGGGAAGGGAAGGGAAGGGAAGGGAAGGGAAGGGAAGGGAAGGGAAGGGAAGTAGAAGCCAGCTATGGCCATGTGGAGAGAGGGGTAAGGGAAGGTGGAGAGAGGGTGAGCAAGGGAGCAAGAATAAGAGAAAGACAATAAGAGTGAGTCTTTTTTCTTGTTTAGCTGTTTACAGCATATCTCAGGTACAGTCGGCATCAACCTGCCTTTCTACTGCCTCAGTCAGATGGCAGAGGAAGTCTGTGAAGGACTTCTAAAGCAGTTGGACAAGGTTGTCAAAGCAAGCAGAGAAGTCTTGAGGGGTGCAGGCCTTAAGGGCCTAAAAGGTAAGATTGTCCACTTGAGTAAAGTAAGCATGAAGTCACATAGTGGCCTGAGTGACAAGTTTAATGCATTCCTCATGGCCAGTAAGCATTTCAAGAGTATTGTTAAGATTGTATTCCATATTAATTCTAACCTAATTTTCAGCTCAGTCATGGTATGAAGACCTTCGATTAAGAAATATAGCAGGGTAGAGCACCATCTTAAGGAGATTATATCCATTTTAATGTACCTATTCACAATGCTGTGGAAGCCATAAGGAATAAAGATATCCATAAATGGGTTGTTGCTACTCATCCTTTGGACCCTGGTGTGGGCCCAATTACATTCCTAACAGCCTCCATTTAGGCTTTGATCATTGAGCTTGTACAGAGTATGTGCACTCCTCCACCATGTCCCCCTTATTGCACCGTTTATAGCTGTGGTAAGCCTTTTTACCTTAGACAAAATTGTCCCTCAGCTAGGCCACAACATGTGACAAGTGTTTAAAAAGAACACATTTTCAATAAGGAGCACTAACTTTTGTTGTGTCTTGAGCTCTCAAGGTCAGAAGTTTATAGTATGCTTGTGTGTGTGTGTGTGTGTGATTTAATTGAATAAAATCTCCAGATTGAACAGTATTTTCCTCCTGATATATTTTCTGCATTAATTCCATTTCCTCATTGTATGGTTAAAACATCTGAACCCACTTCCATGTTTGAAAACTCACCAAACTTCACTAATCTCCATGTTTGAAAATGCCCAAGTTTGCATTGAAATCCATCCAATCCCCACTGTAAAAATCTCCACCTTAGAAAACTTCTCCTAAAGAAACTCAAGCCTGCCTCCTCAGTCCCCTGATTTGTCACACCCTACCAGAGGCAGCCACCCTCTTGCTTCTCTCATAGTAAATCTCTTGTATGAGGTTTGTTGTGTGGTGTGACTTCTATATTTTTTTCTCTCAAATGATGGGATACATTTCTCCTTGGACCTGTTTCCTTCCATTGGAGAAAAACCTTCCCCCTCCAAGCTGCAACATCTCCATTGGGGAAGCCTTTTCTTTCAGTTTTGTACCACTTGTATTGGGAAAGCCTTTCCAATCAGAGATGTAATATTTAGCACTCATTCTTCAGGGTAAGCCATTGTATTGCCTGAATCAACTCCTTTGCCTCTAGGTCATGCTGCTTTGAAACTATATAACAATGAAATTATTTAGCTTATGATATTTGTGATAGTTTGCTTGAATATGCCACCCTCAGCTCATAGGGAGCTGCACTATTTGGAGGACTTCTGGCCTTGTTGAAGAAACTATGTCATTGGCAGTGATATTTGAGGTTTCAGAAGTTCAAGTCCAGCCCGGTGGTTCTCTCATCCTTCTGCCCATTGATCCAGATGTAGAACTCTTAGCTTCTTCTCCAGCACCATGCCTGCTTGTTTGCTGTCATGATCGCTACCATGATGATAATGGACTAAACCTCTGAAACTGTAAAGCCCACAATGAAATGCTTTCATTTATAAGAGTTGTCATAGTCATGGTGTCTCTCCACAGCAACAGAAAATCTAATTAGGATAATATTCTAAATCTCACAATCCCAGTGTTTCACAGTATAAAATAGACATAAATGTCTTAACGTACGCAATTCTTCACTTAGACATGAAAACCACACATTTGGGTTAAAGGTGTATCCCACCCTTCTAGGTGCTGCTCCCTTTCAATTTTAGCTTTACACAGTGTCTTACTGAGCATCTTGCCAGAGGGCGTCATGGGATGTTCAAGTTTGTGATTATACGAGTGTGTGGATCATTCTTTGTGTTGTTGTTTGTGATGTATTGTTTAATCCTTGTTGCAGTGATCAGTCCTTCATGAATGTTTTAACTTGTTGGGTTGCATTTTACCTTCTGTGTTATTGTTCAAATTTCCTTTCTTTATTCAGTCTTACCAGTGGGGGAATATATATAATTTGTATTGCAGCATTAGTTTGACATTACATGTGTTGTCTGATATGATTATTAACTATTCCTCTCATGAGGGTTTCTTGGCTTGAATAATAAGTTTCATTATTTCCCAATCTGCAAACAGACTCCTTATTTTTTCCTATGATTATAAAACAAACAATAACAATGAAATATTTCTGAATTTGCCAATGGTTACATTCCTGTAAGACCATCTAAAATACTTTGCTTCCTTGACAAACAGAACTTCATTATAGAAAAGAGTAAGATTATCATGTCTTGGTAGAAGCTAATAAATTGTTTAAATTGATGAACTGTTAACGACATATATGTATTTTCCTTCCTTATCTATAGTCTTAACATCTGCTCTCCCCACAACCAATTCCATCTTCTTTCATTAGAAAACCCGAAAATTTGCACTTATTTTTTTTCTTTTTTGAAATTCTAGTTCTGATATAGAATGGTGTGAGAGTCTCACCACTTATGCCAGTCGAATATAAAATGGTGTGAACATATTAGGCATGTTGAATATAAAACAAACTTTTGTAGAAGAAATTAACATTTAAAAACAGGTTATTTCCAACTCAGGACTATACAAGTAAATAATCAAGTTTTTAAAATCTTGTCTGTGAGAACAAGAGGAGGTATTTTAAGCATCTTAAAACAAATTTAATCCTTATAGAAGATGGAAAATAGTCTTTTGCATTTTTTTCATGGGTACTATAAATGTTTTATATTACTTTCCTCTGGGCTTAAAACATGGAACTAATTAATGTTTTCCGGTGTTCTGTACAACATGTTTCTAGAAGTACTCTGTAAGTGTAGAAATAGTGAACCTATGTTTCCCTGAATAGGAATTGGCTAATTACTGGGAGAGGAAGAACCATGCTCAATGGTGGCTCATATTGTGAAATAAAAAGCAAGGTCTCTTATTTTGTCATACTCTTAGGCTTTGACGAAATTTTTCTCCAGTTTTTTTCTTGATATGTAATAACATATTTTATCCCAAATTTCTTTTTCTCGGGATATTTCAACTGCCTTAAGTTTCCACAAAAATTTTTAGCAGATTTAATATGTTGATATGAGTGACTAAATTTCAAGTTAGTCACTTCATAATTCACTAATTCACTAATTAATTCACTTCACTAATTCACTTCACTAAATTAATTAGTGACTAAATCTTGAGTTACTTTAAGATTTCTAACTCTCAAAACTTTAGCAAAGAGGTTGTGTTTTGAAATATGAAAGGTTGGGATCAAAAGAGATGGCTCAGTGTTAAGAGCTCTGACTCATTTTAAAGGACCCAGAGCAGCCACATGCTGTCCAACAACCAACTTCACCTCCAGTTTCAGGGAATCCAACACACTTCTGGCCACTGTGGGCACTGAATGAATATTAGATAATGACATATTAACAATCAAAATATCCATACACATAAAATAACAATCTCCAAAAAGTAAAAATAAAGTTCTGAAGATGTATCTTTAGATTACAAATGAATTAATTTATTATTATTTAATTTGTATGACAGATTATTATCACCATCCATTAACACCATCGATTTTCAGATTAAACTTTATAAAATGTGGCTCTTGAATTTACAAATAACTGTATCAGGTATGTGCTATGGTAAGTAAAAAGTAGTGAAACACTCCCATGAATCTCAAGAATAAAAACTATATGCATTGTAGTACATTCATGTGTAAATTTAGGTTTAATAAATAAATAAATATATTTTAATATTAAAAAAATAATATATCTTAAAGGATTCCCCAAGCATATAAAATGTCCATTTTCAAGTGATTGCCTAACCATTGGGGACACTACCAGCCTTCACTGAGTATAATATTTACAAGGGACTACTCGATATTGTCATCTCACCTCACACTTGGCTTTTGGAAGTTCACTGCACACAATGCTTCCAATTTTACTTCCTATGTTAACAGGGATCCATTCAATTATGATATGACCCCATTATGAGCAACCAGGGTCTATGTGGACCCTCTAATTGTCTTGATCTATGTCCTGTTACTTTCCTAAAAGATGGAAGTCTCTTTAATGGGACATATTTACAAAAAAATCAGTTGGTAAAAATGTGCAATGGGGTGACCCCTGTCAATGTGGCCATTGGCAGCCACGTTGGCTGGAATGAACCACTATCTGTGTCTGACTCCATTTTTTGTTCTGATTATCAGTACCTTCAGTATCAGAGATAGCCTTAACTGCTTTAAAGAAAATATGTCCTGACCACTCGCTGGATGTAGTATTCAACAATGGCCATTGTGATGAGGGAACCAGCTGCCATTTGGGTGCCTGAGGCAAATACTACTCACTTTCATGCCATAATCCTAATGGCCCAGACTCACATCCCCTAGTCCAAGATAAAAGGGATTTGGATATTATGGCTGCCATCATTGCAGGCATTGCTGCGGTGACAACAGTTGTCTTGACCCAGACAGCAGCTACAGTGGATAATGTCAACGTCTCTATGTCAGATGAGGTGCTGCAGGCACAGGAGGTATTAAATCAACATCTTTACCAAGCCATCCACATTTTGCAACTACAGATTGGCCTACTGGCAGAAGAGATGGCTCTTGTGAGGAACATGTCTCTATTGGCTTGTGATGCCAGGTTTCATTCGTTCTGCCTAATCCCTTAGCAGGTATATAACACCACTGAAGGTGAAGTACCTATTCAGATGAGATAGATGAGTACAGGGAACACATATTGCCTATACAGGTATTAATAAATAGATAAAAAAGAAAACAACAATTTTTTTTCTTTGCTAAAAGCCAGGAATGTTATTGGGATTCTGGCAATAACCTCTACTTCAGAGATCAAAGATGCCAGACGTGGTTGGGTTTGTTAATACCTGATGTGGTTCTGAAATAATTCTGGGTTTCCACTTTAGAATGGAGAAGACTAGAGTAATAGTTATGTCCAAGAAAATATAAAAATTTATACTGAAGAAAGTAGAATCTTTGATCTGCTTGGAGACTCAAATTTAGAGTTTTAAGGGTCAATTGCCTGGCCAAGAAATTGTGTCTCAAAAGGAAGAGTTACCCCCTGGAATGTGGGCTCATCATAAGTCATGCTAAATAGATGAGTAGAATAATTATCTGTTTATCCAAATACTATACTTACTTTTTGCATTCATGCCCGCTAGCACAACCTTTTATAGAGGACAGCCAAGCTGTTCTGATATACTCTGTTTTCTATCTCTGCTCTAAGTATGCTTGCTCTAACACTTAGCATTGCTCAGGCTTTTTCCAAGTCTTCCCTCCATTCTGGGTGCTAACTGCCCCTCTATGACTAAAGGGCACATGGGCTAAATTCAGGATTCTAGCTTTTTTCAATTACTTGTTCATTACCTTTCTTTCATTATCTTTCTCCAACAGCTTGTCTAATTTGGTGAGGTTTTTTTTTTTTTTTTTCTTTGTTTTTTTTTGCCTTTTAAACTCTAAAAAATCATTTTTCCCATTTGATTCATACCTAAAAACTTTTATTTATTTATTTATTTATTTATTTATTTATTTATTTATTTATTTTTTTCGAGACAGGGTTTCTCTGTGTAGCCCGGGCTGTCCTGGAACTCACTTTGTAGACCAGGCTGGCCTCGAACTCAGAAATCCGCCTGCCTCTGCCTCCCGAGTGCTGGGATTAAAGGCGTGCGCCACCACGCCCGGCCTAAAAACTTTTATTAAGAAAACTAAAAATCTCAAGAAATAACACCCAATTTTCATTTATTGTAGCCGCCTGCAGCCACGTGAACTGGGCTTCCCTGAAAGGTGTGCTGGGGCTGAAAGAGAGCAGACCTCGAGAAAAGAATGAGGCCAAGACAAACCTTTCTGTTCAAAGCCTCTGAAGTTTACTGAGAGTCCGTGCTTATAAAGAGGGTAGGCCCATACCCCAACAGCCCATTCTTGGTGCCTGGAGCTAGCCCATAGGCAATCTACAGGGTGTGTCTCTGGAATGTCTCAAGGACCTTTCAGCAGGAAGCAGAGTCTTGGTGACAAGCAAATAGAGCCATCAAGGTCAGAAGGCTCTACCCTAGGTAATCTCCTCAGTGGCAGCAAGGTCAAAGTCTGGATCAGCCTGCTTCAAGGCTGAGGGAGGCTACAATTCCTCCATAAATATATAATAAAAATTAGCTGGACTGAGGCATAAAATTTATTCATGCTCCATAGTCCTACCTGGGAGTTATGGTGGCTGGCGGCCATGCTGGGCTTGGGGACTCAGATTTTCCCGAACTATTCTTATCCATCAAGGAGAATATATGCAGCTTGTTTGTGTTTATTTTGCACAAACATGGTTCTGTGGTATGTTATTAATAAACCACGGCCTCTTGGCATATACCTCTGTCTTAGATTGATATAGTTCCGAAATCTGGTTGCCTGTCATTGACTGACCGGTCCTCATAGCACACCTTGTTCCCAAATCAGACCAAAGCTGCAATATATACTTAAAATGCTTCTTCATATTGATGAATTTCTACCACTTGCTTTTGCTGGAGGTGGGCTGTACACTTTCTGAAAACAGGCTGTAAGATGTGTTGACTGACCTGCCTGAAAAACAAGGTCAAGACAGTTGAAAAACAACAGGATAAAAACTTCTTTGGGGATGTCCAGGTACTCTATTTCGCTGCAAATTAGCAATGATTAAGCTTAGACTCTGACCTCCCAGTGTAGGAGAGGTGATTTTGAGAATCAACAGAAAGGCTGCAAATTCTCTGGAAATGGAGGCTGTGCTCCAAATTAACTCTTCCAGCTAAAAAAGATTTTTAGCCATCATCAAGATTGGAATCATACTTACTAGAAGATCCAAGATCTGTGTCAAATTGAGGAACCAATCTTTCAGGCAGCCATCACGCTCCATCTTCTTTTTGTGAAAAAAACGCAGACAGAACCTCTTCCCCAAATTAAAACAGGGTCTGGACCATTCCATGTATTAGTTAATGGTATAAGAACTGGAAGTAACTGGATTCCAATGGAGATCTGCTGCAGACTGACCTTTAAAGTCAGTTTGCAAAAAATTTAAAACAAATAAGACAAAAGTAAGATGTGCTTTTGGTGACCTTGGGGGGGGTATAATTGCCCCTGTTTTGTTTTTAAAAGCCAATTTTTCAGAGTGCAATGAGCATGTTCAACAATTCCTTGTCCCATGGGTTATAAGGAATTCCAGTTTTATGTCTGATACCAAATTCCTTACAAAATGAAATAAAATTGTTGCCAGTGTAGGATGGCCCAATATCTATCTTAATGACTTTAGGCAATCCCATAGCATTAAAGGCTTGTAAACAATGATCAATTACATTTCTTGAGGCCTCTCCCATATATCAAGAAGCAAAAAGAAATCCTGAACAAGTGTCAACACAAACATGTATATATTTTCATTTTCCAAATTATGCATAATGAGTTACATCCATTTGCCAAATGTGATTGGGCATAAGACCTCGTGGATTAACTCCTAAATGCACAACTGGAGATAATGTAATACATTTAGAGCATTGTTTTACAATCATTCTTGCCTGATCTTTAGTGATATTGTGTCAGAGCCTTAAGGTATGGCTAGAGAGATGAAATTTATCATGATCATGTCTAGCCAATGCAACAGGATCTGAAATTAAGGCCTCTCCTATTAGAACTCTGTCAATGCAATCATTGCCTGCAGCTAAAGGTCCAGGAAGACCAGAATGAGCTCATATATGACCAATATAAAACGGATGTTTTCGGGCAAGAATGATGTTTTGCAATTGTGAAAATAGAGATCCTGCTGGTGTATTAAAGTTAAACGTACCACAAGTCTCCAATAAGGAAATTGATTGTGCAACATATAAATTATCAGTAAATATACTAAAAGCATCATTTACAGACTGAATAACATTCAATACCACTGTCAGCTCTGCTAACTGAGCTGAGAGGCCAGGAGTCTCTATGACTACCTGTTGATTATTCATAAGATATCCAGCTCATCCTTTAGAGGAGCCATCAGTAAAAATCAAAAGAGCATTATACAAAGGCTGTAAAGAGGTCATATTAGGAAATATCACCTCATGTAC
Organism: Mus caroli; assembly: GCF_978045245.1. NCBI lineage: Eukaryota > Metazoa > Chordata > Mammalia > Rodentia > Muridae > Mus > Mus caroli. The sequence goes on along the minus strand of NW_028227263.1, from coordinate 122,958,989 downwards.
ATTTAAACACTTTATCAGCCTATCTTGAGGATAATGATTATCTATAGTTTCTATAAATCCTATTTGAGCAAGCAAACAATCTGTACTGTGCTGCTTCAGCCAAGTATCTTGATCTATACTATAAGGCTGAACAATGATATCTGGCTCTTTCCCAAAATAAGTTAGTGCCTGCTTTCTTCCAAGTATGATCATCTGAGCTACTGTTTCATAATATGGCAGGATAGTACGTTTAGGAGATATCCTCAAATGTATCCATATTAGAGGAGCCCTTTGCCACAACAATCCTGTAGGCATGTGAATTGTATTAAAAATTAACAGATATAAAGGCAGAGAGTAATCTATTTAAGTAACAAATTGTTCTTCAATAGCTCTTTCTACTTGTAAGGCCAGCAATCCTTCTGAGGTTAAAGATCTAGGGGAGGTAGGGTCAGAACTCCCTTTAAGAATATCAAATAAAAGTTTCAATTCTCCTGTAGTAAGCTTTAAGTGGGGGCGAAGCCAATTAATATCACCTAACAATTTTTGAAAATCATTTAAAGTCTTTAAGCTGTCCCTGCAAATATCTATCTTCTGGGGGAAACAGCTAGATCTGTAAGTCTAAAACCCAAATAATTATGAGGATCCTGAGTCTGTACCTTCTCAGGAGCTACTTGTAGTCCTTTATCAGCTAATGCCTGTTGTAAGTCTCTATAACATAAAAGCAAGTCTTGAGGGTCTTTTCCCGCCATTAAGACATCATCTGTGTAATGAATGATGTAGATCATAGGCCATTGTTGTCTCGTAGGCTGAATGGCTTGTGCCACAAACTTTTGACATAAGGTAGGACTATTAGCCATGCCCTGAGGAAGAACTGTTCATTGATATCTCTTCATAGGTTCTTTAAAATTAATAGCAGGAATACTGAAAGCAAATCTTTCATGATCCTCAGGATGTAAAGGAATAGTAAAGAAACAATCTTTCAAATCTACCACAATTTTATAATATCTTTTAGGAATGGCTACTGGAGATGGAAGCCCAGGTTGTAAAGCTCCCATAGGTACCATGGTTTCATTAACCTTTCTTAGATCTTGTAACAATCTCCATTTACCCGATTTTTTCTTGATAAGAAATATTGGAGTATTCCAAGGAGACTGAGATTCTACTAAATGTCCTGCCTGTAATTGCTCCTGCACTAGCGAAGAGGCAGTTTCTATTTTCTCTTTAGGTAAAGACCACTGATCAACCCACACCGGAATATCATTAAGCCATTGAATTTTATCAGCATGGGATGCAGGCAAGATAGTGGCCATTACTGAAAATACCCTAAGCCTCTTGTGGTAGAGTAAGGTTTAGAACTTTCAAAAGTCTTAATACCTTGTCCTTGCTTTCCTAGCCCTTGACTGGGCAAAAATCCTTGTCTTAGCATCTGCTTAGTCACTGACTCATTCAGACTGCACATTATAATGCCTGTCTGTGACAAGAGAGCTCTTTCCTATAGGGTAACAGGCAAATTTGACATAACATACGGCTGAATTTGTCCTGAATTGCCCTCCTCATCTTTCCAGATTAGCAATTTAGAGCTGTGTTTTGGGTTATTGGCATAACCAATTCCTTGAAGGTGAGTAAGTGTATCAGACAAAGACCAAGTTGAAGGCCAATCTTGTCCTCTAATAATTGTTACATCAGCTCCAGTATCTAGTAGTCCCTCAAAGCTTTTTCCTTCAATTATCAATTTAAAGTTAGGTCTCTGATTAGTAATAGATTGAACCCAAAACACATCAGAGAAACAAAAGCCACTTTGTCCTCTTATTCTTAACAAATCTGGATGGTAGCAGATGTAAAGGAACTAAGACAAGTTGAGCAATCTTTTGATTAGCAGGTAAAGTTATAATACCATGAGGGGAAGCAGCCATGATTTTAATCTCTCCCTTATAATCATTATCTATAACACCTGGATAAATCTGCAGACCTTTTGCAATAGAACTGCTTTGTCCTAAAAGAAATCCACAAGTTTCTGTGGGTAGAGGTCCAAAAACTCCTATATGTAGAGTTTGAACTCCCAATTCTGGGGTTAATACTGCGTGGGTGGTGGAACAGAGGTCCAATCCTGCACTTCGTGGGGTTGCTCTGACAAGTTCAAAAACGGATTTCTTTGGATGGGCAGCAGCTTCCTGGAGCACAGCCTGCTTCCCGACTCTCGGCACCTCTACTCTTAGGACAATCATTTTTAAAATGACCCAAACTTCCACACTTAAAACATGCATTATTCCCTCATTTCTGTGAAAGCATTGCTTACACAGTGGTTCCTTGCAAAGCAGTGGCCAAGGCCAAACCCTGATTATATGATGGCCCAATCTCTGCACAAAGCCGGATATATCTCGCTAAGTCTGTCTGTCCTTTGTGCGGCTGAATAGAGGTGCGACATGGCATTAGAATTCTCATAAGGCAATTGCATAATGAAAGTAATTCCCGTTTGAGAATCTCCAAGAATTCTACTGGCTGCTTTCAATAGCCTATCTACAAAGTCCTGGTAAAACTCACCAGGACCCTACTGAATGCTGGCTAAACTTCTGCCAAGATCCCCTTTAGTTGGTAACTGATTCCAAGCCTGGCGAGCAGCCATAGCAACCTGCGTGTATACTCCAACAGGAAACCCAATCTGATTAGCATTGCCTTCATATTGACCTTTTCCTAAAAGCATGTTAATATACCAGTCTGGATTCCCTGTCTGAGCATTCAGAGTGGCAGTTCTCTTACTGGCTTCTTGCCATTCGGAATTCCAAAGTAAGAAATCTCCTCCTGACAGAGTAGCCTTACATAGAGTCTTCCAGTCTTGGGGGGTTAAATGTGACTCCATGACAGTATCCAATAATGCTTGTGTGAAAGGAGCTGTAGGGCCATATTGTGCAACAGCTGATTTTAACTCCTTTATCACCTTGAACTCCAAATTCTTGTATTGTCTGACCCTATTATCTTGCTGATCAGTTATCTCAGCTATAGGAAAGGCTAACATGTCAGAAGTATCTTGCACTTTCCCATGAGCCTGACTCACAGCTCTTTCTAACAGAGATTGGTACATTTCAGAATAGCTGTTCTTCCCTGTATGTGACACCTTTTTTTTTTTTTTTTTTTTTTTTTTTGCTCCCAAAGCTCATTAGTCAATTTCTGCAATTTGATTTCAGATACAAGAATCCCCAATAAAATGCAAGAAGCAGAAGAGAGACTCTTTGGCATTGAAGATATAATAAATACTAATAGTTATAATAACCCCAGATCCACTGGTAAAACATTATAAATCTAAAAAATTCTGACAAAAATACACCCAGGAAATTGGGAACACAATGGATTACAACCCCAATGAAAAGAACAGTGTCATATGTCTCTACCACCCAGTACTCCAGTGGGCTAGACCACAAACCAAGGAGTGTACAGGGAGGGATCCATGGCTCCAGATACATGTGTAGCAGAGGATTTCAATGTCTGTTATCAATGAAACAGGACACTGTTGGACCTATGTAGATTTGATGCCCCAGCATAGGAGGATACTAGAGTGGTGGGACAGGAGAGGGTGAGTGGGTGGGGGAAGCACCCTCATAGATGCAAATGTGAAGGGGCAGAAGTTGATTGTGGGATGGTGGGCTGTGGAGGGGTAATGTGGATGTGGGATATCATTTGAGATGTAAATAAATGGAATGATTAATAAAAATATAATTAATAAAGAACAAATAAGATATTTTCTAAATTTTAAAAAGCATAATAAAAATAGAAGAAGAACCATATCACACAGGTCCAAAAGAAATATTCAATAACATTATACAAGAAAATATTCTGAGGTAAGGAAGGCAATGGCTGTAAAGGCATAAGAATCTTGAACAGCAAATCAATTGGACCAGAAAAAGACCACTTACAAATTAATAATCTGCCGCAGACCCTCTGGGCCCCTGTGCCTGCGTGGAAAAGAGTCTCTAGAGTAGGTGGGCAAAGCTTAGGATGAAGTGAGAGACAGACAGAGACACACACGCAAGAGAGGTGTTGAATCTGAATGTAATTTTCTGGTTGAGACTCAGACTTTTTATAATACAGAGTAACAGAATAGGGCACATTGAAGTTTTCCAGGTGCAAGAGGAGTGACTTCAAAAGGAATCAGATAAATGTTTACTCTAGAGATTATCACCCTGCTTCGGATCAGCCCTGTGCCAGGCAAGAGCTTCACACTTTATTGTTAATAGCTTCTGGGGGGGGGTTTAACTCTTGACAGGCCTCAAGAATAATGTAATGTCACTGACCCTGAAATTCTCTAGGCCTTGTTAATTCTTATCTAGTTTGGAGAATTCCCATTATCAGGATAGTATATCAATTTGCTCTGGTGTGGAATGTAGTTTGTAGTAAATATTTCTATCTCAGTGAGACTTTTAGTCTCTTTCTGCAGACAGCTGAGTTAATGGCTAGTGAGTTAATGGCTAGTGCTTTATTGTTTTATTGTAGTGCTTAATTAGTTACTGAATGGGTTAAGCTCCCTGCTGCTATCTGGGATCGTGGAACACTGGGAGTGGCATTAGCTAATTCAGAATACAATCTTAAAATGGCATTAACAATAAGGTAATACTAAATAGAGAACACGTGGATCCATACATTAGACTAATGCGGGAGCAGAAAATTAATTTTATGGGTTAGGGGAAACGCCAAACCCCAGGAGGGAATTTTCATGGAACTCTTTTCCTCGTGGGCGCTTCCAGGCTTTTGCCTGTCAAACTGACCTAACTGGAGAACTGGCTTTTGTCAGACCCCAGGAGGAGAGCCTCCTTGAAGTTCTTTTCCTCGTGAACAGCTTTTAGGCATTTCTGCCTGACAGGCTGACTCCACTGGAGTGCCGTGGCAATAATCTAAATAATAATCACGGGGAATGAAGACAGGATATTAAAAGCCGCAGGCATATAGAAAGAGTAAACTAAGATAGACCTATTTGATTTAAGCACCATAATAGAGCTCAGCAGTGGTTCAGGCTCCAATATCAACAAGTGATAAATGGGACCTCTTGAATCTGAAAATCTTCTGGAAGGCAAAAGCCACTGTCAATATATCAAAACAGCCTACAGATTAGGACAAGATCCTCACTGATCCTACATCTGACAGTGTGCTATTATTAAGAATATACAAAGAACTACAGAAGTTAGACTAGAAAACAAAAACAAAAAAAACAAAAACAAACAAAAAAAAACCCCAAAAAACCCAAAACAAACAAACAAAAACCCAAATCCCAAAACAAAACAAACACTCTCAAAACCCAAAGAATACAATTTAAAAATGAGGTACAGAGATAAACAATAAATTCTCAATAGAAGATCTTGAATTGCTAAGAAATGTCATTAGTCATAAGGGAAATGAATATGAAAATGAGAATGAGATTCCACCTTATACAAATCAAAATGGCTCAGATCAAAAACTCAAGGATGTGGGATGGAGGGCATGTGGAGGCATAACTGGGAATTGGGATATCATTTGAGATGTAAGTGAATGGAATGAGTAATATAAAAATAGAATTAAATTTCTGCTCCATTTTCATGCTCAAAAAAAAAAAATCAGGTGACAGCACATGCTGGTGAGGATATTGAGAAATGGGAAAACTTTTTCGTTGCTGGTAAGATTGCAAACTTGTACAACCACCCAGAAAACTGGAACTATTTCTACCTGATATGTGTTCCACTTTATTAGTATCAGCCTGATTTGTAATAGCCAGTAACCAGAAACAACCCAGATGTTCCTCAAAGCAAAGAATGGATACAGAAAATGTGGTTCATTTATGGAACAGAATATTATTCAGCTATTAGAGGCAAGGATATCATGAATTTTTCAGGCAAATGGATGGAACTAGAAAATACTGATAACCTGATATTCCTATAAAATATAGAATGCCCATGATATACCCCACATAACCTACGAAGTTAACCTAGAGGGAAGGCCCAAGTAAGGGTGAGTAAAGTCCCACATAGAAGGAGGACAAAGTAGTCATGTGAGACAGAAGGAGAGTCATCTGGGTGGTAAAAAGGAGGGGAAGGAAATGGGAAGGGGAGGGAGAGGAGAGCAGGGGCAGTATCAGGTATAAGAGAAGGTCAGAGAGGCCCAGAGGTCCAGGAGAATGAGTGGAAATATGTATTTGCCTGGGTTGGTGGGTGTGGAGAACCTATAGGAAGTCCCAGAGACCTGGGGTAGGGGAAGACTCCAGATACTAATGTAGTTTAGTTTAGCTGAAATGCCCAAGAGTGGGGTTATGGAAAGTGAAGAGACCAATTCTGGTAGTCAGACAGGACTTCCAGTGGAGGGATGGGGACACCAACTCACTTATAAAATTTTTGACCAAAAATTCCTTCTGCCTAATGAAATGTGGGGACAAAAGTGGAGCAGAGATTGAAGGAATGGCCAACCAGTGATCAGCCCAACTAGGATTACATCCCATGGTAGGCACCAATCCCTGAAAATTCCCCAACTATGCTATGTTGTGCTTCCTGTCAGAAGCATAGAATGGCTGTCCTCTGGGAGGGTCTACCTGGAGGCTGACTGTGGTAGATGCAGATACTGCCAACCATTTTCAGAGGTTGAGGTTCCCTACAGAAGAGTTAGAGGAAGCAGTTCAGGAACTGAAAGGTGTGGCAACCTCATGGGAAGATCAACAGTATCAACTAACGTGGTCCACTAGGAGCTTCTAGAAACTGAACAGCCAGCCGGGCGTGGTGGCTCATGCCTTTAATCCCAGCACTCGGGAGGCAGAGGCAGGCAGATTTCTGAGTTCGAGGCCAGCCTGGTCTACAGAGTGAGTTCCAGGACAACCAGGACTACACAGAGAAACACTGTCTTGAAAAAACAACAACAACAACAACAACAAAAAAAAAACACAAAAAAAGAAAGAAAGAAAGAAAGAAAGAAAGAAAGAAAGAAAGAAAGAAAGAAAGAAACTGAACAGCCAACTAAAGAGTATACATGGACTGGTCTGAGGTCTCTGTCACATATGGGATGCCTTATCTGGACTCAGTGGGGGAAGATGTGCCTCTAGGAACTTGATGCCCCAGGGTGGGGGGGATACACAGGAGGTCAACATCTCAGAGGCAATGGAAATAGAGGATGGGAGAAGAATTCTACAAAACAGAGACTAGAAAGAGGGGCAATATTTGGAATGTAAATAAGTAGAATAAGTAATTAAAACATATATTCTTAACCCAGAAATAAAAAGAAGGCAAATTGCAACCCAAGAAGTGTAACTACAATAATGGAAAAACAAGAATTAAATAATCTCACACCAACTCTTCCGCATGAACCTGGCAGAGGGTGCCAAGGGCCCCAGAGGACTCTCCATGCCATAGGACCCCTAGCATACCCAAGACTTCTGGATCCAGGTGAGTGGAATGCAACATCAACTCCAAAGTATCCCGGAGGGTCTTGTGACAGCAGGAACAGGGACAAAGGAACCCTGCCTGACCAGAGGCTGGAATTCTGTCTGGTCGGGGCCAGCCCATGAACCCAGAGAAGGGCGCCTAAAGCCCCAGAGGACTCTCCACGCTTCAGGACCCCTAGCACACCCAGGATGTCGTGACCACTGAAGAGCACATGGGCGACAGAAGCAACAGAGCTTCTTGGACAGGGTCCCTTTGGGCCTTCATCTTTAGCCAGGAGGTGGAGCTGAGACCCAGACTCCTGGGCACTTTCCTTGCCAGAGGAGAGTCAGCCTCTAGGGAGGGCTCTGAATTCAGGTCTCAAGAGGTGGATCTGAGCTCCAGACTTCTGGACAACTTCCCTGCAAGAGGAGACCTTATGTGTAGAGAGTGCTCTGACTACTGTGACTCAGGTGAGAATTGGACTCTCAGGAGTGCTGACAGAGGCTAACAGAATCACAGGAGTAACAAGCTCCAGCCAGAGACAGAACATATAACACCAGAGATTACCAGATGGTGAAAGGCAAATAAAAGAATCTTACTAACAGAAACCAAGACCATTGGGCATCATCAGAACCCAGTACACCCACCACAGCAAGTCCTGGATACCCCAATACACCCAAAAGTAAGAATCAGATTTAAAATCATATCTCATGATGGCAGTAGAAGATTTTAAGGAGGACATTAATAACTTAAAGAAATACAGGAGAACACTGCTAAACAGGTAGAAGTCCTTAAAAAGGAAACACAAAAATCCCCTAAAGAATTACAGGAAACTACAACAAAACAGGTGATGGAATTGAACAAAATCACCCAGGATCTAAAAAGGGGAGTAGAAACAATAAACAACAACAACAACAAAAATGCAAAGGGAGACAACTCTGGAGATAGAAACCCTAGGAAAGAAATCTAGAACCATAGATGCGAGCATCAGCAACAGAATACAAGAGATGGAAGAAAGAATCTCAGGTGCAGAAGATTCCATAGAGAACATCGACACAACAATCAAAGAAAATACAAAATCCAAAAAGATCCTAACTCAAAACATCCAGGAAATCCAGAACACAATGGGAAGATCAAACCTACAGATAATAGGAGTAGATGAGAATGAAGATTTTCAACTTAAAGGGCCAGCAAATATCTTCAACAAAATTAGAGAAGAAAACTTCCCAAACCTAAAGAAAGACATGGCCATGAACATACAAGAAGGCTTCAGAACTCCAAATAGACTGGACCAGAAAAGAAATTCCTCCAGACACATAATAATCCGAACAACAAATGCACTAAATAAAGATAGAACATTAAAAGCAGTAAGGGAAAAAGGTCAAGTAACATATAAAGGCAGGCCTATTAGAATTACTCCAAACGCTCATCCGGCCGGATCAGCGCCGGAGTAGCGGGAGCGCAGGGTTGCCTGACACCCGCCAGCTACCCACGACCCCCGCCACAGGATTTTGGGACTGCTGGTGAGTGGAACACAGCTTCTGCTCCAATCCAATTGCGCGGGACCTGAGACTGCATTAGTTAGGGAAGCAGAAACCGGCCTGAGTAGGGCCACAGGCCTCATCCTGCCGGATCAGCGCCGGGGTAGCGGGAGCGCAGGGTTGCCTGACACCCGCCAGCTACCCACGACCCCCGCCGCAGGATTTTGGGACTGCTGGTGAGTGGAACACAGCTTCTGCTCCAGTCCAATCACGCGGGACCTGAGACTGCTCTGGTTGGGGAGAGAGAAATCCGGCCTACATAGGTCCACAACCCTCTTCCGGTCAGAAAAGCACCGGGGCAGCTGGGGCGCAGGGTCGGCTGACACTCGCCAGCTACCCACAACACCCGCCACAGGATCTTAAGACTTCTGGTGAGTGGAGCACAGCTTCTGCTCCAATCCAATTGCGCGGGACCTGAGACTGCATTAGTTAGGGAAGCAGAAACCGGCCTGAGTAGGGCCACAGGCCTCATCCTGCCGGATCAGCGCCGGGGTAGCGGGAGCGCAGGGTTGCCTGACACCCGCCAGCTACCCACGACCCCCGCCGCAGGATTTTGGGACTGCTGGTGAGTGGAACACAGCTTCTGCTCCAGTCCAATCACGCGGGACCTGAGACTGCTCTGGTTGGGGAGAGAGAAATCCGGCCTACATAGGTCCACAACCCTCTTCCGGTCAGAAAAGCACCGGGGCAGCTGGGGCGCAGGGTCAGCTGACACTCACCAGCTACCCACAACACCCGCCACAGGATCTTAAGACTTCTGGTGAGTGAAGCACAGCTTCTGCTCCAATCCAATTGCGCGGGACCTGAGACTGCATTAGTTAGGGAAGCAGAAAACCGGCCTGAGTAGGACCACAGGCCTCTTCCGGCTGGACCAGCACCGGGGTACCGTCAGCTATCCACGACCCCCGCCGCAGGATTTAGAGACTGCTGGTGAGTGGAACACAGCTTCTGCTCCAATCTTTAAACAGTGACAACGATAACAACTAACCCCAGAGATTACCAGATGGCGAAAGGTAAACGTAATAATCTTACTAACAGAAACCAAGACCACTCACCATCATCAGAACCCAGCACCCCCACTTCGCCCAGTCCAGGGCACCCCAACACACTGGAAAAGCTAGACACGGATTTAAAAGCATATCTCCTGATGATGATAGAGGACTTCAAGAAGGACTTTAATAACACACTTAAAGAAATACAGGAGAACACTGCTAAACAGGCAGAAGACAATAAAGAGGAAGCACAAAAATCCCTTAAAGAATTGCAGAAGAACACTGCTAAAGAGTTACAAATCCTTAAAGAAAAACAGGATAACATAATCAAACAGGTAGAAGTCCTTACAGAAAAACAGGAAAACACATCCAAACAGATGATGGAAATGAACAAAACCATACTAGACCTAAAAAGGGAAGTAGACACAATAAAGAAAACCCAAAATGAGGCAACACTGGAGATAGAAACCCTAGGAAAGAAATCTGGAACCATAGATACGAGCATCAGCAACAGAATACAAGAGATGGAAGAGAGAATCTCAGGTGCAGAAGATTCCATAGAGAACATCGGCACAACAATCAAGGAAAATGTAAAATGCAAAAAGATCCTAACTCAAAACATCCAAGAAATACAGGACGCAATGAGAAGACCAAACCTACGGATAATAGGAGTGGATGAGAATGAAGATTTTCAACTCAAAGGACCAGCAAATATCTTCAACAAAATTATAGAAGAAAACTTCCCAAATCTAAAGAAAGAGATGCCCATGAACATACAAGAAGCCTACAGAACTCCAAATAGACTGGACCAGAAAAGAAATACCTCCCGACACATAATAATCAGAACAACAAATGCTCTAAATAAAGATAGAATACTAAAAGCAGTAAGAGAAAAAGGCCAAGTAACATATAAAGGCAAGCCTATCAGAATTACACCAGATTTTTCACCAGAGACTATGAAAGCCAGAAGATCCTGGACGGATGTTATACAGACACTAAAAGAACACAAATTCCAGCCCAGGCTACTATACCCAGCCAAACTCTCAATTAACATAGATGGAGAAACCAAAGTATTCCACGACAAAACCAAATTCACACATTATCTCTCCACGAATCCAGCCCTTCAAAGGATAATAACAGAAAAAAACCAATACAAGGACAGGAACCACGCCCTAGAAACAACAAGAAGGTAATCCCTCAACAAACCTAAAAGAAGACAGCCACAAGAACAAAATGCCAACTTTAACAACAAAAATAACAGGAAACAACAATTACTTTTCCTTAATATCTCTTAATATCAATGGACTCAACTCCCCGATAAAAAGACATAGACTAACAAACTGGCTACACAAACAAGACCCAACATTTTGCTGCTTACAGGAAACTCATCTCAGAGAAAAGGATAGACACTACCTCAGAATGAAAGGCTGGAAAACAATTTTCCAAGCAAATGGCATGAAGAAACAAGCTGGAGTAGCCATTCTAATATCTGATAAGATTGACTTCCAACCCAAAGTCATTAAAAAAGACAGGGAGGGACACTTCATACTCATCAAAGGTAAAATCCTCCAAGAGGAACTATCAATCCTGAATATCTATGCTCCAAATACAAAGGCAGCCACATTCATTAAAGAAACTTTAGTAAATCTCAAAGCACACATTGCACCTCACACAATAATAGTGGGAGACTTCAACACACCACTTTCACCAATGGACAGATCATGGAAACAGAAACTAAACAGGGACACAGTGAAACTAAGAGAAATTATGAATCAAATGGATCTGGCAGATATCTACAGAACATTCTATCCTAAAACAAAAGGATATACCTTCTTCTCAGCACCTCATGGTACCTTCTCCAAAATTGACCACATAATTGGTCACAAAGCAGGCCTCAACAGATATAAAAATATTGAAATTGTCCCATGCATCCTATCAGATCACCATGGACTAAGGCTGATCTTCAATAACAAAATAAATAATAGAAAGCCAACCTTCACGTGGAAACTGAACAACACTCTTCTCAATGATACCTTGGTCAAGGAAGGAATAAAGAAAGAAATTAAGGACTTTTTAGAGTTCAATGAAAATGAAGCCACAACATACCCAAACTTATGGGACGCAATGAAAGCATTTCTAAGAGGAAAACTCATAGCTCTGAGTGCCTCCAAAAGGAAACTAGAGAGAGCACACATTAGCAGCTTGACAACACACCTAAAAGCACTAGAACAAAAGGAAGCAAATTCACCCAAGAGGAGTAGACGGCAGGAAATAATCAAACTCAGGGGCGAAATCAACCAAGTGGAAACAAGAAAAACTATTCAAAGAATCAACCAATCAAGGAGCTGGTTCTTTGAGAAAATCAACAAGATAGATAAACCCTTAGCCAGACTCACTAGAGGGCACAGGGAAAGCATCCTAATTAACAAAATCAGAAATGAAAAAGGAGACATAACAACAGATCCTGAAGACATCCAAAACACCATCAGATCCTTCTACCAAAGGCTGTACTCAACAAAACTGGAGAACCTGGATGAAATGGAGAAGTTCCTAGACAGATACCAGGTACCAAAGTTGAATCAAGATCAGGTTAATGATCTAAACAGCCCTATATCCCCCAAAGAAATAGAAGCAGTCATTAATAGTCTCCCAACCAAAAGGAGCCCAGGACCAGATGGGTTTACTGCAGAGTTCTATCAGACCTTCAAAGAAGATCTAATCCCAGTTCTTCACTAATTATTCCACAAAATAGAAACAGAAGGTACTCTACCCAACTCATTCTATGAAGCCACAATTACTCTGATACCTAAACCACAAAAAGACCCAACAAAGATAGAAAACTTCAGACCAATATCCCTTATGAATATTGATGCAAAAATCCTCAATAAAGTTCTTGCTAACCAAATCCAAGAACACATCAAAACAATCATCCATCCTGACCAAGTAGGTTTCATCCCAGGGATGCAGGGATGGTTCAATATACGGAAATCCATCAACGTAATCCAGTATATAAACAAACTCAAAGACAAAAACCACATGATCATCTCGTTAGATGCGGAAAAAGCATTTGACAAGATCCAACACCCATTCATGATAAAAGTCTTGGAAAGATCAGGAATTCAAGGCCCATACCTAAACATGATAAAAGCAATCTACAGCAAACCAGTAGCCAACATCAAAGTAAATGGTCAGAAGCTTGAAGCAATCCCTCTAAAATCAGGGACTAGACAAGGCTGTCCACTTTCTCCATACCTATTCAACATTGTACTTGAAGTCCTAGCCAGAGCAATTCGACAACAAAAGGAGATCAAAGGGATACAAATTGGAAAAGATGAAGTCAAAATATCACTTTTTGCAGATGATATGATAGTATATATAAGTGACCCTAAAAATTCCACCAGAGAACTCCTAAGCCTGATAAACAGCTTCGGTGAAGTAGCTGGATATAAAATTAACTCAAACAAATCAATGGCCTTTCTCTACACAAAGAATAAACAGGCTGAGAAAGAAATTAGGGAAACAACACCCTTCTCAATAGTCACAAATAATATAAAATATCTTGGCGTGACTCTAACTAAGGAAGTGAAAGATCTGTATAATAAAAACTTCAAGTCTCTGAAGAAAGAAATTATAGAAGATCTCAGAAGATGGAAAGATCTCCCATGCTCATGGATTGGCAGGATCAACATTGTAAAAATGGCTATCTTGCCAAAAGCAATCTACAGATTCAATGCAATCCCCATCAAAATTCCAAATCAATTCTTCAACGAATTAGAAAGTGCAATCTGCAAATTCATCTGGAATAACAAAAAACCTAGGATAGCAAAAACTCTTCTCAAGGATAAAAGAACCTCTGGTGGAATCACCATGCCGGACCTAAAGCTCTACTACAGAGCAATTGTGATAAAAACTGCATGGTACTGGTATAGTGACAGACAAATAGACCAATGGAATAGAATTGAAGACCCAGAAATGAACCCACACACCTATGGTCACTTGATCTTCGACAAGGGAGCTAAAAACATCCAGTGGAAGAAAGACAGCATTTTCAACAAATGGTGCTGGCACAACTGGTTGTTAACATGTAGAAGAATGCGAATCGATCCATTCCTATCTCCTTGTACTAAGGTCAAGTCTAAGTGGATCAAGGAACTTCACATAAAACCAGAGACACTGAAACTTATAGAGGAGAAAGTGGGGAAAAGCCTTGAAGATATGGGCACAGGGGAAAAATTCCTGAATAGAACAGTAATGGCTTGTGCTGTAAGATCGAGAATTGACAAGTGGGACCTCATGAAAGTACAAAGCTTCTGCAAGGCTAAAGACACCATCAATAAGACAAAAAAACCACCAACAGATTGGGAAAGGATCTTCACCTATCCTAAATCAGATAAGGGACTAATATCCAATATATATAAAGAACTCAAGAAGGTGGACTCCAGAAAGTCAAATAACCCCATTAAAAAATGGGGCTCAGAACTGAACAAAGAATTCTCACCTGAGGAATACCGAATGGCAGAGAAACACCTGAAAAAATGTTCAACATCCTTAATCATCAGGGAAATGCAAATTAAAACAACCCTGAGATTCCACCTCACACCAGTCAGAATGGCTAAGATCAAAAATTCAGGTGACAGCAGATGCTGGCGAGGATGTGGAGAAAGAGGAACACTCCTCCATTGTTGGTGGGATTGCAAGCTTGTACAACCACTCTGGAAATCAGTCTGGCGGTTCCTCAGAAAATTGGACATAGTACTACCGGAGGATCCAGCAATACCTCTCCTGGGCATATATCCAGAAGATGTCCCAACTGGTAAAAAGGACACATGCTCCACTATGTTCATAGCTGCCCTATTTATAATAGCCAGAAGCTGGAAAGAACCCAGATGTCCCTCAACAGAGGAATGGATACAGAAATTATGGTACATTTACACAATGGAGTACTACTCAGCTATTAAAAAGAATGAAGTTATGAAATTCCTAGCCAAATGGATGGACCTGGAGGGCATCATCTTGAGTGAAGTAACACAATCACAAAAGAACTCACACAATATGTATTCATTGATAAGTGGATATTAGCCCAAAACTTAGGATACCCAAGATATAAGATACAATTTGATAAACGCATGAAACTCAAGAAGAATGAAGACCAAAGTGTGGACACTGTGCCCCTTCTTAGAATTGGGAACAAAACACCCAGGGAAGGAGTTACAGAGACAAAGTTCGTAGCTGTGATGAAAGGATGGACCATTTAGAGACTGCTGTATCCAGGGATCCATCCCATAATCAGCTTTTAAACGCTGACACCATTGCATACACTAGCAAGATTTTGCTGAAAGGACCCAAATATAGCTGTCTCTTGTGAGACGATGCCGGGGCCTAGCAAACACAGGAGTGGATGTTCACAGTCAGCTATTGGATGTATCACAGGGCTCCCAATGGAGAAGCTAGAGAAAGTACCCAAGGAGCTAAAGGGATCTGCAACCCTATTGTTGGAACAACATGATGTACTAACCAGAACCCCGGAGCTCTTGTCTCTAGCTGCATATGTATCGAAAGATGGCCTAGTCGGCCATCAATGGAAAGAGAGGCCCATTGGACTTGCAAACTTTATATGCCCCAATATAGGGGAATGCCAGGGCCAAAAGAATGGTAATGGGTGGGTAGGGAAGTGGGGGGCGCTATGGGGGACTTTTGGGATAGTATTGGAAATGTAATTGAGGAAAATATGTAATAAAAATATTAAAAATCAAAAAAAAAAAAAAAGAATTACTCCAAACTTCTCACCAGAGACTATGAAATCCAGAAGATCCTGGACAGATATTACACAGACCCTAAGAGAACACAAATGCCAGCCCAGGCTACTATACCCAGGAAAACTCTCAATTACCATAGATCGAGAAACCAAAGTATTCCATGATAAAACCAAACTCACACAATATCTTTCCAGGAATCCAGCCCTTCAAAGGATAATGAAGGGAAAACACTAACACAAGGAAGGAAACTACACCCTAGAAAAGCAAGAAAATAATCCTTCAACAAACCAAAAAGAAAACAGCTGCAAAAACAAAATGCCAACTTTAACAAAACAAAAACAAAAACAAAAGCAAAAAACAAAAAACAAACAAAAACAAAACAGGAAGCAACAATTACTTTTCTTTAATTTCTCTTAACATCAATGGACTCACTAATAGACTGGCTACACAAACAGGACCCAACGTTTTGCTGCTCACCAGAAACATACTTCAGGGACAAAGACAGACACTATCTCAGAGTAAAAGGCTGGAAAACAATTTTCCAAGCTAATGGTACAAAAAAACAAGCTGGAGTAGCCATTATAATACCGAATAAAATTGACTTCCAATGCAAAGTTAACAAAAAAGACAAGGTGGGACACCTTGTACATATCAAAGTTAAAATCTACCAAGATGAACTCTCAATTCTGAATATCTATACTCCAAATGCAATGGCAGCTACAGTCATTAAAAAAACTAGTCAAGCTCAAAGCACACATTGCACCTCACACAATAACAGTGGGAGACTTCAACATCCCACTTTCACCAATGGACAGATCCTGGAAACAGAAACTAACCAGAGACATATAGACACTAAGAGAAGTTATGAAACAAATGGATTTAACAGATATCTACTAATATTTTATCCTAAAACAAAAGGATATACCTTTTTCTCAGTAACTCATGGTACCTCCTCCAAAATTGACCATATAATTGGTCTCAAAAAAGGCCTCAACAGATACTAAAATATTGAAAGTATTCCATGCATCCTATCAGATCACCATGGACTAAGGCTGATCTTCAATAACAGCATAAATAATAGATAGCCAACATTTATGTGGAAACTGAACAACACTCCACTTGATACCTTGGTCAAGGAAGAAATAAAAAAAATTAAAGACTTTTTTAGAGTTTAATGAAAATGAAGACACAACATACCCAAACTTATGGGACACAAGAAGAGCAGTCCTAAGAGGAAAACTTATAGCCCTGAGTGCCTCCAAAAAGAAACTAGGGAGAGCACACACCAGCAGCCTGACATCATACCTAGAAGCTCTAGAATGAAAGGAAGCAAATCCACCAAAGAGGAGTAGATGGCAGTAAATAATCAAACTTAGGGCTGAAATCAACTAAATGGAAACAAAAAGAACTATTCAAAGAATCAACCAAACAAGGAGCTGGTTCTTTGAGAAAATCAACAAGGTAGATAAACTCTTAGACAGACTAACTAGAGGGCACATGGACAGTGTCCTGATTAACAAAATCAGAAATGAAAAAGGAGACATAACAACAGATCCTGAGGAAATCCAAGACATCATCAGATTCTACTACAAAAGGCTGTACTCAACAAAACTGGAAAACCTGGATGAAGTGAACAACTTCCTAGACAGATACCAGGGACCAATGTTAAATCAGGATCAGATTAATGATCTAAACAGTCACATTTCCACTGGACAGAGGTTATACAGAATCTAAAAGAACACAAATGCCAGCCCAGACTACTATACCCAGCAAAACTCTCAATTACCATAGATCGAGAAACCAAAGTATTCCATGATAAAACCAAATTCACACAATATCTTTCCACAAATCCAACCCTTCAAAGGATAATAAAGGGAAAACACTAATACAAGGACGGAAACTATGCCCTAGAAAAATCAAGGAAGTAATCCTTAAACAAACCTAAAATAGGACAGCTACAAGAACAGAATCCCAATGATAACGACAAAAATAACAGGAAGCAACAATTACTTTTCCTTAATATCTTTTAATATCAATGGACTGAATTCCCCAATAAAAAGACATAGACTAACAGACTGACCACACAAACAGGACCCAACATTTTGCTCCTTAAAGAAACCCATCTCAGGGAAAAAGACAGATACAACCTCAGAGTGAAAGGCTGAAAAATAATTTTCCAAGCAAACAGTCTGAAGAAACAAGCTGGAGTAGACATTCTAATGTCAAATAAAATCGACTTCCAACCCCAAGTTATCAAAAAATGCAAGGAGGGGCACTTCATACTCATCAAAGTTAAAATCTTCCAAGATAAACTCAATTCTGAATATCAATGCTCCAAATTGAAGGGCAGCCAAAGTCATTAAAGAAACTTTAGTAAAACTCAAAGCACACTTTACACTTCACACAACAATAGTGGGAGACTTTAACACCCCACTCTCATCAAATGACAGATGCTGGAAACAGAAACTAAGCAGAGACACAGTGAAACTAACAGAAGTTATGAAACAAATAGATTTAACAGATATCTACAGAACATTTTATCCTAAAACAAAAAGATATACCTTCTTCTCAGCACCTCATGGTACCTTCTTCAAAACTGACCATATAACTGGTCACAAAACAGGCCTCAACAGATACAAAAATATTGAAATTATCCCATGCATCCTATCAGATCATCAAGGACTCAGGCTGATTTTCAAAAACAACATAAATAGCACAAAGCCAACATTCACGTGGGCACAGGGACAGCATCCTAATGAACAAAATCAGAAATGAACAGGGAGACATAACAACAGATCCTGAGGAAATCTGAAATACCATCAGATCCTTCAAAAATAGGCTATACTCATCAAAATTGGAAAACCTGGATGAAATGGACAAATATCTAGAGAGATACCAGGTACCAAAGTTAAATCAGGATCAGATTAATTACCTAAACACTCCTATATTCCCTAAAGAAATAGTTGCAGTTATTAATAGTCTCCCAACCAAAAAAAGCCCAGGACCAGATGGGTTTAGTGCAGAGTTCTATCAGACCTTCAAAGAAGACCCAATTCCAGTTCTTCTCAAACTATTCCACAAAATAGAAACAGAAGGTACTCTACCCAATTCATTCTATGATGGCACAACTACTCTGATACCTAAACCACAGAAAGACCCAACAAAGATAGAGAACTTCAGACCAATTTCCCTTATGAATATCGATGAAAAAATACTCAATAAAATCCCCGCAAACTGAATCCAAGAACACATCAAAATGATCATTCATCATGACCAAGTAGGCTTCATCCCAGGGATGCATGGATGGTTTAATATACATAAATCCATCAACATAATCCACTATATAAACAAACTCAAAGACAAAAATCACATGTTCATTTCCTTAGATGCTGAAAAAGTGTTTGACAAAATTCAATACCACTTCATGATAAAAGTCTTGGAAAAATCAGGAATTCAAGGCCCATATCTAAATATAATAAAAGCAATATATAGCAAAACAGTAGCCAACAGAAGGCTACATGGAGAGAAACTTGAAACAATCCCATTAAAATCAAGGAATAGAGGAGGCTGCCAATTTCTCCTTACCTATTAAATATAGTACTTGAAGTCCTAGCCAGAGCAATTAGACAACAAAAGGAGGTCAAGGAGATACAAATTGGAAAGGAAGAAGTCAAAATTTCACTATTTGCAGATGATATGATAGTATATATAAGTGACCCTAAAAATTCCGCCAGAGAACTCCTAAACCTGATAAACAGCTTACTTGCAGTACCTGGTAATAAAATTAACTCAAACAAATAAATGGCCTTTCTCTACACAAAGGATAAACATTATGAGAAAGAAATTAGGGAAACAACACCCTTCACAATAGTCACAAATAATATAAAATACCTTGGTGTGGCTCTATCTAAGAAAGTGAAATATCTGTATGATCAAAACTTCAAGTCTCTAAAGAAAGACATTGAAGAAGATCTCAGAAGATAGAAAGATCTCCCATGCTCATGGGTTGGCAGGATTGATATAGTCAAATAGGCTATCTTGCCAAAAGCTATCTACAGATTCAATGCAATCCCCATCAAAAGTCCAACTCAATTCTTCACTGAGTTAGAAAGGGCAATTTGCAAATTCATCTAGAATAACAAAAAACTTAGGATAGCAAAAACTCTTCTCAATGATAAAAGAATATCTGGTGGAATCACCATGCCTGACCTCAAGCTGTATTACAGAGTAATTGTGATAAAATCTGCACGGCACTGGTACAGCAACAGACTGGTATATCAATGGAATAGAATTGAAGACCCAGAAATGAACCCACATACCTATGGTCACTTTATCTTTGACAAGGGAGCTAAAATCATCCAGTGGAAAAAAGACAGCCCTTTTAACAAATGATGCTGGCACAACTGGTGGTTATCGTGTAGAAGAATGTGAATTAATCCATTCTTTTCTCCTTGTACAAAGCTCAAGTCTAAGTGGATCAAAGAACTCCACATAAAACCAGAGACATTGAAATTTATACAGGAGAAAGTGGTGAAAAGCCTCCAAGATATGGGTACAGAGGAAAAATTCCTAAACAGAACAGTAATGGCTTATGCTGTAAGAACAAGTATTGACAAATGGGACCTCATAAAATTAAAAATCTTTTTTACGGGAAAAGATACTGTCAATAAGACAAAAAGTCCACCAACAGATTGGGAAAATATTTTTACCAATCCTAAATCTGATAGGGGACTAATATCCAATATGTACAAAGAATCAAGAAGCTGTACTCCAGAAATTCAAACAACCCCAGTAAAAATGGGGTACAGAACTAAACAAAGAATTCTCAACTGATGAATACCAAAGTGCTGAGAAACACTTGAAAAAATGTTCAACATCCTTAATCACCAGGGAAATGCAAATCAAAACAACCCTTAGATTCCACCTTACACCACTCTGAATAGCTATGATAAAAAATTCAGGTGACAGCAGATACTGGCGAGGATGTGGAGAAAGAGGAACACTCCTCCATTGCTGGTGGGATTGAAAGCTTTTACCACCACTCTGGAAATCAGTCTGGCAGTTCCTCAGAAAATTGGACATATTACCAGAAGATACAGCAATACCTCTCCTGGGCATATACCCAGAAGGTGTTCCAACTGGTAATAAGGACACATCCTCCACTATGTTCATAGTAGCCTTATTTATAATAGCTGGAAAGAACCCAGAATAGCCAGAAGCTGGAAAGAACCCAGATATCCCTCAACAGAGGAATGAATACAGAAAATGTCATACATTTACACAAGGGAGTACTACTCAGCTATTAATGCAATGAATTTATAAAATTCTTGGGCAAATGGATGTATCTGGAGGATATCATCCTGAGTGAGGTAACCCAATCATAGAAGAAGTCACTTGCTATGCACTTACTGATAAGTGCAACTTAGAATACCCAAGATACAATTTGCAAAACACAAGAAAATCAATAAGAAGGAAGACCAAGGTATGGATAGTTCGTTTCTCCTTAGAATAGGGAACAAAACACCCATGGAAGGAGTTACAGAGACAAAGTTTGGAGCTGAAACAAAAGATGGACCATCAAGAGACTGCCCCACCTGGTGATCCATCCCGTAATCAGCCACCAAACAGAGACACTATTGCATATGCCAGCAAGATTTTGCTGAAGGGACCCTTATGTAGCTATCTCTTGTGAGTCTATGCCAGTGCCTGGAAAATACAGAAGTGGATGCTCACAGTCATTATAGGATGGAACATAGAGCCCCCAGTGAAGGAGCTAGAGAAAGTACCCAAGGAGCTGAAGGGGTCTTTAACTCTATTCGTAGAACAACAATATGAACTAACCAGGACCCCCAGAGCTCATATCTCTAGGTGCATATGTAGCAGAAGATGGCCTAGTTGACCATCGTTGGGAAGAGAGGCCCCTTGATCTTGCAAACTTTATATACCCCAGTACAGGGGAATGCCAGGGCCAAGAAGTGGGAGTGGGTGGGTATTGGAGGCGAGTGTGTGGAGAGTAAAGGATACTTTTGGGATAGCACTTGAAATGTAAATGAAAAAGTATCTAATAAAAAAATTGAAAAAAAACCAATGAATATGTTAGACATAGGTGAAGACAGAATGAGACAGAAAATGAGAAGCCTGAAGATTAGAATATATTATCCGATTTAGTTTGAGGCCAGACAGAGTAATTCAGGAGAAACAAGATTGAATAAATCAGTTTGAAGAGAAATTTGAGCTGGAATGGTTGATTTGAAACAACCAAAAAAAAAAAAAAGATTGAATAAATCAGTTTAAAGAGAAATTTGAGCTGGAATGGTTGATTTGAAACAACCAAAAAAAAAAAAAAAAAAAAAAAAGCACAAAGAACAAGAAGAACAGCAAAAGCAGTAAGTCTCAGAGGCTTAAATATTCTAGGCCTAGATAAGACTGTATAAAGGCTGGAAGTTTCCATAACAATGCCTAGTGTAACAGACAGAAGCATGACTGTTACCTGAAACAAATAAAAGTTCCTTTTACGAGAAATGTTTGTATTAAGTTGTGGGTTACGAGATGCAGAATGATGACTTCTCAACCATCCATTACTTACAAACTTCATAATTTCATTTTGCTTAACAGATAAATAATATTCCATGATATATACATAATATACTATCATTATCCATACATCACCTGATTGATCTTTAAGGTCTTTTGATATCATGAATGTTGTGAATACAGCTACAACAAAAATGGCTAATTCTCAATATTAATTGATTACTAGTTAGTACTATACTTGCCTATATGTGAATAATTCATTTAGTACCTATAAAATACATAGAAAAAAACCTCACAGTCTATTATGCTTCTAATAACTCTCCATGAGTTTCTCATAAAATGAATCATGATCTATCTGAAAACAAATAGATACTGGAATAATCCAAGGACTTACAAAGGAAACATGGGCTTCAATTTTTCAGTGTGTCACACTACAAAGTCTTTGAGTATAAATGGGAATATACAAGACTACAGATCACATATTGATGGTCCATCTGGAAGAATGTGATATTAGGATGATTTTGCAAGAAGAAAAGGATAAGGTATAATGCACTGCCGCCTGCCCCCCAGGAAATACATGTAAGAAATCTCTTGATCTCTTCTGGAGTGTGTCTTTCTACTCTTGATGACAACATCAATTCAGAATCTCTCAAAGGAAACATGGCTAATCATTAACAAACTCCTGGAATCATCCTTAATTACCACTAAGTGAAAATGATGATTTGCTCTGGGGATAAACGTTTTTTCTTTCATTAGAGGTATTGCAACATCCCCACACAGACACAATAAATAATACAACAGGTAACACAGTAATGGGCTCTCTGAGTGATGTCAGGACCAGACACTGTCTCTTTATGAGCTCTGATATCTGGCTTCAATCAGTGATCAGCACACAACTTCATTGAAAATATAGGGCAGGTAAAGATTTCTTTGGATCTGTCTTAGGAAATAGTTCCACAGAAAAGTTCATCAAAGGGCATGGAATTCAGAACTGTGTTTCTGAAGTAACACTCAGAAGCAGGCCTTCATTCCTGTGAGCATCACCATCATTGATGAATGTAGGTGAGATTCCTGCAATTGTAGATTTTTGCTTAGACTTCATTTCTTTCTTCTGCTATTAATGGTGTTTTATAGAACCAACATTAATAATTAGATTGACTTCATTTTTGTCTCCACAGTTTACCTAATGTTGTCAGTCATGTCCTTAGTCTAAGGAAATGTGTATTCCATGGCTCAGGATTCATCTGAAAAATTCCTTCCATCTGACGAGTATATGTGAGAGGACATGTTTTTAACTGTAAGATGAATGCTTATTTTTCCTATGGACAGCAAAATAAACCAAGTAAGTTTCAGACTAAACATGATCTTTCTAAAACTGAGTTTCAAAAAGTCTTTGTGTGCAAAGAATTAAACTGTAATTGTTTTAATGGTTTCAGTTGTGGATGAAAAAAAACTGCAGATGAATCAATTATGTGTACAGCACCTAATTCCTTAGAAAAACAGATGAAGTTAGAAATTTATAAATTAATAATATGCTTGGGTTCCACAGACTTTTGTCCCACATATATGATATATGTGTAAATCAAGGTTCTTCTATATGGACAGAATAATAGTGACATTTCCAGAAATATTTTACATACTATCAATATGGTAAAGAATGTAAAAAAATATCAAAACTAAATGGATTATTTTAGGGGAAGTACTTCAGTCATATTTTTATGAGGTATAATTATTAAATTTGTATTTTGTTCTTTAAATTTTTATTTATTTAATTCTTTATTCATTTGTGTTTTGCCTGCAGGTATGGTAGAGAATACCACATCCCCTTTAATAGGACTTACTAACAGTTGTGAGCTGTGATGTGGGTGGTGGAAAGTGAACTAAAGTCGTCTGGAGCAGCAACCAGTGCCCTTAATTGCTGAGCCATTTCTCCAGCCCTGTATTATATGTTTTAAAATATAATTATTTTATTTTGTGTGTATGAATGCTTTGCTGGCATGAATGGCAGGAAATACAGGGAAAAAGTGTCATAAAGGTCAATAGATGGTATTAGATCCAGAACCACATTTCCAAAAACAAATTTGTACTTCTTAATACATTATTATAACATGAGGAAAATGCTGAATTCAAGTCAAGCAAAAATGCACTCTTGTTTATAAATGTCCATTTATAAATATGCAGAGCCCATACTATGTTAAATTGTGTGTCATGTTGTTGACCAGCAGAGATAGTGTTTCATTAAACACAGAGATCCATCATGAGGAAAGACAAAGTAAAATAGTTGTGAAGTTGATATTCTGGATCAATGTTCATGCAGTGTTTCCAGTCAACATAACCATATAGATAAAGTAGCATCTTCTTGGGGAAAAAAGGCTTCAAATCACTTGGAAAGGTCAGGATTTGAGAATAGTCAAACAGCACTGCCAACCTGATCATTATTCCATTGTCCAATGAAGTTGTCTCCATGTTGTCTCAGAATAAATCTATGAAAACCACAGTGGAAGTGGCTCTTCAGATCCTCTTGCTTTGCCAGGTTGGGGTTGGGACTGTAGTCAACATTTTTCTGTTTGTCTATAATTTATCTCCATTCTTGAATGGTTCTCAACAGAGACCCATAAAAGTCATTCTAGCCAACTTAGCTTTGGGAAATACCTTGATTCTCCTCTTTGCATTTCCAAACAATATAAGAGTTTTTATTCCAAGGGAGTTCCCAACTGACCTAAAATGTAAACTTGGGTACTTCATTTGCCTGGTGGCTCGAAGTACAAACATGTGCTCCACCTGCTCCCTGAGCACTTATCAGTTTTTTACTCTTGCTCCTGGTACCTGGGGTAGGGTGATGCTCCGTGGAAGAGCCCCCAAAATTGTGAGGTATACCTGTTATAGTTGTTGGTTGTTCAGTGTCTTAAATAATGCTCACATTCCAATGAAAGTCAGTGGTCCCCAGAAAACACATAATGATAGCAATTCTAAAATCAAGTGGGTTTGCTCCACCTCTGGTTTCAGTATAGGCACTCACATCTTGTCATTTGCCCATGATGCAGTGTTCATCAGCATCATCATCTGGAGCAGTGTCTCCATGGTTATTCTCCTGAAGAGACACCACCAAAGACTGCAGCATATTCAATCCACAAATCAGAAGCTCAGAGTTTATGCTGAGACTAGAGCATCCCACACCATCCTGATGCTGGTGGTCACATTTGTGACCTGTTATCTTCTAGACTGCATTTGTAGTTTTCTTCACATTTCTTTTGTGGACTCTCGGCTCTGGTTGAGACGTGTCAAAGAAATTTTGGCTGTAAGCTTCCCTACCTTTTCTCCATTATTGTTGATCTTTAGGGATCCCAATGATCCTTGTTCTCTGCTATTCAGCTGCTGAAAATGACAGTCCAAGTCCAGACAGACATTCCTCATAACTCTCCTAACAGCCATCAATATTCTGTTTTCTTGGAATATGTTTAACATCTTTTTTAACCCACTGTTGAGGATAGCCCTAGTGCTATTTGTAATTTGATGTTACAAAAGGGGAGGGGCTATGGACAAGGAATGAGTCAGAACTCAGGTGATTTCCTGTAAACCACAGTCTCATCTTGATTGGTAAAATAAAGGCTTGAGCTAGTGATGGGCAGGGGAAGGAAATATGGAGCTGAATGTTGGGAGAGAGAAGAAGGAGGGGTTAGAGAGAGAGAGAGAGAGAGAGAGAGAGAGAGAGAGAGAGAGAGAGAGAGAGAGAGAGGATGACACAGGAAGTGGTGGATGGAAAGCAGAGCAGAAGCACATGGCCTTGAGAAACCACAAGTTATAAGGGGTCTCAGATGGAGAGGATAGTACTGTAGTGGTAGATCTTGCTAATCTAGGTATACAGCTTGTATTCATATTAATTGAGTTGTGCTTTCATTGTTGGGGCATATTTGGGTTGGAGAATTACCAAAACAGCCCGCTAGTATAATATGAGTACTATGGAGTTTGAGGTGGTTAGATTGTCATGCAATACATTGCTGCTCATACTATAGCTGCATATCAAGTTGAGCCTATGATGCAGAGAAACTGTTTCACATCTCTCTGCTCCTTGATAAAGGAAACAAGAAATGATAAAGGAAGCCAGTAATCACAAAAACTCAAATTATTTCAAGAAGTATTTGCTGTATTTTTGATGTGATGGAGGATCAAATTTGATCCAAATGTCCATGTTCTTGATTATTTTTTTTCTTTTAATGAAGTGGCTGTCTCAAATAAAATAATTCATTTTATTTGAAGAATTTTCAGACATTTTTTATCTCAAATCTATGGGCTTATAACCTGTATTTAATGGTCAACTGTCAGACACTAATTTTAGTAGAAATAGGTGATGTGTACTTGTCCTAGAACAAAATAAAATACCTGAACAAAAATAATATATTATGCTGCATTTTGTGTCTTATTTCCACATGTATTAGTCCCAAATGCTGGCATGTTACTTAGGAAAAATACTATACAATGAAACTTGCTTCTCATGCATACAGGTGCATTTACTTTGCCAAAGGAAGTCTTGCTTCTTTTCCCAGGAAGGTTTGCTTTTTATCACTGAAAATCCAATCTAAGTTCCTAGTTTTCTTTTTCTTTCTCTTTTTTCCATTTATTACCTTATTTACTCAATTTACATCCCATTGCTGCTTCACATTGGCTAGTCTCCTCTCATATAGTCCAACCCACTATCACCCTTCCCCATCTCCTTTGAGAAGTTGAAGGCCTTTCCTTGGTATCTCCCAAACCTGGCACATTAAGTCTGTGCTGGACTTGGCATGTGTTTTCCCAAAGATGCCCCACAAGACAGCCCAGTTAGAAAAACAGGATAAACAGGCAGGCAACACATTCGGGGACTATACCTGTTCCAGTTGTTGGTGGGATCTATATTAAGGCCATGTTTCACATCTGCTATTTATGTGTGTGAAGGGCCTAGATTCAATCCCTTTATGCTCTTTGGTTAGTGTTTCATTCTCCAAGAAACCCCACTTATACAGGTTACTTGACTGTGTTGGTCTTCCTTTTCCTGTGGAGTTCCTCTCCCTTTCAGGAGCCTCAATACTTTCCACAACCCTTCCATGAGACTCCTCAAGTTCAGTCCAATCTTTGGTTGTGGGGCTCTGAATCAGTTTCAGTCAGCGGCTTGGTGGATCCTCTCAGAAGACAGCTTTGCTAGACTCCTGTTTGTAAGCATAACAAGGAATCGTTAATATTGTGAGCTACTGGTACATGCCCATGGGATGTGTCTCAGGTTGGCCCAGTTTTTGGATGCCCCATCTCTTCATTTTTAGTCCATCTTTGTCTCTGCAGTTCTCCTATACAGGACAAATTTCATGTCATAAGTTTTGTGGGTATACCTGTATTCTTATAACTTCACTGTGAGTTAGGCCTGGCTATAGGAAATGGCTATTTCAGAATCTATATCCCCACCACTAGTAGCACCAGCTAAAGTTAAACCCATAGACTCTTGGGAGGCTTCCCAATCCTAGGTCTCTGGCACCACCTAAAGATTCTGCCCCAAGCCCCATCCCATTTCAAAAGCTGATTTCCATTCATTGTCTTAGTCTTCTGGCCCTAACTTCTGTAACTTCCCATACCTGAACATCCCCAGCTACCGACCCCTTCTCCCTCCCATCATGTTCCCTTCCTCCACCTGCCTCATATGTGTATTTAATTCACTTTGTGAAAGAAATTCAAGCATCATCATTTGGGACTTATTTAAAAGCTCCTTTGGGTTTCTGGAAAGTACCACATGTACCTTGTACTTTATATATAATATCCACATGCAAATAAGTATATATATATATATATATATATATATATATATATATATATATATATATGTCTTTGTTTACATTTCAAATGTAATCCCCTTTACATGTTTCCCCTCTGAAAACCCCCAATGTGTCCTCATTATAAGTTACAGCATCTTTTGGGTATATGTCCAGAGGTGGTATAGCTGGGTCCTCAGGTAGTACTTTGTCTAATTTTCTGAGGGACCACCAAACTGATTTCCACAATGGTAGTACAAGCTTGAAATCCCACCAGCAATGGAGGAGTGTTCCTCTTTCTCCACATTGTCGCCAGAATCTGCTGTCACCTGAGTTTTTTATCTTAGCTATTCTGACTGGTGTGAGGTAGTATCTCAGGGTTGTTTTTATTTACTTTCCCCTGATAACTAATGATGTTGAACATTTCTTTAGGTGCTTCTTGGCCATGTGATATTCCTTGGTTGAAAACTTTTTTTTAGCTCTGTACCCCATTATAAAATAGGGTTATTTCGTTTCTGGTGTTTAACTTCTTGAGTTATTTGTATATATTTAATATTAGCCCTATAACAGGTGTAGGATTGGTAGAGATCGTTTCCCAATCTTTCAGTTATTGATTTGTCCCATTGAAAGTGTCCCTTTCCCTTACAGAAGCTTTGCAATTTTATGAGGTACCATTTGTTAATTTTTGATCTTAGAGAATGGGTTATTGGTGTTCTGGTCAGGAAATTTTCCCTTGTGCCCATGTGCTCTAGGCTGTTACCCACTTTCTCATCTATCTATAAGTTTCAGTGTATCTGGTTTTATGTGGAGATCCTTGATCCACTTGGAATTTTACAAAGAGATAAAGATGGATCAATTTGCATTCTTCTACATGCTCACCACCAGTAGAGCCAGCACCATTTGTTGTAAGGGCTGCCATTTTCCCACGGGATGGTTTTAGCTCCTTTGTGAAAGATCAAGTGACCATAGGTATGTGGGTCCATTTCTGGGTCGTCAATTCTATTCCATTGGTCTAATTGTCTGAAACTATACCAGTACCATGCAGTTTTTTTAAAAAATCACAACTGCTCTGTACTAGAGCTTTAGGTTAGGCATGGTGATTCCACCGGAGGTTCTTTTATCCTTGAGGAGAGTTTTTGCTATTCTAGGCTTTTTGTTACTCCAGATGAATTTGAAGATTGCTCTTTCTAATACGTTGAAGAATTGAGTTGGAATTTTGATGGGGATTGCATTGAATCTGTAGATTGCATTTGAAAATATAGCCATTTTTACTATATTGATACTGCCCATCCATGAGCATGGGAGGGCAGTATCATCTTCTGAGATCTTTATTTATTTCTTCAGAGACTTGAAGATTTTATCATACAGGTATTTCACTTCCTTAGTTAGAGTCACGCCAAGGTATTTTATATTATTTGTGACTATTGAGAAGGGTGTTGTTTCCCTAATTTCTCTCTCACCTGTTTATCTTTTGTGTAGAGAAAGGCCATTGATTTGTTTGAGTTACTTTTATACCCAGCTTCTTCACTGAAGCTGTTTATCAGGTTTAGGAGTTCTCTGGTGGAATTTTTAGGATCACTTATATATACTATCATATCATCTGCAAAGAGTGATATTTTGACTTCTTCCTTTTCAATTTCTATCCCCTTTATCTCCTTTTGATGTCTAATTGCTCTGGCTAGGACTTGAAGTACAATGTTGAATAGGTAGGGAGAAAATGGACAGCCTTGTCTAGTCCCTGATTTTCGTGGGATTGCTTCCAGCTTCTCACCATTTACTTTGATGTTGGCTACTGGTTTGCTGTAGATTGCTTTTATCATGTTTAGGTATGGGCCTTAAATTCCTGATCTTTCCAAGACTTTTAATCATGAATAGGTGTTGCATTTTGTCAAATGCTTTCTCAGCATCTAACGAGATTATCATATGGTTTTTGTCCTTGAGTTTGTTCATATAGTGGAATTATGTTGATGGATTGACGTATATTAAACTATCCCTGCATCACTGGGATGAAACCTACTTGGTCAGGATGGATGATTGTTTTGCTGTGTTCTTGGATTCGGATAGTGAGATTTTTATTGAGTATTTTTGCATGGATATTCATAAGGGAACTTGGTCTGAAGTTCTCTACATTTGTTGGGTCTTTCTGTGGTTTAGGTATTAGAGTAATTGTGGCTTCATAGAATGAATTGGGTAGGGTACCTTCTGCTTCTATTTTGGGAATAGTTTGTGAATAACTGGAATCAAATATTCTTTGAAGGACTGATAGAACTCTGCACTAAACCCATCTGGTCCTGGGCTTTTTTTGGTTGGAGACTATTAATGACTGCTTCTATTTCTTTAGGGATATAGGACAATTTAGATCATTAACCTGATACTGATTTAACTTTGTTACCTGGTATCTGTCTAGAAATTTCTTTATTTCATCCAGGTTTTCCAGTTTGGTTGAGTACAGCCTTTTGTAGAAGGATCTGATGGTGTTTTGGATTTCTTCAGGATCTGTTATTATGTCTCCCATTTCATTTCTGATTTTGTTAATTAGGATGCTGTCCCTGTGCCCTCTAGTGAGTCTGGCTAAGGGTTTGTCTATCTTGTTGATTTTCTCAAAGAACCAGCTCCTCCTTTTGTTGATTCTTTGAATAGTTCTTCTTGTTTCTACTTGGTTGATTTCGTCCCTGAGTTCGATTATTTCCTGCTGTCTACTTCTCTTTGGTGAATTTACTTCCTTTTTTTTCTAGAGCTTTTAGGTGTGTTGTCAAGCTGCTAGTGTGTGCTCTCTCTAGTTTCTTTTTGGAGGCACTCAGAGATACGAGTTTTTATCTTAGAAATGCTTTTTTTTTGTGTCTCTTAAGTTTGTTTTTTTTGTGGTTTCATTTTCATTGAACTCTAAAAAGTCTTTAACTTCTTTCTTTATTCCTTCCTTGACCAAGGTATCATTGAGAAGAGTGTTGTTCAGTTTCCACGTGAATGTTGGCTTTCTATTATTTATGTTGTTATTGAACATCAACCTTAGTCCATGGTGATCTGATAGGATGCATGGGACAATTTCAATATCTTTTGTATCTGTTGAGGCCTGTTTTGTGATCAATTATATGGTCAATTTTGGAGAAGGTTCCATGAGGTGCTGAGAAGAAGTTATATCCTTTTATTTTAGGATAAAATGTTCTGTAGATATCTGATAAATCCATTGTTTCATAACTTCTGTTAGTGTCACTGTGTCCCTGTTTAGTTTCTGTTTCCACGATGTGTCCATTGATGACAGTGGTGTGTTTAAATCTCCCACTTGGTTCCAGGACTCCGCCGAACTTAGGAACGTTGTCTGCACAGGCGAGAGTGTGCACCACAGAAGCTGAAAGTTTCTGGGACAGGCGGGAGTCACAGAGCCTCTGAGGCAGCGCCCTTTTTGGGCTCCAGAAATCCTGCCACCCTCCCAGCTAGAGGACAGGTGTCCTCCCGGCTCAAGAGCCCTTTACCTCAGGAGCTGCGGTAGCCATCTTGTTTCTGGGACTCTGCTGAACTTAGGAACTTAGTCTGCACAGTTGAGAGTGTGCACCACAGAAGCTGACAGTTACTGTGACCTGCCAAAGCAACACAGCTTCTGGGAAAGTTCCTGTTTTGGGCTTTCATCTTCGGCCAGGAGGAGGTCCAAACGCCAGATATCTGTGCACCTTCCCTATAAGAGGAGAGCTTGCCAGCAGAGAGTGCTCTGACCACTGAAACTCAGAGGAGAGAGCCTTTCTCCCAGGTGTGCTGATAGACGGTAACAGAATCAGCACGAAAACAATCTCTAAACAGAGACAACTATAATAACTAAATCCAGAGATTACTATATGGCAAAAGGCAAACATAAGAATCTTACTAACAGAAACCAAGACCACTCTCCATCATTAGAACCCAGCACTCCCACTTCGCCCAGTCCAGGGCACCCCAACACACCCAAAAAGCTAGACCCGAATTTAAAAGCATATCTCATGATGATGGTAGAGGACATCAAGGAGGACTTTAATAACTCACTTAAAGAAATACAGGAGAACACTGCTAAAGAATTACAAGTCTTTAAAGAAAACCAGGAAAACACAACCAAACAGGTAGAAGTCCTTAAAGAAAAACAGGAAAACACATCAAAACAGGTGATGGAAATGAACAAAACCATACTAGACCTAAAAAGGGAAGTAGACACAATAAAGAAAACCCAAAGCTAGGCAACGCTGGAGATAGAAACCCTAGGAAAGAAATCTGGAACCATAGATGCGAGCATCAGCAACAGAATACAAGAGATGGAAGAGAGAATCTCAGGTGCAGAAGATTCCATAGAGAACATGGGCACAACAATCAAAGAAAATGGAAAATGCAAAAAGATCCTAACTCAAAACATCCAGGAAATCCAGGAAACAATGAGAAGACCAAACCTACAGATAATAGGAGTTGATGAAAATGAAGATTTTCAACTCAAAGTACCAGGAAATATCTTCAACAAAATTATAGAAGAAAACTTCCCAAATCTAAAGAAAGAGATGCCCATGAATATACAAGAAGCCTACAGAACTCCAAATAGACTGGACCAGAAAAGAAATTCCTCCCGACACATAATAATCAGAACAACAAATCCACTAAATAAAGATAGAATACTAAAAGCAGTAAGGGAAAAAGGTCAAGTAACATATAAACACAAGCCTATCAGAATTACACCAGATTGTTCACCAGAGACTATGAAAGCCAGAAGAGCTTGGACAGATGTTATACAGACACTAAGAGAACACAAATTCCAGCCCATGCTATTATACCCAGCCAAACTCTCAATTACCATAGATGGAGAAACTAAAGTATTCCATGATAAAACCAAATTCACACAATATCTTTCAACGAATCCAGTCCTTCAAAGGATAATAAAGGGAAAACACCAACACAAGGATGGAAACTATACCTTAGAAAAAGCAAGAAAGTAATCCTTCAACAAACCTAAAAGAAGACAGCCACAAGAACAGAATCCCAACTTTAACAGCAAAAATGACAGGAACCAATAATTATTTTTCCTTAATATCTCTTAATATCAATGGAATCAACTCCCCAATAAAAAGACATAGACTAACAAACTGACTACACAAACAAGAAACAACATTTTGCTGCTTACAGGAAACTCATCTCAGAGAAAAAGATAGATACTACCTCAGAATGAAAGGCTGGAAAACAATTTTCCAAGCAAATGGTATGAAGAAACAAGCTGGAGTAGCCATTCTAATATCTAATAAGATTGACTTCCAACCCAAAGTCATCAAAAAAGACAAGGAGGGGCACTTCATACTCATCAAAGGTAAAATACTCCAAGAGGAACTATCAATTCTGAATATCTATCCTCCAAATACAAGGGCAGCCACATTCATGAAAGAAACTTTATTAAAGATCAAAGTACACATTGCACCTCACACAATAATAGTGGGAGACTTTAACACACCACTTTCACCAATGGACAGATCATGGAAACAGAAACTAAACAGGGACACAGTGAAACTAACAGAAGTTATGAAACAAATCCATCTAACAGATATCTACAGAACATTTTATCCTAAAACAAAAGGATATACCTTCTTCTAAGCACCTCATGGTACCTTCTCCAAATTGACCACATAATTGGTCACAAAACAAGCCTCAACAGATACAAAAATATTGAAATTTTCCCATGCATCCTATCAGATCACCACGGACTAAGGCTAATCTTCAATAACAAAATAAATAATAGAAAGCCAACATTCACGTGGAAACTGAACAACACTCTTCTCAATGATACCTTGGTCAAGGAATGAATAAAGAAAGAAATTAAGGACTTTTTAGAGTTCAATGAAAATGAAGCCACAACATATCCAAACTTATGGGACACAATGAAAACATTTCTAAGAGGAATACTCATAGCTCTGAGTGCCTCAAAAACAAACTAGAGAGAGCACACATTAGCAGCTTGACAACAAACCTAAAAGCTCTAGAACAAAATGAAGCAAATTCACCCAAGAGGAGTAGACTGCAGGAAATAATCAAACTCAGGGGTGAAATCAACCAAGTAGAAACAAGAAGAACTATTCAAAGAATCAACAAAAGGAGGAGCTGGTTCTTTGAGAAAATCAACATGATAGACAAACCCTTAGCCAGACTCACTAGACGGCACAGGGACAGCATCCTAATTAACAAAATCAGAAATGAAAAGGGAGACAAAACAACAGATCCTGAAGAAATCCAAAACACCATCACATCCTTCTACAAAGGGCTATACTCAAGAAAACTGGAGAACCTAGATGAATTGGAGAAGTTTCTAGACAGATACCAGGACACAAAATTGAATCAAGATCAAGTTAATGATCTAAACAGCCCTATATCCCCCAACGAAATAGATGCAGTCATTAATTGTCTCCCAACTAAAAAAATTCCAGGACCAGATGGGTTTAGTGCAGAGTTCTATCAGACCTTCAAAGAAGATCTAATTCCAGTTCTTCACAAACTATTCCACAAAATAGAAACAGAAGGTTCTCTACCCCACTTATTCTATGAAGCCACAATTACTCTGATACCTAAACCACAAAAAGACCCAACAAAGATAGAGAACTTCAGACCAAGTTCCCTTATGAATATTAATGCAAAATCCTCAATAAAGTTCTTGCTAACTGAATCCAAGAACACATCAAAACAGTCATCCATCCTGACCAAGTAGGTTTCATCCCAGGGATGCAGGGATGGTTCAATATACAGAAATCGATCAACGTAATCCAGTATATAAACAAACTCAAAGACAAAAACCACATGATCATCTCGTTAGATGCTGAGAAAGCATTTGACAAAATCCAACACCCCTTTATGATAAAAGTCTTGGAAAGATCAAGACTTCAAGACCCCTACCCAAACATGATAAAATCAATCTACAGCAAACCAGTAGCCAACATCAAACTAAATGGAGTGAAGCTGGAAGCAATCCCACTAAAATCAGGGATTAGACAAGGCTTTCCACTCTCTCTCTACCTATTCAACATTGTACTTGAAGTCCTAGCCAGAGCAATTAGAAAACAAAACGAGATCAAGGGGATACAAATTGGAAAGGAAGAAGTCAAAATATCACCTTTTGCAGATGATATGATAGTATATATAAGTGATCCTAAAAATTACAACAGAATACTCCTAAACCTGATAAACAGCTTCAGTGAAGTAGCTGGATATAAAATTAACTCAAACAAGTCAGTGGCCTTTCTCTACACCAAGGATAAACAGGATGAGAAAGAAATTAGGGAAACAACACCCTTCACAATACTCACAAATAATATAAAATACCTTAGTGTGACTCTAACTAAGGAAGTGAAAGATCTGTATGCTAAGAATTTCAACCGATTGGAAAAGGATTTTACCTATCCTAAATCAGATAGGGTAGTAATATCCAATATATATATGAAGAACTCAAGAAGGTGAACTTCAGAAAATCAAATAACCCCATTAAAAAGTGGGGCTCAGAGCTAAACAAAGAATTCTCACCCGAGGAATACCGAATGGCTGAGAAGCACCTGAAAATATATTCAACATCCTTAATCATCAGGGAAATGCAACTCAAAACAACCCTGAGATTCCACCTCACACCAGTCAGAATGGCTAAGATCAAAAATTCAGGTGTCACCAGATGCTGGCGAGGATGTGGAGAAAGAGGAACACTCCTCCAGTGTTGGTGGGATTGCAAGCTTGTACAACCACTCTGGAAATCATTCTGGCAGTTCCTCAGAAAATTGGACATAGTACTATTGGAGGATCCCGCAATACCACTCCTGGGCATATATGCAGAAGATGTTCCAACCGATAAGAAGGGCACATGCTCCACTATGTTCATAGCAGCCTTATTTATAATAGCCAGAAGCTGGAAAGAACCCAGATGCCCCTCAATAGAGGAATGGATACAGAAAATTTGGCACATTTACACAATGGAGTACTACTCAGCTATTAAAAAGAATGAATTTATGAAATTCCTAGGCAAATGGATGGACCTGGAGGGCATCATCCTGAGTGAGGTAACACAATCACAAAGGAACTCACACAATATGTACTCTGATAAGTGGATATTAGCTCAAAAACTTAGGACACCCATTATATAAGATACAATTTGCTAAACGCATGAAACTCAAGAAGAACGAAGACCAAAGTGTGGACACTTTGCCCCTTCTTAGAATTGGGAACAAAACACCCATGGAAGGAGTTACAGAGATAAAATTTGGAGCTGTGACGAAAGGATGGGCCATCTAGTGATTGCCATATCCAGGGATTCATCCCATGATCAGCTTCCAAATGATGACACCATTGCATACACTAGCAAGATTTTGCTGAGAGGACCCAGATATAGCTGTCTCTTGTGAGACTATGCTGGGGCCTAGCAAACACAGAAGTGGATGCTCACAGTCAGCTATTGAATGGATCACAGGGCCCCCAATGAGGAGCTAGAGAAAGCACCCAACGAACTAAAGGGAACTGCAACCCTATAGGTTGAACAACAATATGAAATAACTAGTACCCCGGAGATCTTGTCTCTAGCTGTATATGTATCAAAAGATGGCATAGTAGGCCATCGCTGGAAAGAGAGGCCCACTGGACTTGCAAACTTTATATGCCCCAGTACAGGGGAACGCCTGGGCCAAAAAGGGGTGTGGGATGGGTAGCGGAGTTGGGTGGGTGGGTATGGGGGGACTTTTGGGATAGCATTGGAAATGTATTGAGGAAAATACCGAATAAAAAATTGAAAAAAAAAAAAGAAATCTCCCAGTATTATTGTGTGAGGTGCAATGTTTGGTTTGAGCTTTACTAAAGTTTCTTTAATGAATGTGGCTGCCCTTGCATTTGGAGCATAGATATTCAGAATTCAGATTTCTTCTTGGAAGATTGTACCTTTGATGAGTATGAAGTGCCCCTCCTTATATTTTTTGATAACTTTGGGTTGGAAGTCGATTTTATTTGATATTAGAATGGCTATTCCAGCTTGTTTCTTCAGACCATTTGCTTGGAAGTGTTTCCCAGCCTTTCACTCTGAGGTAGTGTCTGTCTTTTTCCCTGAGATGGGTTTCCTGTAAGCAGCAAAATGTTGGGTCCTGTTTGTGTAGCCAGTCTTTTAGTCTATGCCTTTATATTGGGGAATTCAGTCCATTGATATTAAGAGATATTAAGGAAAAGTAATTGTTGTTTCCTTGTATTTTTGTTGTTGGAGTTGGCATTCTGTTCTTGTGGCTGTCTTCTTTTTGGTTTGTTAAAGGATTACTTTCTTGCTTTTTCTAGGGTGCAGTTTCTTTCCTTGTATTTTTTTTTTCTGTTATTATCATTTGAAGGGCTGGATTCGTGGAAAGATAATGTGTGAATTTGGTTAAGTCATGGAATACTTTGGTTTATCCATCTATGGTAATTGAAAGTTTGGCTGGGTATAGTAGCCTGGGCTGGCATTTGTGTTCTCTTAGTGTCTGTATAACATCTGTCTAGGATCTTCTGGCTTTCATAGTCTCTGGTGAAAAGTCTGGTGTAATTCTGATAGGCCTGCCTTTATATGTTACTTGACCTTTTTCCCTTACTGCTTTTAATATTCTATCTTTATTTAATGCAATTGTTGTTCTGATTACTATGTGTTGGGAGGAATTTCTTTTCTGGTCCAGTCTATTTGGAGTTCTGTAGGCTTCTTGTATGTTCATGGGCATCTCTTTCTTTAGGTTTGGAAAGTTTTCTTCTATAATTTTGTTGAAGATATTTGCTGGTGCTTTAAGTTGAAAATATTTATTCTCATCTACTCCTATTATCCTTCCATAGGTTTGGTCTTCTCGTTGTGTCCAGGATTTCTTGGATGTTTTGAGTTAGGATCTTTTAGCATTTTGCATTTTCTTTGATTGTTGTACGTATTTTCTATGGAATCTTCTGCACCTGAGGTTCTCTCTTCCATCTCTTGTATTCTGTTGCTGATGCTCACATCTATGGTTCCAGATTTTTTCCTAGGTCTTCTATCTTCAGCATTGCCTCACTTTGGATTTTCTTTATTGTGACTACTTCACTATTTAGGTCTAGTATGGTTTTGTTCATTTCCATTACCCGTTTGGATGTGTTTTTCTGTTTTTCTTTAAGGGCTTGTAACTCTTAAGCAGTGTTCTCCTGTATTTCTTTAAGTGAGTTATTAAGGTCCTTCTTGATGTCCTCCACTATCATCATGAGATATGCTTTTAAATCCGGGTCTAGCTTTTCGGATGTGTTGGGGTACAAAGGACTGGCTGTTGTAGGAGTACTGGGTTCTGATGATGGTGAGTGGTCTTGGTTTCCGTTAGTAAGATTATTAAATTTGCCTTTCGCCATCTGGTAATCTTGAAAGTTAGTTGTTATAGTTGTCTCTAGTTAGAGCTTGTTCCTCTCATGATTCTGTTAGCCTCTATCAGCAGACATGGAAGACTAGCTCTCTCCTGAGTTTCAGTTGTTAGAGCCCTCTCTTCAGGCAAGCTCTCCTCTTGCAGAGAAGGTGTACAGATATCTGGCGTTTGGACCTGCCTCCTGGCAGAATATGAAGGCCCAAAACAGGGTTTGTCCCAGAATCTGTGTAGCTTCTGTATTCCACCCTCTCACCTGCCCAGAGTAGTCTCAGCGGGATCTGGGAACCAAGATGTCTCCCCCAGATGCTGTGGAAAAGCTCTCCCGGGCAGGCCAGAAACCTCTCCTCTGGCAGGGAAGGTATCCGGGTGTCTGGAGCTCAAAACGTGGTCTGCCCCAGAAGCTCTGTGGCTTCTGCCTGTCCCAGAAGCTGTTCGCCTTTGCAGTCCACACTCACCTGTGCAGACCAGTCTCGGTGGAATCTGGGAACCCAAGATGGCTCCCCCAGATGCTGTGCTAAAGCTCTCCCGGTTGGCCTGGACACCTCTCCTCTGGCAGGGAAGGTATCTGGGTGTCTGGAGCTGGAAACACGGTCTGCCCTAGAAGCTCTGTGGCTTCTGCCTGACCCGGAAGCTGTCAGCTTCTGCATTCCACACTCTCCCCTGCGCAGACTAGTCTAGGTGGAATCGGATGTCCTCATTCTTAATACCTGTGTAGCATTGCATTGTGTAAATGAAACACATTTTCTGTATCCATTCTTCTGTCGGGAGACATCTGGGTTGTTTCCAGTTTCTGGCTAAGACAAATAAGGCCACTATGAACATGTGCCCCTCTGTCATGGTGGGGCATCTTTTGAATATATACCCAAGAGTGGTATAGCTGGGTATTGAGGTAGATCTATTTCTAATTTTCGAAGGACTTCCAGATTGATTTCCAGAGTGGTTGTACCACCTTGCAATCCCACCAGTAATGGAGGCATGTTCCTCTTTCTCCACATCCTCACCAGCATCTGCTGTCACCTGAATTTTTGATCTTAGCCATTCAGAGTTGTGTGAGGTGGAATCTCAGGGTTGATTTGATTTACATTTCCCTGATGATTAAGGATGTTGAACATTTTTTCAGTTGCTTCTCAGCCTTTCAGTATTCCTCAATTGAGAATTCTTCCTTTAGTTCTATATCCCATTTTTAATGGGGTTATTTGAATTTCTGGAGTCCAGCTTCTTGATTATTTGAATATATTGGATAGTAGTTTCCTATCAGATTTAGGATTGGTAAAGATCTTTTCCCAATCTGTTGGTGCCCTTTTGTCTTATTGAGTGTCTTTTGCCTTCAGAAGCTTTGCAATTTTATGAGGTTCCATTTGTCAATTCCGCATCTTACACCACCAGCCATTGCGGTTCTATTCAGGAATTTTCCCCCTGTCTTCTAGGCTTTTCCCCACTTTCTCCTCTATAAGTTTCTGTGTCTCTGGTTTTATGTGGAGTTCCTTGATCCACTTAGACTTGAGCTTTGTACAAGGCGATAAGAATGGATCGATGCACATTCTTCTGCACAATAACTGCCAGTTGAGCCAGCACCATATTTTTTGAAAATGCTGTCTTTTTCCACTGGATGATTTTAGCGCCCTTGTCAAAGATCAAGTGACCATAGGTGTGTGGGTTCATTTATGGGTCTTCAATTCTATTCCATTGATCTACCAGTCCATTGCTCTACGAGTACCATGCAGTTTTTATCACAATTGATCTGTAGTACAGCTTGAGGTGAGGCATGGTGATTCCAACAGAAGTTCTTTTATTGTTGAGAATAGTTTTTGCTATTCTAGGGTTTTGTTATTCCAGATGAATTTGCACATTGCCCTTTTTTACTTGATGAAGAAATAAGTCGGATTTTTTTATGGGGATTGCATTGAATCTGTAGATTGCTTTTGGCAAGATAGATATTTTTACTATATTAATCCTGCCGATCCATGAGCATGGGAGATATTTCCATCTTCTGAGATCTTTTTCAATGTTTTTTTTCAGATACTTGAAATTCTTTTTTTTTTTTTTTGAAGTTTTAAAATGATGTGTTTATTAAAATCAGGTAGGCTGCAGAATTATTTCACACCATCACATGTTTCCATATGCTAGCTGTTCCACTGGGACAAGGTCAATGAAACTTGACTAAGATGTCTGTTTTGATTTTGTACAGCATAGATTTATTAACAAAAAGGACATCAAGTAACCTCATAACAAAATTTAGAAATAATTTTAATAATGCTGACATGTAATAAACTTTCTAAGACATAATGTATTTCCTCAAAAATAATAAAAATTTAAAAGAAATAATAAAGTATGTAGAATTTGGTGTGCATATAAGACACTCATATTAAATAAAGGTTTTTTTCCATGGAAATAGATACACTACAAAACGCTTTCAATATAAATAAATGTTATTACAAAGCAAACTCAATGACTTATTTCCTATTACTGTACAGAGACCATGACCAAAACAACTTATGGAAGGAAGCTTATGTACTTACAGTTTCAGATGGAAATTCCTCACCTTCATTGCAGAGATCATGGTAACAGACAGGTATGCATGGATTTGAAGCAGTATTGGAGAGTTTACATGTTGAGATGTAACCAATGACACACCTCCAAAAAGGCCATCCCTTCTTATCCTTTCCAAATAGTTCTACCAACTGTGGACCAAACATTCATATATTTGAGCCAGTGAGAGCTATGCTTATACAAATCAACACCACACGTTAAAGACAAATAAAGGTGGCCTTTTTATTTTCAAATTCATCTTTTTCTAACTCCAGATTACATTCCTCTAAAATTTGATCTGCAAATATCTCAATAAATAATAAATTCAAAAATAACAACCATGGGCACCAACCAGCAGGTGCCAGGCTCTCTACAAGTATCCCATTTTATACAGTCCTTAGGGGAATCCTAATCTGCTCAGTAGAGAGAAATCAATTTTGTTCGAGGTTCTGCTTATCACAGCAGTTCAAGAGTCCTTGAGAGAGACTGATTTGCATTCTGAGTTCTAAGTTCAAATTCTCATGGAATAGCCTCATTCACTAGGCTTAGATTATACATACAAACCTAATTTAATAAGCCATTGGGAGAGGATTGTGCTCAGATGGGATTTTCTTCTGAAACAATAGGAATAATGGGATCATCACAGACATTTTGTAGGACTAAAAACTGCATGAGGTGACAGACGGTGGGTAGATTCCAAAATAAATAAGAAAATGTAAACAGGTAGTATTTTTGTTATATTTGGAAAATATACTATTTTAACTTTCTGAAGTTGTAATGAAGCTAATATATTATGACAGTATTTACTCACACAATAAAGAATGCCAACTGATAAAAAGAAGTACAACTAATTGTAGAAGATTAAGGACAAACAGATGTCTAGTTAAACAAAATTATTCTTGAAACTACTGGGGTGTTTTTGTTTGTTTGTTTTTGTTGTTTTTTTTCAATTTTTATTTTTTTAATTGGGTATTTATTTCATTTACATTTCCAATGCTATCCCAAAAGTCCCCCCCACACTCCCCCACCCACTCCCCTACCCACCCACTCCCACTTTTTGGCCCTGGCATTCCCCTGTACAGAGGCATATAAAGTTTGCACAACCAATGGGCCTCTCTTTCCACTGATGGCCAACTAGGCCATCTTCTGATGCATATGCAGCTAGAGACACGAGCTCCGGGAGGGGGCGGGTATTGGATAGTTCATATTGTTGTTCCACCTATAGGATTGCAGATCACTTCAGCTCCTTTGGTACTTTCTCTAACTCCTCCATTGGGGGTCCTGTGATCCATCCAATAGCTGACTGTGAGCATTCACTTCTGTGTTTGTCAGGCCCCGACATAGTCTCACAAGAGAAAGCCATATCTGGGTCCTTTCAGCAAAATCTTGCTAGTGTTTGCAATAGTGTCAGCGTTTGGAAGTTGATTATCGGATGGCCGTCTCTAGATGGTTCATCCTTTCATCTCAGCTCCAAACTTTGTCTCTGTAGCTCCTTCCATGGGAGTTTAGTTCCCAATTCTAAGAAGGGGCAAAGTGTCCACACTTTGGTCTTCATTCTTCTTGAGTTTCATGCGTTTAGCAAATTGTATCTTATATCTTGTTTATTCTAAATTTCTGGGCTAATATCCACTTATCAGTGAGCACTTATTGTGCTATTTCTTTTGTGATTGGGTTACCTCACTCAGGATGATGTCCACAAGGTCTATCCATTTGCCTAGGAATTTCATAAATTCATTCTTTTTAATAGCTGAGTAGTACTCCATTGTGTAAATGTACCAAATTTTCTGTATCCATTCCTCTGTTGAGGGGCATCTGGGTTCTTTCCAGCTTCTGGCTATTATAAATAAGGCTGCTATGAACATAGTGGAGCATGTGCCCTTCTTATCGGTTGGAACATCTTCTGCATATATGCCCAGGAGTGGTATTGCGGGATCCTCCAATAGTACTATGTCCAATTTTCTGAGGAACTGCCAGAATGATTTCCAGAGTGGTTGTACAAGCTTGCAATCCCACCAACACTGGAGGAGTGTTCCTCTTTCTCCACATCCTCGCCAGCATCTGGTGACACCTGAATTTTTGATCTTAGCCATTCTGACTGGTGTGAGGTGGAATCTCAGGGTTGTTTTGAGTTGCATTTCCCTGATGATTAAGGATGTTGAATATATTTTCAGGTGCTTCTCAGCCATTCGGTATTCCTCGGGTGAGAATTCTTTGTTTAGCTCTGAGCCCCACTTTATAATGGGGTTATTTGATTTTCTGGAGTTCACCTTCTTGAGTTCTTTATATATATTGGATATTACTTCCCTATCTGATTTAGGATAGGTAAAATCCTTTTCCAATCGGTTGAAATTCTTAGCATACAGATCTTTCACTTCCTTAGTTAGAGTCACACTAAGGTATTTTATATTATTTGTGAGTATTGTGAAGGGTGTTTTTTCCCTAATTTCTTTCTCATCCTGTTTATCCTTGGTGTAGAGAAAGGCCACTGATTTGTTTGAGTTAATTTTATATCCAGCTACTTCACTGAAGCTGTTTATCAGGTTTAGGAGTATTCTGTTGTAATTTTTAGGATCACTTATATATACTATCATACCATCTGCAAATAGCGATATTTTCACTTCTTCCATTCCAAATTGTAATCACTTGATCTCCTTTTGTTGTAAATTGAACAGGATACGGCTTCAAGTAGTATATTGCTTAGGTAGGGAGGAAGTGGGCAGCCTTGTTTAATCCCAGATTTTAGTGAGATTTGCAAGTGTCTCTCCATTTAGTTTGAT